>NC_060141.1:528599936-529224936 GCF_021461385.2 Schistocerca piceifrons | reverse complement strand
TGATTGAACGTATGCCTGCGAGAGTGAAAGCTGTCATCAAAGCTAAGGGTGGGCCAACACCATATTGCCGATGGAGGCCGCCACGAACTTGTAAGTGGTTTTGAGCCAGGTGTCCGGATACTTACAAATACTGAGAGTGGCGACATGGTATTTGTGTAAGATTTTGTACTGGAAAAGCTACTGCTGCTTTTTAGAGTATACGGTAAACGATTTCCTAACTGCAGAATACAAAACTGAAGGACGTTTACTCTTGTTTACACTGATTTGAACTCGTATTTCATCTGAAAGTTCAAACGAACGTAGTTTAATTCTACTCGTATTGGTGTGCCATGTACACGAATACAGCAACATTATGAATGCACGGTCTTCATGCATATAACTTACAGCGGATTCAACAACGTCGAGAAGAAAATGAAGGTAGGAGATTGGAATTTTGTCGTCGGCTAATTGCAAACCTTCAGAAGGATGTAGGTTGCAGTAGGTACTGGGAGATGAAGAAGCTTGCACAGGATAGAGTAGCATGGAGAGCTGCATCAAACCAGTCTCAGGACTGAAGACCACAACAACAACAATTGCAAACCGCATAGTAATCCCAGTAACACTGTTCACTGATACTGTCACCTTCACTCGTGACATCAGTAACACACGTAGCCGAATTCGGGGCCTAATGAAAACCACATGCTTTTGTGGAGACGTATTTTCAAGAACGTTTCCCTGTAAATCCGTGGTGTAGTGTGAAAGACAGTTGCTTGGGCTCTTTGTATTACCACATCGTCTTATAGGGTTCTGTATCTAGAAATTATTGAAAACAATCTCCCAGCATTATTTGAAGAGGTTCTTTAGGTTCCAAGGATGGGTATGTTCTCCCAGAATGACGGTGCATTAGGTGATACATAATGTATACCTAGCATTCATTGGAAGGTAAATAGGCAGAATCGGTCATGTTTATTGGGAACCGACGTCCTTGGGCGATACCCATTTGGATTTCTCCCTCTGAGAAAAGTTTACAGCAAAGGAAAATCCCACAGCAGTGAAAGGGAGACACTGTAGTGCCTGTAGTCAAGAAAGGAGCCCGGACGAATCTTACAAACTACAAACGGTTTTAAACTGTGTGTATAAGCTCACCTCAACCCAATCATAAAGACTTTCTTCCTATAGGAACGGAGCGGATTTCGCAAGGACAGGAGCTTTGCTGATGTTTTCGACATGAAAACAGGTAACAGAAAAGGGCAGTGGAGCAGCAACATCTGCATTATACTCACAGACTATATTTGGAGCCTTTCACAGAGTGCTGAGGAATAAACTATGGTACGTCATGGCAGATGTGGTGAACAGTTTTAAGAAGAGGTCATGAGAACTTATTTCATGAATATGTGCGTAAACAGGGGAACTGTTCGTTTCGAATTTGTTTAATTTGTCCACCAACAACGCCAGCCGAGAACTGAAAGGGAAGCTTCAAATTGTTCAAATGGCTCTAAGCACTATGGGACTTAACATCTGAGGTCATCAGTCCCCTAGATTAACCTAAGGACATCACACACATCCATACCCGAGGCAGGGTTCGAACCTGCGACCATAGCAGCAGCGCGGTTCCAGACTGAAGCGCCTAGAACCGCTCGGCCACAGCGGCAGTTGGAAGCTTATACAGTTAGGTCTTGACAGTGACGTAAATAGAGATATCTTTGTCTTAACTATCTTGTTAACCGACGTTAAGATGACAGTTTCAAATTCTGGAGATCTGCGGCGAGCTCTGTCTGAGTTAAATCAAGTAATTGAAGAGGACAGTCCTGAAATTGCGCTGTATCATTCAGTATACAATAACATTATGTGATCTATATGAAGTCGATGCAAGTTGATGGTTAATGAGGAACTTCATATTGGCAAAAAAAGAAAAAACGAAAAAAATCAGCAGAATGATCTATGATGATTAGAACGATAAGAAATGAAGTAAGGAACGAAACTTCCTTGAAGTTCTACAAGATTTCTTGAATTTTTATGCTTTTTATCCTTTTATGGAACATCAGCTGTTCAGCCAGCATATTCTTTTAAATGTACACAGTTAACATAAAACTTTGAGTGAAAATAAGCGAAATCATAAACCCAGTTTGTGGATGGTGCAGTGTAATAAGGAGAGTTAATTAAAGTCACCGTTATATTATATACATGATATTCAAGACAGCTTGTCTTCAAAAAAGGTATGAAAATCTACAACAGTTTGAATCTGCTTATATAGATATCAGCTCTTCACGAAAAATATTTGTAAAGGCACAACGCATTATTTCAACGATCATCTGTCTCCATAAGAACCAAGTGGGATTACAAAACAAAGTTCACACCTGTATATCCGTTTCTGTTTCCATTATCAACTTGTGCTTGCTTACATCGGGTTTTAGAGTAGCGTGGTAATTACAGTAGATAGGGGAAAACCTCTTGCAACCAGTCTCCTGTACAGTGCTTTCCTGTACGTTCTACATGGCACGGCAATATTATATGACTGAGACAGAACTTATAAATTTTATTGATGTAAATGTGTCACTAGTGGTGAACAGGACACATGCTGAGCCGAGGTGACTGAAATGCTAATTGCTTCTGCAGAGCACACTAATGTACATGTCCTGTGAATATGAACGTCCTATTTGAATTCGTTCAAGGTGTCCGGTTTCTCCCTGAAAATGAGTTTTCAAATGGTTCAAATGGCTCTGAGCACTATGGGACTTAACTTCTGAGGTCATCAGTCCCCTAGAACTTAGAACTACTTAAACCTAACTAACCTAAGGACATCACAAACAACCATGCCCCGAGGCAGGATTCGAACCTGCGACCATAGCGGTCGCGCGGTTCCAGACTGAAGCGCCTAGAACCGCTCGGCCACTCCGCCCGGCAAAATGAGTGTAATTAGAAGAAAATATTCCAGCCCTCAAGGTACAGATACCATCTTACTATGAGGACACTATAACATACGATAAGTCTTCTGCCCCTCACAATATCTTCAGCTTTACAATAAGGCGGAGCCAAAGAACATACCATAAATAAGATAGCAAGATACCCCTAACGATAAATCTTTACTGCGTACACAATAACCCAAAAAAATAGCCCACCAAAGGCTAACACATCTCAGCTTAAAACAACTAATTAACAAGAGAACACAGCATAATTAGTAAAACTCACCAATCAAGTTACCCACTGCTGACTATAACCGACAATAAATGAGAGAGTAATTCAGTCAACGCCAGCAGTAGATCATATCAAAAGCTCGTAGATAAGCGATTAAATACACATCTAACAACAATTAATTAAAAAGAGAACAGAGTACGTCTGTAGACCGGTGTCGTCAGGTTTTAACATATTAGTCCCTGCAGCGGCCTCACAAAACTGGCAATGTGAACTTTTGCACAATCTAAACTGACCAAACCAGTCGCAGTCGTCCGCACAACAAAATCCTGCACTGAACACAGTCGACCCTACCTCCTTCAAGAGTCTTAGCCGCGAATCCAACCAGCGCCCCCTCGTCCAGACCAGAACCGATGCTCCCGTGTTGACAGCAAGCCACTGCTAGTCCTGACACCACCAGGCTGTCTCCGATGCTTTGCTGCATGAACTTTTGCTAGTTCAGCTGGCTGCCCTCTTAGATAACAGGTAACTGTCGTGCCTTCTACTGGTCCTCTTCATACCGACATCTCTCCGCTGAGACCCCATGTAACCCTCATGTGTTAGTGTTCGCCGGCCGCAGTGGTCTCGCGGTTCTAGGCGCGCAGTCCGGAACCGTGCGACTCCTACGGTCGCAGGTTCGGATCCTGCCTCGGGCATGGATGTGTGTGATGTCCTTAGGTTAGTTAGGTTTAAGTAGTTCTAAGACTAGGGGACTGATGACCACAGCTGTTAAGTCCCATAGTGCTCAGAGCCATTTGAACCATTTGTTGGTGTTCGCCATCTATCGTTGTGCTGTAGGAGAGGTCTGAGCGACACCCTGGCATATCACGCTGGACACGCCCCACCACCTGGCGGTAAAATAGTTGTATTGTAATACACGCTCCAAATGGAAGTATCAATTTTGAAGTTCTTAGCATGTTGTAGGGCCCAATTCATGATGGTGATGACGAAATAATGTTTCCATTGTGCTAATTCAGGGCTTCAACACGGCAAACCTGCTCCACGAGGAGATGGTGAGTGAAGGCCTGCAAGCAGCGAGTACTGTACGCAACCCCATCCTTCCGTCATCCCCCTTCCCGCCCCCCCCCCCCCTCGCATCATCTCAGGGAATAGGGTGAACCCTGTCTAGACTTGTGTAAACGAGGAAATCGATGCTGAGGCAAATTCTTGGAGAAATCTAGACTGTCTTTAGATGCTCTTTCGCAGATCAAAAACTTCAAGTTGTAGGTCAATGCCAATTGGATTCTTCAAGCGCTTTCAGTTCCCCTTTCAGTTGCGCTACGAATCCCGACAAGAAGGGACAGGATGATAGGACATATGTTAAGACGTCCGGGAATAACTTCCATGGTTCTACAGGGAGCTGTAGGGGGTAAAAAACTACGTAGAAAGATACAGTTTTATTGAAATCCTTGACCACAGTTTCGGTATATCTAAATATACCTTCACCAGAAACAAAAATACACCTGAACAGGAAGACACCTTCATTAGCAAAAAACTTAGCAACATAACTGAGACAGAAAGAAAAAACAAGCACAAAACTTTTAGTGAGTTACTAAAATCACATCCTGCAGCACAGATGCATAAAACAGTCGTGCCAAAGGCGGCACCAGTAGTTAAAATCAAAATATCACCTCCACCTGTACAGCATAATTATGCAGAGATGGTCGATGCGAACGCATACTATCAGTACTTGGACTGTGAACTCTAGCGTGCCGGCCGCGGTGGTCTCGCGGTTCTAGGCGCGCAGTCTGGAACCGTGCGACTGCTACGGTCGCAGGTTCGAATCCTGCCTCGGGCATGGATGTGTGTGATGTCAGGTTAGTTAGGTTTACGTAGTTCTAAGTTCTAGGGGACTGATGACCACAGCTGTTAAGTCCCATAGTGCTCAGAGCCCAGCCAACTCTAGCGTGAAGAAGGTGTGGAAGCACTAGGGCAGACAGTTTCACCGAGAGAGGGCACTTGTGGTATGCGCGAGACACTCGCGCACGTTAAAACCTGGGATACATACTCCTGCACGTCAAAATTTTAAAGTTTGTGCTAATTCAAACCTTCTGACTTGATAAATAAAACATATCAGAACCATTTAAAACACCTGCATACAACAGAAAACACGAACACTAATTTGCCTGTGTCCTAGTGTCAAGCAGTTGAAGCTTGCACTAAGAAACATATCTAACGAGAGAGGGCACTAGTGTTATGCAGGAGAATCTCGCGCAAAATTAAAGACTAGGATACATACTAACGAAAACGAACAAAATGCTGTACAAAATCGAAACCAACTGACATCATAAATAAAACAAACTAACAGAATCATTTAAACCACACATACACATCAAAAACCGCGAATAATAATCATCAAAAATACGTAAAACCCCAACAAGACAGGAAAGGAGCATCTCAGCAGTATCAGCAGACAAGAATACTTACTTCTAGTCAGCTAAACTATATTACGTTAGAGCAAGAAAGGTTTTAAACCATCCAAATATTTTTCTTCCTGTACAGGTGTATTTTTGTTTCTGATGAACGTATATTTAGATATACCTAAACCGTGGTCAAGGATTTCAATAAAGCTTTATCCTGCAACTGTTTGGCTGTTATCATTTACCGTGAAGATTTTTAAAAGTTGCTGCTTCAGCCATGTTTAAAATTTTGATATATAGGAAGACAGAGACTAGAATACACCCAGCAAATGTTGCAGGACTTAGGTTGCAATGGGTACTCTGAGAAGAAAAGATTGGTGCCGGAGAGGAATTCATGCGGGCGTCATCAAACTAGTCAGAAGACTGATGATTTAAAAAAAAAACCATAATCCTGATTTAATTACGAACATGACTGCGTCAGTATACACATGGAATTATAAATTCCACGAGATATACACATTTTCTAGGCTTTCTTCAGCACTGGAAAGGATGTCACATCCAGCTGTGTGTGTGCGATATCTACACTTTCATTGAGAGCTAAATAATATGCAACGGCTCTTTACAACGATTTTGGAAGCTGGCTCTGAACGCCCTCTGCTTTTATTCAATCCCAACTGTGAAAGTGAGCGAGTGGTTTGCTAAAAGTAGCCCAATTTTGCACCTCATCCGAACGTCTCACTCACTTGATTTTTCCTTCTCTTCTTCAGAGTGGTTACTTTTAAAAGCTCTTGTATACGCTCAGTTCCTTCACGTTCGCCGTTTCCGTATTCTTTGACTTGGTAAGAAATGTAGTGCCTTTGTAAACTGAACTGGAAGTATTCAGTGTGTTCTGACACACTAAACAATTTGCGAACCCACCTTTTTGCTTAAAAAAATAAGATTCTTCGCACTGTGGATTGAAATGTGAAGACACTTTTCGTGTTGTGCAATGCCCACTCGCTATTGCTGCTATCAGATGGTATCAGTGTCAAAGCTGACTCACTCCTGTTTCACGTTTGGCACACTTCTCCCGCGTTTTTGTGACAAGTTGCTTAGCGCACTCTCCCCTCACTCCTCACCACGCCGCAGCTGTTCAGCTCCCGAGTGAGAGCCTCATGAAGTACGTATGCTGAAGCACAAAATCGAAGAGTTGTGCTTATGTGAATAAAATTTATTTAATGTGTGACCATTTCTTGTATTTCCACAATTAACGTAGTCTGCTGATCAGCTTAGACACACTAATACAAAAAAAAGGAATTATGTATGGAGTGGCAGATTCTTGTCTCCACAGTCCCAGGTATTCGTTGCACTACGGCCGCCTCCGCTAAGATGGCTCCTGGTAGGGGTTCTCTGGAGCCCGGCCTGAGATGACGGCTGAGATGGCATCCTCTACCTCCCACAGCAGCCGGCAGGCAGCAACACACGAGGTGTTGCCGCAGACGCGACGTGTCTGCGTTGCCTGCGGCAGGTGGCAAGTTGCCGCTGGCTTGGCCCACGGGGTTTCGCTATATATGGTAATGCGGCGCCGCGGGCGCAGCTGCCGCCAAGCCACGCGTGTGATGACATCTCGCGACATAACGCCTGTCGGCGACGATTCGTGCCTTCACAGATACAATCTAGAATTCACCCTCCATCATATCATGCATTCTTTGGTGTAAAGTGCTTAACTACTGCCTGCTGCAAGCGCATCTCAAGACCGTACCAAAATATCTACAGTAGTTCCAGTGGGAGTTCAGTTTTTATGGCTTCTAGCCGGCGCATAGTGAGCGACAGACTGTCAAACTTTTGCATGTGATTAAACCTATGGAGGTAGGCGTAGCTAAATCACCCTGTGTATACATGCCTGTTGAAACATATATATATATATATTTATATCAATGTGGTGCCTGAATGTCTGTGGAGGACTGGCAGCCCATTCTTCCTCAAGAGCCGAAAGCAGAGAAGGTAGTGAAGTTGTGTTCTGTGTACGTGTATATGCTTCAACAGGTGCTGTGATAGTGCCACAAGAAACAACAATGGGTGCAAGCACCCTCCATGAAAAGCACCATCCGTCCGCTGTGACCGAGCAGTTCTAGACGTATCAGTCCGGAACCGCACTGCTGCTACCGTCGCAGGTTCGAATCCTGCCTCGGGCATGGATGTGTGTGATGTCCTTAGGTTAGTTATGTTTAACTTGTTCTCCGTCTAGGGCACTGATGACCTCAAATGTGAAGCCCCATAGTGCTTGGAGCCATTTGAACCATTTGAAAAACACGACCATACCATAACACTTCCATCTCCGAATTTTACTGTTGGCACTACACATGCTGGCAGATGACGTTCACCGGGCATTCGTCATACCTACACCCTGCCATCCGATCGCCGCATTGTGTACCGTGATTCGTCACTCGACACAACGTTTTCCAGTGTTTACTCGTCCAATGTTTACACTCCTTACACCAAGCGAGGCGTCGTTTGGCATTTACCGGTGTGATGTACGGCTTACGAGTAGCCACTCGACCATGAAATCCAAGTCTCGCCTGTAATAGTACTTGCAGTGGATCCTGATGCAG
Source organism: Schistocerca piceifrons (assembly GCF_021461385.2). Taxonomy (NCBI): domain Eukaryota; kingdom Metazoa; phylum Arthropoda; class Insecta; order Orthoptera; family Acrididae; genus Schistocerca; species Schistocerca piceifrons. The sequence continues at coordinate 529,216,835 of NC_060141.1, read as the reverse complement.
TTTGGAAAGCTTGTATGATGATCTGGATAGATGTCTGCTTATTACGCATTACGACCCTCCTCCACTGCCGGCGGTCTCTGCCAGTCCACAGACGATGTTGGCCTGTACGCTTTTGTGCTGTACGTGTCCCTTCACGTTTCTACTTCACTATCACATTGGAGACAATCAATATAGGGATGTTTTAGGAGTGTGGAAATCTCGTGTACAGACGTATGACATAAGTGACTACGTTCGAAGTCCTTGAGTTTGGAGGAATGCCACATTCAGCTCTCTCACCATGTCTAATGACTATTGAGGTCTCTGATATGGAGTACCAGGCAGCAGGTGGCAGCTCAATGCACCTAATATGGAAAACGTATATTTTTGTGCGTGTCCGCATACTTTTGATCACGTAGTGTATGTGGACAGAGTTCGGCACATACCAAAACTGAAACCTTACAAAGTAATTCTGATACTCCTTCTCGACGTCATCTAATTCCTTTCATATAGTAACACTTTGAGTACTCTTACAGATATATTGGCAATGGATGCTCTTGCATATTCCAGAGCGAAAGTATCATGGATCTTGTAGTTAGTTATGAAGTCGTGATCAACGTGCGGGCGCGATGGAAATTAATGTGCTTTAATTTTGTAGCCAGCCACAATCGTCAATTAACCTAAGAAATGACAGGCGTGTGTGGGAACAGTCTGTCAGTCTTCTTTACTTGCACGTTATAAATCTTAAACTGCCTGTGTGCCGTATTTTCCGCAGTGGTGGTGAAACAGTCACCTATAGACGTGTAGATTTAGGAAACCGCCTGAAATCTATGCTAGGGGTTTCCAGTTAACCAGACTGATGGTCGTTCATCGAGCTCGCCGATTCGACTCGGGTGGGGCTTCTCTCCCAATCGCGTAAGGCTCCTCTTCCAGTCTAGTAAACTAGCGCTCGGCGGGCTGAGCCTGACGAACACCTCTAAAATAGACTGACTGATTCACGGAGAAGGTTTGTGTACATAATTTATTACCGCTACACGAGACAGGTCGTACGGCCGTAAATACACTGATGAACCAAAACATTATGACCACTGCACACCACGACGTTGGCTGCGGCCTTGTGGCGTTGTCGGCATGTGACGCGGTAACAGAAGTGTTTAAGCGGAGCACACACGGACGGGGGATCATGCTAGCGAAGATTCGTACTGCAAATGGGGAAATTCATTGAGATAAAGTGACTTTGACAACAGGCAGATTATTATTACGCAGAACGTGTGAACGAGTATCTCTGAAACTGCGGGGGTTTGTGAATGTTCACGTGCTATTGTCGTGAGCATCTACGGAAAGAGGTAAGAGAACATTGAAACCACTATCGCGCTAAATGGTTGGACGTCTACGATTCTTCACAGAATGTGGGGTTCGGGGGCGTATGTGTTCTGTAAAATAGGATAGTCGATGATCTGTGGCATCCCCGCCGAAAGAGCACAATGCTGGCGCGCACACACAAGTGTTTCGGATTACACCGTTCATCTTACGTTGTTGAACATGGAGCTCCGCAGCAGACCACTTCTACGTGTTCACATTTTGACTCAACGACACCGTCAGTTACGACTGCAGATTGAGATTCGATTGTCGGTCAATGGAAAAGGTCGGCTCTTCGGATGACTCACATTTTTGCTGCACTAGGTCGCTGGTCGTCTCCACAAACGGTAGGTCGAAACTTGCAGCGCGCCGCAGACGTAGGCCAGTGCGAGCGATATTATGCTACGGGAGACGTTCTCCTGCACTTGAATAGGACCTGTGGTAGTTATCGAAGACACGCCGACAGCAGCGAACTACTGTATCCCTTCATGGTTGATGTGTTCTCCGACGTCGATGTCACCTTTCAGCAGCATAAATGTCCGTGTCTCGAAGCCAAAACCGTGCTATAGTGGTTTGAGGAGCGATATAGTGAACTTACGGTGACGTCTTGGCGACCAAACTCCCCTATCGTAAATCGTGTGGAACCCATCTGGGTCGCCACGAGCGCCATCACCACGTTCACAAATCAGTGCCCTGTTATTTACGCGAGTTACATGAGCTGTGCTTAGACATCTAATGCCGCATACCTCAACAAACCTACCAACAAACTGTCGGATCTCTTACATGCAGAATCGGTGATGTATTTTGTTCCAAAGACGGACAAACAAGCTATTAAGCAGGAGGTCATTGTTTTGGCTCTTCAATGTACTTATAAGTGAATGGTCCAGTCCGACATGTCGAAACCTAACATGAAATTTTTCATGCAGGGAAGATACACTGAAAGACATGCAGTTGAAAATTTTATCTGCTAAGGCTCATTGTATTCTTAACAAAATAAATTTACTCATTGTGCCCCACGAAGAACCGCTTTCAACAGCGCTTTGTGTAGCCCTTCCTGCCTTGCGCACGAATCAGGGAATATGCATACGAATCTGTGACAAACGAAATAGTGCCTCTTAGCGCGAAGTTAAAAGTGCGCACACGCGAATTTTAAGCACTCAAACCATTAATCTTTTGAGTAACTTGCAGTTCATATTGTCAGGTAACTGTTGTAAATCTACTTGTTACGCAACAAACTCGCAGAGGAAAGAAAATAAGTCATTGTATGATGTTGCGTTACAGACGGGAGTTTAATATGTTGATATGAAATATTTTATAACAATTTCTGTAGCACAGTTCCTATGATAGTTTTTAAATAATGTGTATTTCAATACAATGAATGAGTTCCTTGATTATTTCCAGCAGTCGTCACAAATATGTCAGTTGTCTATTAGGTAACGAAAACAAACATTTTCTATACACCAGGCAGACCTGATACAAGAAAACTTAATAAATTTAAACACGTCATAGTAATTAGAAGTTTTGTTTGGACAGAACTGGAATGGAGTAAGAACTGATCGTTTCTGTTGTTCTACATATTGTGCTGCGTACCAGGTACACTTGAAAAAATTCTTAAGACCTTTTGATGCAGTTGGACATTGCAGAAATGAATTAAGTTTAACAACACTATTGGGCTGGTGAACATAAAATGACAATGAGCTGTTAGAATTTACTGTTCAATAATTTTCTGAAGAAGTGTCGGAAAATTGCGTTCTCGGAGCCTGAATCTTTTCGTCGTCCTATAGAGATGTGTGATGTTACGTGCAGTCCAAGAGTCTCTGAATTATTTGCTGTAACTGATAAGAAGACGTTTCGGATGTAATACTGGAATCACTCTCTCCCATTTTCCAGATTTTACTACAGCGATTACAATATTTCTCAACAGAACAGTCCCTTTCTTTTAATGTTTGCTCCTAATATGCCTTGAGGTTCCTGAAGACGGGTACAAAGCCGCAGAAACTCACATCCACTGATGTATATCACTGGCATTGTTGTATACGAATGTGGTAAGCATTCATCGACTGCACAGACGAATTCCTCTTTATTTCGTTAGAAATGATAAAGTGCTGTTTGCACGCAGTTGTTGCACGAAACCCGATTGACCGGCTTTATACACTGCATTTGAGAAGAAATAATAAGCCTCGCCTTTAGTCAGCTGCAAAGTTCTCTTTAGTATTACCTATTAATGACATCCCTTCTACACATTCACTTGAGGAAAACTTCGTGATTTTCCGACTTCCTACTCCATACAATTTCTTTAATCTGTTTACCTGTGCCGAAGAAGCATGAAACTCACTTGCATTTCGGAGGTCCCAGTCACGTAGATCTCCCTCGGCATCAGCGTATTGACTCTTATGAGTTGTTCTAAATCTTCCGAATAGTTTATCTTTCGCAATATTGCGAGATTCATTTTCTCTTGTATTTCGTATTTTGTGTAAATCTTTGTTCTGTTTATACAGTTCGCGTTCAAATTTTACAAAACAGAATTGGCCTTACGCACTGCTTAACTTTCGTTTTCTCCCTCCTTCGTCTAACCAAAAAATTTACAGCCTTTTCTTTGAAAATGAACGCTAGTACCCTAAGGAAGATACTGTGTTTTTGTTCTGGACTTTAGTTAACACAACAATCACCCTTCGAACCACAATTCACGGAACTCTCAGTCATTTCTTGTAATGTTACCACAATTTCTAACAAAAAGTCGACATCATTCGAATGAATGTCAAAAAAAACTAATAAACAGCACATATGTACGTCTTCAGAATAAGTGGATGATTTCCATAGTGTACCACGTTCTTGATATTTCATTCTTGCGAGACTGCAAATGTTAATAAGATTCCACATTACTGTGAAGCTCTGCAACATGAGCAAAGACAATTGCTATTAGGTGGCATATACGAAGAAAACACAAAGAAAATTTATTCAGTTTTATCTCCATTGTTAAAGATTCTGCAAAGGCAGATGTAATTATTATGGATATTAAAATAGTGGTAAATCCAAGAAAATATGAAGTGTGAACAATTGTGTTAGATAAACTGTCAACGGAGACTGAAGCTCACTTTACAAATTAAGATCGCGTTAGAGCATGTTACCTTTGACTGATTTGACGTGCGAGGCTATACACCCGTTGTATTGCACATGCTCTGTCTGCCGCAGTTGTCTGACAAGATACGAAATTGGAAATTTTCAACATTTTTTAAAATTTCCTGGAATTGGGTCTTAGCGGCTGACATTTTTACATTGTGTTTCTTTTAGTGTATACTTTCCGCGTAAAACATTTCGGAACATGTTTCGATCCATCGGATTGGAGTTGGCTTGTTAGTGCTACCAGTGCGAAGCCAAGACAGGTCCCTATCTATTGTGTACATGTTGTTTCTATTTACTTAAATGGAACACAGAAAGTGTTTACTTAATGCATGTTTAATATTTTTAATTTAATCACATCTGTTTTGCCCTCTTAGGATCTGGAAACAAATGATCTCATTTTTCTAAATATAAATAAAGGATATTATATTTGAATAATGAAAGCTGGCGGTACATCCTAACTACTTAAACTAAAGATCAGTATTAGTTATGATTAAAAAAATATGCGCATCTAAAATTTCACGCTTTTAACGAACTTATTTGTCTGGTATAGCCAAGGGTAAAAGTACTGCACCCGCAATCCCTATGAACAAATACGTTTTTTAAAGCAAGAAATGTTGAGGGAAGCATCTATTACACTGCCACCATGTATCAATTTCAAACTGGTATTAAAAAGAGATATGTGTTAGTGAGTAAATGTAAAGTCGTAGAAGCCTGTATGTGAAGAAAACTAAATCAAAGAAAATCGTATTTTATTCGATAACCTCTACATTGGAAAAAAATAGAGATAATTACAGCAAAATCGATTATGTTCATAAAAAAATAGTGAAATTAATTGTATTATTGTATGCCAAATTAGAGAAAAGTTAATTCAAAACAATAAACGTAGTTAAGAACACACGAAACATGCACGTTTGACAATTTCGGACTGGTTCAATGTGTGTTTCTATATCTGCGATTGTATTGTGCTTAACGTACAGAACGGGTAGCATATTCGGTGCCAAAGACGATACGTTGCAGAAAATTGTTGTTGGTTGTATTGTGGACGGAAATACTGACAATTGTAGGTTTATACTTGACTACCTCATTTGTTGTATAAAAAATGACAGATCGTGCAGGATGCAGCAATTTTGATGACAGCTGACACGCAAGAGGGACGGGGAACTGCGTCAGACCAACATTAGGCTTAGTGACCGGTACAACAGTAGGTGTTTCGCAGCCTCTCTCCATTCCTAGGAGCGTCACAACTCTTTCGTAGATCGCAGGGACGACGTCTAATAGTTGTGTGGTGATGCCTCCCATAGGCGTTACCAAAACACAACGCAGGACTTCAAACTGGTGTACCATCAAGTTGAAATTCACAGATACTCCCACGTGAGGTTATACCTGTGTAAGTTTTTGTGAAGATGTTAACTGTCAAAGCTGTATCAACGCATTGTTGTGCATCGCATTTCAAACGGCTTTTTATTCTAGAAAGAACTTCGAAGATAACAGTCCCTATCCAGTAACAAAAAGGTATTATAAACATTTAATTTCGGATTCGCACATTACAGAAGTGTGGTATACGTTGAGACGGGTATGTGCAGAGGAAAGTTGTGAGCTTTGGGAAACGTCTACCCTGGTTCGACAGCCGTGTTAGAAAGCTGCTACAAAAGCAAACAGAGCTTCACTACAAATTTAAAAGTAACCAGCGCCTCACAGACAGACAAAACTGAATGAAGCCAAAATTAGCGCGAGCAGAGCTCTGGGAGAAGCGTTCAACATAGTTTTGGTCTGATGTTAAAGCAGTGAAGAGATAGAAGCCATCTGTCCTGCCTATCTGTGATCATAATGGCATCGAAGCAGAAGGTGGCACAGAGAAAGCCGAAATACTAAACGTCTCGACAGAAAAAAGGCAACTGGACCTGACGGGATACAACAACGATTGTACATAGACTATGCAAAAGAACTTGCTCCTGTTCTAGCACAGTGTACCGTATGCCGCTGGAGGAGCGAAGCATTCCTAATTTTTGGAAAAAAGCGCAGGTCATTGCCGTTTTCAAAAAGAGTCGTCGAACAGACGCACAAAATTATAGTCCTATATAGCTAACGTCGGTCTGTTGTAGAAATTAGGAACATATTTTATGCTTGCGTATAATGACATACCTAGAGACCGAGTCAAGATGTGTTCCGGAAACAGCGATCGTGTGAAACCAAGCTCTCTCTGTTCGTCCACGAGATTTCCGGCAGCCATTCGATAAAAGTACGAGCGTACAGAATATATGACCAGCCGTGTGGCTGAATTGAAAAGTTTTTGGCAAACACAACACATGTCATCCTCAACGGAGTGAAATCTTCAGATGTAAAAGTAGCTGCATGCGAACCCCAATGTAAGCAATTCTAAGAAATACTTGGTACACTGAAAAGGAAACTGAAAAAAGAGATCCTCAAGAGATTTTTCCTTCCCCTCATGGCAAGACAATATGAGGCGGTCTCAGCTGTTGTTTTGACGAGAAAAATCACGGCAGATAATGTCTACTAGCAGCACAAAACGTTATCAAGTCGTATGTTAATGGTATATGCACAAAACAGTAAAACTAAAGATTCAGATAAATAAACTCTCAGTTCATGATATTAGTTTTAGAGCTAAACACACTGAAATGTCACAAAATCTCTGCTATAAGCGATAATGAAGGAACTACATCTGCGAATTACCAATAATTCCCACAGCAAGTCTTTGAAGATTGGAACTTCCAAGTAGAAAACATCTTCAAACGTCTGATTGCTTTACAAATGAGCTAACGTATTAATTATTCAGATTGAACATATAAAACCTTCACGGATGAAGACACAAATCTGTGGTTATGTAGGTTTTACTGCTTTCGAGTTATTTATCCGTCTGATATATGGGTATCGAATAGAGACAGTAGCAAAGGAATAATAAACTACAACGTCATATTTGATGCTCAAGTTTTAGGGCATAAACAACAACAATTTAATAAATGATGATCTCTTTTCCTTTCATTATTTTCTGAGACTGTAAGAAGGAAAAGCTTGGATAAGATTTGAAAAGATGTTTAAAGTTCCTTGGAAGCCGCTAAGTGCTCTGATTATCAAACACTGCATGAGTACAGCCTGGGTAATTTGCGCTTTTTTCACATGTCTCAATGTTTACGACGTTATATCTCCTCAACTAAAAGTTATAGAATGATATAATTTTGCAGGTGCATTCTGTGGTATATGTAGATAGTGTCAAAAAATTGTTTGCGAACAGAGTTAGTAATAAAGAGGCAATAAATTAAAACGTCATGCTTGATGCTGAAGATTTACTACATGAACAGCAAACATGTATAAGAGGTGATCAAGGACTTTCCGTTCGAGGGCGTTGTTGCAAAATATGTGCAAGCCAGCGCGACTCCGATGTGTATATAGAAGTACCAACATATAGGCAAGGGGCTAGTATGGTCTTCGAATGGAAACCTTTTGGTAGCCCCTCATAATAAGCGTTAAATTTTACTTCCTTTCGTTATATCGTGTGTGAGTCTGCGTGTGTGTGTGGAGGGGGGAGGGGGAGGAGGAGGGGGAGGGGAGATGGTGTATCAGCGAGGAAATGTTTCTGAAAGGTTTGAAATTGTGTATAACATGTGTTAGATGTCGCTAACTGCTATCATTCTCAAATACTGGATCAGGATATTCTTGACTGATGAGTACGCCTTGAGTGACACTACTTCAAGACAACGCACAGTTTTTAAATTTAATATCTGATTTATTTCGTTAAGCATTAAACGTAAGATTATATCTCTCAATGAACATATTACGACAGCGTTTTAAATTTCTTAATTCGGTCGATAATTAGAATAAATGCTGACAATCAAAGTTTTGTTCCAGGAAGCCCTTAGATGGGCAACCTGTCAATGTGATCGAGCGACCGGAATTAGCCTCTCAGTAACAGACGTGCAACAATCGGAAGTGATATGTCAGGAAATGCATTTCGTTACACATTCCAGTTGAATGTACATAATATTTGGTTGTATCATTACTGAGCTAAAAATGACAAGTGTAGTTAAGATCTCAATATTTCTAGCAGATTCATTTACCGATGTCCAGCCAGCTGAAAAATAAAACTTTCGGCAATGTCTCACAGTTCCGTGAAAAGTTGTATGATTCTTGCAACCGTCTTTCTCTCAAAAAATGACAGGCTCTACAACTTTTCTCAGGGTAAAACATTTGAAGGTTTGGAGATCATCTTCCGTGCTGGACTATAGCATGTGATTGCGATGTTACCAATATTCTTACGCTGTTCTGGTTAGCACACAAAGAAGTCCGGCGCTGGCGTTAATATTAACTAGGATCTGGCCCCAAGGTAATGTTTTAATAACATTTACGAAATACTAGCCAAGTACCTGGCAGTTCTCTGGCATTTCCTTATTCTAATCTTCTGTTACTTCATCTCCTCCTCCCTCCTCTCTTTATGTTCTCCTCCCTCCTCTCTCGGCCCATCTCCTCCTGCCCTCTCACTCTCGATTACCTCTTTCCTTTCTGTGTCCACTTCCTCCTCTCCGTCTCCTTTCCTTTCTCTGTCGATATCCTCCCCCCCACCCCCCTGTCTCTCTCTCTCTCTCTCTCTCTTTATCCATCTCCTCCACCCTCTTTCCTTGTCCAATTATTCCTCCCCCTGTCTTTGCCTGTCACCTCGTCTTTCCTTTATCCATCTGCTCCTCCCCCATCCATCTATCTGCTCCTTTCCCGTCTGTGCATCTTATCACCCACCTAAGTCTTTCTCCCCCTTCCATCTGCTCCTCGACGTATCTAAGTCCATCTCCGCCTCTTCCTCTATTTCCTCCTCTGCCCTCTCTCTCTCCATCTGCTTCTCTTCCCTTTCTGTCAAATCAAATGGTTCAAATGGCTCTGAGCACTATGTGATTTAACTTCTGACGTCATCAGTCGTCTAGAGCTTAGAACTAATTAAACCTAACTAACCTAAGGACATCACACACATCCATGCCCGAGGCAGGATTCGAACCTGCGACCGTAGCGGTCGCTGGGTTCCAGACTGTAAGGCCCAGAACCGCACGGCCACTCCGACCGGCCTCTTTCTGTCCATTCCTCCCAGTCCCTGTCCACCTCCTCACACCCCTATTGTGTTCATCTCCTTCGTTTTCCTGTCTGACTGTCCATCTGTTCATATCCCACGTTATAGCCCCACCCAAAGGATACCTCCACACTGTTTCTTTCCAGTGTATCAAGATTGGTTGAAATTGGTCCACAGTTTAGGAGGAGTTTTTTATCCCTAGCTCTACATCCAGAGATATGCGTAGGTCCGGTATGAGAAATCTGTAGCGAATGACTTGTAGAGGCGAGAGAGTATATAATATTTGGAATAGCAACCCATGTCCGGAAACGTCACCCAACGGTGCTACAGAGCGTCAAACTTAGAGGCGCCGGTGACTGCAAGTGTATGTACGAGTAGGATGATTGCGTGATGATGTTACGAACTTTCAAGAATGATGGAGAAGGATAAATGTGTGAATTTGTGGTAAGGGTCGCTATACAGGAAACGTACGAGAGGAAAGTTAGAAACGAGAACCGTTCTGATACCTCTGAGTGGAACACATGCACCGGTACTGTTCTGCTAAGATTATAGGGCAGGCAGCTTTCAGCGGTGGCAGTATGGATTGTAGTATGGACCAAAACAAGGAAAAATTTTTAGTGAACATGGGCTCTAAAATACATACCTTAAGAGTTATAGGCACTTGATCAACTGAGGAGATACTTTTCACACTAGCGAAGATGAACAGTTGCTCATAGCTCCTTAAGTATGCATTTTAGAGCCCATGTTTATTATGTATTTTTTCTTTTCTTTTTTTGTCCATGCTACTCCCTCTGAAAGTTTAGTACCCCACATTCTTAGCCTCAACAGTTCCAGTATATGTATTCCTCAGTCAGAGGTACCAGAAGGGTTCTCGTTTATTACTTTCGACTCGTAAGTGTCCCTAATCGTACCTTACGTCTTTGTCTGGATGTAACAACATACGAGGATGTCGTTGTAAGTTGTTAGGTCAAGGAACTAAATAGACCTTAACCAGAAGTGATTTTGGAAAATCTATGGAAGAACACAAGAGGAAGGCTGAAGAAGTATGTGAAACTTAGCCTGCCGATTTCGAGTTCAGTACCTGATTGTCACGTTTCCCTTCAAATTCGATATCTTTGTTTCTCTCACGTCGTGGAATGTAACCATTGAGACTATCGTTCTTGCTGAGATCTTTAGTCCGAAGACTGGTCTGATGCGGCTAAACACGCTGGTGTGGGCTGTCGGAGTCTCTTCATCTCAACCTACGTCCATTCGTAACTGTCGACTACAGTCGAGCATTGGTCTCTCGCTACATTTTCGATTCCGCACACTTGCCGTCAGTACCAAATTGACTATTGCTATATGCCTCAGTATGCGTCCCGTCAACAGACCTCTTCATTTAGTGACGTTTTTCCATAATTCTTTTGCCTCAATTCGGTTCAGTGCCTTCTCATTAATAATTCGATTTTCCCGTCTAATTTCCAACATTATTATGTAGCATCACATTTCAGAACTTTCTAATTCTCTTCTTGCCTAAACTATTTATCGTACACGTTTCCCTCTCATACTACTAACATTCAAATTTCTATTCAATAACGAATCTATGCTTTTTCAGAAGTGATTTTACTCCTACGCAGTCTGCATTTTATATGCGGTCTAACTCGCCCATTTTCACTAACTTTGCTGCCCAGAAAACAAAGTTTATCTTTCACGTTCCCTAATATTATTTCCTCGGCATAGTGTGGTTTAATTCCTCTATATTCCATTTTGAAACGAAAATGTAAAATAGTGCAATAATCACTTACGGTGGAACAACAGGTGGGCTCTCAAGTCTAATAATGAGGCAATGTAGCCTGATTGGAATGTTTCACAATTTTGTGAGACTCAGAACAGTATTACAGAACTGAAAACAAAATGGTAGCGTCAGCGGATGTCATTAATTACTGTTAGTCAATGAACTACTGATGCCTAATTACTGATATTTAACGGGAATTACTCGGATAAACCAACTTTCATTAGCGTACAAATAGAAGTGACTGTTTGACAGTTTATCAATCATACCTTTCTTTCTTTTTTTAATGCAGATATGAAATCCTTTGTAAGCTGTGTGTCCACAACCTGTGTGCAAGACAATATTGTGTATAACTACGACAAACCAGCGACGTTGTCGTATGGCAGACTTTACTATATTAGTATAGTGTGTGTCAGTCTGTAATTTTAAAATACGTGATACCTATTCAGTGCTGTGTGACTTCAGACTTGAAATACACACCACTTTAAAATGTAAAGACTGTCAAACCCATACATACTGCCGAAATTATTTGCAGAACCATTAAAGATTTTAGCAGCTTAGTGGTGCCAGGATGAACTTTTCTGTGCAGTGGAGTGTGCGCGGGTTTGAAACTCTATGCTGGACGGGAACTCGAACCTCGTGCGCCTACCTTTCTTTCAGGAAAACTAGACCCGCAAGGCATACAGGAGAACGTTCGAGAAGTTTGAGTAGTAGGAGGGAAGGTACTGGCGGAGCAAAGCTGTGAAGGCAGGCCTTGAGTCCTGCTTGGTTAGTTCAGTTGGTGGAGCATCTGTTCGATAAAGCCAAACATTCAGTCTCCGGTCTGGCAAACAGTTTCAGTCCTCCAGGGATCTCCACTCACATCAGCAACTGTCGACTTCGACAGCATTTTTTCGCTTCGGTTCTCTTCTGTTCCTGTTTTCCCACAGTCCATGTTCCACTACCATACAATGATGTACTCCAGACGTCCATTTCAAAAATTTCTTCTTCAAATTGAGGCCTATGTTTGATACTGGTTGACTTCCCTTCGCCAGGAATGCCCTTTCTGCCATTGCTAGTCTGTTTTTGATGTCCTCCTTGCTTCGTCGATCATTGGTTAATTTACTGCCTAGGTAGCAGAATTCCTTCTTCTATTTCGTGACCATCAGTCCTGATGTTAAGTTTCTTGCTGTTCTCTTTTCTGCTACTTTTCATTACTTTCGTGTTTCTTCAGTTTACTCTCAGTCTGTACTCCATACTTGTTACATTTTTCATTCCATTCAGCAGATCATATGGTTCCCCTTCAGTTTCACTCAGGATAGCAATGTCATTTGTGAATCGTATCATTGATATCCTTTCACCTTGAATTTTAATTCCCCCTCTCAATCTTTCTTTTATTGGCATCATTGCTTCTTCGATGTACAGATCGAACAGCAGGGGTGAAAGTTTATATCCCTGTCTTACATCCATTTTAATCCGAGCATTTCGTTCTTCATCGTCCACTCCTATTATTCACTAAGGGCTCTTGTTGTTGTTGTGGTCTTCAGTCTAGAGACTAGTTTGATGCAGCTCTCCATGCTACTCTATCCTGTGCAAGCTTCTTCGTCTCCCAGTACCCACTGCAACCTACATCCTTCTGAATCTGCTTAGTGTATTCATCTCTTGGTCTCCCTCTACGATTTTTACCCTCCACACTGCCCTCCAATCCTAAATTGGTGATCCCTTGATGCCTCAGAACATGTCCTACCAACCGATCCCTTCTTCTAGTCAATTTGTTCCACAAACTCTCCCCCAATTCTATTCAATACCTTCTCATGATGTATGTGATCTATCCATCTAATCTTAGCATTCTTCTGTAGCACCACATTTCGGAACCTTCTATTCTCTTCTTGTCTAAACTATTTATCGTCCATGTTTCACTTCCATACATGGCTACACTCCATACAAATACTTTCAGAAACGACTTCCTGACACTTAAATCTATACTCGATGTTAACAAAATTCCCTTCTTCAGAAACGCTTTCCTTGCCATTGGCAGTCTACATTTTATATCCTCTCTACTTCGACCATCATCAGTTATTTTGCACCCCATATAGCAAAACTCATTTACTACTTTAAGCGTCTCATTTCCTAATCTAATCTAATTCCCGCAGCACCACCCGATTTAATTCGACTACATTCGATTATACTCGTTTTGCTTTAGTTGATGTTCATCTTATATCCTCCTTTCTTGTACATGTTGTATATAACCCGTCTCTCCCTATAGCTTAACCCTATTTTTCTCAGAATTTCGAACATCGTGCACCATTTTACATTGTCGAACACTTTATCCAGATCAACAAATAGTATGAACGTGTCTTGATTTTTCTTTAGTCTTGCATTGTATGGAACTGGGGACCTAGAAACGACGGAGGCTTCATCCCCGCCGTAGCCCTCAGTGGTTCAAAACCTAACAACAGGCTATAGCAGTCCACGCACCCCACCGCCGCCCCACACCGAGCCCAGGGTTATTGTGCGGGTCTGCCTCCAGTGGACCCCCCCGGGCAACCTCTCACACCAGACGAGTGTAACCCCAATGTTTACGTGGCAAAGTAACTAGGGTGTTCGCGTACGTGGAGAGTGGGTTTGCGCAGCAATCGCTGACATGGTGAAACTCAGGCGGAATAAAGGGAACCAACCCGCATTCGCCGAGGCAGATGGAAAACCGCCTTAAAAACCATTCACAGATCGCCCGGCGTACCGGACCCCAACACTAATCCGCCGGGCGGATTCGTGCCGGGGACCGGCACGCCTTCCCGCCCGGGAAGCAGTGCGTTAGACCGCACGGATATCCAGGCGGGCTTTCTTTAGTCGTGCTTCTATTATCAACCGCAAGGTCAGAAATGACTCTCTCGTGCGTTTACCTTTTCTGAAGCCAAACTGATCCTCAACTAGCGCATCCTCGATTTCCTTTTTGCATTCATCTGTATATTATTCTTGTCAACTACTTGGATGCATGAGCTGTTAAGCTGATTGTGCAATGATTCTCGCGCTTGTTAGCTCTTGCAGTCTTCGAAATTATGTGGATCATATACTTCCGAAAGTCTGATGGTATGTCGCCGGACGCGTATATTCTACACTTTGTTGCCACTTCTCCCAATGACTTTAGAAATTCTAATAGAACGTTGTCTATCCCTCCTACCTCTCGTAAGTCCTCCAAAGCTCTCCTAAATCCTGATTCTAATGCTGGATCCCCTATCTCTTCTAAATGGAATCCTGTTTATTCTTCTTTCACATAACATAAATCTTCTCCCTCTTAGAGGCTTTCAGTGTATTCTTTCCATCTATCCGCTCTCTCCTCCGCATTTAAGTGTAGACTTATAATATTACCGCCCTTGCTTTTAATGTCACCGAAGGTTGTTTTGACTTTCCTGTATGCTGAGTCTGTCTTCCGACAATCAATTCTTTTTCGATTTCTTCACATTTTTCATGCAGCCATTTCGTCTTAGCTTCCCTGCACTTCCTGTAAATTTTATTTATCACCGACTTGTATTTCTGTATTCCTGAGTTTCCCGGACATTTTTGTACTTCCTCAGTTCATCGATCAATGGAAGTATTTCTTCTGTTACCCATAGTTTCCTCGCAGTTAACGTTTTTATACCTATGTTCTTCTTTCCAACTTCTGTAATGGCCCATTTTAGAGATGTCCATTCCTCTTCAACTGTACTGCCTACTGAGCTATTCCTTATTGCCTTAGAGAACTTCAAGCGTATCTCGTCATTCCTTAGTACTTCCGTATCCCACGTCTTTGCCTATTGATTCTTCCTGACTAATGCCTTAAGTTTCAGCCTACTCTTCATCGCTACTATATTGTGATCTGAGTCTATATCTGTTCCTGGATACGCCTTGTAGTTTAGTACCTGATTTCGGAATCTCTGTCTCACCATTATGTAATCTAATGAAATATTCCCCCACCACCTGGCCTTCTCCAAATATGCCTCATCCTCTTGTCATTCTTGAGCAGAGTATTCGCTGTTACTAGCTGATATATATTCAGAACTCAATTAGTCTTTTCCCTCTTTCATCCGTTGTCCCAAGCCTATAATCTCCCGTAATCTTTTCTTCTACTTCTTCCCCCACAACAGCATTCCAGTCCCCCCCCCCCCCCCCATGACTATTAGATTTTCATCTCTCTTTACGTACTGTAGCACCATTTCAATATCTTCATAAACTTTATCTATCTCTTCATCTTCAGCTTGCGACGTCGACATGTATACCTGAACTATCGTTTTCCGTTGCTGTCGATTCTGATAAGAACAACGGTATCACTGAACTGTTCCTAGTTACACACTCTCTGCCTTACGTTCCTTTTCATAACGAAACCTACTCCCGTTATACCATTTTCGGCCTCTGTTGATAATATCCTATTCTCATCTGATCAGAAATCCTTGTCTTCTTTCCATTTCGCTTCAGTGAGCCCTACTTTATCTAGATTGAGCCTTTGCATTTACCTTTTTAGATTTTCCAGTGTCCCAACCACGGTCAAGCTTCTGAAATTCCACGTCTCGACTTATAGAACGTTACCCTTTGGTTGCTTGCTGAATCTTTTTCTCATGGTCACCACCTCCTTGGCAGTTCCCTCCTGGAAATCCGAATGCGGGACTATTCCGGAATCTTTTGCCAATGGAGAGACTATCATGACACTTTTTCAATTATAGGCCACATGTCCCGTGGATACACTTTACGTGTCTTTAATGCACTGGTTTCCATTGCTTTCTGCATCCTCATGCCGTTGATCATTGCTATATCTTCCGCCTTTAGGGGCAGTTTGCCATCCCCTAGGCCAAGAGAGTGCCCTGTGACCTCTGTCCGGTCCTCCGCTACCTTTGACAAGGCCGTTGGCAGAATGAGGGTGACTTCTTATGCCGGAAGTCTCCGGCCACCAACCCTGATTATTAATCAAATTAAACAGTGTCAGGATTGGAACCCGGGACCGAGGACGTTTTGATTACTAATCGACGCTAACCCTAGACGACGGGTGCAATTAGCTCCACGTTAGTGGGAGTGATAAACAGATAAAGCAGTTCTGAAACATAATGCCACTCGTATCTTCTACTTTTATTTAACGCACTCGGTAAAAATAATCCTTTTACTCCATTTGAATTCAAAATACAATCACTGGGGTCTCAGGCTTCTGCTACCCCAAGAACAAAGAACTGACTCACTTAGTTCGTTGTAAGCATTAATTTCCCAAGAGCATTTCAGAACAGAACTCCTGAATGTGTCACGCTGTCTCAGCCAGGAATTTATTAATCCCCTGAGTCCCGGAGTTTTTCCATTGTGAAACTCTTAAGGGTAATCACGAGTTCTAATTGTCGCCCGCACCTTCGACGTCGTTTGCGAAAACAGAACGAAGCCCACTAAATGTTACTTCATTTACGTTCTCACAAGTAAAAATACTGGTAACTTTTCTTAGAAATTTCGTTGTATTGCTAACCACTCTTGCTTCAACAATAGTACCAGCATCTCCGAACGCGCCGCACCGCAATCGGTGGAAATTAGCAATGTGGCCAGTTGACGAAAATATGTGGAACTTTCTAGCAAATGAGCAGTCGTTTTTACGTTTATTTTCCGTTTTTATTTTTTCATCATATTACAGTGCCAAGATACTGAAGAAACATTCTTTGAAATATACCGCAGCTCTTTCTTCATCGTTCAAATGTTAAAATTTGTATAAGCGTAGAACACAATATCTTAACAGAATACACGGATTTCTTATATCGAATGTTCATATCGATTACGAAATTCTAAGTTTTAGCGTTGCTAACATTATTTTTGCTACAAGTGATGTTTGTCAGGCAACAATTTTTCGGTGAACCGCAAAAGAGCCTGCTATCAATGATATTTCAAGTGCTGAATTTTTCAAGTTTCGAGGTAGCAAAAATTTTTTTTTGGATGATGGAAATGGCTTTGTCACTGCATTTACATTGACTGCATTTCGCTGAAGTTCCCAAGAAATATAAGTTTTAATTATCAAATAATCGAATAGTTAGCGTGAACTGACCTTCCTTTTTCTATGCCATTATAAGGTAAAGCTAACCGCACTCTTACGTCAGTGAGACTTAATGAGTATTACGACCGTTTACAGTGCTTTGCCTGTGCTACTTCATGTGTTTTCTTACACGTGATTGGTAAAGTAATTGTGCATCGGAGTTCTACTGGATTGCAGATAGTCATTACTGTTACGACCTCCAGTTTTCAGTGACACATAAATCATTACCTATTCCATTAGGTTGGACGTGTTCCCGCAATGAAATTGTTCAGGAGCTATTCGGTTATTGAACAGCCCATACTGTAGCGCTGTATTACTAATCTGCCACACGACAGATAGCCACTGTTAATACGATCACGGTACAGTTCAGTGCCGAAATGACCAGTAGATCCTCCACTTCGCGAATGTATAGGAGAATACCGCTATCGCACTAGAATGGCCTTCTGCAAACGCTAATACTGCTGTAAAATTGCTCTTAATGATGCCATGAACGCACAGCAGGTCAAATAAATTTGGGAAAGAAAGAGATTTCTATTGTACTGGACATGTCAATGATTGTTCAAATGCTTGTTATGAAAAGATTTTCTGTTCCCGGCACTGTCTCACACAATTTCACTAAGAAATATTTTCTGCAATCACTAGTCACCTTTAGACTGTAATGACAGAAACAAATGTCCATTCCGACCACTGAAAAGTCACAATGTCACAATAAATTTATTCTGGGACGAACGTTATCTTACTGTACGTGAAAGTGACCCACGATTTCCTGAAATGACGCAGTTCCTCCACAAGAGCGAGATGATGTTGTCTTGAACTCTGCTGAAACATAACCGACCAGTAGAGAGATGCCAAAATAATAGTACTCAGCTGATGCTGTTGTTGTCAGAATTGTCATAGTAGGTTTCAGCTAGTTTTTCGCTGTTGGAGGCGCTGTGAAACATTCCAAGGTATAAACTGCTGAAGATAAATTTGAGGGTATCTGAAAGTGTTTTATTTCATGTTGCCACACTCAAAAAAATGTTCAGATGTGTCTGAAATCTTGTGGGACTTAACTGATAAGTTCATCAGTCCCTAAGCTTACACACAACTTAATGCTTACACACTACTTAACCTAAATTATCCTAGGGAAAAACACACACACCCATGCCCGAGGGAGGACTCGAACCTCCGCCAGGACCAGCCGCACAGTCCATGACTGTAGCGCCTTAGATCCCACATTTACCAAGGCATTTCAAAACGCGATAAACTAAATTACACTGTATAATAGTTGAGGCCATGGATAGTTAGCCACAGCTTCTATTTTCTGCCACCGTGAAATTGGAGTGCTGCCATCTTGCTAGCGAGGAGTGTATGTAAAGGTGAAACATCTGCTTGAAAGCATCACGAAGGAATGTCCCCTGTTTGATTGATTTTCCGACTGGTGAGTAAACTGTTGCAGTCTACATTTCTTTTGTCTGGTTAACTTGCAAAATCGAGCTGAGGAGCTGCTAATGGTAGTCTCCTTAGAGAGGTTCACTTTTGTTGTATGCATGCATTATAATTTGTTTCAGTTGTTTCGTGCTGTGTGCCTGTTTCGTAATTGATATCGGTGGGGCTAGCTGGCGTAGTTATGTATGGGCTCTGTTTCACACACCTATGACAAATTACCATATGCCTTTTCCAACTAAACCATCCATCGCTGTTCATTAAAAAGGAAAAAATTCTATAAAAATATAGAGATACACGTCGCCTAAGAAGTAATTCCTATTTTCCATACAGTCGGACCACGACAGAAATCCAGTCATGGCTGGAAAAAGGTGCAAAATACTGTCGATATGATTTTTTTTCTGCGAATTGTGATGACAGCATGTCAGATATTAACTACGCCGGAAATGACAACTGCTTGGCCTTTCTAAATTACAGTTCAGAGGCTGAAGAACCTCTCCGTGGCGTAAAGATTTCATCCTTAGCCTCCTGCCTAGACGAAGGCGAACGTTCTCTTTCGACAGTTCATTGCTGGAGAACCAGCGGGTCACATCGAACAGGACTAGCAACTAATCCCCCACAATATCAAGGGCCTCCTGATCACCTTGAAATCCATGTGACTTTGTTTCGGTGAAGTGCCGTCACCGCCTGTACCCTGGAAAGACTGTCGAAACCGAAGGCAGCGAGATTCGCGAGTCTTCCAAGATGAAACAGGGTAAAGCTGGAGATGGTCAGCAGAGGATGATTCAGTTTGATACGACCAAAGAAAAACTGTGCGAAAATTGAGCCCACCTGATCAAACATACGAGCGCTAAACTCTTACATTCGTTGTAGATTCAAAGCAATGACCTAATTCTATCTGAATAGCTACAGGTAGTTTATACATTTCAGCAAACTTAAATTTTTGTGTAAACGCCATTTCTTCACGAGATATTTATTTTTTGAACAATTTATTCTTTGAAAAGGAAATTGTCCGAAGTTTTGATGAAATAAAATGCTTTCCTTCGAAAATTGTTGTGTTCTAAGTACTCCTATGCAGACCAGCTTAAGCCAACGCGCCCCTTGATACACGCCAGCTAAAGCTGCAGCTGGGGTTAGTTGGAGTGGGTGAAAGCCTTTAGGAAAGGTATTTATGGGGTTACGTAGACACTCATCTAATTAATGAGTCCAACATGGTTTTGTAGCCAAAATATTACGCTATTCGCCGCATGCACAAAACAATACAAAAACCAATACATCTGTCAACTAGCCCTGGTCTCCTTAAATAAAATGCTTTATGTGCGGGTTGTGTAGAGTTATTAGAGAAGATAAAAAGAAACGCTTTAGCTATGTGAAACAAATGCCGCACGTGCACATTTCTCACTTGGGGTGCCTGAACGGCTTGTCGCTGGACTTTGCTTAGGCCAACGTTCAAATTTATTTTGAATGCTTGATGCAACACACTACCATCTTATTGTTAGTAAGGTTTAGTAATGGTTAGTATGCGAAAGTCTGCATCACTCTTAGCAGTATCCACGTCTCTAGATAATCAATTACATTATTGTTGCGTATGTTATATTAAGTTCACATGAAAGTTTCTACTGATGTTTACAAGTTCTTCATGGCTGATCAAGTTAACTGACATGGATCTCATTTTGGAGAAGCATGATACAACGGTCGAGCAGCAAGGCGCCTGTTTGCATAACGATTCACATTTGAAAGACCTGATGGCGCTCTTCGTGAAACGAGATCCCTTAGACGAGACCGACATGAAACCGGTAGGACTTCGCAGGGTGTGAACTCTTCAGATTGAGGTAGCTGTGTTGCAGTGAATTGAGAACAATGCCAGCATTAGCACACAGTCCACAGCCAAGCAACTAAATACCTCCGATCTCAGTGTGTGTAACATTTTGCACGAGATGGCCGTGCGTCCATTTCAAGTATCAGAAGGACGAAGACCTATCAGCTGACGACTTTTCCAAGGGCCTGGAATTCTGCCAGTGGTATAAACATCCCTCACATACAAATGTGTTTGGCTATTAATGAGGCTGCCTTCACAGTACAAGAAATATTCAAGAGTCACAATAACCATGTCTGGGAGTTAGAAAATCCTAAGGCAGCTCGTGTGTTTCATCATGAACAGAGATTTACCACAAATGTGTTGGCTGGTACTGTACACGATTGGGACAAACTTTCTGACTAACACGTTCGATGGAAAAAATTACCGTATCTTTCTGCGTGAAGTACTATAGGAGTACGGTTCTAGCATAATGAGACCCCACAACGCTTTGCCATTGATGTCAGACACCCTTTAGATAATGTTTTCCCAACTGGATTTTTAGTGGTGAGCCACTACCATGACCACAACGTCCTCCCCGCCTCACTCCTAAGGATTTACTTTTGTGGGGAGAGACGAAGCGTTCAGTGTACGAGACACCGACAGACACCGCAGAAGAGCTGATTATCTTTTTTGGCTGAAGCTCCATCCATCATTCGTGAAACACCAGGCTGTTTTGAGCGTGTGAGACAATCGTTGACACACAAGTGCCAGACATACATTAATGTAAACGATCTACGTTTTCAGCAACATCTCTATAACAGTATTCATCACACGCCAATCCGAACATCGTCTCTGAACAGAACTAGCGTCAAAACGTTCACGTGCTGCTACACTGACACACGAAAAAATAGTTACTGTTTATCTCCTCTAAACACCCTAAAATTTTATGCATGTAATGTATTACACCCTGTACGTACACTGACGAGCCAAGATGCTCACCGCGAATCTAATTTCCCCTGGAGGCGTTGGGGGTAAGTGGCCAGTTGGAAATCAATATAGTGACGACAGGGCTCGCAAATGACAGTGACGACTTTAACAAAGGCCGGATTGTAATGGCCTGGTGCATTTGGACGAGCATCTCGGAGACGGCTAAGCTGGTCGGCTATTTCTGTGGCACTAGCGTGAGCATCTCCTGAGGGTGATGAAGGACAGTGAACCCACATAGCCACAAGAAGCTGGATGTCTAAGGCTCATCGCGAAACGTGGAAGCCAGGTGCTTGTCCGCCCGGGAAATTAGGGTATGTGGCGATTTGTGACAGATCTGAGGACAGGGTACAATTCTGATGAAGTCAAAAATGCTTTCGAGTACACCGTTTAGCACTGAGTGCGAACATATGACGCAGCAGCTGATGACCCATCCGTGTCCCCATGCTAACTCAATGATATCGTCAATTATGGTTGCTGTGGGCATGGTATCACCGAGATTGCCGGGTGATCAATAGAAGTGTGTCGCCTGGGCAGATGAATGATGTTTCTTTGTTACACTGAGTCCAGATAAACCGTCATCGCGAATGGCTGCTCTAAGCATGCTCTAAACACGGACGCAGGCTGGTGAGGATAGCATTATTCTACAAGGGACATTACGCTGGGCTTCTATCGAAGGCACCATGGCAGCTGTGGACTAGGTGAAAATTATTGCAGATTACCTGCATCCATTCATGTTTCTTTTTTCCCAGGCAAAAGAGCTTCTTCCTGCAGGATACCTGTCGGCGTCATAAGACCATAATTGTGTCATAGTATTTTATGAATAAGACCGTCTAGATCTCTAAATCGAGGCACCTCGATTATGTATACTTTTCAATATTGACACTGAACCTTGTTTCGCAAGTTCACAGTTTTTTTATATTTGATGATGGCAGATGGCGAAACGTCGTAATAAATAAAGACATTTTATTTAGCAAACAGGACGATTTTATTCATAAAATATTCTTGATGATCGCGGTTTGATACCGGCAATAAGTTTCCTTTATTAGCGAGCTGCAGAAGTTTGAGTTATTCACATGCACGACGAAATGTAACAGGAATCGCAACCGAAGCCCTGCAATACACACTCAGGGACTTACACAAATGGGGACAACTAAATGAACTAACAGGCCAAGTCTCCAAGGCTGAATGCAGGGTCTATAAACAATTAAAGGCATCGTAGCAGACACCAAAGAAATGACTGGGTTAATGCAGATGAGGTCTTTCTGCTCCGACATCGACACAAAGGAATAACACGCGAAGAACATGTAGACACTCAAGTATGACAACATTAAATACAGATCAAACCAGAGAGACAAACTTTAACATGTATTCGTGGCGCCACGTTAAACCTGTTGCTATAATAACAGATTTTTTCAACACATAGGTAGAATAAGACTTCTTGTTGTGGTCTTCAGTGCAGAGACTGGTTTGATGCAGCTCTCCATGCTACTCTATCCTGTGCAAGCTTCTTCATCTCCCAGTAACTACTGCAATCTACATCCTTCTGAATCTGCTTAGTGTACTCATCTCTTGCTCTCCCTCTACGATTTTTACCCTCCACGCTGCCCTCCAATACTAGATTGGTGATCGCTTGGTGCCTCAGAACATGTTCTATCAACTGATCCCTTCATCTAGTCAATTTGTGCCACAATCTCCTCTTCTCCCAAATTCTACTTAGAACCTCCTCATTAGTTACATGATCTACCCATCTAATCTTTAGCAATCTTCTGTAGCACCACATTTCGAAAGCTTCTATTCTCTTCTTGTCAAAACTACACTCCTGGAAATGGAAAAAAGAACACATTGACACCGGTGTGTCAGACCCACCATACTTGCTCCGGACACTGCGAGAGGGCTGTACAAGCAATGATCACACGCACGGCACAGCGGACACACCAGGCACCGCGGTGTTGGCCGTCGAATGGCGCCAGCTGCGCAGCATTTGTGCACCGCCGCCGTCAGAATCAGCCAGTTTGCCGTGGCATACGGAGCTCCAACGCAGTCTTTAACACTGGTAGCATGCCGCGACAGCGTGGACGTGAACCGTATGTGCAGTTGACAGACTTTGAGCGAGGGCGTATAGTGGGCATGCGGGAGGCCGGGTGGACGTACCGCCGAATTGCTCAACACGTGGGGCGTGAGGTCTCCACAGTACATCGATGTTGTCGCCAGTGGTCGGCGGAAGGTGCACGTGCCCGTCGACCTGGGACCGGACAGCAGCGACGCACGGATGAACGCCAAGACCGTAGGATCCTACGCAGTGCCGTAGGGGACCGCACCGCCACTTCCCAGCAAATTAGGGACACTGTTGCTCCTGGGATATCGGCGAGGACCATTCGCAACCGTCTCCATGAAGCTGGGCTACGGTCCCGCACACCGTTAGGCCGTCTTCCGCTCACGCCCCAACATCGTGCAGCCCGCCTCCAGTGGTGTCGCGACAGGCGTGAATGGAGGGACGAATGGAGACGTGTCGTCTTCAGCGATGAGAGTCGCTTCTGCCTTGGTGCCAATGATGGTCGTATGCGTGTTTGGCGCCGTGCAGGTGAGCGCCACAATCAGGACTGCATACGACCGAGGCACACAGGGCCAACACCCGGCATCATGGTGTGGGGACCGATCTCCTACACTGGCCGTACACCACTGGTGATCGTCGAGGGGACACTGAATAGTGCACGGTACGTCCAAACCGTCATCGAACTCATCGTTCTACCATTCCTAGACCGGCAAGGGAACTTGCTGTTCCAACAGGGCAATGCACGTCCGCATGTATCCCGTGCCACCCAACGTGCTCTAGAAGGTGTAAGTCAACTACCCTGGCCAGCAAGATCTCCGGATCTGTCCCACATTGAGCATGTTTGGGACTGGATGAAGCGTCGTCTCACGCGGTCTGCACGTCCAGCACGAACGCTGGTCCAACTCAGGAGCCAGGTGGAAATGGCATGGCAAGCCGTTCCACAGGACTACATCCAGCATCTCTACGATCGTCTCCATGGGAGAATAGCAGCCTGCATTGCTGCGAAAGGTGGATTTACACTGTACTAGTGCCGACATTGTGCATGCTCTGTTGCCTGTGTCTATGTGCCTGTGGTTCTGTCAGTGTGATCACGTGATGTATCTGACCCCAGGAATGTGTCAATAAAGTTTCCCCTTCCTGGGACAATGAATTCTCTTCTCCCCAATCCTATTCAATACTTCCTCATTAATTATGTGATCTACCCATCTAATCTTCAGCATTCTTCTGTAGCACCACATTTCGAAAGCTTCTATTCTCTTCTTGTCCAAACTATTTATCGTCCATGTTTCACTTCCATGCATGGCTACACTCCATACAAATACTAACAGAAATTAGCTCCTGACACTTAAATCTATACTCGATGTTAACAAATTTCTCATCTTCAGAAACGCTTTCCCTGCCATTGCCAGTCTGCATTTGATATCCTCTCTACTTCAGCCATCATCAGTCAGTTTGCTCCCCAAATAGCAAAACTCGTCTACTACTTTAAGTGTCTCATTTCCTAATCTAATTCCCTCAGCATGACCTGACTTAATTCGACTATATTCCATTATGATCGTTTTTCTTTTGTTGATGTTCATCTTATATCCTCCTTTCAAGACACTGTCCATTCCATTCACCTGCTCTTCCAGGTCCTTTGCTGTCTGTGACAGAATTAGAATGTCATCGGCAAACCTGGAAGATTTTGTTTCATCTCCATGGATTTTAGGTCCTACTGTGAATTTTTCTTTTATTTCCTTTACTACTTGCTGAATATACAGACTGAGCAACATCGGAGAGAGGCAACAACCTTATCTCACTCCCTTCCCAACCACTGCTTCCCTTTCATGCTCCTCAACTGCCCTCTGATTTCTGTACAAACTGTAAATAGCCTTTCGCTCCCTGTATTTTATCCCTGCCTCGTTCAGAATTGGAAAGAGAGTATTCCAGTCAACATTGTCATTGTTATATCATACCTTATCAACTACTGCACAGAGCTGTCGGTTTCGAGGTCACGTTCCGAGACCTCCTCCCTGGGCAGTCCAGGTGAAGGCACCTCTACTACTCAATCTATCCAATACTCTTGTATCGTTCTTCTTAAATCAAATTGTTTTCTTTTATAATTTCCTATTTCCAACATGATGTAATAGTTATATAAGTATAATGCAGCTGCCAGATACACAAAGATGACACAATATCTCCATGAGGTGATGTATGGGCAACGGAATCCACGACCTTTGCTGTGTAGTATGAGAGCTGTGTGGTGGGGACTATTGACTCCAGCTAAGTGGACTGAATTAGATGGCGGGCCCTAGTAGTCAAAACGCAGCAAGAAAAAAAAGAAGTTTGAGGGGCTTGAAATAATTTTGATGTATTGGCCACCAAATTTTCCTGTTCTGAACCCAATGGAATACATCTGGGACGCGAGCTCCGCACCGAGAATTTAATTTGTTACCACTGCGTAATCCATGCCTAGACTTATGCTGCCATCATTTTCGCCAATGCGTCCTGTAGCGCAAGTTAGTAATAACATGAAAAACTCTAATGTCAGTCTATAATACAAAGTATTTCCTTTAGTGAATTACAGTTGTTACGAATGTATTCATGAAACATTGTGAAATACACAAAAGTTTATGTCAAATATCTGTTATGTTCAATTCTCGGAAATACTAATCAGGAAGATATACATAATCCTAAACAGTTTAATTACTTTGGTATCCAAATTGCTGATGACTAACGTTCCGATAAAAAACCTGACAGCATGTGCTACGTGAGGTATACGAGTAAACCACCTCTGGTTCAGTTGTCTCTGTGTTCAAAGGGATTTAAGTACATTTGAGTTGTTCTTGAATTTTGTATAATTAATGTACTTTCCTTTTTTCCAGCGTTTGAAATGTGACGGACCTGAAAGGATTCGACACTGCGGGTTCGCTTTCTGTTCAGTACCATTGCCAGAAAAAAGCGTTGCGGTGTATGAAGCCGTCCCATTTGAATAACACTGCTGGATGTCGTGTTTGATACCTCTATCCAGAGGGCGCGCTCAGCACTGCGTATGACAGTCCTTTGTGGGATTATAGAGTGGGACAGTCGGAGTTATCACATGGGCGATTTTTGACGTGCAGCGGCCTGGAGAAGGGCACGGGCGTGCCTTTGACGGCTAGCGGCCCGTTTGTTGCTCTCTGTTTCCGTCCCGAGCCGCGTGTGTCGACGCTGAATGCCGGATGCGCATACAGAGCATACTGCACGACCTTATGCTGGCAGACACAGCAGGAAGCTCAAACGTGAGCCACCGCCACCAGCGTTACACACTGTCGAGCCTCAGCCTCATGAACGTCTCTTTCTTTCTTTCTACCTCTCTCTCTCTCTCTCTCTCTCTCTCTCTCCCTCCCTCCCTCCCTTCCTTTCTCCTTCTCTTTATATCTTAACTCTCTCTCTCTCTCACCTCCGAGTGAACTAAGACATATGTCCACATTCGGGAGAACAGTGGCTCAAACCTCCGTCCAGCAGTCAAGATTTCTCTAAACGTCTTAATATCAGTGTTGAGATGGTTTCGTCGAAAAGTCAAGGCTGGTCTCCATCTCCATCCTTCCCAAATCCGAGTGCATCTTCCTTCCTTTGCCTTCCCTTTTACCCTCAAAGATAGTGTGTCAACGCTGTAAATAACAGAAAAGAATGATACAAGTATACAAAGAACTCGCCGCCAAGTTGCACTGAACATATACGCAACGTAACGTTCGGGCAGGAAAACAAATCTACCCCTTCCAGAATGAGATTTTCACTCTGCAGTGGAGTGTGCACAGATATGAAACTTCCTGGCAGATTAAAACTGCGTGCCGGACCGAGACTCGAAATCGGGCCCTTTGCCTTTCGCAGGCAAGTGCTCTACCAGCTGAGCTACCCAAGCACGACTCACGCCCCGCTCTCACAGCTGTACTTCTGCCAGTACCTCGTCTCCTACCTTCCAAACTTTACAGAAGCTCTTCTGCGAACCTTGCAGAACTAGCACTCCTGAAAGAAAGGATATTGCGGGGACATGGCTTAGCCACAGCCTGGGGAATTTTCACTCTTCAGCGGAGTGGCTAAGCCATGTCTCCGCAATATCCTTTCTTTCAGGAGTGCTAGTTCTGCAAGGTTCGCAGGAGAGCTTCTGTATAGTTTGGAAGGTAGGAGACGAGATACTGGCAGAAGTACAACTGTAAGAGCGGGGCGTGAGTCGTGCTTGGGTAGCTCAGATGGTAGAGCACTTGCCCGCGAAAGGCAAAGGTCCCGAGTTCGAGTCTAGGTCCGGCACACAGTTTTAATCTGCCAGGAAGTTTCAAATCTACCCCTGCCGAACACAACTTAGTGAGAAGACATTTTCTATATAGGACGAGGAATTCCGCCTTATGCAAGACACATTTTTCAGTCTCGTTTCACCCAGAATGTTTCAGCACTTTTTGTGCTACCTATTTTCTTACTTGCATGAAGTTATTGGGTATTTAAGTTGGTAGCTAGTCTGCTAGACTATCTACAAATTGGCGGCGGCATCGAAAACTCTGCCTACAGTCAGAAATTCGTAAAAAGTGCGGTGTCAAATGACCGTAAGTCACAGAAATTAACGTATTCACGTCGTCAAAACATATGATTGCAGATTGTATAGCAGACTAGCTACATGTAAGTAACAAAGTAAGCTTCATGTAAGTAAGAAAATAAAATAACACACCGAAGATAGCAAAGAAAAAAGTGCTGAAACATGTCTGAGCAAAACGAAACTGGAAAAGGTGTCTAGCATAAGTTGGAATTCCTCGTCCTATTTTCGTAGCAAGCGTGGACATAAGAAGAACTGCAATATCACAAGATGATTATTTTCCATATAAGAAAGACGTCTATCATATCCTCGGCTAATGGTTTCTGGGAAAGCATTATTAAGGAGACAATCGAGAAACGTCGACGAATCTTGTTTACCGAAATAAGGGTTTTGCTCTCAGGGTAGCTGGACAACCAACGTTTGAAGCAATAAAACGGGAGAGACAGCTGTCTTCTCTGTCGCGTAGGGCAGCGATGGTCAGTGGGCGTGAGATCGCAGCTTACGTAAACAATTGGCCAGAGCGCTGTTAAGCTATTGTTTTGGTTGCATGCCCTTCTGGTCAAAAACCACAACAAAAACTACTGTGGAGCGGCTGTTGTTGAGATCTAAATGCTAACAGCCGATACCTGTATAAGGAGAGGGCTACAAGCAATCCGTAAAAATTTTGCTACATTGACACTCCTCGTAAACATTCATGAGCACATTGTCAATATTGTCAACATTTATGAATCTGTGGTGTCCGTTCTTTCGAAAGAACAGACACCATGCATTGACACAATTAATGTGCCTCAATTTCAATGATTCCACAGCCTTCAGTGCGGATACACAGTTACGTTGGACCTCCAGCGGGAATCTAAAATTAGCGAGCACGGAGGACATGGACGGGAATTGTGGATAAGTGGTGGCTCTAGTTGGGAGTGTTAGTCAGTCGAGGAGCATTTCGAAATAGTCCGCGCATTTGTGGTAAACACTGTGCAGGGATGGCATTGTGGTCATGGCAGCTGTCTAGTAAGGAGGAGATCCCGGGTTCGAGTCCTCGACCGAAACACATTTTTCACTCGCCACCGCTGATTCCTCATAAAGTCCCGATGCACCTGATATCATCAGTTCCTTCCCTTTCCTTTCTCCCCCCGCATCTTTAATTTTATCACTTATTGATCGTGTTTCTTGCCCTCATTACATGGTAATATGATAATTTTGGCTAGTTCGGAACTTCATCGGCAAAATTTCAGAGGCTGTCGAAGGATATTTTGTGAATATTGTGGTATCAGGTGCGTGTGGCCTTCGGTGACTCTTTATAGGATGATAGCATTTTCCTTTGGTTCCAGCTAACTTTGTGTCTGCATTACATTCAACAGCTCTGCACAACTAGTGCAAAACTAGTCTCTCACGATCCTTGCTTTTGAAAACACTACTCTTTGCTCTCCAGCTTGCTTTCAGCACTTATCTGTTCTGTGTCGGGAATACACAGCAGTATGCATTTATAAAATTTGACTACAGCCGACACATTTGTCGCAAGAAGAGCAACATCATTCTTATTTAAAACATTTCTCATTTTTAATTAATGATGTGATTCGATCTCTCTGCATCATCTTTACATTTAAAATAAAGTAACATTAAATATATACTGTCCATTATTTTGGAACTAGTGGTAAAATTGTACATAAAAGTGGAATTTACCTATGTAGTTGCGCCAGCAACCCATGGTGTCTTTGTCAGAACCTCATATCAGAGTACTGTACTTTGTAGCTGCAATTAGTGTTTCTTTCCCGTCTTCCAATCATCCTTGCTCCAAATTTCTCCCTGTTCCCTCTCCCCTCTTCCCTTTCCCATGCTCTTACATATACCAGACATAAATTTAAAATATGGGCCGAAGTTGCAAAACACAGTACTCTCATATAAAGTTCTGACAAATACACGACGAGTTGCATACGCAAACAGTTAAGTTCTGCATTTATGTATAATTCTTTTCTACTTATTGCAAAATAATAGGAAGTACATATTTGGAGCTAATTGTTTTAGATCTGAAGATAATCCAGAGAGGTCGAAACATGACGCGAATTTAAAAAAAAAGTGCCGCTGACACTGAAAATTACATCTTGTGGTTCTAAATATAAATTTTGATTCTCGAAATTCTATATCTAAAAGAAAAGTTGATGAAAAGTAACTAAGTGTTTTTAGTATAACTCGTAGCAGCATATTTTCAAAGCATTTTAAATGGTTAATTGATTTTATAGTCATTGTTGCCGGACCACTCACACTGTCCTGTATTCTTCATAAGGACGAAATTGCAGATCTTTGGAGAGCATTTATGGATTCTGTATTTTGCAGGCTGTGAAAGTTCTTCTGCTTCTTCTTCCATATTTCAAATATCAGATATTTACCTTTCTTAATCTTCTCCCTTCAGGCTGATACCTTTGTAGGTTTGAACGCCAGTCTCTGGCCACTTATTCTGTTAAAATGTTCATTTTATTAAGTTTCGTGTAATAATTCTTTAATTCGTACATGTTCAGTTCCCTCCAGTTCTCATCATTCGTAGTACTGTCAACAGTGCAGTACTCTTTTGTCGCTCTGGGGGAGTTAATTTTGCTACCTAAATTCCACTCCCTTTTTATTTATTAAAGACCCTTGACGGGCTTCCATGCAACGTAGGAACACTCATGGTCTTGTGAAAATCGGAAAGTGAAACGATTAAAATTTTATTTTTCTTGCACTTATATATTGTCTAAAATTTAACTGTAAATTTTGGCAGTTTTGTTTCTTTGTCCTTGTTATATTCGTATATGCAAGCTAATTTGTTGTTATGGAGGCTTTTGACTCAATCGTTCACTTGGCTTTTTGTTCTTTTATGTACCTTTTTGTTACACACTTCGGATAATTTTGCGCAATGATTAAATTGTTTTCGTATATTCCTGTTTATTCCAGAGGTGTGGAACCGTTCACACATAAGAAACAGTTTATAGTATCATGTGTACCTTTAAGGAGAACCTGATTTCAACTGAGTTTAGCACTGCATCGCCTAGATGTACTGGATGACTCATTTAATTAACACATAAAAATATGCCACAACAAAACAATACAGACGAAATTCACACGAAATAAAAATAGGGATTGCAATATTTCTCTAAACATAGCGCCATCTAGTTTAAAGTGAATAGTGCAACCATGCTGCCCTCTGTTATTTATGCGAATCTGGACGTTATTGTACCACTGACTGACGTTATAAACTAAGTTAATTTGGCACTTGAAACCAGAATGATATTTATTAAATGTAATATGTATCGACTATTTAAGGTTGCTCACAGAAGGTATTCTTTTGTTAACAATATCAGTAGCTTCACAACAATTCTATGAATTCCAGGCGAGTTTCGTTTTTAAATTCTCTTCGATTTCCGGTTATATCTTCTTACACATATGCAGCACTTGCTGTAGATCTTCCTTTCCGAAACCCATTTGTTCTTCAGTGTCTTCCACAAACATTGCTATTCTTAACATTGTGTGTTGTCACGTATTCATGGCATGTGCAACGACCAAAACCACTGAAATATTGTAATAGTGCAGCCTTTGACGTTCGAATCAGCGATGTATCATACTAACAGAAGCGTTTCAGGGTGTGTACGTAGCGCATGAAATGAGAAGAGGAAATTAAAAATGTCCACAAATGAAAGTAATTGTCACTGATATGGAAGATAGGGTTGCCTTTTGCACAGGGGTTACAAAGTTATTCATATTTCAAATTTTTGGCAAAAAGTATTATTATTATTTTAGTATTGTTATGGTAATAATAATTATTATTACTGCCATTTTACCTTCAGTGACCTCTTTCTCAGATAAACTCAGTGATCTATGCTGCTAAGCGTCAGCGTGAAACTAGGTCGCTGCAGTCTAAGTGCGGAGCCAATTACAGGGTTCGCTAGTTAACGAGAGTTGCTTATAGGACAGCATTCTCGGGAGACGAACTGCGTCTCGGTGTTTCAAACAAGAAACTAATTCAATTTGGCCTCGTTAGCTCTTGAATCTTTCTGTGGCAGTAAAGAATGGAGCACTCTGCCCAGTGCCCTGGCAGAAAAAGGAAACGGACATCCCCCAAACAGAGTTGCAAGTAATTGCTTACATTATCTCAGGATAGTGAGACTCTTCGCTTACGGTGTTTAAAGTTCCATCAGGTCAACATTTCGAGGACAGAACTAATGCCACCAATTTTACTCTTGTCCCAAATCCGACTGAAAGTGATGCAATGAGTGTTGAATTAATTAATTTGAAGGAAATCAACAGGACAGGAAAATCTGAAAGTGTATTTAAATATTGTAAGAAGAAGTCAAAAAATCTCAGAGTGATTACTATTATGGATTCAGTGTAAGAGATATGAGTGAAGTTGTCATTGTTAAAGCATGAACAGAAATAATGTTCGAAAGGTAGGTCTATACCTTTTAAAGTGTCGTTATCTAATGAGATATTATGACCAATACAATGGTAATTTGTATAGACATGAAATTTTTAAAGACTTCGATATATTTATGTATATATAAATCTTAAATGGAAACACCCATTTTTCGTTGCAGATTCGGATTCTCCATAAAAAAGTAATCAAGTTTTGTCTGAAACATTTTTTTAAACCATTGAAAATGGGGAAGAACTCTGATTTATTTATAATTATTAGAGAAAGACTCATCAAATTCATTATTGTGAGTCCCCTAGCCTCTCACAATTTCGGGTGCTTAAGTAATAAAATTAGCCACTAAGAAATAGTTCAAAATCGTTTGCGAAAGTTATCCACAGTTTTGAGCAGCACATCCTGTGGTATGGCTTCACACGCTCTTTGAATGCGTTGATCCATATCGTTTCGGGTTGTGGACTGTCTTTCATAAACAATATTATTTAAATAACCCCACAAGAAAAAATCAGGAGATGTTAGGTCTGGTGAACGTGGAGGTCACTGAACTGGTCCACCGCGTCCTATCCACCGACCAGGGTACTGTAAATTTAAAACGTTCTGCACATTTTTAGCATAATGGGGAGTTGCTCCGTTCTATTGGAACCACATTCGTTGCCTAGTTTCTAAATCAACATCTTCGATTAACTCCAACAAACCATCGCGGAGAAGTTGTAGATAAGATTCCCCAGTAACATTTCGGTCAAAAAAATGCTGTCCTATCAAGTAACTGTTTAAAATTCCACACCAGACCATTAACAACAATTTTTGTTGATTGTCAACGGGTCTGTGCCAATGTGGATTGACAGGGGACCAATAATGACAATCATGACGATTTAATTCGCCATTGTTTTTGAATGTGGCTTCATCGGTGAACATAACGTATCTAAAAAAATCATTGTCACCTCTTATCATTTCCAAGGCCCATTGGTGGAAATGCACGCGTATTTGCGTATCTTTCGGTGTTACTGCCTGCATCAGTGTGGTATGATACGCATGATATTTATGTGTTTTCAAAATCCTCAAAACAGTTGATTTCGATATTCCAGCTTGTCTATGAATCGCACGACCACTCATTTCGGTATCCAGTTGAACACAGGCGAGAACGGTAAGGGTACTTGCGTCATTTTCATTGTATTTGCGATGACGAGGTGGACGGTGCATGTATCCATTTCGAACACGTCGAGTGCAATTTCGAATAATGTTTTCGCTTGGATGCCGTCTGTTTGGGAAACGATCCGCATACAATTGGGCAGATGTAGTGTAATTGTTATGGCATTCACCTAAAGTCAACATCATATCAACAATCTCTGTAGGAGGATAGTGAGCCATGTTTCGCTAAAGAATAATTTAATTTCGTCAGTTGATGTTTACGGTTCACAATCTGAAAGTGAAGTGACGTCTGATCGAATTGCACCGACCTTTATACTGAGCCATAGTTCACAGTTTGGCCACGATAGCGCCACAGTCGGGTGAGTAATCCAATTGTGAAGAGTTCCCTAACGAGATATTAATACCATACCGCCTCCCTCCATCAAGAACTGTTGCAGGTAGGATAAATTTTGTTAAAAAAAAAAGCTTAATTTGGCGTAAGGAAAGAATTGGTGCACATTTTGTATCGATTTGATGCGTCCTTCTCGGATCATTCTAAATAAATCGGAGTTATTCCCCAATTTTAATTTTTCTCGATTTCATCGCTATCTTTCAATGGTTTAAAAAAATGTTTCAGACAAAACTTGATTACTTTTTTATGGAGAATCCGAATCTGCAATAAAAGGTGGATGTTTCCATTTAAGATTTAGAAGTTCGCCCCCGTCCCACCCAAGGGGGCGGGGGCTAGGGTCACATGTAGTATCATTTGATGTCCCCCCTTTGAGCTTACGAGCTTGTCTTACCCACTATTTTTACTCGATGTATAGTTTTCGAGATAATCTCATCCGAAATTTCAGATGGATTACCCTGTACATATATATAGTTGAAAATAACAAAATCAAATGGATGACAACAAAAAATTAAATAAAATGTGCGAAACCTATATGCAAATTACCATATTGTTATAAATACAAGACAAACAACAGAAAATCGATAAAGGGAGCGATAAGGCCTGCATATCCATGACCTCCACAATTGCAGAGAAATAGGAACTTTTAAGCACACTAACACTGCCAAATCAATAGTAACAAGGCCAACCCCACATCGCCACGGGAATAAGGCCTCAAGCAAAAGCAAAAGCAAGGAACTTTTATGCATAGCAGTGCATGATATTCTATTACAGGCTCACGGTGTTATGGAGACGGTGAACGAGAATGGTTTAAGGTAAAAAATACTTCACACAAGATTAAAGTAAACAAGGTTTTCAAGGCATTGGGTGCAATGAGAAATAAAATACTCACTGACAGAAAAGAAAGCCATGTTACAAGTGAAGTCTGTAATAATTTAGTGTGTGTAATTGGTCACAGGAACCATTTTCAAAAGGATGCAGTAAAATATCAACCGCCAAGAGACTCCATACATTAAGTATTGAAGGATGAGAAGGGGCCGTGAATTAAAGTAAATAACGTATTTCTGTAGCAATGGTGATCTCGATAAAGTTGAGTACAATAGTGTGTAACTAATGTTTTTAAGAGCGATAACAGGAATCAGAGTAGATGAGAGAGAAATGAATGAGGTTGGTTACACGATGACATCGCTAGAAGTGTCAAGTTCCAGGTATATAATAGTTTATGGTTTCCCTTCGACAGTTTGAAAGAGGAGATTAAGGAAGACAAATGAAGAGATGTTGGGAAATTCTATGAAGAGTGATCAGATTTCGAAACCATACTGATGAATATGATGGAGGGGGAGGAGAACAAGGAAGAAATGGCGGGGTCACAGTCTAACAGATCTCGATGACATCCTCATATTTTTACTGGCAATCCAGGAATGAAATATGCTACTTTAACGGAAGAGACGTTTTCGTTTTTTATTACAGAGAGAGAATATGGTATTATTGGAGCCAAAGTAATGAATCTGATTCAAATCTGAGTCTCTGTAAATGTTTTCTTAATTTTAATATTTGATTCTGTGAGAAAAAAGTACACGAGATTAGGATTTGTGTAATGTTATTTACTTCGGCGTCACCTGGCTGAGATCTTCGAACGTCTTGGAATAGTTTACTTTTTACTGATAAATGGCCATAAGCTGGTAGTGTTAAGTAGGGCTCGATTCCATGTGAGTTGCTCAAAAGTGTTAAGGTCTTTATAAGACATTCATTTAAGTATTAACAACCAAATTTCGACGCTACGGAAAAACTGACCGTTTTGACTGAAATTAGATATTTCTTCATTCTTTGACTACAGTAAATTTATAATATACATTCATGGGTCTAAAAAGAACAAATTCGAAGTTAACGAGTAGTAATCACGGTCTCATACCTATCGTGATTATTTGAGCAAGAATAATTTATCATAATGGACTAGGAAAATTATGAGAGAGGAAAAAGGATTTGTTTCACATGATATTTTGGTATGACTGACACTGTATAAATGTACTCTTGAGAGCAGAGTTCATTCTGAATATAAACACGCTCGCATATGAAATAGTCAGAGCTGAACTGTATGTGCACATCGAATAGGTTCCTGTAGAAGAGAATATTCATTTGGTTACATTTTTAAGCAAAATAACTGTTATTATTTGATAGCGAAGTTTTCTCACATCACTTCGACATAACACTTAGTATATGTATATGAATGCGTGATGTCTGCTTTTTACTGCCTTTCTCACACACTGTAGTTTGCGTTAGATAAATAAAAATTTTTTTTAAGTTGTGCAGTGACCGAAAGAAATAACATTGAGCATAAATATGGAAATAGAGCCTCATCAAAGAAGGCTTCTCCACATATATTTAAAAAAATACTGATTGCTTTTTTCCTTTATAAGCATTTTAATCCACAGACACGGACATCAAACTCCATTACCATGGATAAATTAATGTTCCCCATGTTTTAAAAACGCTACAAATTGAGATAGGGCAGAAAAAAGTGCAAAACAGGTTCCAGCGTTTTAAAATAAATTCTTAGAGCAAAAAATATCCGAATGACAAGCGGGGATATTAAGACAAAGCAAAGAGAACAAGATGGGAATAAATAAATGTTTTCCAAACCATACAAGTACCGTTTCACCAGAACAATGGCAGCGCCAAACATATAACTGACGAAACTGTTCAAGATTCGAGAAATTTTTAGAAACCGAAATACTCAGACCACCAGTCAAGGTTTGAGATGGTACCCTTATAAAACTGAGCAAATATCGTAACAAAAACAAAACCAAGCCGACGAACAGTACAGAAGTATAAGCAGCATATTCGTCTTGAGAAACATAAGTTCTAAACTTATAAAGCATTTGAATAGGGGAAACATACGGCGCATTATTTAAGTTGACCTGAGACCGACGATAGGTTCTGTAACTATGCAGTACAAGGCAGAATAGTGTCACTAAAAGGATTTCGGTATTACTTTTTATTTCTTTCTTTTTTTCTGAATTTAAAAGGCTAGTGCAAAATTTTATCCTGGCCGTCAGCCAAAAAGTACATTCTCACGCCATCCGTTGGTGACTGGAGCAAGTTGCCTGTTCGAGTGTGCTTACAAGTACATCCCCGCCATCCGTAGAAAGGCAGAATAACAATTTAGATGATTATTTTTTCTTTCATTATTCATTTTATATACACTCCTGGAAATGGAAAAAAGAACACATTGACACCGATGTGTCAGACCCACCATACTTGCTCCGGACACTGCGAGAGGGCTGTACAAGCAATGATCACACGCACGGCACAGAGGACACACCAGGAACCGCGATGTTGGCCGTCGAATGGCACTAGCTGCGCAGCATTTGTGCACCGCTGCCGTCAGTGTCAGCCAGTTTGCCGTGGCATACGGAGCTCCATCGCAGTCTTTAAAACTGGTAGCATGCCGCGACAGCGTGGACGTGAACGTATGTGCAGTTGACGGACTTTGAGCGAGGGCGTATAGTGGGCATGCGGGAGGCCGGGTGGACGTACCGCCGAATTGCTCAACATGTGGGGCGTGAGGTCTCCACAGTACATCGATGTTGTCGCCAGTGGTCGGCGGAAGGTGCACGTGCCCGTCGACCTGGGACCGGACCGCAGCGACGCACGGATGCACGCCAAGACCGTAGGATCCTACGCAGTGCCGTAGGGGACCGCACCGCCACTTCCCAGCAAATTAGGGACACTGTTGCTCCTGGGGTATCGGCGAGGACCATTCGCAACCGTCTCCATGAAGCTGGGCTACGGTCCCACACACCGTTAGGCCGTCTTCCGCTCACGCCCCAACATCGTGCAGCCCGCCTCCAGTGGTGTCGCGACAGGCGTGAATGGAGGGACGAATGGAGACGTGTCGTCTTCAGCGATGAGAGTCGCTTCTGCCTTGGTGCCAATGATGGTCGTATGCGTGTTTGGCGCTGTGCAGGTGAGCGCCACAATCAGGACTGCATACGACCGAGGCACACAGGGCCAACACCCGGCATCATGGTGTGGGGACCGATCTCCTACACTGGCCGTACACCACTGGTGATCGTCGAGGGGACACTGAATAGTGCACGGTACATCCAAACCGTCATCGAACCCATCGTTCTACCATTCCTAGACCGGCAAGGGAACTTGCTGTTCCAACAGGACAATGCACGTCCGCATGTATCCCGTGCCACCCAACGTGCTCTAGAAGGTGTAAGTCAACTACCCTGGCCAGCAAGATCTCCGGATCTGTCCCCCATTGAGCATGTTTGGGACTGGATGAAGCGTCGTCTCACGCGGTCTGCACGTCCAGCACGAACGCTGGTCCACCTGAGGCGCCAGGTGGAAATGGCATGGCAAGCCGTTCCACAGGACTACATCCAGCATCTCTACGATCGTCTCCATGGGAGAATAGCAGCCTGCATTGCTGCGAAAGGTGGATATACACTGTACTAGTGCCGACATTGTGCATGCTCTGTTGCCTGTGTCTATGTGCCTGTGGTTCTGTCAGTGTGATCATGTGATGTATCTGACCCCAGGAATGTGTCAATAAAGTTTCCCCTTCCTGGGACAATGAATTCACGGTGTTCTTATTTCAGTTTCCAGGAG
Source organism: Schistocerca piceifrons (assembly GCF_021461385.2). Lineage (NCBI taxonomy): Eukaryota > Metazoa > Arthropoda > Insecta > Orthoptera > Acrididae > Schistocerca > Schistocerca piceifrons. Next base: position 529,178,166 of record NC_060141.1, on the reverse strand, counting down.
TGTACATATAAGCCTAAAAACAATTGTAATTCTTTCGATACGTGATATGTAATCATATTTCATTTAATTATTGAGAACATGTATGGAAAATTTCCACTAAAATATGTCAGTATCACTGTATTAGTAATAAGTTCACTGAGAGGAGAATGGGAAGGGCAACTCGTGACTTCGAATGTGGAAGTGGAGATGTGTTTTACTGCTCGCCTGAAGGATGGATACACTCTTAGTATGAGCGTATAAAAATATCCACATGTTGTACGAAAACATTAGCAAGTGCAGCTTAGAGGATATGTCCGCGCTTCAGGATTTGATCGTGAATGTGTTTGCACTTTACTGCCTCATGCGAAAGATAGACACACTTGAAATACGGGCCGAGAACTTCTCAATACAAGTTGTTGCAAAAAAAATGAATCATTGCCGGAAGTCATACACACAAAGAGAAGTGGACTGGTATTTTCCGAAATTAGAATATGTACTTGGTAAGCAAATGGAATGCTGTGTGTAGCGGAAATGTTTCTGATTCCCGTTTAGAAAGTTTATTCCGTTCATCGAATACGAAACTTTTACAGTCAGTTCAATTAAATGATAAGGATAACAACTACGAGTCACTTACATTGGAACAATGTTGCGGGAAAGGCGAAGCAACCACTGCTTAGAATGTGCAACAAGTCCAATAAAGTCACAGCCTACTCTACGCCAGTCCGCCCTGAGCAAGAGTATTGCTGTGAGCTATGGGATCCTAGCCAGACAGGATTGGCTGAGGACATCAGAAAAGTGGGAAGAAGTACAGCTCAGTGCGTATTACCGCGGAACAGGCGCATATGATACGCGAGTGGGGATGGCAGTCATTAAAAGAAAGGCGTTTTTCCTTGCGTCGAGACCTTTTCACGTAAAATTTACTATAGCAGTTGGTACCAGTTAGCGGTTTTCGCCATTCTGGTATTGCAGTACAGGGTATTGAGTGTAAAACAGCACATTTTGTACTTATTTTGTATTTGATATACTACTGGAAATCTTATACATGCTAACGGAAGAAAAGAGATACATGCTACGTTGTCGAATTATCCAAATGAGATGTAAATCATTAGTTGTGATTTACATCTAGAGTCAAATAAATCATTACAATTTCAGAGAAAGGAAACCATGCAAAATAAGTAAATATAAGCGCAGAAAAAGTTTTTGGACGTAGTTCCGGAATTTTTTGAACAGACCTCGTCTGTGTCCTAAATGAACTGCTCCCTGGTTGACTAATGGACGTAGGCCTACGGCTTCCGTGAGTTGAAAACGAAATTTAAAATTGCCGCAAATCAGAAGTTTTAGGATTAATTTAAGTAGAAACGTGAGCTAAAGCTAAATGCCAAATAAAAATAGAAAAAGGAGAGAGAAATATTAATACCATAATGGAGCACAAACTATTGCTCTTCATCACGACAAAGCTTTAATGTTAGAATCGATGGAAGAAGACAAGAAATGTAATATTGTTTGAGGACACGAATATTAAAACTCGTAATGATGAAACATCTTTCTGGAGACCGTGGTAACTATGTTAAACGTGATTTTCCGCGCCTCGCTCGTTAGGCGTATTTAACATGTGAAACAGATCCTCACTGCGAACCGGCTTTTTACCAAATAGGCGCAGCGCCGGGGACAAGCTGATTCGCCGTCTTTCAGCGCCGCGCCCTGCTTTTGCCGGTGTGAATGGCCGGAATGGAAATTTATGCAAACTGTTTAAATTGGCGAGATTCGTCCAGAAGGAATAATGCCGCGACGCGTGCATTAAGAGCATTTGGGCGTCCACCTTTTTTCTCTGACTGCGCCAGTCTTGTATTTTTTCTTTTCTTTCCTTCGTCATGCAGAGAAGCAGCGAGCCGTGTTAACGCTACAAAGAATCTGAAGTAATTTCCAGGAAAGCAATATTAAAAATATTGGCACAGGCATACGGAAACAAAATTTCAGCGTTTCGACCACTTTAACTCTTTCAGACTCGAATTTTTTTTCTGTACAAAGGGAAATTTCTCTTTATGCTATAATTCTCTTGCATGATTTTTTACGGATTTTAGACACAAATTTACACAAAAGGATGCATTCGTTTTCAGATTTTACACTTTTTAGACTTGGCTTATTTTTATGGATCAAAATAATTAATTTTGAAATACTCACTGTTGTAATAAATAAACTGATCATTCACTATCACGCAAAAGAACAAAAACAATATTGAGTTACAGTGGGGTATAACTAACCAACCACTTTGGTGTATTCTTACTGTCATGAGCATCTGCACGCTGCTTCATTGACTTGTTGATATTTTTTTTAGTGATGCCCAACAGTTGACAACACTAGAGCGTGATGGATAGATTGGACATTCACAAATGTGTACATGAGGTTTCCATTGGGGACAAACATTTCTGCAGTGGCTAAGACACATTCGAATGTAATGTACACAGTTATAGCCAGGGGGCCTGAAAGTGTTAAGTATCAGTGCTCTGATACGTTCACTTTACGCTTGAAAGTAACCGAATGCTGTTGCTTTAGTGGTTATCCAGTTCTGCTTTACGACAACGATTCGACCATATGAAGTAATCAACCCACCCTTATCTGACGTGAATATTTCAGTTGATCTGTTGATCTACATTTACATTTTCATCTACGTCTGTGCTCCGCAAACCACCCCTACGGTGGGTGGCGAAGGGTGTTTTTGGTACGATTGCTTCTATCCCCCCACTATACCAACCGTCTTTCTGTTCCTTTCACGCATGGCGGGTGTGAAGAACGATTATTGATAAAGACCCGTCTAACACACAATTTTTATGATTGTGTTCTTGTGATCATTTCGCAAGTATATGTGAGAAAATAAAATGCTGCCCGACTCTTGTAAGTCTGTACGCTCTCGAAATTTCAACAGTTAAACCTCTCTCGCTGGTGCACAACACCTCTCATTCAGCGTCTGCCACTGGGAATGCGCTGCTTTTCGTTGGATCGTTTCCATTTTTTCTGTTAATCTAACCTGGTTAGGCTGCCAAACTGCTAAACAATACCCAAGCAGCGGCAGAACAAGTTATTGCAAGGGACTTATTTCTTGGCTGAACTGCACTTCCCTAATCTCAGGCTGGCATCTCCTTATGCTAAAATTTATTTTATGTGGTCATTCCATTTTAGGTCACTGCGGATGGTGGTTACCATTGGGTATTGCATGGCTGTTTCTGTTTCCATTGATTTATAGTCAATCCATCATTAACATCATAACATTATTACAAATTGTAAACGGTAGCGGCCCTACAACACTCCCTTGCGATACTCCCGAAATTACGTTTAGATTCGTCGATTTCGCTGCTTCAAGATCGACGTGTAAGATGTATGAACAAGGAAGTCCTGCAAGAAAACCAACCCTGTGAATCACTGAACTCTCCATAGCACTCAAACCAACAGTATACATCGAACAACATGAAACTACTTTTCAAATTCTACTCTTCTACTGTCTCAAAATCTCTTTACAAAATGGACCACAATGTTCATTCAGTCAGTCCAAAATAAAATATTTATTGTATTTAAATAATGTTTATGTTTACCACTTTAGCCACATAATTATGCCAGCATCCGTGACGTACTTCCAGACGCTTCATCTCATCGTTGTTATAGCTTCTTATATAACTTTTATATCCATTGAGAATGATCGACATTTTCGAAATCGAGTAATGTGGTGGGTGCTACAGAGGGAGCATTATTCTTGAAAAGGTAATTTTTAAATAATAATGGCTCTGAGAGCTATGGGACTTAACTTCTAAGGTCACCAGTCCCCTAGAACTTAGAAGTGCTTAAACCTAACTAAATTAAGGACATCACACACATCCATGCCCGAGGTAGGATTCGAACCTGCGACCGTAGTGGTCACGCGGTTCCAGACTGTAGCGCCTAAATAATAATGACCCGCTTCCATAGGTGATGTCATTAAACGATCATTATTTTCTCCTCATTCGTTTAGAGGCGTTTGCATCTGTTAGTGTCTCGTAGACCTTGACGTGAAACATTCATGTGACGTTTATCAACATCAACTACCCTCTAGGTGAGGTGAGATTGCAGAAAAACTATACGTAGTATAACAGTAATATCATCACCACATGTCGGACATGTGTTACATTTAAACATTTATTTTCCTCTACAAAAAATAATCTTCCGTGGCCGATACTGGTTGCGAACAAAAATTTTTGTTTCATTTTTGTACTGAACAACTAGAACGCTGTTGTACATCTCTCTTGTAGAAACTGCCTGATGGTACAGATACCTGTTTTTCACCGTCTGTACTACTCCCACTGAAATATCGCAGAATGTTTTACAGACCATCAGTGGGATGGAAAGACAACACAGGATCTATGGTAGCTAAAAATTTGTAATTGATCCATCAGGCCTAATCGGAAAAACACGTCCAGATAAACCTCCTGTTTCGACTCAGGCCGCAATACAACTCCAGTTATCACTCCTGTGTGCGTGCGCGTGTGTGTGTGTGTGTGTGTGTGTGCGTGTGTGTGTGTGCGTGTGTGTGTGTGTGTGTGTGTGTGTGGGAAAGGGGACGGGTAGGTGAGAGTATAGGGTTGTTGTGGAGGAGGGGGGGACGGACTCAACTTCTAAATTCCGGGGTAGTTCGAAGATACGAATTCATTCACTGCAACTCAGAAACAATCTCGGTATTAACGCTTTTAGTTTGCTCTCATTTTCTAGACTAATTAATTGTGTGACGACGGATGGGGAATTGAACTAAAAGGTAAAAATATTACTCTATGAATAATTAATGTGATGTGTGGGTAAGCAATTAAATATCATGTGATAAGATTCATCGATCATCATAGAATTTAATTGTAGTTGGTATTTAACGTCGTTTCATTACCTAAGTCGCTATATGCCAAGATTTCTAAAGGTACGAGCATGTGGCGACAGATGATCCGTCTCGTGGTACTGTCTTTTGTCTGATACGCTGTAAGACCACACTAATGTTTCGCGGAGTTCTTTGCAGAGGCGGCCAGCCGGGGCTTAGCGGGCGAAAGTTCCCCAGGGCCAGTTTTCTGCTTTAAGGCTGGTGGAGAAGCTGTGGGGTTGTAGGTCCACATACTGCCACGTGTTATTTTAATGGGTGTGACAGCACTCTTCCCCGTAGGAAACGCATTGTTATTGTAATTTTCTGCGTTAAGCTCACACACTACTGTGAACTGTCTGACTTATGGACGATTTGCGCTAACCAGAACTCGGTGTCTTTGCGAATGGGTCTGAGCTTCGCACCATGGTAGACGACGGTATTCGGCCAAGTTTTCGTAATACATTCTTGTTAACGCTTACTTGTCCTCTCTCTGTTAGTAGCGGATCACTTAGACCAGCATGGTTCACTAGGATTCTTTCAAACATTTCCGTTATCGTCCTTCTTTTCGAAACTGAATGTTACGTTGTCAATTATGTGTACAACTATTTCCTTGCCCCTTGCATTAATGTTTCATGCATAATGTACACAATTGCAATTGATGCGTTTTTATAGTGTTAATTCGCGAGTCCACCTTATGTGACAGACAGTTTTGTAAAACATTACCGATAAAATGTATAAATTTAAAAGTGACCTCGTGCAGGAGAGAAAATCCACGAGAATTCTTCCCGTTTCCCTCGCTTACGATGTACCTCACGTTTTGTTAACCCTACAACAGACGTTGCTACAAATTTAATGCTGTTTAACTGTGCTTTTCTCTCCTGATGTCCTGCATTAGTAGCTGTGTAGCTAAGATTTTGATCACCTCCAATTTGAGGCTCAACAATGTAATTCGAAGAGCAGTACACCATTGACTACATGCAGTACGTATCTTTGAATCGTAGTCTATTCGTCTCTGTACGGATGCTAAATTAATGTCATTATGATCTGCTGCCAGGAGGATATTCTCATCTGTTTGCTTCCCAATTTATTCACACAGGTTTTCGGTTCATAAAGATGGTTCTCATATCCATATTGCATGGGAGTTCCTGATAAGAAAGATTCCATATTAACCGATTCTTGCGTCGGTTCCTGGTAGAATAACATTGTAATAAATTAAAAGCACTATATTCTTTATATTATACAGTATTAATTTATTAAATTAACCGGTTTTCAGCTTACAAGGCCGAAATCAGACTTTAACTGACTACTGTCACGAAAGAAGTTACAGTATTTGTAAACAACATTGGAAACGATGTTGCACATCTAGATTGAGGCACAAACATGCAGTAAATGACGCATTTGAAAGTGTTGTGGTAATGAAATTTAAAACGTAAAAACCTAAACAATAGGTAAATATAAAACAACCAGAAAGGGAGAACCTTAATACTATACTTGAAACCGTGCTTATATAACAGTTTACATTAAATAAACAAAACAAATCAAATAAAATTAGTAGTCTGCAAGGCTACTTCAAGACGTGCTCGACATGTCAAGTGAGCTAGAAACCAATTAAAAAAAGACCTAACAATTGTGACAACATAATATATGAAGTCCATGGGCAATCTCAATAAAATAAAATAAATCAATAAACATAGGAAAATGAATGAATTTGAAGGAACAGTCTGTGTGTGAAGTGATGAAGAACTGAGAGGATTACGTGAAGTTTAAAGCAGGGAAAGTATTAAGTTGTATTTGAAAATTTAAGATTGAGTCAGGAAAGTGGGCTAGATGTTTTGTTGATTTCCAGGGCCTCCAACTGATTAAGTTTTTGGCCTTTGTTTGCTAAGTGAAAGACATTGGACTGTAGCTGGTAGTTGTGGCCCTTACAACATGCTCAGAAAATGTGGAGTAATAGTTTTCCAACCTCCAGATGTGTTCATATTCAGCCAGCCTAGTTGCTCTATCTCTGCCTGATTGACCAACACAAAACTTATCACAATCAGAACAAATAAATTGTTCTGACCCCACTGTTGGCTAGTAATTGGGCCTTATCTTTGCAATTGAAAATACTCTGGGCTGTGGTGTTCTCCACATAGCAGGAAATCCTATAGTTGTAGGGTTTCCTTGTTTTTATTACAAACTATGATACCTTCGCTTAATATGGTATTGTACACCACTACCTCCAGACAGTGGAAGGGGCAGCAAATGGCATATTGCGGAGAGGTATTATGTCCATTTTTGTTTCCCATGCAATATGTGGTCAATATGAGAAAAGGACTCTGGCCTTTGATTGAGGCAATAAATTTTATTGTATCTGGTTTGAAATCTTCTTTGGATATGGGAACAAACATGTAGGACATGCTATATAACTGAGTGGAAAACTTCATGTGTGTGTGTGTGTGTGTGTGTGTGTGTGTGTGTGTGTTGTGAGAAAGAAGGTGTTACTTTGTCTGTAGTTGTAGTTTTTCTATAAATTTTGAAACTATATACTGGTGTACTGATGTTAATGGTAAGATCAAGGATGTTCATGGATTTGTTGCCAATCTTCATTGTGTACCGAATGTTTTTATGTTGACTATTTAGGTTATGTGAAAATACGTTGAGATGTCTTGTAGTACCAGTCCACCATCTACCTAACTGAACCAATATTTAATATTTGTATTCAAATGTTCTTTTTTTTTAAAAAAAAAAAAGTTGTTCAAAATGATCCATGAATATTTCAGTGAAAAGTGGGCTAAGAGGGTACCCCATAGCTAAACTACCTTTTTATACAGCGTGCCTTGGAACCGGAAGTTGTTTTGTGCTTAATACGTCTGAGCGAACAGTCCCAAAAAATTCAGTTTTTTGAAAAAAAACTTTGAGTGTAAGTATTAAAATACTGGTTTAGGTATGTAGATGACGTACTATGTATGTGGACTGGCACTACAAGACACTTTTGCATAACCGAAACAGACAACATGAAAAAAATATTAAGTTTATAATGGAGACTGGCGACAAGCCATTAACTTCCTAGGTCTCATCATTGAGATCAATACAGAAAAACATTATTTCAAAATCTGTAGAAAAACTGCAATCGCAGACACAGTAAGGTCTTCTTACACACAACATCCAGTAATACACAAACGAGCAGCTTTCCGCTCAGTGGTGCACCATCTCGTATCCTTTCCCATGTCCAAAGAAGATTTCAGACCAGAGTTAGACACAATACAATTTATTCCCACAACCAATGGCTGCAATCCTGTCCTGATTGATCACATCTTCCATACCACACAGAAATTCTTCCCTAAGCGCGTGTAACATTATGTGATTGCCTTATCATTTTAAATCATTCACTAATCGAGCAGTCGCTCGGCAACAGCTACAGTTGGCAAATAATGTTGCGAGAATGTAAAAGGTGAACGACCTGTGACGTAACTTGTTTATTGTCGAAGCGCCGTCAGAGATGCAGTGAGTTATTGACTTTGAAAACCGCGGCGTGAAAAACGGACAGAAGAAGAACACTTTTACACATTTTTTTTTTTTTTTTATGTACGAGATATTCTCGATGAACAGTTACTCATTCTTCTCTTGTCTCCTGTATCTTGTATCGGACGCGCATGTCTTGCCGCCGTATTATTATTGTTAAAAATAATATTGTTCTAGTGTAAAGTAAATGTGTAATACTAAAAGTGCCTAGCAGTAGATTTATTGTGCGACGTGTACGTGAAAACGTCAAAGGAATTGTTTTCATTACGAGAAGTACCAGTCAAAACGGCATCCATGTTAAATCCTTCATTGCAGTGTAAGTTCGTCTATTAATTGCCATAAATTCAGACTTAAATGGAACTGGTGTATGGACTATTTATTTAATATAGAATCTATGCCTCACTCCTTCATGAAGTTATTTAATTTTCTTTATGTTTCTGCCAAATAGAGAGTTCACAGTCACGAATTCTTTCGTCGAAATCGGACGGAAGTTGTATGCGGCGAAATATTTTCTCCGCGCCATATTCTATTGGTAAATGCATGATAAACTACGGTCCCTTAGGAAAGTCATGTTGAGCTATCCAAAAGTAATTATATTTTGAATAGGCATTTACTCTCTTCCTCAATGCAACTTCCGACTGATCAGACGATCCAACAAGAAAGAGCCCCACACGGTCGGCGTTCGCAAATATGTTTCTACCGCTGATTATAGCGATATGTTACAGCACAAAAGTAAACATATTGTTATAATTAGCGGCTACGAACGGGGACATTTATAACTGTATTTTTATGTATACACATTACGTAAACATAAAACTGCAATCACAGACACAGTAAGGTCTTCTTGCACACAACATCCAGTAATACACAAACGAGCAGCTTTCCGCTCAGTGGTGCAACATCTCGTATCCTTTCCCATGTCCAAAGAAGATTTCAGACCAGAGTTAGACACAATACAATTTATTCCCACAACCAATGGCTGCAATCCTGTCCTGATTGATCACATCTTCCATACCACACAGAAATTCTTCCCTAAGCGCTATCTGCCACCCCTTCCACTGTCTGCAGTAAGTGGTGTACAATACCCTATCAAGGCGACGTATTACAGATTCCAGAAAAAACACTGATACACTACAATAATAGGACTGCCTACTATGTAAAGAACACCGCACCCTGCTATATTTTCGATACCAAAGATAAAGCTCCGTTACTAACCAATTGTGGGGTACACAAAATTACATGTTCGAAATGTGATAAGTTCTATTTTGGTCAGTCAGGCAGAGACAATGCAACTAGGCTGGATGAATCTGAATACAGCTGGAGGTTGTAGAATTCGGGTTCTATGTTTGTGAGCATGTAGTGAGTGAGGGCTACAACTGCCAGCTACAGTCTGGTGTCCTTCACTTAGACGAATACGAAAAACTCAGTTTGTTGGAAGCTCTGGAAAGCCATAAACATCTAGCCCATATTCCTGATGTAATCTCAGATGACCAAACTCGGCTTAATACTTGCCCTCCTCTAAATTCCACATAATGCTCTCTGTTTTCCATTACTTTCCACACAGTATGTTCTTTCATATCCCTCAATTTTCCGGTATGTTTCATTTCTTTGTTTCAGTGAGGTTGCCTATGTACTCCATATACTCTGTTACTACAGTTGTTAATTCCTTTTTTTAGTTGGTTTCTTTATCACTTTACATGTTCAGTACCTCTTGAAGTAGTCTCGTCAAATACTAATTTTATTTTATTTAGTTTGTTTATTTAATGTAAACTATTATATAGGTTCACTTTTCTAGTACAGCGTTAATGTTCTTCCTGTTTGATCCCTTTACGTTTACTTCTCATTTAACTTTTTATTTTTGAAATGGCAGTTCCGCCACACTGTCAAAGATGATGTTGACTGTGTGTTCTCTCATATTCCTCCATTTTCCTGCGTTTCTTTATTTCTTTTTATCTTATTGAGACTGCGTATGCAAATAATATATTCTGTTATTGGAACTGTTAATTCTATTCTGTAATTGGTTTCTGTGTCACCTTCCATGTTTAATAGGCCTACGGCTTTAAGTAGGCTTCTCAAGTACTAGTTTTATTATATTTTATTGGGATTGTTTATTAATGTAAACTGTTATGTAAACACGGTTTTTCAGTTTGGTGTTAATGTTTCTCCTTGTATATTTATTTATTGTTCAACATTTTAAGTCTCAAATTGCATTCCACCACACCGTCAAAGACGTCATTTACTGTCTGTTTGTGCCTCAATCCAGATGAGTAACTTTTTTTTTCCAATTTTGTTTACGAACATTGCACCTTCTTTGACGACAATACCGTACATATACATCTACATCTACGTGATTACTTTCCTATTCACAATAAAGTGCCTGGGAGACGGTTCAATGAACCACTTTCAAGCTGTCTCTCTACCGTTCCACTCACGAACGGCACTCGGGAGAAACGAGCACTTATATTATGATCGTGATGATCATTTCTCCCTATGTAGGTGGGTGCCAACAGAATGTTTTCGCAATCAGAAGAGAAAATTGGTGACTGAAATTTCATGAGAAGATCCCGTCGCAACGAAAAACGCCTTTGTTTTAATGATTGCCACTCCAATTCACGTATCATGTCTGTGACAGGTTCTCCCCTATTTCGCGATAATACAAAACGAGCAGCCCCTCTTTGTACTTTTTCGATGTCATCCGTCAGTCCCACCTGATGCGGATCCCACACCGCACTGCAGTACTCCAGAATAGGGCGGACGAGCGTGGTGTAAGCAACTCTTTATTAGACCTGTTGCACCTTCTAAGTGTTCTGCCAATGAATCGCAGTCTTTGGTTTGCTTTACCCACAATATTATATATGTGATCGTTCCAATTTAGGTTATTTGTAATTGTAATCCCTAAGTATTTAGTTGAATTTATAGCCTTCAGATTTGTGTGACTTAGCATTTATTCGAAATTTAGCCGACTTCTTTTAGTACTCATGTGAATAACTTCACACTTTTCCTTATTCAAGGTCAATTGCCACTTCGCGCACCATACAGACATCTTATCCACATCATTTTGCACGTAGTTTTGATCATCTGATGACTTTACAAGACGATAAATGACAGCATCATCTGCAAACAATCTAAGACGGCTACTCAGATAGTCTCCTATGTCGTTAATATAGATCAGGAGCAATAGAGGACCTATAACACTTCCTTGGGGAAAGCCGGATATTACTTCTGTTTTACTCGATGACTTTCCGTCTATTACTACGAACTGTGACCTTTCAGACAGGAAATTACGAATCCAGTCGCACAACTGAGACGACTATATCTTCTGAGTCGGGGTTCGGTAAAACGATCCAATTAACAGTTTAGTCCCATTGTCTGGTATATACCCTCTACCCATACTATTTCACACGAACTATCTACTTCAATTTCGCTACAAGGCAAACTACCTCTGACAGCAATAAATACTTCACCACCAACTGTATTTAATCTATCCTTTCTGAAGACTGTTAGATAGTTTGGAAAAATTTCGGCTGAACTTATTTCCGGCTTTAGCCAGCTCTCTCAGTTGAAGCGTGATGACGGCCTTATAAGCCAAAAGCAGGTTAATGCAATAAATTAATTCATAGAACGTAAGAAATATTGCTCTTTTCATTTATTAGAAAAAAAATCAGTTACATTTCTGTTCCCAGATACAATACTGTAGATTTTTCAGGATTGTGACTTTTCGATTTCAGCTAGTAATTCAGCAACATTAAACCTTCAGCTGGCTTACCCTGCAAGAATTAATCATGAAATGATAATTAAATGGACACCCTAGCTGCAAATAGGCGTTGATCTACTTCATTGGGGACATGTTGAAAATGTGTGCCCCGACCGGGACTCGAACCCGGGATCTCCTGCTTACATAGCAGACGCTCTATCCACCTGAGCCACCGCGGGCACAGAAGATAGTGCGTCTGCAGGGACTTATTCCTTGCACGCTTCCCGTGAGATCCACATTCCCAACATGTCCACACCACTACATTCGTAGTGCGCCTAAAAGATGTTTGCCCATCATACTCATTACTCGTGGCAGATTAATCTACCAAGTCCCGTACGTGTTCGGGCATAGCGTGTGCGTTCGCACAAGAAGTTCAATGGCCGGGAAGCCATACCCACCTATTAGTGGATATTAATATGGCGTGTGTCCACTCTTCACCTATATGAAGGCTTGAGAGCTGCTGGGGATACTTTCTGTCAGGTGCCTGAATGTTTTTGGAGGAATGGCAGACCATTCTTCCTCAAGAGCCGAAACCAGAGGGAGGATAGTGACGTAGGACGCAGGGGTCTGGACTAAAGTCGATATTCTGACTCAAATAATAGGTATTCCATTGCGTCCAGACCGGGTCTCTGGGTAGGCCAGCGCATTTTAGGAATGTTATTGTCCACAAATCATTGCCTCACAGACGCAGCTTTATAACAGTGTGCATTGTCTTGCATAAACAAAGAGGAACTGTCACGAAATTGATCCTCTACTCTACACAGTTCACAGTGCTGTAAAATGTGTTGATATCCTTCTGCATTTGGAGCCTTATTTGACGCAATAAGGGTACCACACACTAATCACGAAAAACAACCCTACATCGTAACACCATCTCCTCTGTACTTTCCTGTTGACACTACAACGATGGCAGGTAGAGTTCTCCTGCCATCCGTCAAAATTACTTCCATGGCTTGGGGCATAGTGTAGTTCAACACTCCAAATACGTTTCCAATCCTCTACTGTTCAGTGATGTTGCTCTTTACGTCATGTCAAGATTCACTTGGCACTGACTACACAAATTCGTGCCTTATAAGAACCTGCTCGAACATTGCACCCCTTTCTTTTAACACCCTAAGCTCAGTCATTCAGCTAGCTGGACTGCTCTTTGGCGAATTCACGAATGGTTCTATAAACTGATATGAGATTTTTTTACAACCACCCTGCTGAATGATCGACTGCCCATGCCCATCAGTACGTGAGTTCTGTCAAGTTCCCGTTTAGCTGCAGTTGTTTCTACCCGTTTGCACTTCACAGCCACATCCCCATCTGTCGACTTCGGCAACTTTAGAAGTGTTGAAATGTCCATGACGAATCTTTTACTCAGGTGGCATCCTATGGCTATTCCATGTTTGAGGTCACTGAGCCCTCCTGACCTACCCATTCTGATGTTGCAGCTCCTCTACTGACAACACGAAACTTCTTGGCTCCTTTTAAGATAGTGATCCGCCGCTCGTGTTGGCTCTGAGCACTATGGGACTTAACATCTATTGTCATCAGTCCCCTAGAACTTAGAACTACTTAAACCTAACTAACCTAAGGACAGCACACAACACCCAGCCATCACGAGGCAGAGAAAATCCCTGACCCCGCCGGGAATCGAACCCGGGAACCCGGGCGTGGGAAGCGAGAACGCTACCGCACGACCACGAGATGCGGGCTCCGCTCGTGTTACCTAGTGGTGAATTCCACAGTACATACAGGTTTCTGAATATTTTTGGTTAGATAGTGTATATGGTTCGAGCTCACAGTACAACTCACCAGCAGTCAGTTCCCCCACACGTTATTCACGTATGGTACACGAAAGAGGGTATGTGATAGGGGAACACGAAGTACCCGCCCCAGACACCTTAAGATTGGTTGTGATGTACATACGGGGTGACGGGGATAGAAGTGCAGATATCTAGATTATTAGTATATTAACGTATACCCGCTGCAGTGTGTTAGTTGTTTTTCATCTGTGAGTTACAATCTTCCCACAAAAGTCACATAATTTACTACCGGATGTTTTCTGCACGGTCGTAATTGCACCACTATGTGGACTACAGCTATGAAATAGACTAGGTGTTTTTCGTCCACGTGTCTGCACTTCAACACCTGACCTGCTGCCCTGTGGTAGGTAAGCATTAATAGCTTGCTCTTGCCACATGCAATTGGAGGTACTTGAGCCGTGCTGGCCCCAGGTTATGTATTGGTTTAAACTTTGACTGTTACTCTGCGTTTGATTGCCCGCGGTTATTGCGGTTATGCCGTGGTTCTTCCTCCTTCTACATGTGGCAGCAGGGGTGTGTATCGATATTCGCACTTTGTACTATCTTTGCTCTGGTGCTTATACTTTCCGGCTAGCCGGTGTGCGGCATTCGGTCGGTTGGCGTGGATCAGACAGGAAATCGCGCGGCGCAGTGGGCCAGGCCCGGTGGCGGTCTCTACGCAGTGTCGGAGTGTGAGGGAGCTGTTCCGATTTCTACGAGGTTCGTGACTCACAGACCCAAGACATCAAAGTTGAGTGGAGATTTAATTACTGAAGCCAGTCTGTTCACACTGTGCCGTTGGTTTTCATGGTTGGCTGTTGGGCGTATTCCCGTGAGCAACAGCGAGTGTTCGAGTTGGCGAAAGTTTGGCCACCATCCGGTGGAGTTTAACTGTACTTTGGTTATTTGAAGTCCAAGTGCACCAACGGAGTTTTCTGCCTTGTGGCCGTTAGCGTTCCGATTACCTGCCCTGGCCGCTGACGTAAAATTGAGGCAGTGTCCTTTCCTCACCGTGTTGTCGCTGTCCAACACGTGTGTGTAGTTTTGACAGCTTATGCTTATTTGGTTGTGGGCGGCTACGCCTTTTACGTTTTGGCTTGGGAGTTCCTTGTGTACTGGTCGAGTGGAAAGCTAGTCGTCTTGTCGGTGGGTCCGTTGACTGCCTCTTGGTTGGGTTGCCGGAGGATCGGATATAGTTGGACCGACCACCCGTCACCCCTGAGCGAACGTTAATATTTCAAGTGCAGACCGATCCCCAGAAACTTCTGAGCTCCGCTGGCTGTACTGTCTTTTCTTATTGGTGTTTGATTGCCTATTTTAATGGCTCATGGCCGATGGTTTGAATTGGCAAGCTTTTAGTTGGGTTTTAAATAATGGGCCTTCATCCGCTTTAAAATTGAAAGTTCCCTACTTGTCAAGTTTTGCATTGTTTGGGCCTTCAGCCTCATTTGAAATATTATTTAAGGATAAAACCGTGCGCTTTCTGCCTTTTGAAAATTTATCGTAGTTGTGTTTTAAATCTTGGGCCTTCAGCGGTTTTAAAAATTTAAGAGGTTGTGCCCTTAAGCCATAAGGCTGTGTGACATATTCAGTCGATAGTTAAGCTCGGAATTTTCCGCTGTAATGTTTGAGCAACTAAATAAAGTTATATGAGTTCGAGTGTAACTGACAGCCGCTCGTTTTTGGCCCCTTTCCACAATTCCAACTACCTGTTCTGTCTTGCGGATTTAACGAGGCGTTTCAGTACTAAACGACTTAAAAACATATTACTCCTAATACGTAAAATAATTAACCTGCAGATAAAGTAAATACCGATACAATGTTGTTCAGGACACTGTCTTCAGTCGCGAATAAGAATATCTGCACTTATTACCTTAACACCTTGTATAGACATGTAGATAATGGTATTATATTCTTATCACGTATTGTCTGATGCTTCTAAGAGCTGTGTGAAGTCGAACAATAATGACATCCTCATGCGTAGACTACAAAAAAACAAAACTGAACAACAAGCTTCACTTACCCTACAAGGCCCTCACATTTTTTGCACGTCGATCTGCTTTTGGCATTTTCGTATTGAGTGATTTAATTAGTATCTCATGCTGCCAATGCTGACATTCCACCACATCGCCAGGACGCGATGTCAGTCACTTTCATCTAGGGAAAACATTCCCTGTAGACACCGGGTGGTGGCATGAACTGTGTGGATAACGACACAGCTCTCCTCGGCTCTTGACGCTCACCTGAGAATGAGGCGCGCTCAAAGAGCGTCGAGTCGTCGTCGTCGTCTTGCCCTGACTGGCTGGCGAACGAGCCCGGCTGGCCAACACGACCACAACGCAGTCTTTCTTCGGCCCTCGCCTGCCCGGTAAACCTTTGTGCTTTGCTACTTTTTCAAAAGACGTGCTTGCAGGTTTCGTGCGGCCGACAGAAAATTAATGAGCCTTTTGTTCTGACTGCAACCGCGGCGGTGACAAAGGAAGGGAGGAGACGGGCGGAACAGCAGGCCTCGGAGCGACGCAGAGAAATGCGTTAAAAACTCACTCTCTGCTGTAGTGCCGTCTCTTGCGGTCTTGCGTCAGAGAGGCTCACGTTAGATCTTCGTATCGCAGCATTATAAATAACGTATTCCAAGTGATATTTTTGTGACCAACTTTTTCGATTTTGAACATTTGCCCGCGGGACCTAAAAAGAGGTAGCAATGTAGAACTAAACGTATTACGTGAGAGCCGCAAAAGACAGTGGAACCCAATACACATTCGCACACTGATGGAGCGCAACTAGACTCTAAAAGAAGATAAAAAACGACGCACCGCGAAGGAATTTTCCGAGTGGGACAGAAATCGGTATGTATGATGCACATGTAAGGACAAACAAGTAATTACAATTTCAGAAAAATTGGATAATTTATTCAAGGGAAAGAGCTTCCAAAATTGAGCAAGTCAATAACAACGTTGGTCAACCTCTGGCCGCCGGTCGGAGTGGCCGAGAGGTTCTAGGCGCTACAGTCAGGAACCGTGCGACCACTACGGTCGCAGGTTCGAATCCTGCCGCGGGAATGGATGTGTGTGATGTCCTTAGGTTAGTTAGGTTTAACCAGTTCTAAGTTCTAGGAGTCTGATGACCTCAGCAGTTACGTCCCATAATGCTCAGAGCCATTTGAACCAAGCCAACCTCTGGCCCTTATGCAAGGGCGTTGATTGATGGAGTTGTTTGATTTCCTCCTACGGGATATTGTGCCAAATTCTGTGCGATTAGCGAGTATGTTCTTCAAAATCCCCAGGTGATTGGAGGACCCAGCCTAGTGTTCCAAAAGTTCTCAGTTCGGGAGGGACCCTGTGACCTTGCTGGCCGAGAGGGGTTTGGAAAGCACGAAGACAAGCAGTACGAATTCTCGCTGTCTGCGGGCGGGCATTGTCTTGCTGAAATGTAAGCCCAGGATACTAAAATGTAAACCTTCACGGTCGGAAATATCATGTCCATTATAATTATCCGGGCTGTTATGCCGTGGTCGGTTGATGAATTCTGAGGTGATTCCCAACGTTTCGTCTCCGACTGCGGGAGACATCTTCAAGGGGGTCCGTAGCTTGATGGAAGGTCCAACACACACACTGGCTCGCTACTAACTGCCGCTAAATTCCGTGTCCGCGCGCCCCCGCGCCCCCGCGCCGCGGCGTGACGTCACGTGTTTTGGAAACGTCAGTGTAATTGGCCGCTGTCCGTCGCCGTCGATCGCCGTTGCCATCACCCAGTAGTGGACGAGTGGTACACATCTTCTTTAACACCAGTATCCATATATCGTTTAATTTGACGCCCTCCTCCTTTCGGTTGAAATTATTTGGGTGTTTAGCGATTTCGATTGCCTCCCTGTAGAGCCTTTCGTAGTATCCGCTCGTGGCCACTAGTACTTGCGTCTCCTCGAAACGAATATTGTGGTTCCCTGGCTGGAAAGCATGCTCCGCAACAGCTGATCGTTCCGTTTCTCCTCTTCTACAATTTCCCTTGTGCTCTTCCAAACGTTTAGAAACAGTTCTTTTGGTGGTACCCACATAAACATCACCACAGCTGCATGGGATCCTATACACTCCAGATTTTTCCAATGGTTTGCGAGCGTCCTTGGCAGGCCTACGGTATTCCTGTATCTTCCTGGTGGGCTTGTAAATTACGGTAATATTCCGCTTCGTCAAGATCCTCCCTATTCTTTCCGTTACATTTTTAACACAGTTCTGAGAACGTTTTTGGTGGGGTCCTTATTCAGCTTCCTATATGCTTGCGGATCCAGTAGATCCGTAATTTTTCTCTGATAGTCGGCCACATCCATAACCACCGTTGCGCTTCCTTTGTCAGCTGGGAGAACCAAAATACTATCGTCGTCGTTCAGGAGTTTTAAAGCTCTTCTCTCACCCACAGTTATAACTGTGTCGCGGTTAGTAAAAAAGTCCTCCATTGAAGAGAGTGTACAGAAAGGGCTCTGCAGTTCGGTTGCGCTACCACCGAGGCTTTATGGATTGCCCAAAATTCGTAAAGAAAATGTTCCATTAAGACCGATACTAAGTGCCATTGGTTCGCCCACCTACTCGTTAGCCAAGTTTTTGACTACGCTGTTAAAACCACATGTGGGCCGTTCGGACTCGTATATAAAGAATTCGACACATTTCATCAGCAGATTAAATGGCATAGTGGTCCAGCCGGAGGACATATTGGTCAGCTTCGATGTGGTATCGCTGTTTACCATGGTTCCACTTAATGATGTATTGGAACAGCTGGATCGAATTTTTCCTGCCGATATCTTAGAGCTGTTTAAGTGTTGTTTGATGACCACATACTTCAAGTGGAATGAACAGTTTTATGAGCAAACGGATGGCGTGGATATGGGAAGCCCCCTAAGTCCCGTAATTGCAAACTTCTTTATGGAGAAATTCGAAGAACAGGCCTTAGGTACTGCCAGCAAGAAACCAAATGTATGGTTCCGATACGTGGATGACACGTTTGTGTTGTGGAGACATGGTAGGGAGGAACTAATCCGGTTCCACGAACATCTGAACAGTATAAACTCAAGAATTCAGTTTACAATGGAGGAGGAGGTAGACGGCAAACTACATTTCCTCGATGTGCTTGTGTTTAGAAACGAAAACGGTAGTTTGGGCCACTCAGTGTACCGCAAACCCACGCACACGGACCGTTATTTGCACCGGGATTCGAACCACCACCCACAACAGAAGCGGGGTGTTATCAAGACGTTAGCGGACAGAGCTAGAAATATTTGTGAACCTAAGTTGCTCGACGCTGAGATGGAACATCTCCACAATGCACTAACGAAGAACGGATATTCGTCCGCCGAAATAAAACGTGCGTTGCGGCAGCCACGCGGAAATCATACTGACGTACAGGCTACTGCAATATCTAAGGTTTTCCTGCCGTATGTTAAAAATGTAACGGAAAGAATAGGGAGGTTCTTGACGAAGCGGAATATTATCGTAATTTACAAGCCCACCTGGAAGTTACAGGAATACCTTAGGCCTGCCAAGGACGCTCGCAAACCATTGGAAAAATCTGGAGTGTATAGGATCCCATGCAGCTGTGGTGATGTTTATGTGGGTACCACCAAAAGAACTGTTTCTAAACGTTTGGAAGAGCACAAGGGAAATTGTAGAAGAGGAGAAACGGAACGATCAGCTGTTGCGGAGCATGCTTTCCAGCCAGGGAACCACAATATTCGTTTCGAGGAGACGCAAGTACTAGTGGCCACGAGCGGATACTACGAAAGGCTCTACAGGGAGGCAATCGAAATCGCTAAACACCCAAATAATTTCAACCGAAAGGAGGAGGGCGTCAAATTAAACGATATATGGATACTGGTGTTAAAGAAGATGTGTACCACTCGTCCACTACTGGGTGATGGCAACGGCGATCGACGGCGACGGACAGCGGCCATTTACACTGACGTTTCCAAAACACGTGACGTCACGCCGCGGCGCGGGGGCGCGGGGGCGCGCGGACACGGAATTTAGCGGCAGTCAGTAGCGAGCCAGTGTGTGTGTTGGACCTTCCATCAAGCTACGGACCCCCTTGAAGATGTCTCCCGCAGTCGGAGACGAAACGTTGGGAATCACCTCAGAATTCATCAACCGACCACGGCATAACAGCCCGGATAATTATAATGGACAAGCCCAGGATAGCTTGCCATAAAGGGAAACGAAACGAGTGTGGAATATCGTCGACGTACCGCTGTGTTGTAAGGGTGTCGTGGATGACAACTAAATGGGTCTTGCTCTGAAAAGAAATGACACCACAGAGGATCATTCCTGGCTGGCGGGCTGTATGGTGTGCTACACTCAGATTCGTATCCCACAGTCATCCGAGTCGTCTCCAGACAAGTCTTCACTGGTCCTCGTGGCTCAGTTCGAAGCGGGACTCATCACTGAAAACAATTCTACTCCAGTCAATGAGATTTCAGAGCGAATGTGCCCGACATCAGTGCAAACGGGCTTGTTGGTGTAGTCGGCGCAAGGGACGCCGTGATCTGAGCCCACTTTCTATGAGACACCCATTAATGGCACTTGTGGTCACTGAAGCACTATTGGCACGACGGATCGAAGACAATGACGAATCCTGGACTCTGAGCGCCTCTCTGACGATTTCTCGGTCCTCACGTCTCTCTAGACTGACCCCTTGCTTCTTGACGCTGTTTTCGGCCATGGTTAACCCATTCCCGTCTGACAGTGTCCTCGCTCCTATACAGATGTCGAGCGATTCGCGATTACTTCAACCGACTCCTCTGAGCTCAGTTACACGTCACCTCTCAATTGCTGACATCTGAGTACATTGTTCCCGTGCCTGTCTGTGACGCATAGTTACTGTCCAGCTGTGTACACAGAATCATGTTCGTAAAGATTTTATGGCCTGGTATCGAGATGCCCCTGCTTACTATTCTTATCAGCTGCGCGGTAAAACTGCGCACGGTGTCACACATTCATCCCTCAGTCGCCAGTTTCAATGCCGCCGATATCTGTTTGAATATCAGTTTGTGACCAATCTGCATAATTCCTTCTTGGTGCGTTGCGATTGAGCATAGTTTTACGCACTTTCACCATAAGTACTTAGGGAAATTCCTCGCTGCTACCCTTGATCCTCTTCAGGAGCACAGCACATTTACTCTGCTGCTTCTTTCCGCTGGCTCATCCGACAGAAAAGACGTGTTTGACCTATACACTTTGTGCATTCCCTTGCGTACCTTAGAATCAAAAATGTTCAAATGGCTCTGAGCAATATGGGACTTAACTTCTGTGGTCATCAGTCCCCTAGACTTAGAACTACTTAAACCTAACCAACCTAAGGATATCACACACATCCATGCCCGAGGCAGGATTCGAACCTGCGACGGTAGCGGTCACGCGTTTCCAGACTGAAGCGCCTAGAACCGCACCTTAGAATCCATATTCTTACAGCACAATAGACGTATTCATTGTAATAATATGCAGAGGAAACCTGAAGTACAGAAACAAAATTTCGAAAGTTTTTCAGGGATATTTTCTGAATATTCGTATGTTGCTGTAAGGCATCCACAGTCTCCAGCGGCTCTGAAACGAAGTTATAACGTTATTCTGATTTATTCTGTTCATTACCCCAGTTGTATTAAACTGGGGACCTAGAAACGACGAAGAGGCTTCGTCCCGCCGTAGCCCTCAGTGGTTCACAATCCCACAACAGGCCACATCACTCCACCCACCCCACCGCCGCCCCACACGGAACCCAGGGTTATAGTGCGGTTCGGCCCCCAGTGGACCTCCCTTTCTTGACGGAACCACGACCTCACTTCCGCTTGCACTGCTTCAGTACCCTCAGAGTAGTCCTAGAAGGTGTTCTGTAAGTTTTGGGAACAGATGAAAATCGGGTGGGGCTAAGTCGGGGGACTCGTCAGAGGATGATCGATGACTGTGAACCAAAGACGTCGGATTGTTGCAAATGTCTCAGCGCTCGTGTGTTTGCTGAAGGAGAGGGTGTTCATGTGTGAACCAAATCTTATAATTCGAAACCCGATTACAGCACGCTGTTTCTCACGCGCTGAATCAGTTACGTTACACACCGCCATATTGCAGTCTACAATTCGCTGCCCGCTAGCGTCAGACGGCTGCAAATGTGTATACATGAACAATAAGAAGTGGAACGGCAATAAGTCGGTCTTATTTGAAAAGTTTTAAGGGTTTTCGCATCAAACATTCAGAACCATTGCTTTTCACCAAGTCCTCGTTGTCCAATTTGATGTTTCCCGACTGGATGGATCGTAAGTGTCAAATTGTCGCTGTCGACCGCCCGTCCACCACATTGTAAACAGCTATCCTTCACACCCTGGATACCTTCCACATCAGCTAACTCACGGCCTGATTAGACAAGTGCACTGTTATCAAGCAAAGTCACACCCCTTTCTCGTTTTCTTTAAGGCATGAAAGGAATCATGAATGTTGTGCATCGCTTCAGTAGACTGTGTTCCTGATGTAATAATATCAACGACGTCAAATTTTGTGGATTACACTGGCCCTCTGACTCAGTAGAAAACATATCACGCACAAATTTTTTTGACTATTCACCGGCGGTCATCATTTACTAGCAAGCCGTTTTACCCATGAACAGTAAGAAGCATGTCTCACATCTCCCTTCTAACACCGACCACTCGAATTTTAATGGCAAAAAAAATCTAATAAATATGAGGCCAGAGTTCTTATGACATTGTTAAAAACGCAAGCAGCCCTCTCCTCATCCTCTCTCCGCCATCTCCCCATCAGTAGCTAAATAACTCTACGTCCTGAGAAGGTCGCCATATTTCAGACTTATAAGTATTTCGTGAGATGACGCTGCAGTCCAGTCAAGAAAAGTGTTAATGAGATTTCATGGTACGTTTACCGCGAAGATTTATTGTTGTACAATAATATCAAGTTAGCCTCACAGCAGATATCGTAGAAATTCGCAGCTGCATATCCAGTATCCTAAGAGGTATTGGTTCATACTATACTGTAACAGATATGGTCAGTGAGCTTAAAAACTCATCTTCGAACGACAGACGAGTTTCAGCACCAGCGTTCGAGGAATAGCGTGAAGCAATTCTTCAGCCTCCATTATGTATCTCGAGAGTAAGAACCAAGCGTATAAAGAATCATATACACAGTCCTACATCCATTGCTGCGTATGGAAAAATACCAAGTCCGTCCCAAAAGTTTCGAGACTGGACTCATCTCTTCTAGACAGTCTTCTCCCAATACAGTACGACGCACAGGACGGTCATACAACCATTTGAAACTGTCATAAAATTTCTTCTGGCTGTTCAACTCACTCGTCACATTGATATGAATGTGCCGGCCGCTGTTGGCCGAGCGGTTCTAGGCGCTTCAGTCTGGAACCGCGCGAGCGCTACGGTCGCAGATTCGAATCCTGCCTCGGGCATGGATGTGTGTGATGTTCTTAGGTTAGTTAGGTTTAAGTAGTTCTAAGTTCTAGGGGACTGATGACCTGAGATGTTAACTCCCATAGTGCTCAGAGCCATTTGAACCATTTGACATGAATGTAGGTTATGTCGTCAAAGCGTTGACACGTCATGTGAATTTCTGCATTTTATCGTTTGAAGCACATTCGTATCGATTACACCAAGTCTCGTTAACCATGATAATCTTCTTTCCACAAAAGAATTGTCGGCGGTTTGCTTTTCAATCATGACGCGGCAGGTGTGAACGCGTCATTATTTTTGTTCAGGAGTCAAGATATATGGGACAAACCTTGAGCAGACTATTCTCTTCTTCAAAACACTGTTTTCTTGAACAGTTGTTCCCTTCCGATTTGTGACACAGTAACGTTGACATACACACGTCCAATACTTAGCACCGCCTGTTCACAACCGATTGGTCGAATGCACTTCTGTTGCTAGTACATGTTGTCACTGTAGCTACTGCGCTCCTGTCGCTTCTACGCCAGGAATAAGCACCGTCTCAACACTGTTGGGACGGAGTGCGTAACTGGACGTTAAATGGCTGCGCACTGAACTGTGAACTGCGTAGTAAACGCGGTGACCCACCAAAATCTTGCACCCTTTACAATCGCACCAAAAAGTATTGGCACACGTGCGTATTTATCGTTGCTGGTTACAAACGCCGCACTTTCCGGTACACAGTACATGTACGTGCTACCTCACATACCAGACATTACAATTCTGCCCATAGTGCCTACCATTAACAAAGAAATGCAGTGTTATGGGCAAACACGTATCTCCTCTGCACACAAAAAGTATTGGCACAGAGCATGGCATCTCGGTATATTGCTGGGTTTTCAGGTACCGGAACGCCATCTGCTGACACATTAGACACTGCGTGTTGTTGACGGCCCGGTCGCCAGTATGTTGCTGTAGTGCGCGATAGTGGTCAGCATGGGGCCGAAGAAGAAGGAACATTCAGTGGCGTTGCGTGAGAGAGTGGTATTGCTCCATTCACAAGGGAGAAGCTATCGACAAATCGGAGCAGAGGTGTCTGTGAGCTACACCACGGTAAGAGCCATCATTCAGAAATATAAAGAGACTGGAACAACAGTGAATAAGTGTCGTCCTGGACGTCCAAAAGTGCTTACAACCCGAGAGCGTCGCCATATCATCGCACTTGCTCGGAAGGAACCTGCTACAAGTGCAGCAACTATTGCTGAGATTGTTCAGACAACGTCCGACAAGACGGTTAGTGTTCAGACTATACGAAATGTGTTGAATGAGGCTGACATGCATGGACGTTCTCCCAGGAAGAAGCCATACATTTCGGAAATTAACCGGCAGAAACGCCTGCAGTTTGCCAAGGACTACATCAGCAAGCCGATGGAGTTTTGGAACACTGTGATATTTAGCGACGAATCGAAGTTCAATGTGTTCGGATTTGATGCAAGAAAGAAAATTTGGCGCAAGCCGAATACGCACCTCGACATCAAACACATGCATCCCACAGTCAAACACGGTGGGGGCGGTATCATGGTCTGGGGCTGTATGGCGGCTTCCGGCGTTGGAAATCTAGCTGTAATTCACGGCACAATGGATCATATGAGATACATTGACGTGTTGCGAGGTAATTTACACGCTAGTGCACAGAAATTGGGCCTTACTGGGGTGTTTCAGTTCCAGCAAGACAACGACCCAAAACATACCGCCATGAAAACCCGGGAGTGGTTACTGTACAATGCCCCCAGAAGGGTTCTAACACCACCTCAGAGCCCTGATTTGAACCCCATTGAGAACCTGTGGGCTCATCTTGACACACAAGTCAGAAAAAGGCGTCCGTCCGGTAAAAACGACTTGGAGAAAGTGCTCCTGGAGGAATGGTCGAAAATTACCCCTGATATCACCCGGAATTTAATACAAAGCATTCCTAGGCGTTTACGTGCTGTTATAGATGCTAAAGGGATGCACACTAGCTATTAGATGGTGAACATCAATGAAGAAAACGAACACACTGTCCGATTCATATGCGTGTGCCAATACTTTTTTGGGTGCAGAAGAGCGATGTTTTTTTTCATGACACTGTATGTTACTTTAAGGACAGGTGATTTTGACATATTTGTAAACTATGTAATGTAAGGTGTCACATGTATGGGTTCTGTTCTGAAATATATGTTTCGTTTAACCTACAACCACTAAAATGTAACTGTGCCAATACTTTTTGGTGCGATTGTATATTCCGTGAACGGTTCGAGATATAGAACCAAGATTTTCGGCAAATGATACTACGCAGAGGGGCATATAAGTCTCTAGTATATCTTACATCAACGTAGATTTTTTTTAAAAAATGGAACTGTATACGTTTCTGAATGGCATCCGAAACCTCTTAAAAACAAGAGTACAGTGATTAAACGCTCCTTTATGTTGATGTTGAACTTTTCACTAAGGTATCCGAGAAACGTGTTACAGTTGAAAGTTGAGTGAGTCACAATTGGCCATTGCGGTGTAAATTCCGCCAAGTGGGACTCTCATGTCATGATATGTATTTAGCAAGACGATAAGGCTAAGCAGCTAAGATAAAAAGTCTTTCCTCTTGTTACAAATACAACTAGTTGCAAATTTCTAGTGAATCGGGAGCGCATGTCCAAAACAATTTCAAATGTGTTTAAGGGAACAGGATTTGAGGAAACAAGTTCCAAAAGCGTAGTCTGGAATGAGAACCTCATTTGGCGCTGTTTACACTGCTATGCGCTAATTTCCCAATTCCTGTCGCTTTGCCTCTCAACCACCAAGCGCTTGATCTGTGTATCGGGTCATATCGATACAGTTTTGGTACGCTACATAAATAACAGAGATAGTCCACTGTGTATGTTATACTCTTACGGATTATAACATACACATTGGACTATCTCTGTTATTTATGTAGCGTACCAAAACTGGAATATAAGCTGCATTTTAACGACAAAAAATTAGTTGACCACGTAACTTCTGTCGTTTAAGTAACCAAAGTAAATAATTTTGATGCATGTACGGTTTACAGGGCCAAACACAAAAAATGTATATTATTAGCATGGTATTTTGTACCAAATACAATATTCTTGATCACGATCAAAGGCAAGAGTTTCTTGTTATTACTTATGAATGCAAAATTTATTTATGAATAATGGAAAAACGTTTTATATAAATTCGAAGAAATATTGCAGTGATGCTTGATATATTTTTGTTTTGCAGTTTCTTTTATTTTTACCTTTCTGTTGAGAAAATTGCGTTTTCTAGCTCTATAATTTTATGATAAATCTGTATGTTTTCTTTAGTTTTACTACAACATAACTTTGTTTCCAGTTATAATACGGCTCTTTTCGAATAAAACCTGAATTAAACATTGACAGTTTCAATTTTTCTATGTAAAAGAAAAATGTTCCATAGATTATTTCGCCTTTTACGTATCCTCACTCAGTTTCTAGACTGTTTATCGCTTCTGGATTTTAAGAGAATATGAAGGGCTTATTTCAATAGTGGTACAAGTCCATTACCTCCAGTTTTCTGTCTATAATGATTCTGACATTAATGGTCCAAAGAAACAGAAAGAAATGTTCATCTCTAGCAAGAAGCCATATGCTTCAACATTTCTGGTATCTCAACTGCAAATTTTTCAGCGCTCATTTAACTTTAGGACTCTGTATCTCATAATGAAGGAAAGTGGATTTGCCGGCCGCGGTGGCCGTGCGGTTCTAGGCGCTCAGTCTGGAGCCGCACGACCGCTACTGTCGCAGGTTCGAATCCTGCCTCGGGCATGGATGTGTGTGTTATCCTTAGGTTAATTAGGTTTAAGTAGTTCTAAGTTCTAGGGGACTGATGACCACAGATGTTAAGTCCCATAGTGCTCAGAGCCATTTGAACCATTTTTTTTTCTTTTTTGGAAGTGGATTTGTACCACTATTCAAATAAGCCCTTCATATGTAAAGAAATTGAGGTAACTCCTGATAGGTATGCAACACACCTAACGTACTGGCAATGCGTGTACGACCTTAACTGACAAAAACTAATAGTAAAGCTACTGAAGCTACTGTAGTCTACACTTACTTACAATGTCCTACAGTAGCCTGCAGTAGTCTCACGACATTATTAGAGGCTTTTCCCCTGTGATAATCCTGACGTTCTCGCCTAGCAACAAACCTTGTGTCGCTCCGATAGAGCGCGCAACTGGCCCCGCCTGTCTGCTTTGAGAGTACCTTCCGCTCGCTCTCAACCTATTTCGGAGTTTCCGTGCTTCAGCTGAGCAGCGCAGAGGGCGCCTGCCGAGCCACCGCGTTCTGTCAAATGTTCACATCTACATTTATACTCCGCAAGCCACCCAACGATGTGTGGCGGAGGGCACTTTACGTGCCACTGTCATTACCTCCCTTTCCTGTTCCAGTCGCGTATGGTTCGCGGGAAGAACGACTGTCTGAAAGCCTCCGTGCGCACTCGAATCTCTCTAATTTTACATTCGTGATCTCCTCGGGAGGTATAAGTAGGGGGGAAGCAATATATTCGATACCTCATCCAGAAACGCACCCTCTCGAAACCTGGACAGCAAGCTACACCGCGATGCAGAGCGCCTCTCTTGCAGAGTCTGCCACTTCAGTTTGCTAAACATCTCCGTAACGCTATCACGGTTACCAAATAACCCTGTGACGAAACGCGCCGCTCTTCTTTGGATCTTCTCTATCTCCTCCGTCAACCCGATCTGGTACGGATCCACACTGATGAGCAATACTCAAGTATAGGTCGAACGAGTGTTTTGTAAGCCACCTCCTTTGTTGATGGACTACATTTTCTAAGGACTCTCCCAATGAATCTCAACCTGGTACCCGCCTTACCAACAATTAATTTTATATGATCGTTCCACTTCAAATCGTTCCGCACGCATACTCCCAGATATTTTGCAGAAGTAACTGCTACCAGTGTTTGTTCCGCTATCATATAATCATACAATAAAGGATCCTTCTTTCTATGTATTCGCAATACATTACATTTGTCTATGTTAAGGGTCAGTTGCCACTCCCTGCACCAAGTGTCTATCCGCTGCAGATCTTCCCGCATTTCGCTACAATTTTCTAATGCTGCAACTTCTCTGTATACTACAGCATCATCCGCGAAAAGCCGCATGGGACTTCCGACACTATCTACCAGGTCATTTATATATATTGTGAAAAGCAATGGTCCCATAACACTCCCCTGTGGCACGCCAGAGGTTACTTTAACGTCTGTAGACGTCTCTCGATTGATAACAACATGCTGTGTTCTGTTTGCTAAAAACTTTTCAATCCAGCCACACAGCTGGTCTGATATTCCGTACGCTCTTCCTTTGTTTATCAGGCGACAGTGCGGAACTGTATCGAACGCCTTCCGGAAGTCAAGAAAAATAGCATCTACCTGGGAGCCTGTATCTAATATTTTCTGGGTCTCATGAACAAATAAAGCGAGTTGGGTCTCACACGATCGCTGTTTCCGGAATTCATGTTGATTCCTACATAGTAGATTCTGGGTTCCCAAAAACGACATGATACTCGAGCAAAAAACATGTTCTAAAATTCTACAAGAGATCGACGTCAGAGATATAGGTCTATAGTTTTGCGCATCTGCTCGACGACCCTTCTTGAAGACTGGGACTACCTGTGCTCTTTTCCAATCATTTGGTACCTTCCGTTCCTCTAGACACTTGCGGTACACGGCTGTTAGAAGGGGGGCAAGTTCTTTCGCGTACTCTGTGTAGAGTCGAATTGGTATCCCGTCAGGTCCAGTGGACTTTCCTCTATTGAGTGATTCCAGTTGCTTTTCTATTCCTTTGACACTTATTTCGATGTCAGCCATTTTTTCGTTTGTGCGAGGATTTAGAGAAGGAACTGCAGTGCGGTCTTCCTCTGTGAAACAGCTTTGGAGAAAGGTGTTTAGTATTTCAGCTTTACGCGTGTCATCCTCTGTTTCAATGCCATCATCATCCCGGAGTGTCTGGATATGCTGTTTCGAGCCACTTACTGATTTAACGTAAGACCAGAACTTCCTAGGTTTTTCTGTCAAGTCGGTACATAGAATTTTACTTTCGAATTCACTGAACGCTTCACGCATAGCCCTCCTTACGCTAACTTTGACATCGTTTAGCTTCTGTTTGTCTGAGAGGTTTTGGCTGCGTTTAAACTTAGACTGAAGCTCTCTTTGCTTTCGCAGTAGTTTCCTAACTTTGCTGTTGTACCACGGTGGGTTTTTCCCGTCCCTCACAGTTTTACTCGGCACGTACCTGTCTAAAACGCATTTTACGATTGCCTTGAACTTTTTCCATAAACACTCAACATTGTCAGTGTCGGAACAGAAATTTTCGTTTTGATCTGTTAGGTAGTCTGAAATCTGCCTTCTATTACTCTTGCTAAACAGTTAAACCTTCCTCCCTTTTTTTATATTCCTACTAACTTCCATATTCAGGGATGCTGCAATGGCCTTATGATCACTGATTCCCTGTTCTGTACATACAGAGTCGAAAAGTTCGGGTCTGTTTGTTATAAGTAGGTCCAAGATGTTACCTTCACGAGTCGGTTCTCTGTTTAATTGCTCGAGCCCGTTATGGGCGCCACACTCGCTCGACTGCATTAGAAGAATCGTGCTGCCGTCCAATGGCATTGGCGAGTGTCCGACTAGGTTAGTGGTGTTCCTAATATTATTTGTAAAGTTGCAAACCATTGTCATTGGATTTGTTTTGTGTTATGTTATTTATCTTGGTACCGGACTTGACCTGTTGTATGTTATTGAAAGCTTAATACCTTATATTTCATATGATGTATATACATTGACAGAAATACGTCGCAACACTAAGAAGGACTTTTGTGATATAAACGAAAGGTGTTTCGATATCTGAAAGATGTCTATTCCAATTCCGCCCCAGTCACATAAGACTGGCGTTACAGCGCATCTCATAGAATGCAAAACAACTTTGCCTTAAATATACACTATAACGGTCGTGAGCGTTTATTACCTTTGAGTTTGGACGTGGTTGATGGATGTTACTCAAGAACGCCTTTAAGACAACAAAGACGTCATCATCAACACCTCACTGAGATTAAACGAAGGCGTGTAATAGGGCTACGTGAAGCTGTATGTTTCTTCCGTATGATTGCTGGACGAAGTGGCAGGAATGCAGCCACTGCGCATGGTTGCTGGCAGCGGTGTTCACGAGAATGTACGGTCGCAAGAAGACAGAGCTCTGAATGGCCACGGTTCACTACCGAGAGGGAAGACCAGAGGCTCGTCATACTGCATCTGCACTAGCAATTTGAGCCGCAGTTGGCACTGAAGTAATACAACGCACTGTTACAAGTCAGCCAGCTACATCGAAGAGTACTTCGAGTCCGACATACTGTAGCGTGTATTCTACTGACCCAAAACGGCCGCCATTTGCGACCTTAGTGGTTCCAAGTGAGACCTCATTGGGGGGCAGGGTGGAGGTCTGCTGTGTTTTCTGATGAACGTTGGCTCTGCCTCGGTGCCCGTGATGAACGTGTGTTGGGTAGGAGTCTAGCTGAGAACCTGCAACCATTCGGTCTGCCTGCTAGATACACTGGACGTATACCTGGAGTTATGTGTGGCGTGCGGTTTCATACGATAGCAGGAGGACTCTCATGGTTGAGCCACGCACCCTGAATGCAAATTTGTACGTCAATCTGGTTATTCGACCTGTTGTGCTGCCATTCGTGAACAGCATTCCAGTGGTGTTTTCCAACAGGATAACGCTCGCCCATATACCGCTGTTGTAAACCAACATGCTCACAGATTGTCGACACTTTGCCTTAGTACCAGGTCTGTATCCAACCGAGCTCATATGGGTCATCATCGAACGACAATTCCAGTGTCATCTACAAATAGCAGTAACTGTCCCTGTACTGAGCGAAGAAGTGCAACGGGCTTGGAACTCCATCTCACCAGCTGACATCCGGTACCTGCACAACATATTACATGGAGGATTTCATGTTTGTATGAACATTCTGGTGGTTACACCGGTTATTAATGTACCAGCACTTCACATTTTCAATGGCTTATCTCAAGTTTACAGTAACCTGTGATACTGTAATGGCAATCACTTAAACACGTTACCTAGACAAATAAATTCCCGCAGCTCCATTACTCTACATCAACTAATTTTTGGTGTTGCGTTTTGTTTTCCGTCGGTACAGATATATGTATTGTATTTATGGAGATTAAATATTTGGTTATCGACAATTTAATCAGATTGTCTTCAGAATCTTGTAATATAGTCAGTTTACTGTGAGGTCGAGATATTCTGAAGTTTGCCAGGCGGAGTTCGGATCCAGTCTTGCGGACTACCGCCGTCTCCTAATTGTATTTTTCCTGTTTTAACTCACGTCGTATTAACTTTCTTATGTCATTTTGATACGTAATTCACTACTTGTTTTATTGTTAAGCTTTGTCGCCATGAGTATGTGTACTTTTCCTTATATTTTTTGCAGTACTGTCTTTCAAAATTTATAATAAGTTTTCCACTGGAACAAATTTTTCTTAGTACAGTCCTTTCTCTCCCGCATCATCACCACACTATAACTCCCATCGTTATATCACTGTACTCGTGTTGCAAGAACTTTCGAATGATGTTAAGAGCATCTCAATGGCACGAGAGCTACGAGTATTACTCATACAACAGTTTGGAACCGCGTGACCGCTACGGTCGCAGGTTCGAATCCTGCCTCGGGCATGGATGTGTGTGATGTCCTTAGGTTAGTTAGGTTTAAGTAGTTCTAAGTTCTAGGGGACTGATGACCTCAGTAGTTAAGTCCCATAGTGCTCAGAGCCATTTGAACCATTTCATACAACAAATTATGTGCTCTTCTTCCCACTATTGTTTGCATAAACCTCATTCCGATATTGAGAACCAGTCGCGAAATAAAAGGGACGCAAGTTTCAGGTGACTCATCTTGTATATGTAGATACGGATTCATGGAGACGGCCGTTGTGGCCGAGCGGTTCTAGGCACTTCAGTCTGGAACCACGGGACTGCTACGGTCGCAGGTTCGAATCCTGCTACGGGCATGGATGTGTGTGATGTCCTTAGGTTAGTTAGGTTCAAGTAGCTCTAAGTTCTAGGGTACTGATGACCTCAGATGTTAAGTCCCATAGTGCTCAGAGCCGTTTGAACCATTTGATTCATGAACTATAAATATCCATGTGACGTTGATAAATTACTGCTGATTTTAGACAAAATAATGAGGAACTCGTACAATAACTAGCATCCAATAACTAGCACTCGCCCTGTGCAATGACGTTTCAGATCACAGGTAATTCTCATTGCTACAATAAGATTACTTGTGGCACATAATTACTGCTCCTGTTCTTTGACCGTCACGTATATGCAAATTTTTAATAATACTGGTAATGTACAGAACAACAAATTAAAGCCAGAGATTTGTAGCGTAAATTTTTATTTACACACGGGGTATTTGGGAGGTAAATACACACGGAAAATAAAGTGTCGTGGAAGATTTCAAGAAGTTTCCTTTTTTCCAACAAACATTACTTTTAAGTTACTCGTCCAATACAATTTTCCGTGGTGAAAATACTAGACAGACAACATGTAATAGATTATATCAGAGGCAACGTATTCTGTCAGCTGCTCTTCCCTTATATCACATGAACAGTGGCGCAGAACGACGAATATTGCAGTAGATATAGCTGTTTTCTTGCCAAATGGTCTCCTGAATCTGATATCTGCTGTATCATTGGAGCTGACTAGCATTTTCCGCTATTTACACGCACCGTTAAGTCTCCTTTATGTACTCCTAGCCAATTTTACGAGCAATTGAACAGACAAATGAGGTCTTTTGGGAGTGAAACAACTTGTTAACTAATACATTTAGTATTTATAACATGATTAAGCAACGATATAGCTGCGAGAAGACGGAGTATTCTGTTGTGATTGATCTTAGGGTTTATATTTCATTAAATATTCAGGATTTAGAAAGAAAACCTAACTGTATACACAGATCCAATAATCTGATTTTCACTAACAAGCTATAAACATATGAGTTCATAGAAAAAATAACATTTTTGTAGATGAAAAAGTATCTAATCACTTAAAGAAATTTTTACGAAATATAACTAACTTCTAATTAAGATAAAATATCTAATTAGACACAGCTAATAATTTTTACGTCTAATTTTCTCTCACAACTGTTACCGAAAAACAGCTTTTATTTTCACATTTTCAGAAAAGTCACTGATATAGGTAAAGCTGTGA
Source organism: Schistocerca piceifrons (assembly GCF_021461385.2). NCBI lineage: Eukaryota > Metazoa > Arthropoda > Insecta > Orthoptera > Acrididae > Schistocerca > Schistocerca piceifrons. The sequence continues at coordinate 529,144,536 of NC_060141.1, read as the reverse complement.
TAACACATGTAGCCGGCCGCTGTGGTCGAGCGGTTCTAGGCGCTTCAGTCCGGAACCGCGCGACTGCTACTGTCGCAGGTTCGAATCTTGCCTCGGGTATGGATGTGTGTGATGTCCTTAGGTTAGTTAGGTTTAACTGGTTCTAAGTCTAGGGGACTGATGACCCCAGATGTTAAGTCCCATAGAGCTTAGAACCGTGTTTGAATAAAACTTGTTTGTGCGAAAAACTTTTAGAAAACTATGTTTTGCAACAGTAAGAAGCACCTAGTTAAAACGTAGAATTTTAAAACAAAAATTGGAATTACTATCAGAGATTAATTTCGCTCATGAATTCAGAGCTTCGAAGGAAAGACATTTTTCAGATTGTACCTGTATTCGGGGAAGGAAATTCTGTTGCCTGAGTCCGTAGAGAATCTCATGAAAAGAAACAGGAAGCAGCGATTCTTCCAAGCTGAAATCATGGTGTGCGGAGCTATCCGACGTGAGTGCTAATTGTTAACTGCCGAAAGGCGATTAAATGCTCCCAATCATACTATTGTCCGCGGTTGAAATCGTCGTACAAACGGTAAAATAGCTGATAGAGGAATAAATGGTAATGAGATAGAAAAGCAAATTAAATCGCTCAACAGAAGGAAGGCTACTGGACATAATGGAATATCAATTCTACACGCAGTGTGAGGAATGGTTCAAATGGCTCTAAGCACTATGGGACTTAACATCTGAGGTCATCAGTTACCTAGACTTAGAACTACTTAAGCTTAAGTAACCTAAGGACATCACACACATCCATGCCCGAGACAGGATTCGAACCTGCGACCGTAACAGCCTAGTGGTTCCGGACAGGAGTGTGAGAAAGAACTTGTCTCTGTTCTAACAGCTCTAGAGGAGCGAAGTATTACTGATGATGTATATGTCGACTTCAGCGGTGAATGAAACTTGCTACTACGGCCAGGACGCGAGCCTGGGAATCCTGCTGACTATACAGAAACGCTAACTAAACACTGCCCTGGCGCAGTGACTTTGCCTACTTGCAGGGACTGCCTTATCACGCTCCCTCCCCAGTCCAAATTCCTATGCATGCCTCAGACCAACTGGTGTTCCTCGAACAGCATTGCGCAGGCTCTCCGATTGTATTAGAATAGCCCCTCAGCATCGAACGAAACGCGGATCCTACCTGAAATTTAAAAAAAAGATACTGTATGATTTCAGAGACCTCTTCAAGTCTCAGACGTCTGTGACGTATATATTCGGACTGGAGCAACGAATCAAAATTCGTACCAAGGCTAGGATTTGAACCCGAGCCTCCTGCTCACTAGGCAGATGCATCGATCGCTGCGCCACTCTCGCACGACTGCACGACCTACTCTAGCACGCCTGTCTCTGAAACCCTGATGGTTAAAAAAAAAGTACAGGACATTCTCGTTTTGAAGAAGGGTCGTCGAACAGACGCTAGTCTGTTCAAGAATTTTGATACACGTTTCATTCTAGCGTATTATGACATTTCTGGAGACTGAAAATCTCTTCCGTAGGAATCAATACGGGTTTCGAAAAAAACGATTATGTGAAATCCTGCTTCCTCTGTTTGCCCACGAAACCCAGAGGGCTGTAGATACAGGCGTCCAGGTAGATGCCATACTCCTTGACTTCCGTAAGGTATTTAATACAGTTCCGCATTGCCGCCTAATGAACAAAGTACAAGCGTACGCAGTAAGTGTGTACCGGATCGAAGGGTTCCTAACGAAAAGAACACAGCGTGTCATTCACGTCTTTAGACGTAAGAGTCACGTAGGCAGGAAGGCCAGCACAGGGTCTGTGATTGGTGCAGAGTGTAGCAGTTTACCGTCACTATAAAGAAATGTAACGTACTACATATAAGTAGGTAGAAAGACCCTTTATTGTATGAGTAGACGATTGCAGAAAAATCACCGGAGGCAGTTACTTGTATAAAATAAAAATATCAATCGATTTAAAGTGAAACGACCATATGAAATTAATTGGAGGGAAGGCAGATGCTAGACTGAGACTCAATGGAAGTCCTTTAACAAAGGACATAACTTACAAAACACTTGTTCGACGAGACATCCTTTCCAGATAGGGATGATAGAAGATCCAGAGAAGACCGGCGCGCTTCGTTACAGGTTCATTTAGTTAGCGCGAAAGCATCACGCAGATGACTAATCGATTCCATTGGCAGACGCTGCAGGAAAGGCGTTGTGCATCACGGTGTGTTTCACTGTTAAATTTCGGACAGCCTGTGTTCCTGGAAGAGTTAGCAGATATGTTGCCTCGTCCTACGTGTATCTCGTGAAAAGACCATCAAGATAAAATTAGAGAGATTCGGGTCCTCACGGAGGCTTACCCACAATTGGATTGGATTGGAACAGGAATGGGGCTGAAGTGATACACGAAACACCCTCCGCAGCAAATAGCAAGATAAATTGTCGAGTATAGTTGTAGATGCAGTTTATGTGGCAAGAACGTCAAACCGTTCTGACATACCCTTCAATATCAGAGTACTAGATGACACATTCTAGTAGGATAACGCAAGACACCAGACTGCAGTTTATACCACAAAGGCAAGGAATGTATGGACCCTTGACTGACCAGCCCGGTATTCTGAATTGTCGCCCACAGAGCATGACTGGGGTGCTATGGGAAACCTATACTTTTATACCAGCCTCCAGTGAGCAATTACGGTTAACTGACACAGCATGCGTTTCAGGCGTAACACGAAAATCCTCACGATGACATTCGGAGGCTCTTTGCTTCCTAGTCACAACAAATACAACAACAGGTGCCAAAGTAAAATTTTTTGTGTGCATAATACAAATTAACGATTTTCAGATTTTTTCCTTTACTTGCACTGTTAGACTTTTCCTGTTGCCAAATTTCATGATTCTAGATCGACAGTAAATAGTTAGAAGTTTAAAATTTTATACTGTCAAGGGATTGTAGAGCTTAGTACATGACATACACTTCTCTTGATACCTCTAGGCTTTCCTGAGAAAGAGGGGTCGTAACAGTGGGACAAACAGACAGACAGACGGACGGACAACATTGAGGTCATGTGAGGTTTCCGTTTTTACCGGCTGTCAATTTAAACTACACCACTGGTCATTAAAATTGCTATACCACGAAGATGACGTGCTACAGACGCGAAATTTAACCAAAAGGAAGAAGATGCTGTGATATGCAAATGATTAGCTTTTCAGAGCATTCACACAAGGTTGGCGACGGTGGCGACACCTACAACGTGACGACATGAGGAAAGTTTCCAACCGATTTCTCATACACAAACAGCAGATGACAGGCGTTGCCTGGTGAAACGCTGTTGTGATGCCCCGAGTAAGGAGGAGAAATGCGTACCATCACGTTTCCGACTTTGATAAAGGTCGGTTTATAGCCTATCGCGATTGCGGTTTATAGTATCGCGACATTGCTGCTCGAGTTGATCGAGATCCAATGACTGTTAGCAGAATATGGAATCCGTGGCTTCAGGAGGGTAATACGGAACGCCGTGCTGGATCCCAACGGCCTCTTATCACCAGCACTCGAGACGACAGGCATCTTATCCGCATGGCTGTAACGGATCGTGCAGCCACGTCTCGATCCCTGAGTCAACAGATGGGGACGTTTGCAAGACAACAAAAATCTGCACGAACAGTTCGACGACGTTTCCAGCGGCATGGATTATCAGCTCGGAGACCATGGCTGCGGTACCCTTGACGCTGCAACACAGACAGGAGCGCCTGCGATGGTGTATCAACGACGAACCTGGGTGCACGAATGGCAAAACGTCATTTTTTCGGATGAATCCAGGTTCTGTTTACAGCATCATGATGGTCGCATCCGTGTTTGGCGACATCGCGGCGAACTCACACTGAAAGCGTGCATTCGTCATCGCCATAATGAGGTATCAGCGGGCGTCATGGTATGGGATGCCATTGGTTTTACGTCTCGGTCACCTCTTGTTCGCATTGACGGCACTTTGAACAGTGGACGTTACCTTTCAGATGTGTTACGACCCATGGCTCTACCCTCATTCGATCCCTGAGAATCTCTACATTTCAGCAGGATAATGCACGACCGCATGTTGCAGGTCCTGTACGGGCCAGCACATTCTCCAGATCTCTCACCAATTGAAAACGTCTGGTCAGTGGTGACCGAGCAACTGGCTCGTCACAATACGCCAGTCACTACTCTTGATGAACTGTGGTATAGTGTTGAAGCTGCATGGGCAGCTGTACCTGTACACGCCATCCACGCTCTGTTTGACTCAATTCCCAGGCGTATCAAGGCCGTTATTACGGCCAGAGGTGGTTGTTGTGGGTACTGATTTCTCAGGGTCTATGCACCCAAAATGTAATCACATGTCAGTTCTAGTACAATATATTTGTCCAATGAATACCCGTTTATCATCTTCATTTCTTCTTGGTGTAGCAGTTTCAATGGCCAGTAGTGTATTCATTCCCACTCATGTACACTAGATTCATTTAAAATAGGTTTCAATTTGCAACGGTCATTTTTTAACGTTCTTGTTTGGCTGCCTCAGCCTGTATTACGAGATTATATGATATGGCTGTTGTCGGCTGAAGCGCAGACATAACGCAAGATGACCAGCCGCAGCTGGTCCAGCTGTTCGCGTGACGCAGTAAGGCGCGCGCGCAGCTGTAGCTTCCGGATGTTGCTCAACGCGCGACGTCACGCGCTGGGCTCCAGATGGCCCCTCATCTGAGGCCTGTGGCCGGCGGACCAGATGGCGCCAGACACCCGCCAGACGCGGCAGGCCTAGCCGGAAGCTCCCCTCCCTTCCCTTCCCTGCCAGGCCTCCTGCACAGGAGGGGCGCGTCGTCACGGCGAGTGACGTCACCGGCCTGGCTGCGCTCCACGCACCTATTTCTGCACGGGCGGCGGTGGCGTTACGTCACCTGCAGACACCAGTCGCTGGCGTGCGGTACAGCCACAGCCGGGCGCCAGGAGTCAAGTCTCGCAGCGGACTCCACCCCTGCCTTCAGCGTTGCAGATCTCTGCTACTAGCAGTAGTCTCCTTAACTCGTAATCGGAGTACCACCTGTCCACTTCAAAAGTAATGATGTCTCCGAGAGCTACGCCTCGGAGTGCGTAAGATAACAGGCTCGTGAGAAGAAGCGCTGAAATTGTCTGGCGAGTGTAATTTAAGTTTTACGTTCAAGTTCAAAACTGAGTGGCGTAAGACGACTTCTTATTCCGGATCCCTAACCCCGCACCAAAGCTAGCCAGACTGGGCACAAAAGAATAAAGTTCTACAAGGGCCTGTCTCTCCTTTACGCAAGGGAATGAAAGACGAGTAACGAACTACAAGAACGAACGGTGAGGGGTGGGCCGCAGTCAGATCTTTGGCATTTCGCATGTGGCTAGCGGGCCGCTACCTGTCCGTTCCTGATGTAGACGTTAAGCTAGACTTTTTTCGATTAATGTGTGAAACTATAAACAGAACACTTAACTACAAGACGCAAAATGATAAGAAAGTTAAATTATGTAAGGATGTTGCGATACTACCGTGTGGAAGCATTGGGACACAAACATTAGGAATGGGTGAAAACGATTGAGAGACGGAGAGATACATTGCATAAAGGAGGTTCATTAAAAATTTCAAAGCTGAGCAAATTAAAATTCTGTGTTCCAAGGAATACTTGCCTTTCATTATCAAACATTTTGTAAGAAGAAATTATTAAGCTGAATTATTGAATCCAGCAATAGCTCAAGATTATTAAACTTCGCTAAACAATTATTGATCTAACAGCAAACAAGTTGACCGAATTAAAAACCAGCTTAGTAAACACTTACTCACAAGAACTTCAAGTAAGTTGTATCAATTGTAATAACATTACAAACGCCAGAATATTCACAATTCGCAATCTTTGGGTAACATACCTACACAGCTGCTAATTCTGCTGAGGTTGCAAGTTTTAAAGAAAAACTCCTCCATAAAAGCAGGTTTTAAAATTTTATTTTTGTGGGGGTCCATTGCCTCAGCGGGTTTTGGGAATGGAAACATGGATGAAATGGGCTGTATTCTTTTTATTATTAGTGCGATCGGCCATTCTCAACCCTAGGTCACGAACCTTAACTTAATATCTTACGCCGGCTGTACTCGGAATATCAACCACCAATGAGCATAATCGTACACTGAGAAAATTCTGCCTACTTCATCTGACAGCCTGATTAACATTACGAATCATTATTATGAACCAAAATTATCAGAAACGAGTCCTTCCCATTTGCAACGCTCGCTCAGTTTACAGGTGCCGTTCATTACATCCAAATACTTGTCTGACCGGTTTCCAAATCCCCCATGCAGTATACAAAATATGATTGCAGTGGCCACCACTGAATAAAAAGAAAAGAAAATAATGCCACAGTAAAGAAGATGAGCCTAACGGCATATGTGAAAATAGTAGTTAAAGCAGATTATAACATTTTACTCAGATTAGCAACGCACGCTGAAGGCGATTATAACTAGAGCGCAACAAGCAAAAGAAAGCGTTTGCAATCAAAGTGTACATTATAAAGCCTCACGTGGAGCATCAAATCTAGCAAATTCTTCAGGAACAACTATAGTACCTGACAGCAAAAGCCATAACCTGAAACCAATGAGTCTCCAATACCGTTAAGGTAGACAGTTTCATCAAGTCTTATTCGTTTAAAAATATAAGTGTCCAATACACTCGTGCCCAGTATCCACAGTGACGACATTCGATAAGACAGTGGTGCAAATGGCTCTGAGCACTATGGGACTTAACATCTGAGGTCATCAGTCCCCTAGAACTTAGAACTACTTAAACCTAACTACCTAAGGACATCACACACATCCATGCCCGAGACAGGATTCGAACCTGCGACCGTACCAGCAGCGCTGTTCCGGACTGAAGCGCCTAGAACCACTCGGTCACAGCGGCCGGCAAGTAACACAGTGTACTGCGCCTTCCGTTTAGAGCCAAGTAAACGAGTTGTCTGCGCTCTCCGTGCAAGCATCGATACGCGCACTTGTTGTTTACTCGCCGTTACTGTAACGAGTCACTAGCGTCTTTCTACCGCTACACTGACACGTATAAAGCCTCACTTCAGTCAGAGAGGTCACCTCAGCATAGACAGAGACTACAGCCAGCAAAACTATAGTGCCGAAAGCTGCACACCACTACTGTTCTATGGAAGCCATAAGTAGATGATAGCAAAACAAAATAAGCAAACTTGTATATATTTATTCCAGCTACGAACCTCAATACGTTACGCCAGGCGATTAATTTCAGTTTGCCATGACCACCTTCAGAGTCCAGTTCAAATAATTTTTCAATCACATCTAGCTAAAATTGAAAAACTGTTCGTTCTCTGGTCTGGAGATGGTCATAATAGATCGAAATTAACTACTTGACGTAAAATTTTGTTGGCTGTAACTGCAATAAACCTATAATAGGTCATTGTGGGTTTTTGATGAATCTAAGTCATAACTCGACAAACAGCAGTGATGAGAATATTGAGGAAAGTGATATCAAGACGACATTTGGAGGTTATCTGCTTCCTGCTTCCGTGCCACAGCGTATAATAGTCACACACACACACACACACACACACACACACACACACACACACACACAAATATACACACACAAGAAGGCAACCCCTCTGACCACTACCTGGTATTTGGTATTCGTTTGAAAAGAACAGAGCTATATCATGGAACAAATTTCAAATAACCCGCCGCGTGAAAACTGGTTGGAATGAAAGACGTAAAAACGATACTTAATTCATTTCTTCCACCGAACAAGTCAGACCAGTCGTTCATTCTGCCCAACGTCCGTACTTTTACCCTCATAATGACCGCATGGTTCGGCAGAATAACGATTATTACATGCTACCACGTTGCACCCTTGGAAATCACAACAGTGAAAATTGAAAAATGACTTTCGTAGTAATACTTTTCCTGGGAGTGAAATAGTGGCTACGCAATTCATTTTTGACCTGGTTAGCTCATATTTCGATACTAGATTCACTTCATTCTCTCTAATTAAAGTGATAATCTTGTAACATTTCTACTGGTCAATGAAACCATCGCCGTCTTTTACTCTCAAATGCAGTGATCACATATGGTCTGTTCACTACAGACAACCAGTTCGACACTAATGAACCATCACCAGAAGCAGTATTTTACGTCACAGCGGCATCCAGCGCTCGTCGCCGTCGTTTAAAATTTGAAGTGACCATGGTGAGCTTCGTATGACTTGACATATTAGTCTCGTAAGAAATAATGCTTCCTTTTCTTTCTTTAAATTAAGGCTATATCAGTTTTAAAATTCTATTTAAAACCAATTAAGATGATCTCTCTTGTGAAAATCATCAGACCATGTAAAAACGTAGCGGAAGAACCTTCATTCGTCAATTGCCACAACAGGACATAAAATATGAATAAAAATCATGTGGATAAGGTATCCGCTCGTCAAATATCTGGTAGGAAGCGGAAAGAATTTGTGCTAAGACCGGATCAGCATAGTGTACACAGCATACGAACACGCACGCAAAATGTATGCCGGATGACAGAGAGTGCTCTGGTAAACAGGTCTGCTGAGCACTACAGAAAAACCTAGCTACTATGTAGACACTGCTTCTCGTGATGACTCATTGTAGTCGAAATCGAGTAACTGCTGTAAATGCGTCAAATTTTATCAAATTTTTTCTGCATAAAAGAGTATATCAAATGGATCCCGTGCTCAAATTTAGCAATGTCAAATGTCATTAAGACGCGCACGTCGGCGTGTATCACCGGGTGGCTCATGCTAAACCTTCCCATCGGGCGGTGTATAAAACTTGTGCCTCACGTTGGACTCCACCAATTAAGCTACCAGCAATACACTAGTGCATGATGTATTATCCATCAGCCAGGCGCAATGAACAACTGTGAATACAATTTTGTGTGACTTTTCAACGAGAAAGATTTCTGAACAAATGATACATCATATAACTTGCGATTAATATAGTATAATATTATTTTTTGTATCTCTCGTAGTTTTAAAACAACTTTCAGAATAAACTACACTGAGGTGACAAAAGTCATGAGGTACGTCCTAATATCGTTTCGGATCTCCTTTAGCCCGGCGTAGTGCAACAAATCGACATGGCATGCACTCTGCAAGTCTTTGGAAGTTCCCTGCAGAAATACTGAGCCATGCTGCCTCTATGTTGTTGTTGTTGTGGTCTTCGGTCCAGAGACTGGTTTGATGCAGCTCTCCATGCTACTCTATCCTGTGCAAGATTTTTCATCTCCCGGTACCTACTGCAACCTACATCCTTCTGAATCTGCTTAGTGTGTTTCTCTCTTGGTCTCCCTCTACGATTTTTACCTTCCACACTGCCCTCCAATACTAAATTGGTGATCCCTTGATGCCTCAGAACACGTCCTACCAACCGATCCCTTCTTCTAGTCAATTTGTTCCACAAACTCCTCCCCAATTCTATTCAATACCTTCTCATTATTTATGTGATCTATCCATCTAATCTTCAGTATTCTTCTGTAGCACCACATTTCGAAAGCTTCTGTTCTCTTCTTGTCAAAACTATTTATCGTCCATGTTTCACTTCCATGCATGGCTACACTCCATACAAATACTTTCAGAAACGACTTCCTGACATTTAAATCTATAGTCGATGTTAACAAAATTCTCTTCTTCAGAAACGCTTTCCTTGCCATTGCCAGTCTACATTTTATATCCTCTCTACTTCGACCATCATCAGTTATTTTGCTCTCCAAATAGCAAAACTCCTTGACTACTTTAAGTGTCTCATTTCCTAATCTAATTCCCTCAGCATCATCCGACTTAATTCGACTACATTCCATTATCCTCGTTTTGCTTTTGTTGATGTTCATCTTATATCGTCCTTTCAAGATAGTATCCATTCCGTTCAACTGCTTTTCCAAGTCCTTTGCTGTCTCTGACAAAATTACAATGTCATCGGCGAACCTCAAAATTTTTATTTCTTCTCCATGAATTTTAATTCCTAGCGGTGCGTAATTGCGAGACTGTTGCCAGTGCAGGATTTTGTGCACGGACTGACATCTCCATTATGACCCATAAATGTTCGATGCGATTACTGCCATCCGATCAGGGTGGCCCAATCATTTGCTGGAATTGCCCAGAATGTTCTTCAAACCAACAGCGAGCAATTTTGGCCGTATATGGTGCACTGTCATCCATAAAAATTCCATCGTTGTTTGAGGTTATGACGTCCATAAATGGCTGCAAATGGTCTCCAAGCAGCCGAACATAACCATTTCCGGTCAATAATCGGTTCATTCCCACATAAACACGGCCCACACTGTAATGGAGCCACCACCAGCTTCGTGGGGTCTACACCACACTCCTACCATCAGCTCCTACCTATTGAAATTGGGACTAACTTGGTCATGGTTTTCGAGTCGTCTATGGACCAAACGATAGCGCCACGAATCTAGGAGACTCGCTACAGGCGATGTCAGGCTGTCAGCAAAGGAACTCGCGTCGATCGTCTGCTGCCATAGCCAGTTAACGCCATATTTCGCCGGGCTAACCTAAAGGATACGTTCGTTGTACGTCCCCTATTGATTTATGGGGTTATCTCACTCATTATCGCTTATGTACAATTCTACTCAAACGCCGATGCTCTCGGTCGTTAAATATAGGGCGTTGGGCACTGCATTGTCCGTGGGGAGTGGTAATGCCTGAAATCTGATATTCTCCGCACACTCTTGACACTGTGGACCACGAAGTACTGAATTCCCTAACGACTTCCGAAATGGAATGTCCGTCCGTCTAGCTCAAACTACTGTTAATTCCCGTCGGAAACTTTCTCACGTGGATCACCTAAGTACAAAGGACACCTCCGCCAATGGGCTGCCGTATTATACCTCGTGTACATGATACAGCCGCCATCTGTATATGTGCACATCGCTATCCCAGGTGCAGGAAAGCATGAACACACTCGTCGCTCCACAGCGAGAAACACAATTCTCAGCGCCGGCGAAAAAGTATCAATTGTAGTCATCGTGGCGGCAACTTTGCTCTGTAACCTGTCGCTGCGACCCGATGCGCTGGCTCTTCAGCAGCTGCCGCCCTTTAGCCTCAGATTTAAGTTCAAACTGACCATCAAAAATATAAGAGTGCAGCATTTGCTTAAAGTTCGCTACGAACTGCCGTGTACTTCTAAAGGTTACGGGTCAGACGTATGTTTTTCGTCCTTTTTTCTCCAAGACAAAGTTACAGCACGTCTAAGTTTAACTCGACGAGAAAACAATGTGAAAAAATGGTTCAGATGGCTCTGAGCACTATGGCACTTAACTTCTGTGGTCATCAGTCCCCTTGAAGCTAGAACTACTTAAACCTAACTAACCTAAGGACATCACACACATCCATGCCCTAGGCAGTATTCGAACCTGCGACCGCAGCGGGCGGACGGTTCCAGACTGCAGCGCCTAGAACCGCTCGGCCATTCCGGCTGGCAAACAATGTGAAATATTTAGTTAGTGGTGTACCGCTATTGCAGCAGCAGTAATATTTTCAAGACGCAACATAGATTTCAGGATCAACGCTGCTTGGGGAAACTTCGGAGTAGTTTGAATTCCGATGTAGAAACGTAAGAATGAGTTACCTTAATAAGTACTATATACTGATCGAAATTTTGAATCAGTTCAAGGTAGTTAGATTAAGCTTCGAATATTATTTTGCTCGAAGTAGCACAGTACTTGTGGCGTGCACACGTGGCGTGCATACGTATGTTAAATCTCATGTTAGTAAATTGTCGAAGTGTCTGCAGCTAATTACTCTCCGAATTGAACGGTAGAAATGCCAATATTGTATTAGGTAACGGAAGCTGGTTGAAACCAGACGTAAAAAACATTGAAATTTTGAAGTCTGATTGGACAATATTTAGGAAGAATAGAACTGATGCTATGGGAGGTGGTGTGTTCATTGCAATTAAATGCTGTTTAAACGCAGTTGAGATGGATACTGGGTCGTACTGTGGAATAGTCTGGATGAAGCTGTCAATCAGACAAGGATTGACCATTATATTAGAATGTTTTTATAGACCACCAGCATCCGCAACAAAGGCCGCAGAACGTTTCAGAGAAAGTCTTGAGTACATAGGAAATAAATTTCCAAATTATCCATTAGTTATAGGTGGAGACTTTAATCTGGCATCCATTGACTGAGAAAATTACACGTTTATCACAGGGGGCAGAGACAAAGTCTCGTATGAAGTTATTCTAGGAGCGCTCTCAACATACAACCTTGAGCAATTGGTTAGAAAACCAACTCGAGATGGGAACGTATTAGATACCTTTGCGACAAACAGGCCTGATCTTCTTGAGGAAGTTAATCTAGAAGAAGTTATTAGCGGCCGTAATGTCGTTGTGGCTTTCATGTCAATGGAAATTGAAAAAACAAAAAACAAAAAACAGCGTAGAGTTTTTTTGTTTCGGAAAACAAATGAAAGAGTCATTAATGAATATCTTCACAGTCAGCTCCAAGCATTCACCGCGGGACACAAAGATATTGAGCATCTTTGGTCGGAATTTAAAGGTATCGTCCACCACGTGCTAGAGAAGTATGTGCCTAGCAAAATTATAGGGGAGGGAAAGGATCCACCATGGTACAACAAACATATTTGGAAGCTGCTGAGAAAGCAGAGTATTTTGCACAGTCGTTTTATAGGTCGTCACTGCCCCGCTGACAAACAGAAGTTATGCGAAATGAAAGCAGCTGTCAAAAGGTCAATGAGAGATTCTTTTAACGAATTTGAAAGCAATATATTATCTGCAGATTCTAAAAATAACCCCAAAAAATTTTGGTATTACGTAAAATCTATGAACGCTACCAATAATTCTATACCTTCTCTTGCTGACAGTACGGGTAATGTAACGGATGATGATAAACAGAAGGCCGAAATTCTAAACCTATTCGCTTACGGCAGAGGACTGGAGCACCATTCCGCTTTCAATTACCGAACAATCGCAAGGATGGCTGACGTAGTGTTTAGTATATCTGGGATTGTAAAACAGTTAAGATCCTTTGACGCCAGGAAGGCATCTTGCCCAAATTGTATCCCCATAAGATTATATGTCGACTATGCTACAAGTATAGCACCATTCTTATCCTTCATCTCTCAGAGATCATTGGAACAGCGGAAAGTTCCACGGGACTGGAAGAAGGACCAGGTCATAGAAATCTATAAAAAGGGTAGGAAATCGGATGCACATAATTACCGGCCAATTTCACTGACATCGATTTGTTGTAGAATCATGGAACATATTTTGTGTTCAAACATAATAACCCATCTAGACTACGAAAAGCTCATCTGCAGAAACCACCACAGTTTTAGGAAACAGCGGTCATGCGAGACACAGCTGGCCCTCTTTGTGCATGATTTACAACAGGCTCTAGATACCGGCTCCCAGGTTGATGCAATGTTTCTCGACTTTCGAAAGGCGTTCGACTCAGTTCTGCAGTGTCGCTTGCTCCAAAAAGTGCGCTCTTACGGTCTATCTGATGACATATACGGTTGGTAAAAAAGATTTCTAACTGACAGAGAGCAGTATGTCGTCCTGAATGGGGTGACTTCAACAGAAACAAGCCTGACATTAGGTGTGCCCCAGGGCAACATAATAGGTCCGCTGCTTTTTACGATTTACATAAACGATGTGGTTGATGGTATTGACAGCGGCCTGAGAATGTTTACCGATGAAGCTGTAGTCTACCCCAAAGTAGTATCACACGAAACTTGTGAACAAATCAATGAGTATTTGCAGAAAGTAACTGCTTGATGTAATGATTGGCAGTTATCTCTCAATATTAGTAAGCGTAACCTACTGCGTAGAACAAGGAGAAAATCCCCATTAATGTAAGAGTGCAACATAAATGCCCAGTCTTTGGAAGCAGTAACATCCGTCAAGTATCTGGGTGTGACTATTCGAAATGATCTCAAATGGAATGATCAGATTACACAATTAACGGCAAGGCGAACTCTAGATTGCGGTTTATTGGTAGAATCCTGAAGCGATGCAGTCCTTCAACAAAAGAAATTGCTTACAATAAGTTAGTTCGCCCATTGTTCGTCTGTATGGGCCCTTACCAGTTGTATCTGATTCAAGAGTCTGAGAAGGTACTAAGAAGAGCGGCAAGTTTCATGACTGGTACATTTAGCCATTCCAAAAGCGTTACAAATCTCATAGAAAGTTTGAAGTGGGATACACTTGCATATAGACGACGCGCTAAACGGAAGGGGCTGCTCAATAAATTCCGAAATCGGCTCTTCGCCGAGGATGTAGAGCACATATTATTACCACCAACTTTCAAATCGCGCAACGATCACCATTCAAAGATAAGGAAATTAGAGCTCGTACTGAGGCATTCAGACAGTCGTTTTTCCCTCGTGCGATCCGCGAGTGGAACAGAGGGGGGGAAATATGACTTTGGCGCGAATTGTGTCCTCCGCCACTCACCGCTTGGTGGCTAGCGGAGTATATGTGTAGATGTATGTAGATGTAGAAGTTAGGTATTCAGTTTTGAGTGGAATTTAAGTACAGTATTACGTTTCTTGTAGTACGTGATTCAGAAGGACTACACTGTCAGAAACAAATAGGTTCTAAAAAATAGGTTGTTATTGTTTACTGTACAACATTATCGTATTGTACTTATGAAGTGATTACTCATGGCAGCTGTTAGTGATCGGGGAGGGGGGGGGGCATCTGAAAGACTTAGTGTGTACGTACTCTTATCGTACTTCGTAAATTCCTTCGTTCATGACTGTACATAGTGGAGCTTTAAGGTTGCCAGCAGAGTCGTTTTTCTAGATATTAATTCGTTTGCTTCTTTATTTTGTTAGGAAGCGTTTACTTCAAAATATTAAATGCCACGTCAGTGATACTAGAAAAACTTTGTATACCTTCAGTAGTATCTTCTCAATGTGAGGAATTTCATTTTTGACGAACAGATGCAGTGTAATTAAAAAAGAAAGCTACTAACGTTTAAGATCCAGTCAATGAGTAGCTCATTAGAGACCCAGCACTAGCCCATACCGGAC
Organism: Schistocerca piceifrons; assembly: GCF_021461385.2. Classification (NCBI taxonomy): domain Eukaryota; kingdom Metazoa; phylum Arthropoda; class Insecta; order Orthoptera; family Acrididae; genus Schistocerca; species Schistocerca piceifrons. The sequence goes on along the minus strand of NC_060141.1, from coordinate 529,129,449 downwards.
AAGTTGGGGGAATGAACTCGGACGTATCCTTTCAGAAGAAGTCATCCCAACATTTGCCTGAATCGATTTAGATGAAACCAAAGAAAAGTTAAATCTTTGCGAGCGGCTGTTTGAGCCCTGCCCTTCTGGAACACGAAATCAGTGTGTCGTTAGAAAGTACTGCAACACATGTACGTTACTACAGGACTATAACTCTACGTCGTACATGATAGACATACTAGTGTAACAATAGCAACTAGAAAACCTGGGTCAGTAGGTCTCAATGCATTTCCTTCCGGACGCCGAAATGTACCTCAAGTGTCAATTGTCATAAGTGTTCCGAACATTTCATAGTGGCCTGAGCTTGCGCTATTACAGGAGGAGCTCCCAAGAGGGCTCATATGCTACAACTTGTGTTACTAGAAACAAAAGACAGCAAAATTTGCTATATCTGGGCACAGGTAGGTGACACTCAGACAGCCAATCTTCCTTTCTGTTTCCAAACATTGTATGTGAACAAGAACAGGTTATACCTCATTTTCTAAAATATGGTTGATTCCCAGATATCCAGCGATTTCTTCCACAGTTTGCAAAGTGTGTACCAAATCTGTAGAGCATTTGTAAATATAAAGTTATAAAATAGTCTGTATTGTAATTATGCTTCCACTGTAGAGATGGGCAAAACTGTCCTTTTCAGAGATCGGATCAGAACTGTTCACTCCCTGAAATGAACTAGCTCTTTTTCATGACTCACCACTCATTCACAATAGAAAATAAATGGAAGGCACATTGCCCTTTAAATTTGGTTTATTCCAGCACTATACCTGTATTTTGATCTTATTTGATCTTATTTTGAAGTAACACAGATAATGAGTAAGAATTTTGTATTGTTTATTGATTTATTTTGCACTATTATGGTTTTGGCTTTGTAGCCATTACCTTGGTCAAAGATGAAATAGTCATAAAATATCTGACATGTCTGAATGATTGTAACATTGTGACAATCATTCAGACATGTCATATATATAATAAATATTTCACCTTTGCACGTGATAATGGCTACAAAGCTAAAATAGTATGCTGATAACGACACTTTAGAGTGCCCCACAAAACAAACCTCCACATCTAAATAGTGATAGTGTGAAATGAAGTAATAATGAAACTTAATCAAATAGTTGCATTTTCATTCATAAAGTATAGTATGACTGCAGTCCACAATGAAGGAAAAATCACTGATAGGTTTATATTAGAGACGAACTCCGATGCAGAGGCGCTGAGTCAAGCAGGTCGAGCCAAGAGCTGTATTACTGCGTGAGCTGAGACCGCAGAGACCAGAGTGACACCAGAGTTGCTTTGCTCAGCGCTCTGGCTAGTGTCGAGAGCGTTGAGCATGCGAGTTCCGAGGGAGGGGGGAGCGGTGAACGGCCACCAATCACCCGCTCCGAGACAAATCGTCCGTTCTCTTGCGAGCAGGTTGTTGCATGTAGTTCTTATGTTCTCCGCCAGGAGGCTCTCTGTCCTGTTGCTCGCATCAACTGCCCAGAGGGCAGGACGTGCAACTGAAACGATCGCCGACGGAGTGCGATGCTAAGTTAAGGTGCGCCAGACACTGCACGCGGCAGAGGTAGCACAGAGACGGCACTGCATATGTGAAACAAAATCCAATGGGGCACTGCACAATGCAGGCAGCCAAGTCAGAAGCAGGGCAGAGGCCGGCGCTGGCTGTGTTGTGTGGCGTGCAGTGTGCTCTGACCAGCAGAGGCCACGCTGATCTGCTCCAACTCTCTCTCTGTCTCTCTCTCTCTCTCTCTCTCTCTCTCTCTCTCTCTCTCACACACTCTCTGCTGTGGGAAACGTTTGGAGCTACAGTTCTTTTTTTCTGAATCACTGATTGTTCACTCCTTTGAAAGATTCAACTCTATGAATCAGTTCAGGAGCGGATCCCCCATCTCTAGTCCACTGTTCAAGTGCAAAAGAGCGAAAGGACACACACAAGAACTACGTGATACTGGATGGTCATATGAGAGAAGTTATATACAAAAATAGAATCCTGCTACAGCCAGTGATAATATGTAGCAGAAAATGCTACTCGCATGTTTCGAAGCATATATGAACTAATCGTCCAGAACGATCCGAGACTGATATTATTCCTGGGTACAAGTGATGTCAGCGCAGTAACTACGGTGCTAATGACAACTTTAAACGATAGATGTGCATTCGACCAGTCAATTTTGTGCAAGCAATATTAAGTAGTGTATGTGCGACTATAGTGTGTCGAAGTTTTGTTGCTAAACACAATGGGAACGCCTCTGAAGACATTCTTAAGAATATTTGAAGTTTGTACCTCACACCTTGACGATGTAACAAAAACAGTGACACTTGGACGCTTGCCGCAACATCAGTGAAATTCAAAACGTAGTTTTTTCTGGAAAAACGGGTGACAGGACTTAGTGTTATCAACATGAACCTACCATAAAACGACGCAGAAATTGACCCAACGCTTTGATCACAGAACCGACATTCAGGTCAGTGTGATGCGCGAGTCGAACAACATGGTTGTATGAACGTTCTGTGCGTTTTAGTGGAGCAGGGTGAAATTACATTGAACACCTGAAGCAATAAATCCACCATCTTAGTTAATTATGATTTTTATTTATCTAGCCTCTAAACGTTTTAGCCTGACAGTGTAGACAGCTGGATATCAAAAATGCAAAATGCAAAGAAGTAAATTCTACATATATTGGGTTACTGTGCAATGGGAAGAATGTATTATTAAATATGTGCGTGATTCGTGGTGTACAAAAAGTGAAATTTAGGACACGGATCTTCGACCTCTGGCAGCAAGAAAAGGATTAATCCACCTGAGCATTCTGTCCAACTAAGCTTAGATGATTCATACCGGTAAGTCATTTCATGCTGCTTCAACTTTGTGGCGAACTTCATGAATCGTAATGGCTGGTGACTGGATATTTTGCCAGTTTCTCAGCAACACATTACTACACGTTCTCAAAAAAATGGCTCTGAGCACTATGGGACTCAACATCTTAGGTCATAAGTCCCCTAGAACTTAGAACTACTTAAACCTAACTAACCTAAGGACATCACACACACCCATGCCCGAGGCAGGATTCGAACCTGCGACCGTAGCAGTCCCGCGGTTCCGGACTGCAGCGCCAGAACCGCTAGACCACCGCGGCCGGCTACACGTTCTCAATGAGTGATAGATATGGAGAACTCGCCCAGATAAACGAAGTACATTACTTATGCTGTCTGAAAAATGTCAGTAAAGATATCTGTTCTGAAACAACAATCTCCCCAAATATTGCAGTAACTCTCTTCTCAGAAAGTAAGTTATTTTTGTAACATTACAAACAAGTGTAGAATATGCTGTGAAGAAACTACTCCAAAAGTTACATCAATGGAAATGTTCAAGAAAATATGCGAAATAAAAGTAAGTTAACTGTTTAGTCACGTTTTGTATTCTCCCTCTGTCAGTTTTAATAAATGTGTGCTTTCCCGCTTCTCAATTATTGTCATATTTGAAGAAAAAGTTTACTTGTAGGAAAGAAGTATTCTCATGCGTCTCTTGTAAGACTTTTGTAGATACTTTCATAGCAGATTGTTAATGGAACATATTTGTGTTTAGAACTTAAGATTTACACTTCTAAATCTATTCTTACATTGCCTGTTCATGTTTTCGTAGATTCTTTGCAATTCTCTGTTCTCGAACGTCATGATCATCCGAAGTTAATGCATTTTGAAGTGTTCAGAAAATGTCAAATAAGAATACTCTGAGCATACAATCCGTATGGTTAATAGCTTGTGTTACTCTCCCCATAATCATTCCCGATCATGAATAACGAAATAAGCATTAGCATTTCTATTTCCCCCTGTGGTATTAAAACTCCTAACCAACTGCTGACGCGCGTTGCTGACCCCTGTACGTGCGGCAACCATGCGAGCAGCATTGCACGCTAGGCTGCAGGTACGTACGCTTGCTCTCACATCAAAGAAGGCCAACCAGAGACATTCATCAGATGCTACCTCAGATTTGTGTTCATGTAATTATCCTATCTTGTAAACAGCATTTGAAGAAAACATTTTACAGCAGTGGGCATTTTTTTTCTAATACGTTCAGTTGTTGCTGTTTCCGACTTTGCTGATAAGTGTTACTTGTTTCACTTACACTGCTGCACCTTAGTGTCTTGCAACTACTCTCTGTTTTATGAGTTATATTAATCTCATATGATTTGGTAGTTTTAAAACTTGAACTCTGGAGAAATTGTTTTTCTAGGCGAGTGCTTTAGGTCAGTAGGGGTGTAGTAGCTAATTGCACTAAGATATGTTTTAACTTTGGTGGCCTCAATATAAGGAGAGTCAGCATCAGTTGCTAGTTAGTGTTTTAGAAATATGTTAGTAAATCTTTGTTGTAACTCTTAGCGCTGCAACTTAAATGATAGTATATTTCCAAAACTGGTATTTCCTCACTGTAGAAGGTTGCTTCTTGTTTGATAATTTGTTGTATGTCCATATTCCGGGTTCACTCGTCACTATCCGCACGCCGATGTAGAGTTCCTAAATGAGGGTATGTCCTAACCTTATTCGTTCCACCCTTTTCTGACCCATTCATATTTTTACAGGCATTCGGCAAATATACTATATGTTTAGTCTACCTGAAATTTTAATTCACCGAAGACAAAACTTCGTTCTGTATATTGTCATGTTAAGCATCCTTAAAAAGCTTGTTCTACTTCTCGTACTAGCAATTTAATACTTGCTAGTAATTACGATCACTTTTATTGTTTTTTCGTGTTTTACTAATTGTGCACATCAGTGGTCTGACGCACTGCAGAACTTTTCTACAGCTCTTGTTGTAAGCGTGAGAAGTAGCGTTATTAAAAATGCAACACTTCACATTAAACATTCAGGCGAGTTGCTTATCTCGCTTCCGTCTTTATGTTTAACTGTATTTAGCGGTAGGAATCACGAGGTAATATTCATCAACTACATACATACTGGTACACTACTTCATGTAGCAGTAAAAACTATTACTGTTGCATAATTATTGGGTTCTGCTACTTACTGATATACAGTGAGTGTCTAATTGATAGATATACCGTTATCAGTGTCTCAGCTTAGTTTCGGAACTTCTGCTTGTCACCTAATAAAATTTCCGTGTTTCTTGTCAATTACAACCTGGTCCCAAGAAGTGTCAGCTGTTTCTATCGTCGCTCAGAGCTAACGAGTTAACATCTAAAGCGAAGTCAATTTTAGTAAAGCATTTGTTTCAGAAATATACATCACTTAGCAAAAATCAATACAGACAGCACTGCGTTGTTCGAAGTATATAGTGAAAATCAATACTAAAGTGGTTAACAGACGGGAGTTAGTACTGGAATGGATTAGGACGTCCACTTCTGTTACGTTAGAAGTATGTGACAATGTTGCACACAGCTGCGTCTGGTCGTTCTTCTGTCGTGAATGATTACATAGCAATTTACCTTCATCCGTTCGTAAGTAGACAGACAAGTTCATACATGGCACTACATTAACACACACCGATTGCTCGACATTTTGCTATCGTATGTCTCACCTCTCCAGGCGAATAAGTTATACCTACAGATTTTCGGTTCTGATCATGCTCAAGATCTAATTGCTTTCCTTCTGTAGGAGCCTACATCAATATCGCACCGGAGGCGATGCTGCCACGGATCGTGTTTTGCGTACAAGCCACTGAGCCCGGTCGAGCGGCAGCTGTGTTATTCGGCCGAGTGTAATGAATGTCCGCCACCCATTCACTTACATTAGCTTCATATAATTAGGACGCGCGTTATGTCCGCGATTTACGACTGCGGCTGCGGCGCGAAGCAACGGACGCGCTCTTTGCGGTGATTTACTGCTGACGCAGAGATGGCAGTGGACGCCGTTTGGATCAGAGTACGACGCTGGGATCATTACGAGTTAGAATAACCGTGTCCGCGCAGGAGAAATTCTTCTCTGACCGTGTTATTCTCAGAAGTAATATTTTACATTTTTCTGGCAGCGAACACGTTGACCTGCATTCATTTATGACCTGCACTCATTTCTGAGTTACCTCGCAGCTGTCGACGCCGTGCTTCAAATATAACACTGCCATCTTTCTGCTTGTAACTACTGATCGCATAAAATGTAAATTGTAAAATGGGACAGTTATATACATCAATAATGCTGTCCAATTTTATTAACGAAGGAAGTATTTTACATTCTATCAGTCGAAGTTTTGTACCATGTTTTAATTTAATGTGAATACTTATACGTTCATGCGATTAGTAACTGAAAACAAAAACACGTTTCTTTATTAAACAATATGACACAAAATTTGTTAGATAAGACTTTCTTTACTTAATTAATATCAGAACTTAAAGAAAACAAAAATAATTGCGACCAACCAGATTCGAACCAACCGCATTACGACAACTAGGTTTTTACGCTCACCAGCAACTATTATGTTAATAAGTTTTAAATTTTTTGTAGTTGCCGGCCGGGGTGGCCTAGCGCTTCTAGGCGCTACAGTCTGGAACCGCGCGACCACTACGGTCGCAGGTTCGAATCCTGCCTCGGGCATGGATGTGTGTGATGTCCTTAGGTTAGTTATGTTTAAGTAGTTCTAAGTACTAGGGGACTGACGACCTCAGAAGTTAAGTCCCATAGTGCTCAGAGCCAATTGAACCATTTTCTTTTTTTTTTTTTTTTTTTGGTACTTAATAGCTTAAAGAGACCTTCAGTTTTTGTTAAATATCGCCGGACTCCTTTAGGAAGTACGAGGCATGTTCAGAAAGTCAGTGTACAAGATTTTTATATCTTTATTTACCAAACACCTTTTTATAAAAATATTACAGGATATTGTAGAAACATTTGTTGACTGCTTTACCACATAGTCACCATCCCGTTCATTGCGTGTGGTGAGCCGTGGCACAATCTTCTTTCTGCCCTCCTCGAAGAATTCCCCAACTAGCTCCTCCCTCACTTCACAACCTCTTTCAGCACCTGCTCGTCGGTTGAAAATTTAATTCCATCTTCAGCGAGACGGAAAGATGATAATCTGAAGGCGGCAAATCAGGGGAATGCAGAGGGTGGTACAAAACATATCAACCAAAGGAGTCCAAGTATGACTTGATGGCTAAGACTCTGTTAGGATGGACGTTGTTGTGCAAGAAGCACACTCCTCTCGTCAGCGTTCACCTACTTTTATTTTGAATGCTCTTTTTTGAGTTTTGTAGGATCTCACGATATAGTTTTGCATTGATGGTCTCCCCCACGAGGCAGAAAATCGATGAAAATGATGTCTTTTCGGTTTAAAAACACTGTGAGAGTGGTTTTTCTCTTTTTGCCCGAAATTGTGGTCTTGAATTTTTTGGTAGTTGGGGAATTAGTTGGACGCTACTGTGACGACTATCTTTTTGTAGTAATGAGCCACTCACGTCTTTTCTAGTGACAGTAGAGCTGATAAAACCCCACCTTCCAATTCACGTTGCTCAAGAAACTCGTGGGCGCTTCTGACCCATCTTTTGTGCTGCTCTTTCAGCTGCTTTTGGATCCAACTTGCGCACAATTTCCAGTATCCCAGTGTTTCTGTGAGAGTCGCACATAAGACAGTTTTGGAGAGTTATAGAAACACCTAAGAAATTTCATGTCAATCGGCGGTCATCACGAACGGTTTCCTTGATTTTTTGCATCAACTCATCAATCGGAATGGAAGATCTTCCACTCCTACTTTCATTATGAACATTTCTTCTGCGTCCACTAAGCTCTCTACACCACCTTCGTAGTAAACCGTTTTGATTCGCGAAAAAATTCCTACTGCGAGCAGGAAACGGATCTCAGCCCATGGCTCGCACTTTGAGGCATTTCTTACTAACTTTCAAGCAGCTGGACACTACAACATTAGTTTACGTACTACCGTGTTCCTGCGGTGCTCGTTGGGGTCAATGAATCCTCCTCCACCTCTCAGTGTTGTCAACCCTCGAAAAACAAATAAACACATCCGGTTATGGTCACAGTATAATTACTTTCTGAACGTGCCTCATAATATTCGGCCACTGACCTTCCAATCCTATTAGTAGTATGTAAGGTTCCCCTGTCAATCACTCATCTTCGCATCACTATATTCAACAGCAGTGTCAGGCGGAAAGAATATTACGTTCAGCAAGAGTGAGCCAAGAACCACGCTGAAACTTGCTAGTTTATTATGCTAAATTTCACGTCCTTGCAGAAATAATTAGACTACACTCAGTTTCTCAAAATCATTGTTCAATGCATCAATGTTTTCTCTGCCATTATAATACACACTAGATTTTATTTCCGATCTAGGCTGTATCTTACCATTTTTTAGCAAGCGGTACAGTAAAACAACTATAAATTTTCAAAGACAAACTTTAATGAGAGGAGACTAAAACTGACATTTTCTGGTAAAACTGAAATTTTGTGAGAGACAGTAAAGGACTCTGAAGAGTAGTTGAATGGAATCATAGTTTCCTGAAACATGAACATGAACAAAAGTAAATTAAGGATAGGAGGATGTAGTAGATATAAATCAAACAATACTGAAAGTAGGGAATCAGTGTTCCTATTTAGGTAGTAAAATAATTGAGGTTGGCCGAAGTACAGAGGACGGAATGGCAATGGCAATAGCAAAAGAAAACATATCAGAAAGAGTAATTTGTTAATACCGAATATAAATTTAAGCGTTAGAAATTTTTTTCTGAGGGTATATTGAGTGTATCCCTTTACGGAAGTGAAACGTGGCCGATAAAGTTTTCAGACAAGATGAGGATAGAAGTTTTTTAAATGTTGTACTACAGAAGTATCGTAAAGATTATGTAAGTGTAGCTAGTAACTAATGAGGAGGTGTTGAACAGAGCCGGCCGCGGTGGTCTCGCGGTTCTAGGCGCGCAGTCCGGAACCGCGCGACTGCTACGGTCGCAGGTTCGAATCCTGCCTCGGGCATGGATGTGTGTGATGTCCTTAGGTTAGTTAGGTTTAAGTTGTTCTAAGTTCTAGGAGACTGATGACCACAGATGTTAAGTCTCATAGTGCTCAGAGCCATTTGAACCATTTCTTTTGTTGAACAGAGATGGTGAAAAAAGAAATTTATGGCACAACTTGACCAAAAGGCGGAATCTTTTTGTAGGATACACCCTGGGGCTTCAAGAAATCGTCAGTTTGGTAATGGCGGTAAATGTGTGTATATGGGGGCAGAGAAGTAAAAATTTCACAAGAATCACAAGCCTTCATTTAGCAGGTTGAAACGTAGATTGCAGTATTTATGCAGAGACGAAGAAGCCTGCACGGGATAGACTAGCGTGGAGAGTTATACTTGTATAACGTTGAGGGCGATCTGAAGGTTACATTACTCTTGAAGAATCAAACTTGACCAGATCATTGGTCATGCTTCTTATTACTGTTACCGGTGTCGGCAGATCTATGCTGCCATCATAGGATCTTGGTACATCCAATAGTGTTACAAGATCCTATGATGGCGGCTTAGATATGTCTAAACCTAATATTAACAAAAAGAATTACTGCTATACTAAATTAGGCACTAACTTTGTAAAAAATCTCAATAGTTGTTTATTACTGCGTTTAGTCATTAACGTTTTATTATTCTGTGCCACTGTTCTTTCATGCGTGCCACGAGAGGAAATACTACTATGTATCAAAAGCACTTCCTATTCTGGCTCAAGCGTACAGCGTATAACAGTTTAGTTCGTCATAGAATCGCCGAATTCTATTTAAAGCCGTCATTTACTCGAAATCAGAGGGCAGTCCGTACGTAATGGAATATATACTGAAGGCCATTAACGCTGCAAAATCAGGAATGACAGAAAAATCAAGATATTTTAATGTGCGTGTATAGAACAGAAGCAAGAATACATTACTGAATTTGTAGGTGATTTGTGAGTCTACAAAGTTGAAATGTGGTACAAAGCGAAGCTTCCTTTAGCACATCAATGGCTCTAAGCGACCTGCGCATCGAGTACAACTGAGCTTGGATGACGGGTCCAATATTCATTCCATGCAGTTGAAACATTACGCCAGAATACGTCATTTTTAGTGTGTGGCAAATGATGGCATGACAGTGCTTCTTGAGGAAGCTCTGGCACTGTTTCGGGGTCTGTCAGGACTTCATAGGTAGCATGTTGTCTTATGTTACCTTGTGGAAAGGTAACGTCACGGAGACGTCGAAGTTAAGCCCTGTCGTGAGCTAGTAGACAACTAAAATGTAACGATTTCCGGCCATTTTACCAGCAGTGCCAAAGAAAGGCAACCGATTTATTTACCCACTGGCACTCCATGCCCTTACAACCAGTGCTGGCCCTTATCAATACGACCGTAACCTGTCAGTGTTCATTCTCATCGGAGCCTTCACAGTCTGATCTATTCAGCACGATGCTGTAAGCAGAATCAAGACTCGTCTGAAGAAACGACATGGAGCCTCTCCTGTGCCTGTGAAGCCGATATGCCTCTTTCCGCTTCTGCATCAAAGCAAACCGCTGCTCTGGTCTCCGTGCTTCCAGTCTGCGCTGCTCCAGACGTCGTCACACTACCTGTGTCAATACCTGTTTTGCCCCAAACAAGCCCATCTCCTAAGACTGTATGAACCCTGACGGCAGTTGGAACAATGTGTGCCTCTCTGGCGCTAATCGCGTGCTACCGTTGAAATTCTGCTTCGTATTGAGTATGGCGCTCCTGAACGCATCTGTTCGCATGACAGTTGTGAGGTTCCACAAACGTGGGTGGAAATATCGTAGAATAATTAACTGCAATCTCGGAAGGCGAATATTCTGCAGCCGACGAATTCCAAGATGTTGCTCCTTTTTACATGAAGAAGAAGGCGATCCTCTAACAACTAACCAACATCCAAACGCGAATTCTAAATGAGGAGAAATGTGCTGCCTGCTCTTTCCTTATATACAGAGTGTAAGTGACATTACTGGTACCTATCTTGTACGGTTGTGCTGAACTGCCGATCACTTGCACATCCAAGCATGTAGCACACTTCGTGCCAGTTTCACTTTTGTCATACCATCTTCCAGCAGCTTAAATAACTGCCCGCAGACTTTACAGTGCGTGAAAGCCCCTCGTGTTAAGTGGGTCCAGTACTTTATTTGTGGGGGGAGGGGAGGCAACTTACCTTAATGATTTATTTAAAAGTATTTCTTATATTCATTTTAGCCTCACAAACTCGTTACGGAAAAGCGAATAGAAATGTACTGGCAAACATTTCGTACCCTTTATTGTTTAAAATTAACGATCATGCTACAGCGTATGACGCCCAGCAGTGTACTGATTCCAACAGCGGTATTTTTCTACAGTCAGCGGACGGTGTGCCACATAGCGCTCTGGAATGCACAAGGTACTTCGTTGTGTGTTTCCTTCTATTGGCGTTGACAATATGTTTGCGACGGGCGCTCTGCTACAGTGCAATAGACTGCTATTAGAAAGTGACTCAGACATTACAATTGGGTACATCTGTTGTCTCTGTAATGGAGTTTCTTTCCTGTTTATCCGTTTGCATTCATGTAAAATGAATTACTGGCTTTTTATGTGGTCTCCTCTTGAAACATGACATTAAATTAACACCACAGTGTCTAGAAATAGATCTTATTCAAGCGGTGCTCAAAAAAGAAAGTTAAAAACCTGCTGAAACGAAGAAGTTGAAAATATAATGATACATACCATTTTACAGACATCAGATACACGCCCAGAACATGTATGTACTAAAATTAGTAATTAAAAGAGAAGTCTGACGATTTAACCGGATTGAAACCGGAAGTCACTTCAGATGCATAAATGTAATGGGAGAAGTTTCTGAGAGTTTTCAACTTCATAGAGGGCAGGATACCAACTGTGAAAATGAAGTGGATGTAAATTCTGATGATTACAAATTTTAAAACGGACCACCAGCAGTAGACGGCAATTCACCACCAAGAGACCGTTTTTCTCAACCTCTTGATAATCAGCAAAATGCACCTTTTATCAGCGATGGAGGATTATCCCAAGGTAAACAGATTGAAGAGATTGAACTAAAAATTATTAATAGTAAGACATGCAAGTCCGAGAGTCCTTTACCTAGGGACACTAAAATCAAAATATCGTTTAGCTGCGATTGTTATTGTAATTATAGAAAAACGGGTAAAAAATTGAACGATTTTTGGCAGTGCTGTTCCTCTGCTTTCAGTGCAGTGTGCTTTGTAGCCTGCTGGTTGCTCGGAGACAGAGAAGATACATGGAATGATGAACGCAGTAATGAGTATATCAGTAAACTTTTAAGCTGGATTATGGTTTGTGAATGACTAATGTTTTCATATTTTTACTTCGAAGGTTTATTCGTGAAAAGGCCCCCTAAATTGATTTGCAGGGCTCCCTCCAAAACTCTAGTTATCCCATTGCCGCTTTTATGATATACTTTTAATGGCAAGCAGTGGAACTATGGGATTCCCCGATAGCGAGAACAGAAGAATGTCTCAATAATTTCTGCTAGTCAAGTATCACCCATTATTTCAGAACGAAGGACCCGGCCGTTGTGTGTTCTGTGATGACCATAGTTATGGCTTTGAACTATTCCCGAGGGTGTAAAAATCAATCAGAATATTGAACCATGTAGATGCAGGCATAACCTTTCTTCCAAGTAGTTGCAAGTTCGTTGTAAGACCTTAAGATGGCAGTACGTAAAGTGCAGAGACAATGGTAGCTCAGATAATTATGTCTGGCCCGAAACTGACTAAAACTGAACAATCATTCGAAATTTAAATTGCACACAGAAAAACACACGCAGATTGAACGAATGTTGCGGTGCAACGTCCTCACGAAATACTCCAGTTGAAGGTTATGAGGCAACAATTCTAATAACCCATGCTAATTTTGCTGTCGACTTTAATATAACAAAGGATGCGTTCACCACCAACACTCGGAATAAATAGCTGAATACAGTACGACTGAGCAATAAAACTTGATAATAATGATATAAACAGAACAAAATCATTAATTCTTCTTGATAGATACAACCTGTAGCTCAGAATCTCATTGCTTACTTGTAGTTACAACCTATTTACCCCATCCACTGCCCTGGAATTATTTGTAAAAAATGAAGTCCCCTCTGAGAAGACTGCTATCTAGATATTTACTCTGTTTGATGCTGTTTACACGGGAAAAATTGGCGAAAGAGTTTTCATAATATTAAAATGTCAAATTTCTTGTTATTGAGTAATCAGTGTACACTTCCAAGCATGCTTATACAACTAACTCTAAGGACAAAAACTAATATTCTCCCAGATTTATATTTCTTAGAGTAGTTTATTATACAACATTGTACTGTATAAAGATTTTGTTCTTGTTGCAGGTACGTTCAAATTCAGCAGCTAGAGTTTCAAATTTGAAGCTCGTCGCCGTGACAGGTAATGTGTTGCTGCCACATTCGTATTTTTATTTGTGCCTCTTATATACTTTCCTTAGAATGAGATCGATTAAAGTTAATTCCAGCATTATGGGTTTTGTTATACTAACAGCATTATTATTACACTGTTGTTAACTGTTACTAACTTCCATACTGTGTTGTAATTGACTTATCGGAATACTATTAAAGTTAGTAGGACCCGTAGCATAATATTGCGATTTTTCAAATTCGATTCCCGTTGATTTTATCATAGTTCTCCGACTTTAATGAGTGCCTTAACCTTCTACGTTATACGTAAGTACGAGGGTTGCAACTTTAATAGTGACAACTATTTATATACAGCTCGTACAAAATAGATAAGTGTTCCAAAGTTTTACTGACCTTCAGAGTAGTCACCAGCATTGTGTAAAACGCGTTGCCAGCGATGTAGAAGTCGTAGGATATTCTTAGCAATGCCAGTTGTGTTGACATTTAGAGCGGCGCGGTCTATTGTCCGACGAATTTGTAGCAATTCTGAAGCAAAAGCAGTGATGTGTTTCCTTCAGTTTTGAAATCGAGTTGAACTCACTAGGGCTTAAGTCAGGGGAGTGCAGTGGGTTGTATAACGCTTATCAGCCCCATCAGTCAAACAAATCAGTAACAGCTTGCACTGTACCTGCTTGAGCATTGTCCTGCAAAATGATGGTGAGATCCTGCAGAAAGTGTCATCACTTCTGTCTCTAAGCTGGTAGTAGGTTGTGTTCCAAAAATGAACAGCATAAAGACAGAAGTTATGAAAACAGAAGTTATGACACCTCCTGCAGGACCTGACCATCATTTTGCAGGACATTGCTCAAGCACGCACAGTGCAAGCTGTTACTGATTTGTTTGACTGATGGAGCTGCTAAGTGCTATACCACCTACTGCATTCCCCTGACTTAAGCCCTCGTAAGTTGAACTCGATTTCGTAACTGAAGAAAACATTTCACGGCGTTCGCTTCAGAAATGCTACAAATTCGTCGGGCAATAGTCCACGCCGCTCGAACTGTCAACACAACTGGCACTGCTAAGAGTATCCTACGACTTCCACATCGCTGACAATGGGTTTTACACAATGCTGGTGACTACTTTGAAGGTCAGTGAAACTTTGAAACACGAATCTATTTTGTACGAGCTGTAAATAAATAGTTGCCACTATTAAAGTTCCAACCCTCGTATTTATGCTATGTATGAAACGACTGCAGCAACGTTCTAGAGTAACGGCTACTGCTAAGTGTTCTTGAAATAACGTTACGTCACTGTGCAACTTCCTGATTTATTATTTTAACCACCGACAGCATCGATCCGCGATCTGACCTTCAGAGGACTGATAAATAGGGCAGGCTCTAGCAGTTGATCCTGTTGAAATCTAACTGCGGTTACATAGAAAAAGAAATCCATCACTGTGCAACTACACTATTGATGTCAGTCTTCTGGAAACAGTATCCACCGTAACACATATATAAGTAACCATTCGAAGCGACCTGAAGTGTAATGACCACAGACAACAAACCGTAGGAAAAACAGTGGCCACACTGAGATTCACAGGAAGAATGTTAAGGAAATCTAAATCATGCACGAAAGAGGTGGTTTACAAGGGACTTGGTCGGCCGATTCTTGAGTACTGTTCATCAGTCTGCAAACCGGACCAAGTAGGGCAGATAGAAGAGACAGAGAAAATCCAACGAAAAGCGGCGCGTTATGTCGCAGTATCGTTTGGGAGACGCGATGGTGTTAGAGAGATGCTCATCAAACTCCAGTGGCAGTCGTTACAGGAGAGCAGAGGCGTTGTGCACCACGGAGGGGTTTACTATTGAAATCGAGAGGGACTACTTTTATAGAAGAGTCGGACAACATATTACTTCCTCCCACATACGTCTCGCTAAATAGCCACGGCGAAATAATTCGAGCAATTCTAATACAGAAGCATACCGACATTCTTCCGACGATCCATTCACAAGTGGAAAAAGGATGGAGTGATCAGCTGGCGGTACTAGAAGTACCTTTCAAGACACACTGTCAGTTGGTGTGCTAAGTATTGATGTAGACGTAGATGAATAATTTTCAATGTCAATAAACTTCACCAACAGCCATATACTTTGAGACATTTTATTTTATTCTGAAAGCAACCAGTTTCGGTATTTCATTTTGGCATCTTCAGGCACCTGCACAATAAAGGAGTATACATGTAGTATATAAATGTGTACAAAGCAAGCTTACAGAAAGTGACGGGTAATCATGGTACCACGTAACCTTAAAAATGAAAGTAGTGGCGTTAAATCAAAATTTGTGTACATTCAGCTCAATGGACTAAGACATGTGTACATATTTGTTATTAGCTTTAAACCAAATCTCTGTGTACATCCAGCACAACAGACTAAAACATGCATGGGTATTTGTTATAGTCATAAAACTATTTAACGCCACAGATTGACAAAAAACGTGTAAATACGTTAAAAAAGACCAGCACTGGATAGTGTACAGTTGAGAGCTCTGTTGAAACTAAGCTCGTCTTTATATATATACATATACATGTATAAAATTCTTATGGATGAGAAAGCGCCTAGTATACGAGGGCTATTCGGAAAGTGAGGAACGATCGGTCGCGAAATGGAAACCGTTGTGAAAATCCGACAAGGCTTTTCACAGACGTTTTGGGCATTGTCTCTAGTATGCCCTTTGATCGCATCAAGACGCTCTTTTCAGTTGTGATCGCACTGTGAGCGAGTAGAGGTGCCTGGAACAACGATGTCTCCCGCCAAGTAGGAGGGCCCGCTGAGAGGCTTCGCCTTAATGAATGCAGCCCACCTAACACAACTGCCACGCACATCCTTCTTCACGGCAATTCTCAGCCGCACTCTGCAGGGGCAGTGAAGACGCTCCTGTAGCCTTTTCGATGGGAAGTGTTCGATCACCCACAACATAGCCCGAATTGGCTCGTCCTGAGTGTCATCTCTGTTCATATGAGACGCTGGATATGAAGACAACACTTGGGCGCAGGCTAAGCGCTATAAACAAGCGTTGAGAATTATCAGAGAGCACAGACAGCTGCCTTCTATGACGATGGTGTTGGAAATTTGATATGACGCTCCGACAAATGTCTAAGTCGGAAGGGCGACTATGTAGAGATGTACCAGGAAGATTTAGCTAAATGTGCAAGAAAACAGTTTTGATTTTCACTGTGGTTTCCATTTCGCGACCCATCGTTCCTTACTTTCCGAACAACCCTCGCATATCAGGACCAATCTTTATTTAAAGTAAAATGCCACATAGTAAACTATTAAGTGCAATAGTATGCATATTTACATCCTCGGCAACATCACACAAGGTAATGCAAACAGTTGTCACAGCATCAAAAATAACTTGACGCAAAACCCAACGACAGTCGACATATTAAGAGAAAACAGCATGCACAGCAATCGCCAAGAATATTCAGAATTACCTGCTGGCCTAGGATATGCAGCTAATTGGAATACCACTTAACAGGTGGGCTATACCACAATGAAACAAACCAACAAGAATGTCAAATGCTAATTAAGCAAGGCGAGTCCTCTTAGTTCACACCTGACAACTTCATATAGTTTTATTCGTAGTATAAGGCACTATTTTATCGACCTATCCATAGATGAAAAACCATCTAAATAATAAGACATCTGAAGTTGTTTCGCGGTGGAGAACGTGGATACGGGAAAAACAAAAGGTAAATGAATGTGTGAAGACCACCATGCCGTCGAAGTTGAAGCCTATAAAACGAGTAACATCATGTAACTCCATGAACCCCAAAACTGGTCTCCATAACTTGATTGGTGAAGAAGGACAACACCGACATGCTGATAAACTAACCGCGTCCAGATCACACTCATAAGATGTAGTCAAGAGGTGCCGAATTCCCACAAGTTAACTGGGCAGTGTGTCAATTTGGGCCTAAAAATACAACTGGCTAAAATGTGGTAGCTGACAATTATTTCCATTATAAGCAAGCAGTAAAATGCTTCATTGTCCTAAGTATAAAAGTAGCGTATAAGATACCAAGAAACCGAAAACAGGGACACTAATAAACATATGCTGCCTACCAAGGGAGTAGATTGCTATAAAGCGGATGCAAAGAGTTGTAGAAAGCAAGATCTACGAGGTCTTATGAAGGTCACACATTGTAACGATGAGTTATGGCTGATTTCGTATTCCATCCCTATCGAAGTCCGGTTGGTAAACCGTATCACAGCGTCTCTTGAGAGAGGTAATTACATGGTCAGTAGCCATTCTAAGTGAAAGAGTCCTCTCTAATGTACTTCAACAAAACCTACACAAGATCACAAGGCCAGTGTGAAATCTTCACTTTGAGATTCCCACCAGTTAATTTACCGAAACTGTTGGCCAACACTACAGTATCTCGTTCAATATTTGTCCTTTATGACAACGTCACAACTTCACAATCTGTGTGTTACGCTTGTGTTTCATTACAACTGTGGAAAATTTCTAATTGACTTAATATTAAGGCACTTTAGTTTTTACATATACGATACAAGGATTTGAATTTACACGAGCTGAATGATCTAAAAGTCGCAACCCGTAAGTCTGAAAAGTAAAAATTTACATCTCAATTTATGAGATGCAACTGGAAAATCACTCAACTGCAGGTGAAGGGCAGTTCAAAATGCACTAAAAGTCTATACAACGAGAAATATGTATCCCGTTTCACTTCGGAATTACGCCATTGATCTGGATGAAGTAGGTGATTACGTAATAAAAGTTCAGTTTGATAAAACACGCACACACTAAACGAGAGGGTATGAAATACAGTCTATGAATGATTAGACTAGCATCAATTTTCCAAAAATTGTGAATCGAAAAATTGCCTAATAAAAATCTGGTGTTCATTAAATCTCATAAAACTTTTCATTAATGGCCAAAGACAAATTGTTATAAGCCGTATTAATTTCTGGAGGTTTAGTACGTCTAAGTACGTTGAAGCTTAATAGAAATTCCAAAATACCAAGAATCTCAATGCGAAAAATGTATACCATTTTCGGAACACGAATCCCCTAGGAGGAATACGGCCAAATCACATAGCACAAAAAATGGTTCAAATGGCTCTGAGCACTATGGGACTTAACAGCTGCGGTCATCAGTCCCCTAGAACGTAGAACTACTTAAACCTAACTAACCTAAGGACATCACACACATCCATGCCCGAGGCAGGATTCGAACCTGCGACCGTAGCAGTCGCGCGGTTCCGGACTGCGCGCCTAGAACCGCGGGACCACCGCAGCCGGCCACATAGCACAGCCGAGTGCCCAGAGAACTGGCAGCCTACAGATAGCTTTACTAGGAGTAAGGACTTACTAACGTTCTCGTTCTTAACATCTAACATACGAGGGACGTTTGAAAAGTCTGTGCAAAAATAAAAACTACTTCTGTGTTTCGGGGAAACCTTTTTTATTTTTCGACAGAGTCACCTTTTAGACTTATATACACTTCGTTCAACACTGTTCTAATTTGTTGATCCCTTCCGAATAATAAGAATTGTCCAAGTCTGCAAAGCAGCTATTAGTTGCTGCAATCACCTCCTCGTTTGAAGAAAATCTTTGTGCCACCAGCCATTTCTTCAAATTGGAGAACAAATAGCAGTCGGAGGGAGCCAAGTCTGGAAAATAGGGGGGATGTGAAACGAGTTGTTATTCTATTTCCATTAATTTAGCGACCACAGCTGCTGAGGAGTGTGCTGGTGTGTTGTCGTGATGGAAAAGGACTTTTTGCGATCCTATCGCCGGCTTTTTTCTTCCACCTCGGTTTTCAAAAGGCCCAATAACAATGAATAATTGCACCTGTAATAGTTTTACCCTTTTTCCAGATAGTCGATGAGGATTATCCCTTGCTAATCCCAGAAGACAGTCGCCATAAACTTTCAGGCCAAAGGAATGGTCTTCGCTTTATGTTGCAGATTCTCCCATTATTTAGATTGTTGTTTGGTTTCAGGAGTATAGTAATACTGTATATGCATGTTTCATCCACAGTAAAGAAACAATGCGTAAAGTCCTGCGGATTCTTCCTGAACAGCTGCAAACAATCCTCGCAACATTTCACACGATTCCGTTTTTGGTCAAGCATGAGCAATCGCGGAACCGATCTTGCGGATAGCTTTCTCATGTCCAAATGTTCATGCAAAATTTTATGTACCCGTTCATTCGAGATGCCCACAGCACTAGCAATCTCACGCACCTGAACTCTTCTGTCATCCATCACCATATCATGGATTTTATCAATGATTTCTGGAGTCGTAACCTCCACAGGGCGTCCAGAAGGTTCAGCATCACTTGTGCCCATATGGCCACTCCTAAAATTTTGAAACCATTTATAAACTATTCTAATTGAAGGTGCAGAGTCACCTTAATGTTTATCAAGCTTCTCTTTAGTCTCCCGAGGCGTCTTGCCTTTCATAAATTAATGCTTAACCACCACACGAAATTCTTTTTCATCCATTTTTTGACATTCACTCGACTTCCTTGATTCACACGAATACCAAACACAAAGAAATAGACCAATATGGCTGAAATTTAGTGTATGTTCTTTCAAAAAATGCTACTAACTAAATATGACCTTGATACGCGCCGGCGGTGCCATCTCTCGGACTTTGCACGGACTTTTCAAACTCCCCTCGTACACGTAGATTAGGAATCTTTTCGTAAGGTATTTTCCTCGAGTTGTACGAAAGACAAACGTGGTTGATATACGGTACTTTTGAAATACAGTACTACACAAAAATGCTGAATATTAGATGGACAGGTCGCTGAATCGAATCGGAGAGAAGAGAAATTTATGGTAAAACTTGAGTAATACCAGACAGTTATAGTTACAACGCAACTAAGCACAGAGGTCCAGTGTGGGCTCTAATTATCGTATGGCAGTGAATCGTGGTAGATGTTCTCATGCGTTACTGCGGAACCGATTAAGCTGCAAAGAAATTGGTTCCAGTGGTGAATACCATTCGCAAATCTTGCGCTGTGAATGAAAGAAAGAATTCAAGAAATGTTTCCATACTTATCGGATTAGGAACGGGACGTGGGGAAGAAAGGTCAAACAAGTGAGAGAGGCATAATGTTGATTTTGTTATAAACCGCCGCTTACACAATTTGTTCAATATGAGCACCGGAGAGGTAGGCGGGGTGCTGTACAGCGCCAGATTTACAACTTAGGGCCAAATCTCGAACTAATTTTTTTTCAGAGTAAATCGGTTCCGAATTAACGTATTAGCAAATCTACCAAGTTCCGCTGCCATACGGTAATTACAGTCCACAGTGGACCTTCATGAGTAGCTGCACTTTAATTATAACCACCCGGTATAAGATATCGTTTGACAGGAGACGCCCCGAGGCATCAAGGGAGAGCAATAAATAGTTTTTCAGTATAGGGAATGTTGGGGGGGGGGGGGGATTACGGAGGGAAACCAACGACTGATGACAGTCGTAGTAAGCTGGTTCGATTGTACGTATTTGCAGTATCTATGCAGATATGAAGTGACCAGCACAGGATGGACCAGCTCCATCAAACCAGTGTTTGGACTGAAAACCGCGTCAGTAACAGCAACAGCCTGTTATGGTCACGCAGTGTTGAACGATCTGTTTCCGAGTAGCCATAGACAATATTTCGTAAATGACAATGTCTCTCTTAGTTCGTCATACTACTCACTGTAGAGAGAACCACAATATGCTGGACTCATAATTCAGTACTGTAGAGTGAGAAGCTTTATGGTGAGTAATAACTTTTGAAAACATTACTGGAAATTAACATCGATCTGATAGATAGTTAAAATACTAATCGGTCTTGAACGCAAGGATTTATTAAAGTCTCAAACCACACGACGGAATGGTAACCAGATTCAATTTTATCAGAATTCATTATCAGATCATGTCTCTGAAACGTTAAACATTAATATTCTCTGGCGGCACATATTCCTCGCCATACTCCCTCCACGGCAATCGTTGGCGTCGCTGCACTTATCTTTGATTCAATATTTGAGATTGAACTTCCACACAACGCCCGTAGATGGCAGTTTAGAGTTCTTACTTCCATTTCTATTGTTTGTTTACGATGATATGACTATTTTTGATAATGTAAAATAATTACTACTGTCTCCAACTTAGTTTATATCATCCTTAATATGTTTTACATATGCTACCATCATATGTTAAGCCCTAGTGGCTCTCAATAACGTCATGCAACAGGGCGGAGCTTTCTCTTTACAACCAGTAGTGTTTTGACGATGTTTAACAGCACTGGTGTCTTCGGACACCTACCAACGCTATGCCGTCGTCTCTGCTCAACACCTGATGGTATCAAAACTTTTTAACTTATTAAGTCTTTCTATCGATATTTATTACGTAGGAGAGATATGTAATTTCGACCCGTGTTTCCCTCTAAAAGATATTAATGTTTAACGTTTCAGAGACATGTTCTGAAGGCGATGTTTGATAAAATCGAAAACACTTACCATTTTGAGGTGCGATTTTTAGTTTTTAATACTTCCTTGCGATCAAGACTGATTAGTATTTTCACTATGGTGAGCAATTTAGAAACTGTTTAAACTGAATAAGTGTAATGAAGAAGTATTAGTAGGAACAGGAATCTAACAGAGAAACTGATCAACGCTACTTTGCCATATAACGCAAGGAACATTCAGTGCTTTCCAGCACTAACATGAAAACTAAATTGCTAATTAGTAGTTGACACGACGTAAATCGCGGTGCAAAATTTACATGTAATTGGCAGAGACAGAAAACGAAACTACGGCGAATTTTGGAGTTGAAATTTCGTTAACGAAATAAACGTGTAACGAATTCATTAACCCAGTTACTCGACGACTGTGGGAGAAGTTACAACGGCGAGAGGAATACCGAATCAAGCTGTTAGGCTGATTGACCTAGTGGTACTGAATGCGTAAAAACAG
Source organism: Schistocerca piceifrons (assembly GCF_021461385.2). Lineage (NCBI taxonomy): Eukaryota > Metazoa > Arthropoda > Insecta > Orthoptera > Acrididae > Schistocerca > Schistocerca piceifrons. The sequence continues at coordinate 529,107,073 of NC_060141.1, read as the reverse complement.
AGAACTCTGGAGGTATTCGGGTGTGGACTGACAACGAATGAAGACATTAAATCTACTTTGGCGATTGTTTTGAATATCAGCGCCGTTCATTCTTGTCATCGATGATTTGCTGCGTGCCTGTTTAATAGTCTCCTCTCAGTCTGTAGCGTACCTCAAATGAAACTGCAACCACGACAAGCAAACAAAGCAGCACACTCGACAACCTAATTTATCCATGTTATTGCCGTTGATATCCTTGGCTGTAGATTTAAGAGTGTCATTCAATAAGTAACATAATTAGAGAAAGCTTTTGACAATGTTGACTGGAATACTCTCTTTCAAATTCTAAAGGTGGCAGGGGTAAAATACAGGGAGCGAAAGGCTATTTACAATTTGTACAGAAACCAGATGGCAGTTATAAGAGTCGAGGGACATGAAAGGGAAGCAGTGGTTGGGAAGGGAGTAAGACAGGGTTGTAGCCTCTCCCCGATGTTGTTCAATCTGTATATTGAGCAAGCAGTAAAGGAAACAAAAGAAAAATTCGGAGTAGGTATTAAAATTCATGGAGAAGAAATAAAAACTTTGAGGTTCGCCGATGACATTGTAATTCTGTCAGAGACAGCAAAGGACTTGGAAGAGCAGTTGAATGGAATGGACAGTGTCTTGAAAGGAGGATATAAGATGAACATCAACAAAAGCAAAACAAGGATAATGGAATGTAGTCTAATTAAGTCGGGTGATGCTGAGGGAATTAGATTAGGAAATGAGGCACTTAAAGTAGTAAAGGAGTTTTGCTATTTGGGGAGCAAAATGACTGATGATGGTCGAAGTAGAGAGGATATAAAATGTAGGCTGGCAATGGCAAGGAAAGCGTTTTTGAAGAAGAGAAATTTGTTAACATCCAGTATAGATTTAAGTGTCAGGAAGTCATTTCTGAAAGTATTCGTATGGAGTGTAGCCATGTATGGAAGTGAAACATGGACGATAAATAGTTTGGACAAGAAGAGAATAGAAGCTTTCGAAATGTGGTGCTACAGAAGAATGCTGAAGATTAGATGGGTAGATCACATAACTAATGAGGAAGTATTGAATAGGATTGGGGAGAAGAGAAGTTTGTGGCACAACTTGACCAGAAGAAGGGATCGGTTGGTAGGACATGTTCTGAGGCATCAAGGGATCACCAATTTAGTATTGGAGGGCAGCGTGGAGGGTAAAAATCGCAGAGGGAGACCAAGAGATGAATACACTAAGCAGATTCAGAAGGATGTAGGTTGCAGTAGGTACTGGGAGGTGAAAAAGCTTGCACAGGATAGAGTAGCATGGAGAGCTGCATCAAACCAGTCTCAGGACTGAAGACCACAACAACAACAACAATTTGTTTTCTGAAAGCAGGTTGCTTTTATTCACGATTCCAATATGCCATATTATTCAGCACTCTTTTGGCTACGACACCATGTTGTTGTTGTTGTTGTTGTTGTTGTGGTCTCCAGTCCAGAGACTGGTTTGATGCAGCCCTCCATGCTACTCTACCCTGCGCAAGCATCTTCATCTCCATCTCCGAGTAACTGCTGCAACCTACATCCTTCTGAATTTGCTTGCTGTATTCATCTCTTGGTCTCCCTCTACGATTTTTACCTTCGACGCTGCCCTCCAATACTAAATCCCTTCCTCTAGTAAAGTTGTGCCACAAACTCCTCTTCTCCCCAATCCTATTCAGTACCTCCTCATTAGTTACGTGATCTACCCATCTAATCTTCAGCACTCTTCTGTAGCACCAGATTGCGGAAGCTTCTATTCTCTTCTTGTCTAGTTATCGTTCATGTTTCACTTCCATACATGGCTACAATCCGTACAAGTACTTTCAGAAAAAACTTTATGACACTTAAATCTATACTCGATGTTAACAAATTTCTCTTCTTCAGAAACGCTATCCTTGCTACTGCCAGTCTACATTTTATATCCTCTCTATTTCTACCATCACCGGTTAAATGCTCCCCAAATAGCAAAACTCATCTATTACTATAAGTGTCTCATTTCCTAATCTAATTCCCTCAGCATCACCTGATTTAATTCGACTACATTCCATTATCGTCGTTTTGCTTTTGTTGATGTTCATCTTATATCCTCCTTTCAAGACACTGTCCATTCCGTTCAACTGCTCTTCCAGATCCTTTGCTGTCTCTGACAGATTACAATACCAGCGAACCTCAAAGTTTTTATTTTTTCTCCATGGATTTTAATTCCTACACCAAATTTTTGTTTTGTTTCCCTTACGGCTCGCTCAGTGTACAGATTGAATAACATCGGGGATAGGCTACAACCCTGTCTTACTCCCTTCCCAACCAATGCTTCCTTTTCGTGCCGCTCGACTCTTTTAACTGCCATCTGGTTTCTGTACAAATTGTAAATAGCCTTTCGCTCCCGATATTTTACCCCTACCACCTTCAGAATTTGAGGGTATTCCAGTCAGCAATGTCAAAACCTTCCTCTAATGTAAGTTTGCCCTTCCTTAATCTATCTTCTAAGGTAAGTCGTAGAGTCAGTATTGCCTCACGTGTTCCAACATTTCTACGAAATCCAAATTGATCCTCCACGAGGTCGGATTCTACAAGGTTTTCCATTCGTCTGCAAAGAATTTGTGTTAGTATTTTGCAGCCGTGACTTATTAAACTGGCAGTTCGGTAATTTTCACACCTGTCAACACCTGCTTTCTTTGAGGTTGGAATTAATATATTCTTTTTAAGGTCTGAGGATATTTCGACTGTCTCATACATCTTGCTCACCTGATGGTAGAGTTTTGTCATGCCTCGCTCTCCCAAAGCTATCAGCAGTTCTAATGGAATGTTATCCATTCTTGTTGTTTTTTAGTTAGGTCTTTCACTGCTTAGTCAAATTCCTCACGCAGTATCGTATCTCACATTTCATCTTCATCTACGTCCTCTTCCAGCTCCATTTATTGCCCTCAAATACTTCGCCTCTGTATAGACGCTCTATATACTCCTTCCACTTTTCTGCTTTGCCTTCATTGCTTAGAACTGGTTTTCCATCTGAGTTCTTCATGTTCATACAAGTGATTCTCTTTTCTCCAGAGGTCTCTTTAATTTTCCTGTAGACAGTATCTATCTTACCCACTGTGATATATACCTCTACATCCTTACATTCGTCCTCTATCCATCCCAGCTTAGTCATCTTGCACTTGCTGTCTATCTCATTTTTGATACGTTTGTATTCCTTTTTGCCTACTTAATTTACAGCATTTTTATATTTTCTCCTTTCATCAATTATGTTCAGTATCTCTTCTGTTACCCAAGGATTTCTTATAGCCTTCGTCTTTTTACCTAATTGATCCTCTGCTGCCTTTACTATTCAATCTCTGAAAGCAACCCTTTCGTCTTCTACTGTATTTTTTCCTCCTGTTCTTGTCAATCGTTCTCTAATGTTCTCTCTGAAACTCCCTACAACCTCTGGTTCTTTCAGTTTATCCAGATCTCTTTCTTCTTAAATTCCCACCTTTTCACAGTGTCTTAATAGATTATGGTCAGAGTCCACATCTGCCACTGGACATGTCTTAAAATTTAAAACCTGGTTCCTAAATCTCTGTTTTACCATTATGTAATCTATCTGAAACCTTCTACTGTCTCCAGGCCTCTCCCACGTATACCACCTTCTTTCTTGATTTTTAAACCACGTGTTAGCTATGATTAAGTTATGCTCTGTGCAAAATTCTACCAGGCGGCTTCCTCTCTCCTTCCTTCCCCCCATCCCATATTCACCTATTACTTTTCCTTCTCTTCTTGTTCCTACTATCGAATTCCAGTCCCCCATGACTTAAATTTTCGTCTTCGTTCACTATCTGGATAATTTCTTTTATCTCATAATATATTTCTTCAATGTCTTCGTCGTCTGCGGAGCTAGTTGGCTTATAAACTTGTGCTACTGTGGTAGGCGTGGGCTTCGTGTCTATGTCCCCGTTCCATGAGACAGCCTTACGCCACCTTACTGGGACGGCCTGTGTTCCCACATGGCAGCATACTACTGGACTGCTGGTCTTTCTGCATCAGTCACCTTTCCATCGTCCACGTACTGCTTCCCACGTAGGGCCAAACAGACACGAGTCGGAAGGTGCAAGATCCAGGCTGCAGGGCCGGCACATACTAACTGGTGGACGAGTGTCAGCACTACGAACAGAGACGTCAAGTTGGACAGCCAGGTGTTTCACTGTGATCCGTCTATCACCTCCAATGAGAATGTCCATACGTTCCAAAATTGCAGTTTAGCAGCTGAGTGAGACCGGACAGGTTTGCGCTAGTGTGTTGCAATTATGACAGACGTCTCGCCCAGTGACGCATCCTGCTTTTATTGACTGCTAAGTCTTCGTAGGAATTCTTTAAGCGCCAGTGAATGACTGCGATTGCCTGTTTTTCCGCCACAAGAAACTCAGTGACAGCTATCTGCTTGGAACGCGCCTCCGCTACAGAAGCCACTTTGAAGGCTACGTATAGCGTGACACCTATCGGAAATTTGTGAAACCATAGGGGCTGAAGAGATAATATTCCGCGACGTCCTACAATTAATTCAGCATTTTTTGAATCGATATTGGATGAGAAGTGTTGCTTTACTTATTGAACGTCCCTCGGTGTTACTTGAAGAAATGTAGCTGAAATGACAGACAGCATGGAGCTGGGAGTGGTAAAGGGCTGATTTCAAAATAGCCAGAAGCAGGAACGATTTTTTACACTTATTCGCCACAGACGCATTCTAACTATATTGGGAATAATGAACAACTGAATTCCTGGGAAAGATAATACTTCAATTAACAGAAAATTATTTTGTCTTCTTCCAAAACAGGCGTTGTAAGAACCACCATAAAGTTATCAATGGATCACGCAATCCGAATGATAGTTCAAGACATTCTTTTAAACATTTTTTAAAATTTTGTCCTTGTGAGTTTTAAAGCCTATAGAAAGTGACATAATGAATATTAACAGTGTAAGTTTTACAAAAAGTTCCCTTCATTCAGTAGGTGAGTTAACCAAATGCCCAACTCATACGTAAACAACGAAAGCATTAACTATTAAATCGCACTTCACAGAGCTGGAAACAAATACGTTTGGTTAATAATCAGGCACTGGCATATTCTCCCGTGCACTGTCGCTACACTGCGAGTAGAATTGGTGCTTTGCGCCGACGATACAGCACTGTTCACCCGCAGCATGAACTTCCAGACATTTAGACGTCGGCTACAATTCGGGTGCAATGCAATGGGAGCATGGGCGACCAAATGGCGAATTACATTCTGTGCCACCAAGAACCAGGCAGTAGTCTTCACCCGAAGGTTGCTGCGGCCAGCTTTTCGTCAGCGTCACGGGAGGCCCAATTCCTTAGACGAAGTTGGCGAGGTACCTCCAGGTGATTTTCGACCAGAAGCTCACTTAGGCCCACCCTGCGCGTGACGTCAGAAACAGAACAGTGGGGCATCTCCGCGCCCTGTACTCTCTGCTTAATCCTCGGTCGAACGCGGCCACTAATAACAACACAGGTCGACAACGCGGTGGCCTGACCTGCTGCAAGAGGAATTGTCTATGCAGCAGCCTGAGGACAACTCACCTCCACGTCACTGGAGGCCATTCTTGCTGCGAAGATAATTTCTCTACAGTAGCTTGAGGACAACCATTTCTACATCACCTGGTGCCAATCCAGCGTGTTGGGCAATCGTAACACAACCCGCACACATGCCGAGCGAGGAATTCTTCCGAGATAAGCGACTGGTGACTAGGCATTGACATAAGGGGACCAGCTTCAGATTAGCCCAGACGTCGCTCTATCCCTTCATTCAGCTCAGAGTGGGTACTCTAAAACGCACGAACGGTGAAAACTAAGATCATTAACCAACAGAAATGAAATACAGACCGCACGCCGAAATAGCTCATAAAGCCCTTTCAGTCCTTAATACTGAACACTGTAAGTTTTTGTATTTCGACTCAGTAACCTTGAATAAAAAAATAATTGCGGCCATTTCACACGTAAGCGTTTAAAAAGGAACAAGCAATTCAAAAGACTAATCTTCCGTGGCAGTTTTCACATACACTGCTTTAAAAAGATAAAAGAAATTAAAGTCAATAATTATACCGAACCATTATTTCACCAAATAATAAAAGAATGCTGATATACATTCAGAACTAAAGCGAATACAATTCACTAATCAAAGCTAGAAAGTGTTATATGCGAGAATCTGAATTAAACTTCTGCAACAAGGCCTCGCTCGAAAAACAGAGGTTTTAATGTGCCACAACCAGTATTTTAGCCACATGTAACAGAAGGTGCTCACAGCTTCCTTTCTGCGTCAGTACTTGGCTGTATAGCAAGTACTGGCAGATATGCACCTACAAATTAAAGCAGTAGAGGTGTAAAACCTGCAGACTCTGAAGACGCTGGATCACGACGACTAAGGCAATGGGAAGCAATAACGTCGTGAGCACACTTTCCTTAGGTATGGATCACTATTCATAACACGACGAACGGCTCTTCGTCCTCGGTGGCGAGTAATAGTTAATATGACAAGCAGCAACGAGAAGTCCCCCAGCAGAGAGAGCACATGCTGTCAAATACGCTCGGCGAGTGGCTATGCTGCCTCTAATGGAATACCAGCGAATCCGTTGCTATGATATGAAGTAGAATAAAGTTTATTGAGCGTTAGGTATCATACTAATGCACGAAGGGCTGAATGGTAATCAGCTATTTTTAAAGTTATTTCATGCATGATGCACGTTGTGAAATCTGCAGCTGTAGCTACTTTTTGTATAGCTTTAATCTTATGCTAAGGGGCCTGTCCTGCTTAACAGCGTGGGCAACCCACTTTGAGGTACAGTCGTGAGTCGTGGACATCCAGTACTTTCTCAGTACACCTACGTTCAAGTAGATAATGGGACTACTTCTTTATCTGCGCGGATGACACCTTTAGTTGTATTTATAGGTCTTATTTTTATCGCGATCGATTTCGGTGTTCCATTACGTCACCATTATATACCTCATAGAGTCCAGTAGAAATCGATGTCTGGGATGCTCAATCCGCTTTCAAGTTGATGGTTGCCTAGTTAATAATTAACTGAATCCATGGTTTAAGGGGGCAGTCGGCTCCCTGCCGTGTTGCGAAGCGGACGTGCGCGGGGCTCTGTGCGGCGCTCCGCAAGCGGGCCGTTGTTTACTCGTGCGGTAGTGGTATTGCAGTGTAAACAGATCGCCTCGAACGACGATGGCGCTTTCATACAAAAAGGCCCCGATTAAATTAACGTTCCATGTCCAGCATGCTCGACACCAGGGATACGAAGTAGATTATTTTCTGTGTGAAGTAATGCACGTCGATCCATAGGAACTAATCAGTATAAATTGTACTGATATCGAGAAATTATTTTGTGACATCAGATACCACGAGAATTACCAATCAGGTCGCCCCACGTTGGGCTCCATGATGTAGTGAACTACAGCTTCCTTTCTCTCTGCTGTCGGACATGAAATGATGAGTAGATGACTAATGAGAATGTCCCACAGTAGGAGCCAACAATTACTTGATATCAATACTGAAATGACATGACATGAAACACAATTGGTTCATAATTAAGGGTTCATGTCTGAATGTAAACGATCACTTGCACACTACTAGCCATTAAAATTTGTTACACCACGAAGATGACGTAGCCGGCCGAAGTGGCCGTGCGGTTAAAGGCGCTGCAGTCTGGAACCGCAAGACCGCTACGGTCGCAGGTTCGAATCCTGCCTCGGGCATGGATGTTTGTGATGTCCTTACGTTAGTTAGGTTTAACTAGTTCTAAGTTCTAGGGGACTAATGACCTCAGCAGTTGAGTCCCATAGTGCTCAGAGCCATTTGAACCATTTGAAGATGACGTGCTACAGACGAGAAATTTAACCGACAGGAAGAAGCTGCTGTGATATGCAAATGATTAGCTTTTCAGACCATTCACGCAAGGTTGGCGCCGGTAGCGACATCTACAACGTGCTGACATGAGGAAAGTTTCCAACCGATTTCTTATCCAAAAACAGCAACTGACCGACGTTGCCTGGTGAAACGTTGTTGTGATGCCTCGTCTAATTAGGAGATAGAGGTCGGATTGTAGCCTATCGTGATTGCAGTTTATCGTATCGCGACACTGCCGCTGGCGTTGGTCGAGATACAATGACTGTTAGCAGAATATGGAATCGGTGGGTTCATGGGTTCAGGAGGGTAATACGGAACGCCGTACTGGATCCCAACGGCCTCGTATCACTAGCTGTCGAGATGACAGGCGCCTTATCCGCATGGAAGTAACAGATCGTGCAGCCACATCTCGATCCCTGAGTCAAAGGATGGGGATGTTTGCAAGACAAGAACCATCTGCGCGAACAGTTCGACGACGTTTGCAGAAGCATGGACTATCAGCTCGGAGACTACGGCTGCGGTTACTCTTGACGCTGCATCACAGACAGGAGCGCCTGCGATGGTGTACTCAACTACGAACCTGGGTGCACGAATGTCAAAACGTCATTTTTTCGGATGAATCCAGGCTCTGTTTACAGCATCACGATGGTGGCATCCGTATGTGGCGACATAGCTGTGAACGCACATTGGAAGCCTGTATTCGTCATCGCCATACTGGCGTATCACCCGGCGTCATGGTATGGGGAGCCAGTGGTTACACGTCTCGGTCGCCTCTTGTTGGCAGTGACGGCACTTTGAACAGTGGACGTTACATTTCAGATGTGTTACGACCCGTGGATCTACCCTTCATTCGATCAATGCGAAACCCCACATTTCAGCAGGATAATGCACGACCACATGTTTCTGGTCTTGTACGGGCCTTTCTGGATACAGAAAATGTTGGACTGCTGCCCTGGCCAGCACATTTTCCAGATCTCTCACCAACTGAAAACGTCTGGTCAATGGTGGCCGAGCAACTGGCTCGTCACAATATGCCGTCACTACTCTGTATGAACTGTGGTATCGTGTTGAAGCTGCATGGGCAGTTGTACCTGTACACGCCATCCAAGCTCTGTTTGACTCAATGCCCAGGCGTATCAAGGCCGTTATTACGGCCAGCCGTGGTTGTTCTGGGTACTGATTTCTCAAGATCTATGCACACAATTGAGTGAAAATGTAATCACATGACAGTTCTAGTATAGTATATTTGTCTAATGAATATCCGTTAATCATCTGCATTTCTTCTTAGTTTAGCAATTTTAATGGCCAGTAGTGTATGTATTTATTTTCGTGCTATTTTACGCAAACCAAAACAAAATTATAAATGTCAGGGTCAATTTGACTTGCTGTGGACACAACTCAGTTATTAAGGGGAAGGAAAAGGGGACGGATCGTCTCACCTGTATTCGTTATCGTTCGTCGTGTAGTGCTGTCGGCGGCGGCTGCGACGGTTCGGCGCTTCGCCTTGGAGCTGTGCGGTGCGAGTCGGCTGCCCTCAGCGATCGCGGCTGCGAGGCGGGGCCCAGGTACGATCTCAACGTTGTCTGACGGTCGTCGATCGCGTGACCGAAGTTGTGCTTCCACGGAGTCGGAAGGCGGATGTTGGCGACGGTGGAAGAGTGCCCATGTCCTGTCGTTTCCGCAGTGTCTCCACGACTCCCTTATCGCTTCTCTTCCTTCTCTCAGCACAACTCCTCTTCGAAATATTCTTCCTTTCGGCGTGGTCATGGGCGGACAAAATTTTCAAGGCAGCCCAATGACAGATCGCCGTTTCATAGCCACAGCTCTCTGTGCAGGGTGAATATTTCCTATATGGCGTGGGCTGGCGTGTACCTCGGGAATCGGCATCTTTCTCGCGATTTCACATTCTTACATTCTCCTGCATTCCGAGACTGTTGTGAGAGGAGCTACATAATACTTCTTTATAACTCCTATCTCTGCGTTATGCCTAGAAAGACTCATGTTGGGTTTCGTCTCAAAATCTGTCGGCGTCCGTCATTTATAAGGAATGTCCTCACTGTCGAAAAAAACATCTTTCTAAGAGCGCTGACATCTTTCACACGCCTCCCTGCGCCAATTCCGTGCGCTTTTTGTACGCTCCTCGCTGTTAAAATGACTGCCGCCAGGCCACAAGAGAGAATTACTCAGTCACGTGGAAGAAAAGTGGCACACGTTCGAGACATACCCTGTTCTGAACCTAGTGCGTCTGGTGCGAATCGAACCGCACGAACTCATTCCGTCTTACGTGACCATTGGTGGTTGTCGAGCGATCGTCATTTATGACGGTCAACCGCGGACTTGTTGGGGTTGTGGACAGAGATGGCATGTTCACTCTGAATGCCTGCAGAGACGCCTCGTCCAGATACCATGTGCTGACACGACGCCTATCGCGACCGACGACGCTGCCTAATACATACGCTGAGGAAGCGAGAGACATGACGGACGCGACATTGTTCAGCTTCATTCACCAACCAAAAATGTTCAAATGGGTCATCAGTCCCTAAGCTTACACACTACTTAACCTAAATTATCCTAAGGACAAACGCACACACCCATGCCCGAGGGAGGACTCGAACCTCCGCCGGGACCAGCCGCACAGTCCATGACTGCAGGGCTTTCCAGACCGCTCGGCTAATTCCGCGCGGCTCAGTCACCAACTCTCGTTGGCCCTATTTCCGAGCCACGACGACACGGCCTGCACGAATGGCATCTTTATAATGTTATTTACAATCCGTCTTGATTGCAAAATTTTTTATTCATATGACCGGTTTCGGTTCATTCAGAACCATCTTCAGATCTGATATTTCAGTTACAGGAGTAACCCTTCCAAATCCAGCAACTTTCAAATGCTGCGTCACACATGACCGCAGCATGTGAAAGTTGCTGGATTTAGACTGTTGGCTTTTAATAATTGGCTGGAAGCGGGTGTGGAGTAATATACACTCGCCTTCCAACCGCAGCGAGGACGCTGTGGTATGTGACAATGACTGAAAAATTTCCAACCTGACAACGTTTATACACTACATATCTTGCCGAGGACCCTTTCTACCTCAGATGCTCCGCTGTCGACACCGACATCCACCGTTTCGTTTGTGGTACGGCTGCCGACTCCCGCCTCCTCACACGCCGCAGGTGGGCATTGTTGCTGCGACGGACCCGTCTGTCCGTAGAGCCCAACGAAGTGATCATTCGAACATCACTTTCTACTCTGCTCCTCGTCATAACACCACGGTGTGGTTTAAGTGCATGCCATTGTCATACATTTTTAGAGAGAGCGTTGCAGTGTTGTAGATATTTGGCAATATTTAACGAGCCACTAGACGGCTTTCGGCGGAAGGTGTGGTGTAGTTCACTTTTCCCGAATTACCAGCCCTCCAGACCATTGGGGTGTACGGAATGTGAGAAGATATTAACGATATAGAGCATGATGGACTGACGAGAAAAATCAACAGTAATTGTAGGATGTTCCACCCTCACTGAACGAGAAGACGCCCTGGACGACCTACCATCTGGCTGCTGTGGACACCCCCGGAAGAAATAAAAACAACAAATGAAACAAATAAAATATAATAAAAGTATTCTACCCTTTCTTTTATTCCTTTTTTTTAACAAAAAGATCAAAGGCATTTAATTTTTGTTCGTGGGCGGAGCATGAAGTGGTGGCAAACAACCGTCCTAGTTAGCTTTTTGGATGAAAGTGACGGTGGCACTATCATTGTTTCTGTTTTTATGTTAGTCAGGTTATTGGGGGTGGTACGGGCGATAAGGGCCAACACCTGAAGTGGGAAAGCAGGGTGTATACGACCCGGGACAACCAGGAGATCAGGGAAAAACCCGGGAATTTTTTAGAATTCCGGGAAGTTTTCATTGTTTTAGTTTTCAGTTAATTTTTTGTAATTTTGACTGGTAAGAACCGATACTCTAACAAAGGATATTACTGTATCTCGCTACTGCAGAATAATACTTCAACAATAAAGCATAAACGAGAGAAAGAAACGATAATGACTTAAATTGCAAATGAAATGTGCCAAATACAACAACGACACACAGTGCTCATGCAAGCGTCTGCCAACAGCAAAATGTGTCAAAGGCTTTGGGTAGACTATGCAATGCTTCATAACAACAAATTGCCCCCTATGAGCGTGAATTCACAACAGTTTACATTAGATTCGTTTTAGAGTTACGAGCGGGTTCGTGCGCATGCGCAGTTGAGTCGCGTTTGAGTTGTAGATTCTGCCGCTTACAGCTGTTGGTTGTGTAAGCAGTCGCAGCAAGCAGTTAGAGGCTAACGGGAAAAGGGGGCGCCAGATTCATATTATTGAGGAAAAGAACTTGTTTCACAAAGCGCCTAGCATCCAGCGCACGTTTGTCTATCGATTATTCATAGATTTTGACACGCTTGCCTGTTAGTTTTCGAACATTTTTGAACACATTTTAAGTTGATTTCTGAATGAATCATAAGTTGATTTTTGAATGCGTGATGTCTCTGTCAGGAGAATCCTCGTCGCATCTAGAAATAAACTTTCCACAGACAAAAGGGGACGGGGCTATACGAGCTGAGTGGAGTAAAGCCGAACGATGAATGCCAATCGCTGTCTGATTATGTGGTTGATTGGGTTTGCGAATGATCAGCGTTGTTATATTTACTAGCGAAATCTATAGATTCAGACTACCAGAATGGAAATAAACGACTGACAGGAATAACAGGTGTGAAAGATTACGTATTATCTTCTCGGTGTATCCAAGGAAATGAAATTTTGATAGAAAGTTTTTGGCCAGATCGCTATACTAGTTGTACAGTCCCCGGCTAGCAGCTGCTTAAGTTCTATTTTGGAAGTCACGCGGAAAACGTGTTGTACGAACACGTAATAGCGCCTAACCGGAAAATAATCGAGGGATAACTGAACCCGTGATTCTGGAAAGGTTAGTGAAGTTAATCGGCGAACAAATTTTGACAATGGCAGGAATAGCTACGAAGTTGGTGATGACAAGATTGTTTGTTAGAACGAGGAAGGAGAAGAAACGGGGACATCTCACAAATTATGGAAGAATAAGTCGATCCCAAATTTATATAAAAATTTCGTAATACTACTTTTCGACCTCATGCTTGAGAAACTGGTGCGTATGAATGAAATGTGAAACTATTTCCTAACACAAAGTTTTTTGCTTGTAATAGGCCTAATAGACATTTGGTATTGGTACTTCATGAATTACATTCTGTCGCGTTATAAAATTGACCATTTGTGCGAAAACAGTGTCGTTTATTCGGTGTGTGTTACAAAATTGCTGCAATATTAGAAAGGTCTATTTTGTGTTACTAGGCCGGCCGGAGTGGCCGTGCGTTTCTAGGCGCTACAGTCTGGAGCCGAGCGACTGCTACGGTCGCAGGTTCGAATCCTGCCTCGGGCATGGATGTGTGTGATGTCCTTAGGTTAGTTAGGTTCAAGTAGTTCTAAGTTCTGGGGGCTGATGACCTCAGATGTTAAGCCACATAGTGCTCAGAGACATTTGAACCATTTTGAATAACCTCTATTGTACTTTCCATAGTGATGTGCGGTAGAAGAATGCTTTATGAAGAGGCGTGGCACTGCACTTTGGCACACTTAAGACCAAATAATATGTCTTAACATTTTCTCGAACACATACGTTTTATGTTTCAGACTTTTCAGAAAGATATGCGCTTCAAGATGAACATATTTTTGAAAATTCGATTTTTGTAGTATCGACCCGGTTCGCAAATATCGTAGATCCGGGGCTGATGCACAGTGCAGTCTGAGTGACCCGTGTTTACATTTAGTGATTTTGCTGTTCCCTCCTCGTTTACTCACACGTCAAATGAAAACAAAGCGGATATCTGTGGCCGGGAGCTATCAAGTGAATTAAGATGTATTGTATAATTACAGAAGGCTAAATATGTCATCAGTTTCAGAAATTTAACTTTTATAAACTTTTTCCGCAGAGGCAGTCAATGTTGTTGTTGTTGTCGTCTTCAGTCCTGAGACTGGTTTGATGCAGCTCTCCATGCTACCCTATCCTGTGCAAGAATTTTCATCTCCCAGTACCTACTGCAACCTACATCCTTCTGAATCTGCTTAGTGTATTCATCTCCTGGTCTCCCTCTACGATTTTTACCCTCCACGCTGCTCTCCAATACTAAATTGGTGATCCCTTGATGCCTCAGAACATGTCCTACCAACCGATCCCTTCTTCTGGTCAAGTTGTGCCACAAACTTCTCTTCTCCCCAATCCTATTCAATACTTCCTCATTAGTTATGTGATCTACCCATCTAATCTTCAGCATTCTTCTGTAGCACCACATTTCGAAAGCTTCTATTCTCTTCTTGTCCAAACTATTTATCGTCCATGTTTCACTTCCATACATGGCTACACTCCATACGAATACTTTCAGAAATGACTTCCTGACACTTAAATCTATACTGGATGTTAACAAATTTCTCTTCTTCAGAAACGCTTTCCTTGCCATTGCCAGCCTACATTTTATATCCTCTCTACTTCGACCATCACCAGTTATTTTTCTCCCCAAATAGCAAAACTCCTTTACTACTTTAAGTGCCTCATTTCCTAATCTAATTCCCTCAGCATCACCCGACTTAATTAGACTATATTCCATTATCCTTGTTTTGCTTTTGTTGATGTTCATCTTATATCCTCCTTTCAAGACACTGTCCATTCCATTCAACTGCTCTTCCAAGTCCTTTGCTGTCTCTGACAGAATTACAATGTCATCGGCGAACCTCAAAGTTTTTATTTATTCACCATGAATTTTAATACCTACTCCGAATTTTTCTTTTGTTTCCTTTACTGCTTGCTCAATATACAGATTGAACAACATCGGGGAGAGGCTACAACCCTGTCTTACTCCCTTCCCCACCACTGCTTCCCTTTCATGTCCCTCGACTCTTATAACTGCCATCTGGTTTCTGTACAAATTGTAAATAGCCTTTCGCTCCCTGTATTTTACCCCTGCCACCTTTAGAATTTGAAAGAGAGTATTCCAGTCAACATTGTCAAAAGCTTTCTCTAAGTCTACAAATGCTAGAAACGTAGGTTTGCCTTTCCTTAATCTTTCTTCTAAGATAAGTCGTAAGGTCAGTATTGCCTCACGTGTTCCAGTGTTTCGACGGAATCCAAACTGATCTTCCCCGAGGTTGGCTTCTACTAGTTTTTCCATTCGTCTGTAAAGAATTCGTGTTAGTATTTTGCAGTTGTGACTTATTAAGCTGATAGTTCGGTAATTTTCACATCTGTCAACACCTGCTTTCTTTGGGATTGGAATTATTATATTCTTCTTGAAGTCTGAGGGTATTTCGCCTGTTTCATACATCTTGCTCACCAGATGGTAGAGTTTTGTCAGGACTGGCTCTCCCACGGCCGTCAGTAGTTCCAATGGAATATTGTCTACTCCGGGGGCCTTGTTTCGACTCAGGTCTTTCAGTGCTCTGTCAAACTCTTCACGCAGTATCATATCTCCCATTTCATCTTCATCTACATCCTCTTCCATTTCCATAATACTGTCCTCAAGTACATCGCCCTTGTATAGACCCTCTATATACTCCTTCCACCTATCTGCTTTCCCTTCTTTGCTTAGAACTGGGTTTCCATCTGAGCTCTTGATATTCATACAAGTCGTTCTCTTATCGCCAAAGGTCTTATTAATTTTCCTGTAGGCGGTATCTATCTTACCCCTAGTGAGATAGGCCTCTACATCCTTACATTTGTCCTCTAGCCATCTCTGCTTAGCCATTTTGCACTTCCTGTCCATCTCATTTTTGAGACGTTTGTACTCCTTTTTGCCTGTTTCACTTACTGCATTTTTATATTTTCTCCTTTCATCAATTAAATTCAATATTTCTTCTGTTACCCAAGGATTTCTACTAGCCCTCGTCTTTTTACTTACTTGATCCTCTGCTGCCTTCACTACTTCATCCCTCGAAGCTACCCATTCTTCTTCTACTGTATTTATTTCCCCCATTCCTGTCAATTGCTCCCTTATGCTCTCCCTGAATCTCTGTACAACCTCTGGTTCTTTTAGTTTATCCAGGTCCCATCTCCTTAAATTCCCACCCTTTTGCAGTTTCTTCAGTTTTAATCTACAGGTCATAACCAATAGATTGTGGTCAGAGTCCACATCTGCCCCTGGAAATGTCTTACAATTTAAAACCTGGTTCCTAAATATCTGTCTTACCATTATATAATCTATCTGATACCTTTTAGTATCACCAGGGTTCTTCCATGTATACAACCTTCTTTCATGATTCTTAAACCAAGTGTTAGTTATGATTATGTTGTGCTCTGTGCAAAATTCGACCAGGCGGTTTCCTCTTTCATTTCTGTCCCCCAATCCATATTCACCTACTATGTTTCCTTCTCTCCCTTTTCCTACACTCGAATTCCAGTCACCCATGACTATTAAATTTTCGTCTCCCTTCACAATCTGAATAATTTCTTTTATTTCATCATACATTTCTTCAATTTCTTCGTCATCTGCAGAGCTAGTTGGCATATAAACTTGTACTACTGTAGTAGGCGTGGGCTTCGTATCTATCTTGGCCACAATAATGCGTTCACTATGCTGTTTGTAGTAGCTTACCCGCATTCCTATTTTCCTATTCATTATTAAACCTACTCCTGCATTACCCCTATTTGATTTTGTGTTTATAACCCTGTAGTCACCTGACCAGAAGTCTTGTTCCTCCTGCCACCGAACTTCATTAATTCCCACTATATCTAACTTCAACCTATCCATTTCCCTTTTTAAATTTTCTAACCTACCTGCCCGATTAAGAGATCTGACATTCCACGCTCCGATCCGTAGAACGCCAGTTTTCTTTCTCCTGATAACGACATCCTCTTGAGTAGTCCCCGCTCGGAGATCCGAATGGGGGACTATTTTACCTCCGGAATATTTTACCCAAGAGGACGCCATCATCATGTAATCATACAGTAAAGCTGCATGCCCTCGGGAAAAATTACGGCTGTAGTTTCCCATTGCTTTCAGCCGTTCGCAGTACCAGCACAGCAAGGCCGTTTTGGTTATTGTTACAAGGCCAGATCAGTCAATCTTGCAGACTGTTGCCCTTGCAACTACTGAAAAGGCTGCTGCCCCTCTTCAGGAACCACACGTTTGTCTGGCCTCTCAACAGATACCCCTCCGTTGTGGTTGCACCTACGGTACGGCTATCTGTATCGCTGAGGCACGCAAGCCTCCCCCCAACGGCAAGGTCCATGGTTCATGGGGGGGAGGGCAGTCAATGTATTTGAAACGAAATGTTTAATTCCACAGTACTGGCTAGTTTCAACCGTTCGCTGCATTTCAAGTGCACATTTTCATCTTCTAGCACATATGGCATTTTGCCATAGTAAAGAACCAAACATGGTGCTGCAAGAAAATTTACATCCCGAAAACCACACTGAAAAGCTTAGTATCAGGTCAAGGTATTCTTCATTGAGAAATTGGACATACGAATGCGCACTTTAAGTATGTACTTTAAGTGTGCACTTTAAATGTGCACATTTTAGTATGGTTCACGAAATTCCGATGCTCCTGGAGTATCCTCTGATGTCTTGTTTCTTTTATGCCATAATGTATGGTCTTTTAATATTTTACACGTACGTACATACGGGCTTCGTACGTCATGATAGCTGCGCAAGCGCGGTGTCGCCTGTTATCTGGCTCTCTCTGACGACTGCTGAAACGAACCTATTTCTAACAGGTCGCGGGAAAATATTACGAATGGTGGTTTGAAAAGCGTTATTTTCAGAGTAAATATCCTTTTACGTAAGTTGAACTATGTGCGAGAATGTATCATGAATTTATTAAATCACAGAGCGTTTGACTCTCATTTAAAAATCAACTATTTGATGACGAGCCATTTAGAAGAATTTCGAAGCCTGAAGATCAGACATTTATGTCATCATTAAAAATTTTACTAGTGCATTTGTGTCATATATCCTAAGAGAACCACGCGGGAAAAAAATCAACATTACATGCGAAAGCTTAGCTTCCCATTGCAGCTTATTAACCTTAGAGACCAATATTATATCTGAAAGCTTTTCTTTTCTTGTAGCAACACAGTGTATATTAATTTAAACGATTAACTTTCCCTGTTTGTAAGTTCGTGCTACTTAACAGTGATGTTGCTCTTGGCTGACTACATCAAGTGTCCTCTGCTCTGAATATCCGCTGCCATCGGCTGGCGAGATCACGTGACATGATCTGTGACTGGCTTACAAATGCGCATTGCAATCGCGGCTTCAATGATTTGGAAAGTAACATGCGATGTTTGGTGGAATTCCAATGTATACTTTCGTGATACGAAAATACGCAGCGTACATGTTGCTGCACATCAAAGATGTTTGCATAACGTGTCTTTTTCCCTGAGTTTCGTTTTCTAAAGTGCCGGGAACTTCTACCCCTGTGTATAAAACCATAACCATTCAAAGGTTTGATAAGGAAAAATATACTGTCACTTAACACGGAAAACGCCTGTTTTCACCCGGGAGAAAGTGTATTTTTAACCGGGAAATCCGGGAAAATTCTGGGAATTTTTTTCCCTTGTCCGCGTATACACCCTGGAAAGGTCTAGGGAAAAAAGAACAAAGTTAGCGTCTTCGTTTAGTAGTCAAAACGTTCTTAGTCCTGGGTTCGAACCCTGCCCCCCGGATAGATTCTGAATTAAAATCATCAGCTTCCTTGGCTCAAACTTCTGGCAAAAGAAGTCACCCTCATTCTGCTAATTGCTCTGGCAAAGAGGGCGGAGGAGCGAAAATTGAGGTGGGAAACTCCTCCTAAAGGCGGAAGAACCAGCAATGTTCAACGGCATGAGGATGCAGAAGGCAATGGAAACACTGCATTTCAGACATGTAATGTAACGATCTCTCCATTGGCAAAAGATTCCGGAACAACCCTCCATCCGGACCTCCGCAAGAGCATTGCTAAGCGGGACTGTTAACAGAATATGGAATCGGTGGGTTCAGGAGGGTAATACGGAACGCCATGCTGGATCCCGACGGCCTCGAATCACTAGATGTCAAGATGACAGGCATCTTATCCACATGGCTGTAACGGATCGTGCAGCCACGCCTCGATCCCTGAGTCAACAGATGGGGAGGTTTGCAAGACAAGAACCAACTGCACGAACAGTTCGACGACGTTTGCAGCAGCATGGACTATCAGCTCGGAGACTACGGCTGCGGTTACCCCTGACGCTGCATCAGAGACAGGAACGCCTGCGATGGTGTACTCAACGGCGAACCTGTGTGCACGAATGGCAAAACGTCATTTTTTCGGATGAATACAGGTTCTGTTTACAGCATCATGATGGTCGTATCCGTGTTTGGCGACATCGCGGTGAACGCACATTGGAGGCATGTATTTGTCATCGCCATACTGGTGTATCACCCGGCTTGATGGTATGGGGTGCCATTGGTTATACGTCTAGGTCACCTCTTGTTCGCATTGACGGCACTTTGAACAGTGGACGTTACATTTCAGATGTGTTACGACACGTGGCTCTACCCTTCATTCGATCCCTCCGAAACCCTACATTTCAGCAGGACCGCATGTTGCAGGTCCTGTACGGGCCTTTCTGGATACAGAAAATGTTGGACTGCGGCCCTTGCCAGCACATTCTCCAGATCTCTCACCAATTGAAAACGTCTGGTCAATGGTGGCCGAGCAACTGACTCGTCACAATATGCCAGTCACTACTCTTGATGAACTATGGTATCGCGTTGAAGCTGCATGGGCAGCTGTACCTGTACACGTCATCCAAGCTCTGTTTGGCTCAATGCCCAGGTGTATTAATGCCGTTATTACGGCCAGGGGTGGCTTTTCTGGGTACTTATTTCTCAGGATCTACGCACCCAAATTGAATGAAAATGTAATCACATGTCAGTTCTAGTAAAATATATTTGTCCAATGAATACCCGTTTATCATCTGCAATTCTTCTTGGTGTAGCAATTTTAATGGCCAGTAGTGTAGATACTCCAAAAGTTCAGTAGGCATTGCAGTTGGAGAGGAGTGAAGATCTCTAAAAAGAGAAGGCACAGAAGTTGGAAAGAAAAACGTAGGTAAAGATGCTAATTGCGAAGGAACCATGGGTTACAGAAGAAGTACTTTAGTTGATCGCTTAAACAAGGAGCTACAAAAATGCTCATAGAAATGCAGGATTACAGAAATACAAGCCGCTTAGGATTGAAATAAACAGGAAGTGCGGGCAAGCTTATGCGAAATGGCAGCATCGAAAATATGAAGAAATCTAAGAAGAAATGACTGTCGGAAGACGGGCAGCACATAGAAAAATCAACACAACCTTTGGTGACATTTAAAGCAAGGGTGGTTGCAGTAAAAGTACTATGGGAATTGCACTATTAAAAGCAGGGGAAAGAGTGGATAAGTGGCCTCTATGAGGGGGAAGGCTTGTCTGATGTCATTGACAGTCAGAATTTAAAAGAGCGTTAAAAGACTTAAATTGAAATAAGGCAGAACAGATAGATAACAATCCATCAGAATTTCTATAATCACTGGGGAAAGTGGTAACTAAAGGACTATTCACGTTAGTGTGTAAAAAGTGTGAGTCTGGCGATACAAGATCCGATTTTCGGAAAAATATCATCCACACAATTCCGAAGACTGCAAGAGCTGACGAATTCGAGACTTGTCACACAATCAGCTTAATAGCTCATGCACCAATGTTCCTGACTAGAATAATGCACGGAAGAGTGGAAAAGAAAATTGGGAATCTGTTATAAGACGATCAGCTTCGCTCTAGGAAAGGTAAAGGCACCAGAGGGGCAATTCTGACGTTCCGGTTGATAATGGAAACGAGGCTAAAGGTATATCAAGACACATTCATAGGATATGTCGACCCGGAAAAAGCGTTCGACAGTGGTAAATGATGCCATATATTCGAGATTCTGAGGAAAATAGGGGTAAGCTGTGGGAAGAGACGGGTAGTATACAACATGTTCAAGAGCAAAGAGTGAATAATACGAGTAGAAGATCAAGAACGAAGTGCTCGGATTGAAAAGGGAGGAAGACATGGATGTACTCTTAAGCCCCTATTGTTCACTCTGTCCATCGAAGAAGCAATGACAGAAATAAAGAAACGGTCAGGAGTGGAATTAAAATTGAAGGTGAAAGGACATCAGTGAGAAGATTCGCTAATGACAGTGCTGTCCTCATTGAAAGTGGGGAGGGGTTACAGAATCTGCTGAATATAGAGAACAGTCTAATGAGTACAGGATATGGACTGAGAGTAAATATTCGAAGAAAGATGAAAATAATTAGAAGTAATAGAAATGGGAGAAGGAAGAACTTAACATTAGGAGTGATGGTCACGAAGTAGACAAAGTTAAGGAATTCTGCTACCTGGGCAGTAAAATAACTCATGAGCAAGAAGGACATCAAAAGCAAAGTAGCATTGGCAAAAAGAACATTAGTGATAAATAGAAGTCAACTAATATCAAACGCTGGCCTTAATTTAAGCATGAAATTTCTGAAAATGTACGTCTGGAGCAGAGCATTGTACGGTAGTGAATTATGGATGGTGGGAAAACCGGAACAGAAGAGAATCGAAGCATTTGAGACGTGATACTGCAGACTAATGTTAAAAATTAGATGGATTGATAAGGTAAGGAATGAGGATGTTCTGCGAAGAATCGGAGAGGATTGGAATATATGGAAAACACTGACAATAAGAATGCACTAAATCGTAGGACACCTTTTAATACATCAGGGAATAACTTTCATTTTACTAGAGGGAGCTGTAGAGGGTAAAAATTGAGGTCAAAAACTGTAGAAGAAGGCAGAGATTGGAATACACCCAGAAAAAACTGAGGACGTAGGTTGCAAGTGCTATTCTGTAATGGAGTGCAGGGAGAGAAAAAAGTTGGTAATTTATGGCCTGATACCGTTCCTTGCTACGTAAAGAATACTCGGCTACTCGTGGTTTCACAGTCCAACTACTTTCCATTGATTTTCAACACAGTAGCGCGCTAGCAGGCGATCGATCACCTTCACTGTTTTCGAGATGATCGTCTCCAGGCGCCAGGCCATAATGGTCTTTGCTTTGTCAAAGTTGCTTATGACAAAGTATTTCCCCATTTGTGACCCGTCGCTAGAACTATTGGTCTCTTCTCTGGTTGCATCCTTTCCTTACTACATTACGTGTCCGCAGTGCCAACAGGTGGCATTCAATCTCACGGTGGGCACTGCTCATCAGTGTACCTTAATACATGCAGTGCTTACAGAGTAATACATACTCAAAAACAGAAGTTGCTGAACAACCGTACGTTGCTTCGACCTTAATCTGGCGTAATACATTCACACGGTCCAGTCAGTCATGTGACCGCCGCCTACGGTCGGCGTCAACGTGCAGCAACCACTTACAGGCGGACGCTGGCAGCACTAGCAGTGGAGCGTGTATACAGCCTGCCGGGGGATGCGAAAACAGTTCGGCCGTTGTCGTAATACGGAAACGGAGCAATTTATCGGACTCCCAGAAGGGGATGATCATTAGGTTTTGGGCCAAGGGTGGAAGCATTTTCGAAATGGCTAAGTTTGTAAACTGTGCACATGCCGCCGGGGCTAAAGTATACCGTGTAGGGAGAAACGGCACTACCCAAAACCGGCACCGAGCAACTGTGCTCCCCCATGGCTGCGAAGATGTATAAGGGTGAATACATGTGGAACTATCAAGGAACTGACCGCCCAGAAGGAACGAGGGACTACCAACAGCGTCTCCTAACGACTATGTAGCAAATTTTCTTGTTGTGTGTGTGTGTGTGTGTGTGTGTGTGTATGTGTGTGCGAGCGCGCGCGCGCACGCGCGCCACTGCAGCAGACACCTGATTCATACACCAATGCTGACGTTTAGTGAGTTGCGACATCTGACCTTTTCAGATGAATCCCATTTTGTTCTCCATCGGACCGTGGCCGTTGACATGTACCGCGTGAAATGTCTGAAAGCAAACACCCTACAACCGGAACAGAGCGTTATGGTCCGGAGAATGTTTTCGTGGTATTCCCTATGTGATTTCGTCATTCTGGAAGACACAGTGGGTCAACAAAGAGACCCGTTTACCATTGCGGACCATGTCCACCCTCACATGGAGTATGTTTCTCCCTGGCACGCTGGCATCTACCAGCAGGACATGCATCGTGTCAGACAACTCGCAGTGTACGTGCGTGGTTCGAACACCAGGATGAGTTACTGCACTCCCCTGGCCATCAAATTCCCCGAATTTAAAGCTAATCGAGAATCTGCGGGACCACCTCGATCGAGCTGTTTGTGCTATAGATCCTCGACCGAGAAACCTAGCGCAGCTCTCAACTTCATTGGAGACTGGAGTCGGCATGGCTCCACGTCCCTGTCCGTATACTTCAGGACCTCATCGACTCTCTTCTTGCGCGTCCCGCGCTGCAAATGACGGTTATTCAGGCTTTTGACAGCTGGTCACATTGATATGATTGGTTCAAATGGCTCTGAGCACTATGGAACTTAACATCTAAGGTCATCAGCCTCCTAGAACTTAGAACCACTTAAACCTAACTAACCTATGGACATCACACACATCCAAGCCCGAAGCATGATTCGAACCTGCAACCGTAGCTGTCGCGCGGTTCCACACTGTAGCGCCTTGAACCGCTCGGCCACACCGGCCGGCCATATGATTGGACAGTGTCTATCTTCTCCTGTACAACATTTTTATTTATTGAATTCCGAATGTTGCAGCTGCATTTTGTGCTGTAATTTGTGGCACATTTTTACTCACAGTGAACCATCGTATTACTGGAATCATAATAGGACTAGGTTGGGAATTTCCTCTGGCAGCCTGAGCGTTAATGGTATTTGCAGTATCGCGCTGTTCGTGGAAATAAATGCGCGGTAGTACTCGTAGGTGAGTAGGACGCCGTAATGGCGACTATTCCAGACACAATTACTGCCGCCCCATTCAAGCACATGCGGCGCTCACTGCTGTCAATGTTCCACTTCAGCCCCTCTCGGACCCGCACCGCGGCCGCCGGCACAGATGGATGTGTTGTGTATGCAACACGCCATCGGTGGCGAGCCCTCGTCTCGTTATTGACCGCTGCCTAGCGGCCGAAAAGCGAACCGCAGTAATTTGTCAGCGTCACCAAGGGCCGCGAGAAAAGAATGCCCTGTCCAGGGGATAATGCATTGAAACGCGGACGGCAGCTTCATGATAGAAGCACACAATCCATTCAGCTGACCTTGCAGTTGCCATTCGAGACCCTACTTGATGAAATTACTCAACCTCACACTAGACTACTCTGCTTTTCTCTCGGTCACTTCTTGAAGCCAATACTTTCCACAATACTGCGCCAATGTTTTCCACAATCGTGGAAAAGGAACGTATCAGACACTAGTCTTTCGAGACAAGTAATTAACGACAGTGTTTTTAATTTTCTTAAAGTCTCCTAGATCCTACTTTAACATATCGCGTTAGCTTTAGTGACTGGTTGGTGAACAGAACGGGATCCAATCCATGCGCAGATCTAAAGACCGACTACACGGTTGCACATGCAAACCTGATCTTGGTTCTAAACAGTCAATTGGTACTAAATGAAAGTGAAAACAGTGAAGCGCAGTAATATACCTTCGAAGAAATCAACCGATTTTATAAGGATAAATCTTTTACAACCATGCACTTGCAAACTTTGCCTCCGCAGCTCACGAGGAGAACACGGGAAGTGTCACTACACAATTTCCCAGAAAATTCGCTCAGTGGAAGACGAGCCTGAATAAATGAACGTGTGTCTCGCTTATCCGAGGATACCGAAACGTTTCTGAGAAAACTAAGGTTAAAGTACGCTTTTTGGCCCTCGAAATGGTCAGCAGAAGTGGTGGGACAGTACGTACCACCGCGTCTCTCACTTTTACGCCCCATGTTCGAAACCCGACAATTGTTTTCAATTATTTTATTTTATTTTCGTTTATCTACCCTTGTCCGTACAAGGTTACTACACGAATCTTTCTTATAATGTTAGGGGATACAAGCGCGTTATATCAGTTGTAAAATTACAATAAGTGTCATACATTTCTTATATATATACAGGGTGTTACAAAAAGGTACGGCCAAACTTTCAGGAAACATTCCTCACACACAAAGAAAGAAAATATGTCATGTGGACATGTGTCCAGAAACGCTTACTTTCCATGTTAGAGCTCATTTTATTACTTCTCTTCAAATCACATTAATCATGGAATGGAAACACACAGCAACAGAACGTACCAGCGTGACTTCAAACACTTTGTTACAGGAAATGTTCAAAATGTCCTCCGTTAGCGAGGATACATGCATCCACCCTCCGTCGCATGGAATCTCTGATGCGCTGATGCAGCCCTGGAGAATGGCGTATTGTATCACAGCCGTCCACAATACGAGCACGAAGAGTCTCTACATTTGGTACCGGGGTTGCGTAGACAAGAGCTTTCAAATGCCCCCATAAATGAAAGTCAAGAGCGTTGAGGTCAGGAGAGCGTGGAGGCCATGAATTGGTCCGCCTCTACCAATCCATCGGTCACCGAATCTGTTGTTGAGAAGCGTACGAACACTTCGACTGAAATGTGCAGGAGCTCCATCGTGCATGAACCACAAGTTGTGTCGTACTTGTAAAGGCACATGTTCTAGCAGTACAGGTAGAGTATCCCGTATGAAATCATGATAACGTGCTCCATTGAGCGTAGGTGGAAGAACTTGGGGCCCAATCAAGACGTCACCAACAATGCCTGCCCTAATATTCACAGAAAATCTGTGTTGATGACGTGATTGCACCATTGCGTGCGGAATCTCGTCAGCCCACACATGTTGATTGTGAAAATTTACAATTTGATCACGTTGGAATGAAGCCTCATCCGTAAAGAGAGGATTGACATATTGTTGGATAAACCATTCGCGGAAGTGTAGTGGTCAACATTACCTTGTACAGCAGCAACTTCTCTGACGCTGACATTAGGGTTATCGTCAACTGCACGAAGAATTGCCTCGTCCATTGCAGGTGTCCTCGTCGTTCTAGGTCTTCCCCATTCGCCAGTCATAGGCTGGAATGTTCCGTGCTCCCTAAGACGCCGATCAATTGCTTCGAACGTCTTCCTGTCGGGACACCTTCGTTCTGGAAATCTGTCTCGATACAAACGTACCGCGCCACGGCTATTGCCCCGTGCTAATCCATACATCAAATGGGCATCTGCCAACTCCGCATTAGTAAACACTGCACTGACTGCAAAACCACGTTCGTGATGAACACTAACCTGTTGATGCTACGTACTGATGTGCTTGATGCTAGTACTGTAGAGCAATGAGCCGCATGTCAACAGAAGCACCGAAGTCAACATTACCTTCCTTCAACTGGGCCAACTGGCGGTGAATCGAGGAAGTACAGTACATACTGACGAAACTAAAATGAGCTCTAAATGGAAATTAAGCGTTTCCGGACACATGTCCACATAACATCTTTATTTGTGTGTGAGGAATGTTTCCTGAAAGTTTGGCCGTACTTTTTTGTAACACCCATGCTATTTTCAGATGGTAGAATTTTTCTTATATGTCATTCTCATTCCCACACCAGTTCTTCTGTTCTCGTATTTTATTCGTACATTTATTTTGCAGGATGATTTACTGCATCCCCTTGGATGATATCGATCGCAGAAACATTCGAAACGCAGGAATTCCGAAAACCACGAGCGTCGTGTGAAGGCATGTTTCCACAGTGGCATGCCTTCGTATGAATCTCACTCAGGAAAGAAACGTCGTTAACACTGCTGAAGATTTCAAGCGTTGGCAGTAATTTCGCGGCACACCATGCATAACGGATAAGTGTACCGTAAATCAGAGCTTGCGATTGATTATTTAAGTCAACATCTACATCTACATAGATACGCAGCAAGCCACGGTAAGGAGTGTGGCGGAAGGTACCCGGTACCGCTACTTGTCATTTCCCCTCCTTTTCCACTCGCAGATGGAGCGAGGGAAAAACTACTATCTGTACGCCTCCGTGTGAGCTAATTTCTCGTACCTTATCTTCGTGGTCCTTACGCGCGATGTTACGTTGGCGGGAGCAGAATCGTTCGGCAGTCACCTTCAAATGCCGGTTCTCTATATCTTCTCAGGAGTGTTTCGCGAAAAGAGCGCCGTCTTCCCTCCAGGCATTCCCGTTTGAGTTCCCGAAGCATCTCCGTAACACGTTTTGTTCGAACCTACTGGTAATAAATGTAGCAGCCCTCCTCTGAATTGCTTCGATGTCTGGTAGGGATCCCAAACATTCGAGCAGTTATCAAGAATGGGTCACACCAGCTTCCCATATGCGGTCTCCTTTACACGTGAACCACTCTTTCCTAAAAGAGTGAATTAGGATACGCTACATGAATTTAACCGAAAATAACTTCAAATAATTTTCTCATTCTCCTCTCGTTTTCGCTTTTTTTATTAAAAAAAAATAATGCATCGAACATACAGCGGACGAATGAGGACCAACGTTGTATAAATATGCATTCGGAAACATTCGTGACCTTCAGCGGGCTTGGCTAGATAAATAAATAATAATTGAGTTTCGAACACAGGGCGCATAAGTGTGAAGCAGCGTTGTTAGCCACTGTGTCCCGCTTCTTACTTGCTCTAAGGCACATAAAATACCTCTAAAAGACAGTTGTTTTCTCAGACACGGCGGAGTATCTATGGATAAGTAGAGACATGTGCTTGCGTATTTTGACCCCTCTTCTACTGAGCGAAGTTTCTGAGGAGTCGAGTTATGGCACTTGGCGAGTTCTGCTCTTCGGTGGTCAGCGTGTTTGGCTGCTATGTGGAAGACCAGGGACTCGATTCCTGTTACTGTCAGAGATTTTTCCATGGTGGGTGGGCTGGACCCGGGGTCCGATCAGGTTCTTGAGGCCAATGGATGAGTTACTTACGAGGGTAATCCCAAAAGTAAGGTCTCCTGTTTTTTTTTTTTATAAGTACATAGACCTGTTTTGGCCGAGCGGTTCTAGGTGCTTCAGTCCGGTCGCAGGTTCGAATCCTGCCTCGGGCATGGATGTGTGTAATGTCCTTAGGTTAGTTAGGTTTAAGTAGTTCTAAGTTCTAGGGGACTGATGACCTCAGATGTGAAGTCCCATATTGCTCAGAACCATTTGAAGCAATTGAACATAGACCTGCTTATTTCTACAACGGTTTACATCAGTTTACAGCTTGGACATTCAGCTCTTTTTCGACATAATCACCATTTCTGTCGATGCATTTTTATAGATGTTGTGGCAGTTTTTTTATGCCCATGTCATACCAACTCGCCGCCGTGCTCATCAGAAATTTATGAACCACCTCGTCGTCGGAGGTGAATCGCTGCGACCAAAATTAACGCTGAAAGGTACTGTGAGACTCTGAAAAAACTCAGACGGGCAATTCAGAACCGGAGAAGAGGAATGTTGAACAAGGGCGTACACATTCTCCATGACAATGCTCGCCCACACATCGCTCGGCAAACCGTTGCTCTCCTGCAACAGTTTCAGTGAAACATAAA
This sequence comes from Schistocerca piceifrons, assembly GCF_021461385.2. Classification (NCBI taxonomy): domain Eukaryota; kingdom Metazoa; phylum Arthropoda; class Insecta; order Orthoptera; family Acrididae; genus Schistocerca; species Schistocerca piceifrons. The sequence continues at coordinate 529,078,561 of NC_060141.1, read as the reverse complement.
CACCCAGCCAAGGCCTGCCTTGGCGCTCAGTGTTCCCTAGGTTAAAAGCACATTTGGCCAGAAAGCGATTCATCTCCGACGACGAGGTGAGAGAAGAGGTTCATAACTTTCTGAACAACATGGCGGCGAGCTGGTATGACATGAGCATACAAAAACTGCCACAGCGTCTACAAAAATGCATCGACAGAAATGGTGACTAAGTCGAATAATAGCTAAATGTTCAACCTGTAAAATGATGTAAACCATTGTAGAAATAAACAGGTCTATGTACTTATAAAAAATAGGTGACCTTACTTTTGGGATTATCCTCGTAAATGAGAAGTAGTGGCGCCGGATAATGACAGGGAGAGCGTTGCGCTGATCCAAGCCGATCCATACCGCATCCAACGACGCCTTTGGCAATGGCTCAAACACTCAAATGACGGTCGGCCGGTCTTGATTGTATCATCAGGGTCAGAACGTACGACTTTCCTTAGCTTTATTTACAACATCAGCGTACTTTTTACAATTCCGTTTAAGGCCGAAGTTGTTATTTACCTTCGCAACCCATGACAAACCTCCAGACGTCAGTGAAACTCGTCCCATACCTTTGCGAGCATGTCAGCTGTTCCTAAGCTATAGGTAGAGGATGTACACAGGTAGGGTCTTTATAAAAACTAACGAGACATCAGGCCAATGTAAAGTATAGAAAGTGATGGCGCCATCGTCGAATGCTTTGCGCTGCACGGGTTGTAGTGCCGTACTCTAGATGAAAATCAAGCAGCACATTTGCAACTAACTGTCATATTCGTTGCGACAGAACAGCAACTTTATTGACTTTTAAAAGAATTCTGATTTAAATTTAGGCCTTAGTAGCAAATTATTAAGTACATGACGTGTTTCGATGTCTCCAGATCATCTTCGGATCCGTGTAGTTGCGTCAGTAACCCGTCGTGTCTATGTCGGAACCACATATCAGCGTACAGTACTCTGCTATGATGTTCTGACACAGACACGACTGGTTGTTGACGTGATTACATAGACTCGAAGATGGTGCAGGAAGATCTAAACATGCAATTTACTTAAAAATGTGCATCTGAGCCTGAAAATAAACGATAATTAAAAAAATATGTATCTGAATTGCACTTATTGAAGCAGAGAACGCATAATGCATTTTGTTACTGTTTCATGGCCATCTCGAGAGACATTCAATAATGAAAGAACGAGCTAACTGCAGTAGGGAAAACCTTAAGGTGACCACCTGGGCTGACATCTTACAACTGGTGTGCAGAGGGTAAACGTTTAGTTTTGAAGTATGAATTGAAATTCATCCCACGTTTCCATCATCATTCGTTTAAAGCTATGGTATTGTGAAATCGGATTAATCTGTTCGAAACATCCTATACACAGACGCAGGTGTGTGCGCGCGCGCGCGCGCGCACACACACACACACACACACACACACACACACACACGCACCCACACACACACACACACACACACACACACACACACACACACACGCCCACAGTCACAAGCACGTACACACGCGAGTGAGCGTACACACAGAATAAAGTTTACTTGACACATTACGTACACAACTACCGTCCTTCAGAATAAATTATGGTTACGGGTGCAGGATGCGCACTTATCGCAGATTTTACTGTATATTGTCTCTTATTAACGACCTCGTCACGGAGGAGTAAATGCTGAAAATACACTGATGTGCTGAACATAAGGGCGAAAGTAAGTTCCGCATGGTGTATTAAGAAACGTCCGCTTTGGAAACTTATTGAATTACTGCGCTGGTAAACCTCTTACGTTATTTGATTTTCAAACAGCTGAGCAAAACTGAACTTACTCAGACATTTCTCTCAAATGGCTCTGAGCACTATGGGACTCAACTTCTGAGGCCATCAGTCTGATGTGTAACGACAAAAAAGCGACCTGCTAACCTTACCTTGCCGGGCACTTCCCAAGAAAAAATTACGATAATCATCAGTAAGTGTTCATGTGAATATAACTGCATAAGCGGTCATAAAAAAAATTAGGAAATGGCATTACAGTGTGATAAATCATAAAGTATCTTCATTCAAAAAAAGGTTTGATGTTGGATATGTGGTGGTTCCCTTTGGTTTTTCTGGTTCGCAATGTTTCGACATGTACTACATAGGGGTGAGGAATGCTGCGAATTCGATATGGACCTGCGTATAGAAGCTCAAATTTACTGCATTTACTCTTTCCTTTGTTGGATAAATAGTGTGTACGTACTAATATCTTCTGTCCAATGTGAAAGTCACGGCGTATACAAACCTGTTTTTGCTGTCTTCTCCGGCGCTCAGCGGCACGTTTGATGTTGTTCAGCGCAATGTCAATTATTTCATGGTGTCGTAGTCGACGAGATGTAGGAAATGTTACTAATCCTTTAATTTTGTTAGGTGGTTCAACGTTTTTCAGTATAACAGACGGAGATAGCATAGTAGATTCATTCGGTATGGAATTAATTACATCTTGGAATGAGAGTGTATGTGTGTCCCAATTAATAGGTTTTTTATGGCAGTATATTCTACACAGTTTACCAATTTCTTTCATTAATCGTTCACAAGGGTTCGAAGAAGCATGGTACCTGGATGTATAGACCGGAGAATTGTTTCTAGCTCGTAACATACGTGTCCATATAGCAGATCTAAACTGTGCTCCATTGTCGGAAATTACTTTCAACACATGCCCTACATGAAATAGAAAATGTTTTACAAATGCTTTAGAAACAGTTTCAGCAGTAGCTTTGCGTAACGGAGTGAAGGTAACAAATTTTGAAGTGAGTTCAACAGCGACAAAGATGTAGTAAAAACCTCTATTAGTTCTGGGAATCGAAATGTCTACAGCGGCCATATGTCTCAATTGAATCGGTACAATGGGATGTAATGGAGGAATATGTGAAGTCGTATCTGATTTAGCTTTCTGGCAGATTTTACATGACGCTAAAACTCGTCGTATACGTTTCTCCATGTTGTTAAAATAACAGTTCTGTCTCAGTATAAGAAAACATTTTCTAGCTCCGTAATGTGCGTAACTTAAATGAGTATACCAGATTAATTTGTTAACAAGTTCGTCAGGAATGCATAATAACCAATTGTTGCTGTCAGGATGAGAGCGGCGAAACAGAATACTATTCTGTACAATGTAATGGTTTTTAATGGTAACATTATTCCTATCTTGCCAAAGGTGTTTAATTTCTTTCCATGCTTTGTCTTTACTCTGCTCTTGTGCTATGTCTTGTAACGACGACGAAATGAAATTTTCAAATGCAACTTGTTGAATGTACATGACGCTGAAATTTGCTTTGTATAAGTTGGTTGTGATGTCTTGCTAATTGTTGTTAAGAGAATGGGATAGTGCATCTGCTACAATATTTTGTGTGCCGGGAATGTGAACAATTGTAAAATTAAATTCCTGCAAATAAAGTTTCCATCTACTTAATCTGTCGTGTGTAAATTTAGCGGAAAGTAAAAATTGTATCGCTCTATGATCTGTGTAAACTGTAGTGTGTCTTCCATAAAGAAAATGCCTAAATCTGGTAAAAGCCCACACAACACATAATGTTTCAAGTTCTGTAACAGAATAATTACGTTCAGCAGGTGACAGAATGCGACTTGCAAAACCGATGTTTTTAATTACTGTGCAACCATCTTCTTCAATTTCCTGAAAAATAAGTACGCCTAAAGCGGTGTTAGAACTGTCGGTGGCAATGGAAAAATTTTTAGTAAGATCTGGGTGCGATAAAAGTGGTGTATTCAACAAGGCTTGTTTTAGGTTCACAAATTCAGAATGTGCTTGCCTATCCCAGGACCAAATACTGTTTTCACCTGTCAATTGACACAATCTAGGGGTGTCTAAAGCAGAGTAATGAATAAATTTACGAAAAAAGTTAGTTAAACCCAAAAAACTGCGTAGTTGTTTCTTCATCGTAGGAACAGTACTGTCACGTAAAGCTTGAAGTTTTTCCGGGTCAGGCGTAATGCCCTCTGCTGAAATTACATGTCCAAGAAATTTTATAGAAGTTTTACCAAAGTGCGATTTACTGAGATTAACTGTGAGTCCTTGTGCACGAAAAGTTTGCAACAGTCGTTCAAGAATCAGATTGTGTTCAGACCAGTTAGCTTCTGCAATAAGAATGTCGTCTACATACGTTGTGATTCTGTCTTTAAGTTCTGTCGGAAGTATTGTATTCAAACCGCGAATAAATGCTGCTGAAGAAATTGTTAAACCGAACGGTACTTTACAAAATTGATAACAGTCACCAAAACAGAGAAAAGCCGTGTACTTTCTGCAGTTCGGATGGAGCTGAATTTGCTAAAATCCCGATTTCAAATCTAATGTGGAATAAATAGCAGTACCATGAAATTTCTGTAGAAGTTCTTCTAGTGTCTGTGGGCGATCTGTTTCATTAATAATAATGTCACTGATGTGACGCGAATCAAGTACGAGGCGAAGTGAACCATCCTTTTTCTTAACAATATGGAGCGGGTTTATGTACGGACTAACTGCCGGTTCAATAATTCCTTGGTCAAGCATAGCTTGCAATTCTTTCTTAACTTGTTCTCTGTGAATATATGGAATGGGATAATGCTTGGCTTTAAATGTGTCGTGCTGTTTAACTTGAAATTCATACATAAGACCGGACATAGTACCAGGAAGGTTGTCAAAAACTGGAGCTTGCTGTAAAAGAATTTTGTGTAGTTGCGTGCGTTCGTCGTCTGTATTGGCACTGCTCTGTTTAACTTTATCAGAAATCGTCTGCATAACGTCATAGTCGGTTTCATCTGGAGTGTTATAGTTGTGTACGTACGTATCTGTGAACAATGTTGAATTACAGTCTATGTTACGTGATGCAGAAATGACCTCCGTACGATTAATTGTTTGTTCTTCTGCAGATAAAGAGTGCTGAAATTCTAAAGCTAGTTGTACATTTTCATCCTTCAACATTAAATAGGAATTTTGAAAGTCAATAATGGCATCGTGTTGTACCAGAAAATTCGTACCTAAAATAATGTGTGTCGTCAATAACGGAATAATCCAAAAATTTGAGTGATATGTATGACCTGCAATACAAAATGATAAATGTGTCTGTAATTTAACATCTACTCCTTTACTAGATACTGCTCCTTTTACTTTCGTTTTGCCTAATGGTAACGTAGGATAGCTATTTTCTTTGTTACTCTCGTTGAAAGTTTCTTCATTTATAACTGACATAGGTGATCCAGAATCGATTACTGCTGAAAATTTCGATGATCCAATTTTAACTTCGATGACAGCGTGTGAAATGGTTTTCTGAACAACTGGTCTTTCCTGCAAAAGAGTGTCTCGGATATCGTCAAAAGTAATAACATTTTCATGAACAACATTCTGCGTCTCAGAAGTAGTGCTTGTGCTGCTGGAAGATGCGACTTGTAGAGTATCTAGTCAAATTCTATCTGACGTGTTATTATTTTCAGGAGGATGTTGTGGCATTTCGACTATTCGAACTGTTGAGTTATTTCTTCCTGACGTATTACGTTCCGGATGATATCTACTGTCTGGTTCATTCATGATTATATATTGTGGCGGATGTTCTTGCTGCTGATAAGACCTACTATTATTAAATGTACGCTGAAAATTGTGCTCATTATTTTTACGTCTGTCATGATAGTCATTTCTATACGGTGCACTGCGATAGGAATTGAAATAGTGTGTTTTCTGTACATACTGATTCCCTTGTTGCTGTGCGTTACTATTTGTTGGGGTCGACGCTATACGCGTACGCGGCGAAACATTAAAGCTTATTTGACCTTGTGCTTTACATTGTTGGTTAGGTATGCTAACTGGTTGGTTTTGTTGCTGTTGCCGAGAAAAACCTCTATTGTTACCAAAATGTGGTTCCTGTTGCTGATAATTTTGATGATACTGATAATTAAAATTTTGCCTGTTATTAAAATTCTGGTGGTTGTCGTTCCTGAAGCGTCTATTAGCTTTGCTGTTGGAATTGCGTGGCTGGTCGTAATTGCTGTATGTTTGTTGACCTTGGTTATTATACGAAAAATTTTTGTTTATAAAGGAATAATCCGATTGCTGCACTTCTAAAAGCTGTAACAGATCTCTGAATGCCGAAATATTTTCCTTCTGTGGACCCGTTAAAAGTGACACTCTTAAAGATCATGGCAATTTAGAAATACATAATTGAATAAGTGCAGATTCACTGTATGGTTCAGTTAAGTACTGGTTTTGTTGGACCATGTGTTCAAAACATTGTGTGACACTGGGAAAATTTGAGTTCTCATAATTCGGAAAACTAATTAGTTGAGCTTTAATTCCAGGCTGTGTCTTCTTTGACCAATACGCTGACAGAAAGGCATTCTGAAATTCTTCTACCGAGTAGCATTGTCTCGCGATCGGTCTCATACAAGTTGCCGGTTCGCCTTCCAAAAAACTGCAAATAAATTCAAGTTTGTGCATTACAGGCCAAGTCGGTGGAAAAGCAAAGCTAAATTGTTGTATCCAATCAAACGGGTGAATCTGTGTTCTGTCATTTTTAAATACTTTAAATTTTCTCACTGATAGAAAATGTTTGTAATCAAAACTATCGTCTCGGTATGTCTGAACAGGTTCACGATTGTATGAGAATCTATTTGTCTGTGACTGTTCAGAATCTAAGTCACGTACTCTCTGTAAATTACCTAAATTATATTGGCTGTGTGAGTATGACAAATGTTCGCAAAGTGGCGTCTGCTGTGATGTATTAAACGCTGAAACATTTTTCATCTCTGTTACCTCTTGCTGTAAACTTGACAATTTTCTACGTAATGTATTATTAGACGAATCTATCTCACTGATTGTCTGCTGTAGATTTTGGAATTCAGGTGTTTGATTAAACGAAATCGGTGAAGTATCGTCTGATTTGTTGTCATTATTACTTTCAATAACATCAATACGACTGGCCAATTCATCATATTTTTCAGTCAGTATTTTTACCTGATCATCGTTTTTATTGTCAGAAGCATTAATCTGTTTTTGTAATTTACGTGTGGTTTCGTTCAATTTTTTAACGTCAGCTTTGATGACATCAGAATCCTGTGATAGTTCTAATTGTTCGAGTCTGTCGGTCACTGTCTGAAAGTCTAATGTGTGTGTGTCTGTTTTTGTTTTAAGATCGGAAATTTCATCACGCAATTCGGTGTTCAACTGTTTGATAGTGTTAATTTCGTCTGATACAGTAGCAATATTGTTGTCTACGTATGTTTTTGCTTTCGTAAACAATTTACGTTTATCTTCCTGTCTCTGTGCGGTAATTGTTTCCATTACTTGTCGTTTTACTTTATTTTGTTCCTGTATAAATTTACGGAAACGCGTTTCGCTGTTTTGTAGGTGGTGATTAAAACGTTCGTCAATTTGACTGTTCTGTTGGTCGAATTTCGCGTCTACTTTTGCATCCAGCGTGCGCGAAAGTTCTGCTGTCATTAATTTAAACTCGTCGCGTAACTGTGTTTCTTTTTCAGAGCATTGTTTACCGACTGCACTAATTTCGTCTCTACGTGATTCTGTTGCAGCTGTTTGCATATCCCTCAATTCTTGCGCAACAGATCTAATTTCTTCACTACTTTTCCTAGCACAAGCCTCAATTTCCTCACGTAATTGTTCTTTAGTATCATGACATTGCGCGGCAACGGCTGTAATCTGTTCACTAAGCTGTTTGGAATTGTTATCTAGGTTTTCATTAAGTTGTTTGTTTTGTTCACTAAGTTGTTTGAAATTTTCATTAAGTTGTTTGAAGTTGTCGTCTTGTTCTTTCTTCCACTGTTTGGAACTGTTATTTTGTTTTTCATCCATTTGTCGTAAAAATGCCATAACTTGATCCCAGCCAAAGTAATAGGCTCTATTCTCTGTGCTATTTGATGTTGTACCTGCAATTGTCACGTTTTGTGTAACCACTCGGTCATTTTGTGATTCTTGAAAATGTTTGACAATTGGATGTGCACTGTTAGTCACTACCTCGGAATCAAATAAATCTGTCCTACTTTGAGTATACTGTTCATTTTCGTTGGAAAAATTTGTCTGTTCATCACGTAAATCCTGCAAACCGGGTGTGTCAAGCTGGGCAGCGCTCATTGCAACAAAACGCCCTGCATCTTCAACAATTAACAGAGGACACAATTGAATTCATTTGTTCATCACTAGGATAAAAATCATTACAAGTAGTCGGTACGCACTGATTGTCTGTAAATGGAGGATTGTCACCATCACACTGCATGTCGCAAGTACTATCGGTCATATTATTTGACTCGGCTATTTCACTCATTGTACATCGCGATGTACTATTAACAGTTTTTCGCGGCATTTTAACACAATTCAAAATTATTCACTAATGAAACAAAGACAATGCAAAATGCAACAAACACAAATACAACAAAGAGCAACAAATTGCCGATGATCTGTGAAAGAAAGAGTGACAAATTAGTAAATGCGTTGCCCGGAATGCTAACTATATGACTACTTCTCAGAAGATTCACAAAGAAATACGATCCTGGTCCGGATGTCGCCAAGTGTAACCTCCCCACAGAAAATAAATTAAATGGAAAACAAGAAAATGGAGCCAAGTGTAACCTCCCAACAAAAATAATGTTTAATAATAATGCAAAATGGAGCCAAGCTTAAACTCCCCGCAAAAATTAAGAAATGAAAATTGACCATAAACCCACAATAATATTAATTAAATAATGAACCGTGAACGAAATGTAACCTCCTAACAGAAATAATAATATCTCGTAAATTTTATAAGGACAGCAGCGCTGACCTTCGGCCCTGTATTCTGAATAACAAAAGCAAAATTCTTACCTCAATAAACTGCAACTAAATCTGCTCTTATTTATCGACACAGTTTCGTGCAATGCTGGCGTATATATATTTTTTTAATTCTTGGAAGGAATGCATAGGAAAAATTCTTTATATTGTAATGAATGCTTTTTCTTCAAAAGAGTGGAAAAATTCTTTAAATTGAAATGAATACTTTTCTTTAAAAGAGTTACTTTATAAAAAAATTATTATTGGGGCATTTTTTTAACAAATTAATTACAATTTACATACATTGCTAAATATGCGCAAGGCTGCTTCTTTACCTTCTACAGCAATACTCATCCTCCAGAGTCCTGACCAGAGTCGCGACCAGAGCACACAGCCGACGCATGCCGACTCCCTACTACCGTATCCGACTGACTACTACTGCAGACTCGCGCAGACTAGCGCAGACTGACTTCTACTGTCGACTCGCGCAGACAAGCGACAAGCAACAACAAACAATAAACTACTCTCTGGTCAGAGATTCTGTCATGCCTCGCCCATCGCCGGCGAAGCATACACCTTACAACATGTCGCCCTCGTCAAGTATGCACGCTTTCCTGTTCTGTTGTGTTTTAATAACGTAATTGAAACTCTACATTTGCAGCCGGCCGGAGTGGCCGAGCGGTTCTAGGCGCTACAGTCTGGAGCCACGCGACCGCTACGGTCGCAGGTTCGAATCCTGCCTCGGGCATGGATGTGTGTGATGTTCTTAGGTTAGTTAGGTTTAAGTAGTTCTAAGTTCTAGGGGGCTGATGACCTCAGAAGTTAAGTCCCGTAGTGCTCAGAGCCATTTGAACCATTCTACATTTGCACTTCGATGACGAATAAAGGCAGAACGTACAATGACACAGCTACTTTTATTTTGGGATATATGACTCTGTAAGTACAACATGTGTTAATAATTCACAGGGCCAAGTGGAGACACCTCTCCGTCAGTTCAGGATAGCTGTTGGGAACCTGTGAAGCATCAAATAAGCTAGTAAAACATATTACAGTTAAGTTATTTATTGACAACGTTTACACGTCGTCATTCTTTCGCACCAGCCATGGCTGTTGCTCATCGGACTTTGTGTTGGTTTCTAGCTCACGTCCATCGAATCAGCTCAATGTCTGCCTGCCCAGGAGAACATGTCAGCGATCCTGGTGCCACGAAGTTTTCTCGGTGGCAGGCACCACTTTTGCCCAGCATGAAGCGATTTTCGAGCTGGTTGCTGTAGTGTCGTCAGTCCCACTCCAAATTCTGCAATGGCCCTTGATGACCCATCCGCTGTGTACCTGGTGTGGTAGTCACGTGGTCGGTTGATCTACTATAATGTCCTCAGTCCTGCTCCAAGTTCTACAATGACCCTTGATGACCTATCTGCCTTGTACCTGCTGTGGTAGTCATGTGGTTGGTCGATCTCCTCCCTGCTTCTGGTAGCTTTCAACACGTGGAGGCACCTGCATGTTGAAAAAGAATGTGGATGCCAAGAGTCCTTGTTGCTGGCTACCGCATTCAAGTTCCATGCTGGTAGCGCTCTTCACTACGGTGTTGTTGGAAAACAGTTTCTCTGTCATGACTGTGAAGTTCAGGAGCTGATAATGAGGACGTCTTTGGCTAGTCCATAGACTGTAGTGGAGCGCCCATGATATAGATTCACTATCGTATCTGTTGCTATTGCTGTGAATGTCATCGATCCCAGTTATCAACTCGTGAATTGAGAGTTAGGGGTGTTTAAAGGGAGCTAGCACGAGACTATGATGCAAGGTTTGGTTTCATAATGAATGCATATATCCTCCTTATTCTGCCATATTCACTTAACAGGATGTTAAATATTGTTTCAGTTCATTATATCTTCCAGTGAAAGAGAGAGTTTCTTGTAACATGTCTTACGAGCTAACAAATACGCTTGTCTAACTGCCTTTGGATTCCTGTCGCAGTCTGGTTGCGGCTGAAAGTGTATCCTCACTCTGCAGACAGTGTCGTAATGAGTCATCGATCTGATCCCCTTGTGACATATTCTCTCGTTTTCTGCTTCTGCCTCTGCCTCCAGGATGACGTGAGCTTTCCTGTGGCGATATGAGTGATTTTTAGTAACTTTTTTTTCTAATTTCTGTCTTTCACTATTCTGTGCCATAACAATATACATTGTTTCAAGCAAATATTTAACTTTTAGCTTATTAATATCTCATTTACGAGTCTTGTCAATCTGCTGGTCTTAAGTGTCTGATACACGACATTCTTTCTTCAGCGAGAATCCTGTAGTCTTCATATTTTTTAACCTACGGGTACCCATCTGTTCTACACACATGAATATCTTTACAGATGAAAGGCCTTTATGGGTGATGGAACAGACAAATTTCACTATTTTAAAATAATTTTATTTGATTTTACTTGTTCAAGCTGGGATACTTCTCTAGTTGGTGAAAAATGGTTTGCTGTTGCCATCCTCCAACTTGTGTGTGTGTGTGTGTGTGTGTGTGTGTGTCGAACGTGAATTCAGTTTAGAACAGTGGCGTATAATCTGTTGATCTGTAACTTTATGTATTTTTTCCGCTTGCCGTGACGGTTCAAAATTAAAGGAGAAATTTCTTCTGCAAGCGCTTCGTAAAGATACCTCCGGGCCTAGTGCCGCATTACAAGCACCCTTTGGAAAACTCAGTTACTAAGGGGACTTCTCATCTCTTTGATTTTAACAGATTCACAATAAATTCGTAGTGGTCGTTCACCACTGGATATGATAGAGCAGAATGCATTATTTTAAACAATTGATTCTGTACCATGGACATTGTACGTTTTGGCACCTAAGTTTCTATCCAAATGATAAATACTTGATCCGTCTTACAAGCTAGCAAAGTGTGCGATGGAAATATAAGAGACATCTTGCACATCGACGAATTTGTTGTGCAGATCCAAATTATTTCTTGTGTACATCCGAATTAAACAAGATTATTTACAGAAGAACGGAAAAAACTGGTATAAGCCGAACTCTCGGAAGATCACTTTGGGTTCCAGAGAAATGTAGGAGCATGCAAGGTAACACTGACACTATAATTTCTTTTAGAAGATAGGTCAATGAAAGACGAAACTAAGTTGGTAGTATTTGTAGACTTAGAGAATTATTTGACCATGTTGACTGGGATACACTGTGCGAAATTCTGAAGGCAGCAGGGATAAAATGCACGGAGCGAAAGGTAGTTACAAATTGTACTGAAACGAGACAGCAGTTGTAGGAGTCGAGGGAAATGAAAGGAAAGCAGTGGTTCAGAAAGGACTGATACGGAGTTGTAGCCTAACCCCAGTATAATTCAATTTGTATATTTTGCTAGTAGTAAAGGAAACCAAAGAAAACTTTGGAATTTGGAAAAGGTGCAGGGAGAGGAAATAAATACTTTGAGTTTTTCCGATGACAATTCTGTCAGAGATATCAATGGACTTAGAAGCGCAGTTTAACGGACTGGACAGCGTTTTGAAAGGGGGATACAAGATAAATATCAACAAAAGCAAAACAGGGGCAATGCAGTGTAGTCGAATTAAATCAGGTGATGCTGAGATTAGGAAACAAGACTCTTAAAGTAGCAGAGACGTTTTGTTACTTGGGAAGTAAAACAACTGATCAAGAGGATATAAAATGTAGCCTAGCAGTGGCAGGTAAAGCGTCTGTGAATAAAGGAAATTTGTTAACGCCGAATATAGGTTTAAATTGCAACTGTTGGCAACACTCAGCTGTAAAATGGAATGACAACACTGCAAATTTGTTTCAGACTGGGGCTCGAAAACTCCTGCTTGTTTCGAGCAGTTCCCTTAACCACTTCCGTTATCTGGGCATACTTCACAGCCAATCCCAAATTTCCATATGTCGTCGTCATTCTGTCTACAGCATGCACCCGATTTACAATATATATTCCCGTACAGTATAGGCATTTTAACTGGAAGTCGTTTGCCCGGTATCGGTGGATTAATACGATATTACAATGCATAAATGTCAGAAGGAACAGGCACTGCACAGGAATATACATAACTAATGTGCGAGTGCAAGTTGCAGAAACATGGACGACGACACATAAAAGTATCGGTATGGCTATGAACTGTGCTCGGATAGCCGAAGTGATTAAGGTGGCCTGCTCGTGACAAGTGGGAAATACGAGTTCGAATCCTAGCCCGGCAGAAGTTTTCAATGTCGTCATTCCATTATACGACTGAATGTTGTCCTTATTCGGAACTGTATTTCGTGCCAGCTGTAGTCGCCACAGTTCCGTCCTTTCGTACATGCATGCATTGCAGTATCGTGTAGATTTAAGTATTAGAAAGTCTTTCCTAAGGGTGTTTGTCTGGAGTGTAGCCTTGTACGGAAGTGAAACGTGGACGACAAACAGTTCAGACAAGAAGAGAATACAAAGTTTTGAAATGTTAAAAAAATGGCTCCAAGCACTACGGGACTTAACATCTCAGGTCATCAGTCCCCTAGACTTAGAACTACTTAAACCTAACTAACCTAAGGACATCACACACATCCATGCCCGAGGCAGGATTCGAAACTGCGACCGTAGCAGCAGCGCGGTTTCTGACTGAAGCGCCTAGAACTGCTCGGCCATTTTTAAATGTTGCTCTACAAAATACTGCTGAAGATTAGATAGTTACATTATGTAACTAAAGATAAGGTATTGAACAGAACTGGGGATAAAGAAAAGCGTTCCACAGCTTGATTGAAGGCGGGGTCGGTTGTGGGACATCAAGGGATCATCAGTTGAGTGCTGAAGGCGAGTGTGGCGACTAAAACTGTAAGGGAGGCCAAGAGATGACTATAGTAAGCGGGTTCATAAGGATGTAGGCAGCAGTAGATACTTGGAGATGAAGAGGAGAGCTGCAGCAAACCAGCCTGTGGGCTGAAGACCGCAAGAATAACATACAAATTAAGTCAAAAGAATTAAAGTATAAAGAAAAACGAGATAAAGGAACGTGATGTCCAGATTACAGCGAAATGGTATTGCAATGCTTGTACGTCACTCTGTCATCATTGGTAAACGCAGTTACGCCTCAAGAAACAATGGCAAGAACAGTATGTGTGTTACAGATCGGAAATCTAAGGAGTGGGCTTTCCTGAGGGAGACTGCATTTTGTTGTAAGCACTAACTGTTTACACGAAAGCCTCTTCCCCCGACCCCATTTCTTATAAGGCTCTACCTGTTGCTCCGTTCACAACACTCGGAACTTGAGAGCTAGGAAGACGCGGAATCGCGGGCTGTTTTCTTATTTTCTACAGAACCTTACCGTGCAGAGCCTTCCCAGAGCTTAAGGGAAAGCTTTTTCTCCCTTCCTTGGCGTATTCAATAGATATTTACAAAAAATAGCTGTTTCAAATGTGGCAATCGAATCAAGGAAGTGCTCGCCACAATGTTTCTTAATCTGCACGAAACACGCCACGCGGAGTTTACTTACAGCATGAAATGTTTACACGCGAATGTCTCCTAAAATAAACGCCTCACAAAGCCCAGACATTCATAAAATACTCAGTACTGTAGTCACTTTACATCAGTGACACGGTAACCGATCAAACGCGCTAATTTCTTCATTTTGATACAAATTTGATCAGAGCGGTTTAACATAGGGGTTTACCGGAAGACGGCTCCCGAGCGACTATCTCGACTCATAGAACCGAGGCAGAAAGCCCTCGTCGAATGCGCGAGAAGTGCTGAATATCTATTGGCTAGTATGTTAAGCAGCTAGTCAGATCATCTCGAGCGCTTCTTTGCACGCGGTATTTCTAATGTCAGCCAGTTATGACAAGCAATTTAGATTGGAACTCTCGTAATTCCAAAACTAAACAAAATTTAATGAAAACGAAAGACGAGTCCTTTCCACAAAATAAATTACTAATAAATTTAATACACGACACCTCTTTTGGTGCCTTTTACAAAATCAAGCTCACTTAGACATACATCACAAATTCTCCCACTGCACAACAACTTTCTTTCACAGTTTTTATAAAATACAACAGTCTCCCTTTACGTGTGTACTCTATTCACTCTTTCAGTCTCTTGAAAACATTCACACAACCAAAACACGGTAAAATAATAATTTTCCAAAGCATTTTTGATTACGTCAGAGATCTGTGGTAATGAAACTAAAGAAGGTTCCAGAAAATTACATTATATGAACCTTTCCTCTTGATTGTAGTTTCAATTGATAGTTTATATGAATTCCTTACAGTCCCTAACTCAGCGTCACAATGCCTGCACTGTTATTAAGTGTTTGGGGTACAAATTAATATCTGCGAAAGTAATGAAGTTCTTCATTTGAAGTTTTAGCAGTATGGTTGTGTTACCCATAGAATTTGGTATACTTTGTATGAAAAAGATCGATTAATATTTAATAGTACTTCTTAAGAGCCGTATAGAGTATGTGTAATGTACTGCAAGCAGATTAGGCAAGTAAACGGATCGCTCGGCCCAGTACCCAGCGTCATCTGTCCCAGCTTGAGAACCAAAATATTCTCTCCTCCCGGTACCAAGGCAAGCTACGTTTTCAGTGCAAGATGACAACTCGTAATAGTTTGCTACGCTACATCTGGTATCTGTTGTGCCGTGAAACAAGCAGTTTTGGCCCTAGCTAGCAGGTATTCATCCATTTCTGCAGGGGGTTTCGCATACAGATATCTTGATGTAACACCAGAGGAAAATATCCAGAGGTTTGAGATCCGGCAACAGCGCTGACCATTGGACAGGACCTCCTCTTTCAATCCAGCAATGATGATCAGATGCTCATGGACATTAGCATCAAAGTGGGCTGCTGCACCATCGTGCTGAAAGCACATCCTTCCTCGGCAACAAGGGATACAGTCTCCAAGAACTGTGGCAGCACTTATCGCAGGAAGACCAGGTAATGTGGACTAGTCAAACTGGCGGTCGTCGCTTTGAACAGTTACTGTCAGTTGCGCTGTTGTCATCCGATGCATGATCTGTATAGCTATAACACAATGAATGCGCATTTCCGACCACTGATTCCCTATCTCTATATAATTAGTTCCGGACCCCCGGTCAACCATTTCAGTACAACCTAAAATATTTGAGACACCAGGTATAGTAAACCATACCTTCACAATGTTGACAAAGCGTTAGTCTTGTTATTACCGATTGTTGTTGATGATGTGTGGTCTTCAGTCCTGAAACTGTTTTGATGCAGCTCTCCATGCTACTCTATCCTGTGCAAGCTTCTTCATCTCCCAGTACCTAATGCAACCTACATCCTTCTGAATCTGCTTAGTGTGTTCATCTCTTGGTCTCCCTCTACGACTTTCATCCTCCACGCTGCCATCCAATGCTAAATTAGTGATCCCTTGATGCCTCAGAAAATGTCTTACCAACCGATCCCTTCTTCTAGTCAAGTTGTGCCACAAACTCCTCCCCAATTCTATTCAATACCTCCTCATTAGTTATGTGATCTACCCATCTAATCGTCAGCATTCTTCTTGTCCAAACTACACTCCTGGAAATGGAAAACAGAACACATTGACACCGGTGTGTCAGACCCACCATACTTGCTCCGGACACTGTGAGAGGGCTGTACAAGCAATGATCACACGCACGGCACAGCGGACACACCAGGAACCGCGGTGTTGGCCGTCGAATGGCGCTAGCTGCGCAGCATTTGTGCACCGCCGCAGTCAGTGTCAGCCAGTTTGCCGTGGCATACGGAGCTCCATCGCAGTCTTTAACACTGGTAGCATGCCGCGACAGCGTGGACGTGAACCGTATGTGCAGTTGACGGACTTTGAGCGAGGGCGTATAGTGGGCATGCGGGAGGCCGGGTGGACGTACCGCCGAATTGCTCAACACGTGGGGCGTGAGGTCTCCACAGTACATCGATGTTGTCGCCAGTGGTCGGCGGAAGGTGCACGTGCCCGTCGACCTGGGACCGGACCGCAGCGACGCACGGATGCACGCCAAGACCGTAGGATCCTACGCAGTGCCGTAGGGGACCGCACCGCCACTTCCCAGCAAATTAGGGACACTGTTGCTCCTGGGGTATCGGCGAGGACCATTCGCAACCGTCTCCATGAAGCTGGGCTACGGTCCCGCACACCGTTAGGCCGTCTTCCGCTCACGCCCCAACATCGTGCAGCCCGCCTCCAGTGGTGTCGCGACAGGCGTTAATGGAGGGACGAATGGAGACGTGTCGTCTTCAGCGATGAGAGTCTCTTCTGCCTTGGTGCCAATGATGGTCGTATGCGTGTTTGGCGCCGTGCAGGTGAGCGCCACAATCAGGACTGCATACGACCGAGGCACACAGGGCCAACACCCGGCATCATGGTGTGGGGAGCGATCTCCTACACTTGCCGTACACCACTGGTGATCGTCGAGGGGACACTGAATAGTGCACGGTACATCCAAACCGTCATCGAACCCATCGTTCTACCATTCCTAGACCGGCAAGGGAACTTGCTGTTCCAACAGGACAATGCACGTCCGCATGTATCCCGTGCCACCCAACGTGCTCTAGAAGGTGTAAGTCAACTACAATGACCAGCAAGATCTCCGGATCTGTCCCCCATTGAGCATGTTTGGGACTGGATGAAGCGTCGTCTCACGCGGTCTGCACGTCCAGCACGAACGCTGGTCCAACTGAGGCGCCAGGTGGAAATGGCATGGCAAGCCGTTCCACAGGACTACATCCAGCATCTCTACAATCGTCTTCATGGGAGAATAGCAGCCTGCATTGCTGCGAAAGGTGGATATACACTGTACTAGTGCCGACATTGTGCATGCTCTGTTGCCTGTGTCTATGTGCCTGTGGTTCTGTCAGTGTGATCATGTGATGTATCTGACCCCAGGAATGTGTCAATAAAGTTTCCCCTTCCTCGGACAATGAATTCACGGTGTTCTTATTTCAATTTCCAGGAGTGTATTTATCGTCCATGTTTCACTTCCATACATGGCTACATTCCATACAAATACTTTCAGAAACGACTTCCTGACACTTAAACCTATACTGGATGTTAACAAACTTCTCTTCTTCAGAAACGATTTCCTTGCCATAGCCAGTTTACGTTTTATATCCTCTCTACTTCGACCATCATCATTTATTTTGTTCCCCAAATAGCAAAACTCCTTTACTACATCAAGTGTCTCATTTCCTAATCTAATGCCCTCAGTATCGCCCGATTTAATTCGACTACATTCCATTATCCTCGTTTTGCTTTTGTTGATGTTCGTCTTATATACTTATTACCGCTTATACAAGTTATATTACATGAAAATCTTAACCCTATATGTCCAACGAAAAACTCTTCATTTTCGATAATGAAGTGTAGAATTAACTCTCTGCATCCATTGACAAGTTTCACAAGCCAAAACGTGTGAAACACTCTGATGATGACCTGAATTAGATATAAACGTAAGTTGTCTTCATTGCACAGGGAATTATAACACCCACGAATTATTTTAAAAATTCGATACAGATAAATAGCAAAAAAAAAAAAAAAAACAATGTAACAAATGAAACAGTAAGTGACAGACAACTTTCAAAGTTTTTGAATTTCATTTTTATTTTATTTTTTATTTATAAATGTTCTGTATGCGCGTACTTCGGCGCACGGCACATACATATATGGTAATAGGTAGTCCAGTTCTGCCCATACTCGACCAGCATATCAGATGTGTTTGCTGCGACATGGTGTCATGAGTCTTCGTGGTTGTGTCTTAGGGGTTGAACACGAACGCTGTTCTTCTTGTAATCCCACAAGAAAAACTGCAGGCCTTCAAGCCCGGCCACAGTGGTGGCCACTCGATTAGAGCTAGGTCAACTGCCGCTACACCGCCTATCCGGTGTCGTGGCAACGTTTTATTCAGCTAATCTCGTACACAACTGACTGTAGACATGTGTAGGGTCACCATGCTGTTTTAAGATGAAATCCCTAGAGTAAGTTTCAAGTTGCGGCATGAGTCGCAATTGCAGCATGTTGAAAAGGTGATGATACCACTGATAGTTGTCAATGGAGAGTCGATAGACTTTTGGAACAGGCTCGGATCATGTTTAATTTCTCGGAATCGCGGACGTCGGACAGTTGCATGTGCATTCTCTCTCCTCCATATGAGTGTATTATATCGGTTGACCTTTCACAGAAAATTTAAAATGGCTTCGCCATTGACGATTAATTTGTTTGCCAAGTCGACATATCAGTGCAGAACTCCAGACGACACAGTTTGTCTCCATGGAGTACTGTTTATGGGAGCTGCAGTTCGTAAAGCTTCACTCTTGATCGCTTCCGAAGGGTTTTTGTCACTTTTGGCCAGTCCTGCACTAGCTCGATAGGCCAACTTTGTGGAACTTTGCAATATTACGTTCTTCAAGCGGTCCAGTGTCTGTTCAGTCCGAACGTTTTGCAACTCACAAACTGCCATCCTCCTTGAATTTCTAATACCACTTCACTATGCTGCTGTAAACTGCCATTGTCATGTAAAACTTTCCGTAGAATGTACTTTGCCACCTCACTACCGATTTCAGCTTGCAAATTCTAGCACGCAAAATGCTATCTCTCTGCCTAGTTCGCCGCAATCTTCAGAAAATACGCTCACTAGCGCCCTTGTGGGCAGTCTTACAAACTAACTTGCTAAAAAACACGTCTTGCATGTGCAGCATCCTTTCCGACGTCACGCGTATCCATTTACTTACTCCGACGGTTTTAAAACTTTGCATAAGAAAAAAGAACTCCGTCTTCAGGCCACGAGTGGCCTACCGGGACCACCCGACCGCCGTGTCATCCTTAGTGGAGGATGCGGATAGGAGGGGCGTGTGGTCAGCGCACCGCTCTCCCGGTCGTAAGATGGTATTCTTGACGGAAGCCGCTACTATTCGGTCGAGTAGCTCCTGAATTGGCATCACGAGGCTGAGTGCACCCTGAAAAATGGCAACAGCGCATGGCGGCCTGGATGGTCACCCATCCAAGTGCCGACCACGCCATACAGCGCTTAACTTCGGTGATCTCACAGGAACCAGTGTAGCTAGGGTGGCAAGGCCGTTGCCCTTTCAAACTTTGCATGGACTTTGTGATTACACTCTGTATCTCACATGACAAGTTGTGCTTGAACAATCTGTTCCTTGATTTTACTTTTCAGCTACTGTGTACATTGCCTATATTTCTTGTAAATGGCTGCCATTTTTGAGTTCTTAGTAAGTATAACGTTTCGACCCGAGCCAGGCTCGTGTTGGTATCACGAGGTCGAGTGAAGACCAGAGGTGAGTGACCTTGTGAAGTGCCAGGGCCCTTAAGATACATCATTCAATTAACAGTCAGTTATTGGCGAGAGCTTTGCAATCATACTTGTCTCCTTCCCTGCACTGCCTAGCAGCAACTGCGCTTAGTCCGTGCTGCTTGAAAGCACGAGGTAGCGAATCAGTGCCCAGCGAAGAACTTGGCTCAACACAGGGTCTAGCGTTGTCTGTGGTTATTGTGGCGGCAGCTTTGGACGTCTTCGGAGCCTCAGAGCTCTCGATGAGTGAAGCCGCGCTTAGGCTCGTTCCCAGAATATTGCATAACAAAAAATGATTCAAATGGCTCTGAGCTCTATGAGACTTAACATCTGAGGTCATCAGTCCCCTAGAACTTAGAACTACTTAAACCTAACTAACCTAAGGACATCACACACATCCGTCCCCGAGGCAGGATTCGAGCCTGCGACCGTAGCAGCCGCGCCTAGAACCGCTCGGCCACCGCGGCCGGCAATATTGCATACCCTGTGGCCTGTTGTTGAAGGGGCATGAAGGCGGAAGACTTAACACTAACACGAAAGACAGCCCGAGTCGTGGCCCAAGCGTACAGCCTGTGAGGCAGTACTTGTACTGCCCTAGGAGTGGCGACACAAGCGCCCAGAGCCCACGCAGAACGAAAGATCACTTCTTCATCCACGGAAGATCACTCCGGCCTCCATCTTCAGTCAGTCTCTGTTGTGAACAGCATGACTGCAGCCTGTAGATCAGCAGTCCCCTCCACTGCAGAACGGCTGCGGACTTGTAGCAGTGGACTCCAAGATGGCGGCAACTTGTAAACAGTTGCTGAGTTCACCAAAGAATACTGAACCTTAATGGAGCTGGTCTTCCATCGGTATCCGTGATGCAGTTAGAATGGCCTCACTCTGAGAAAGCTTATGGAGGACGGAGGTTTTACAGCTGGCAATGACGTGGTCCCCCTCACATTGTCACAACATCAACCACCCCTGCTCTATGAGGTCGAGCATTATCATGTGTCAATATGAAGTCTGCGCCAACAGCAGCTCGCAACAACCGCAAATGATGTTCTAAGATTTCGTCACGATACCTGACAGTGGTTAAACCTCGACGATTCACCTGTAGAATTTCATGAAGAAGGGTTCGAGTGGTAAACATAATCCTTACTCACACCATTAGGAATCCTCCTCGATATTGGTCTCTTTCCACAATGTTTGGGTCTCGAAATCGTGTTCCACGTTCCCTCCAGAAGCGAACCCATCGAAAACCACTCTCCAGACTAAATCGAGACTCATATGCGAAAACAACATTGGCGCTCTCTTCGACCGTAATAGTGGCATATTGATGACTCCACTCCAGACGTTCTCTTCTCTGAAGACGCGTCAGTGGTACGCATACAGCAGGTCTCCGAAAATAGAGGCCACTCTGTCGAAGCCTTCTGCACAGCGTTTGGCCCGATACAACACTTCCAGAGGATGCTGCGGGTTCACATTGCAGTTGCCGTGCTGTACTAACGCTATACCGTCGTGCCCTTACAACTAAATAACACCTCTCCCTCCTGAAGTCACACGTTGTCGGCCCTGCCCTGGTCTTCGGGATACACATCCAAGAAACCATAGAATGATTCACACTAAGCCATCGGGCCACATCAGTTTGCGACTGTCCTGTTTTCGTTCTTTCTATGGCCCTCCACCGCAGAGTCTGGGATAATTCTGTGCAATACTGCACCGTCTGTGACTGCGTACACAGGAACTGTGCATGTGTGGCCACCCGGAAAACCCTACCTCGTTTCAGGGGTTGCCCGACATCATCAATGGCTTCGTCGTCCGTTGACCGGAATGCCATTTTACGTGTAGAACACGATCGTACGGACATCTAGTTGACAGTTTGTACCATTATATCGTGAATTGGACACAGGAAGGGGAAACAGTGGTTTTCTGCTTTAATCTTGGACGCCAGTGTATTTCAGTCATATTTGTACAAAACTTTCACCTCTGTCTCTAGCGAATTTCACACTGCACGCAGCTCAGTGTTTATGGCGCACATCTCTTGAACTATATTTCGTATAATGATGTAATTTTGCAGGTATATCCAGTGCTGCAGGTGGATACTGTCTACAAAATAGAATATATAGAATGATATTTTCACTCTGCAGCGGAGTGTGCGCTGATATGAAACTTTCTGGCAGATTAAAACTGTGTGCCGGACCGAGACTCGAGCTCGGGACCTTTGCCTTTCGCGGGCAAGTGCTCTACCAATTGAGCTACCCAAGCATGACTCATGCCCCGTCCTCACAGCTTTACTTCTGCCAGCACTTTACTTCTGAGAGCACATGCCCGCGAAAGGCAAAGGTCCCGAGTTCGAGTCTCGGTCCGGCACACAGTTTTAATCTGCCAGAAAGTTTCATATAGAATATAGTTAATAGTAAAGAAGTAAGAAATTAAAACGTCATGCCTGATGCAGCAGTTTTACTGCATTAACAGCAAAAACGTAATAAACGATAAAAAATTTTCATCTTTTTGTAGCGGGAAGATTTGAAATTATTTGTCAAGTTTGTTGCAAGTCACTAACTGCTCTTATTCTCAAATACTTGATGAATGTAATCAGGCCATTTGGGCGTCGTGAGCTAAGATGCTTCCTCACCCCCACCTTCATCCCTTTAAGAGGTAAATGGTTCTTATCCCCACAGTGGCTTTTCCCAAACAATATGGGATTTGTCTACCAAGTTTGGTCGAAATTGATCCAGTGGTTTAGGAGTCGGTGTGGAACATTCATACATACATACATACATACATACACTGTTATCATTGATGTACGGATTCAAGTGACAATGGAATTAAGTAATGATGTGTGTGAAGCTTTTTAAGTGTTAATAATAACACTTGCAAACAATATGAGTGAATGGCAAATAAACAAAATTTAAGAAAGGTCTGTTTCCTCTTCATTGTAGCGTAGCTGTACGTGTGAAGGGTAAAGGCCACTGATGCCTGTGTGGAATGCGAAAGGCATCCACAACACGAACATCGACAGTGATGAGCTGGAAAGTTAGAAATGCCGTTTCACCTCAGACCTTACGCACCAGTGCTTCATTTACATGAAACGCACTGTGGTTGCCTTCTGCAGGCGTAGCCGTCAGTTATTGGACTGCTACTCTCAAAATCAGGGTAACCGGCCCTGGAAATTCGGTCCACAAACACACAGCGTGGGTGTCTGCTTTCCGGCCGTGTTTATTCGCAAAGGCAAACTAAACCAGACAGACCTCGGAGCGCTGTTTAATATTTCAGCGAAAGTACATTAAACAATTACACAAATTGGTTCCATGAGTCACAAACACAAGTCGGTACCGTTCCAAAATTTTACTGTGTTTCGCAGATTTATTGTAGCCACACTGTCAGGGACGAGGTGGAAACCTTTAAAGAACAAAATATTAATTCGATTTCGGGGAGAAACTGTATACTTTTACGACAAAGCACAGCTAACTTGGCTTGAAAAGCGTTGTAAACAAGTGAAAATATAACACGCTACTAATACAAAACAAACCGCCATAAATCACTTAGTTTTGTACACTATTTTCGCTCTACAAACACGAAGATGATCTGATCTGTGGCTGGAAATCAAGTCTACTCTACATCCATACTCCGCAAACCACCGTAAAATGCATGGCAGCCGGCACTTCCCGTGATACCACGTATTAGGGTTACTTTCAGTTCCATTGCCGTATGGAGCGTAGGAAGAACGATTCCTTAAATGTCTGTGCAAGGTCTAAACATGTCTCCATGGTCCCTACGGGAGCGCAAAATGAATATTGTAGTATATAACGCTGGTTCTTGCGACTTTGTTTGCAGGGTTTGCGGCGTACTTACCCTCCATCTTCAAGTGACAGCCAGTTCAGATTTTTCAGGATCTCCGCGACGCTCTCCCATTGGTCAAACAAACCTGTGGCCATTCCTGCAGCCTTTCTTTGTATACGTTCAGGGAAGGAGCGGTTCGTCACGGGAGTTCCTCCCGTATGTGGGCAATATTTTGTCAAAATCGGGCAGAATCTTAAGCAAGTAATCTTCCGGCCGCCTACAAAGACCTGTGCTCTTTGGTTCAGTAAAGGAGGATGTTGGACTGCGGAGGGCTGGAGTCTACAGAATACCTTGCCAGTGTGGCAAAGCCTACGTTGGTCAGCCAACTTGCGCAGTGGACGAAACATGATCGCTATACTCGCCATTCGCAGCCCAGGAAGTCAACCATAGCCTCGACAAGATCTTTTTAGGATTCAATTATTAACGAAACGAGATGGTGGCTTTCAACTGGATAAGGCGTGTGAACAGGTGAATTCTTTAATTTTTTTCAGGAAGAAAGTATTTTATGACTAATGAAGCGTCTAGCGGCAGTTAATTTTGATTCTGACATTTGAGCTTTAACTTCATGAGCAAGCATTCCGACAGAGATCGCGCATGTAATGTCACCATTAAGCATACACCTGTGCGTCATAGATGGAGGAATATTCGAAGAGGGCGCGAAATTCGACAGAGGTCGCTTACTTAGCGGCTTCCATTCCATATGCGTCCCCGCACCAATTTTTGGTATGAAGTAATCTCCAGTGAAAAACATTCACATTAAGACAGCTGAATGGTTGTCAGCCGAAATATGTGGCAAGATGTCGACGTAATCCTACTGCAACCTCGAAACTTCATGGAATGCTCTACGTAGGGAAAATTTGGAAAGTCATATTCCTAATCAATGCATTACTCTTAAACATTATCAATACCTCACTGACCGTGCACCGTATTTCAGACAGTACTTCATTATAGGTAACTGTTTCACCTGCAGGGAGGTTAGTGTTAATATTGTCTGACAGGTCGTTTCAGTTATTCTCTGCATTTTATTAAATATTGTTTTTACCACTTCCTCAAGGTCTCTGATATCAGTTTCAACGTGTACATCATCAAACAGGTCTGGTACGTTTATCGTCACTGGGCTTCAGAACTATACACTCTTGGTAGTTTTCAGAACATACATTTAACACTGGTTCATAGGATGCCTTGTCGCACTCAGCACTTACAAAAGCGTAGTTTTACCAATCGATTATTGACGATTACAACATCCCATAGACATGACAGTATGATTTGGGAACATACGTAATAGCGAGCTTAGATTTTCTATAAAGTTTTTGATATTATATCGGAGTGACTCTCATCGCTGTTAGAAAAATCTGATTATAAGTTCACCCTTGAAACTAAAGTAAGTCCAAAAACCTCGTAAAGAGGTTTAGTTTCTGTCTCTGTGCATCTGAGATTATTGTCTACCTCCATTCGCCATTGACCCATCATTTCCATGCACCTTTGGACTGACCTAAAAAATCTCTGTCATATATTCTAATTTTAGGGCACTATCTATACCGGGCATTACGTGAGCTTCACTACGTTTTAGAAGTGCTTCAAAATCTGACACTTGAGTGCGAATGTTTTGGCAGTTGATTATTAAGATTTTAGTAGTCTCGTCTTTCGGGGCATTTCTGTGGATTTTACACTAAATCTTATACCAGCTGAGCTACTCTACGTTATTATCATCAGGACTGGATGAACAGGTGCCTCATCTACATGAAAAATTATAGTCGTCCCATATACAGTCAGCTACATGGGTAACAGCTTCCGTATGTGATGCGCTTTTGAAATATTTAATGGAATCTTTAAGTTATTGATGGTGCAAGTCTGGGAAATCGCAGCCTATCTTTTCACAGAACCTTCAAAGCCTCTACTTCCAGTCTTCTACTTGATTAAAAACTAGAGGGGGGGGGGGGCGCACCATTATTTCTGGAGATAGTGTGGCACATCGTGAGCTAATTTGGAATTCCGTAAACAGCAGCAATATTTCGTTCGAACCTTTATAATAATAGGCAGCTGGTTGCACGCTGGTCTCTTAATGGGTGTCATGTTGAATGACACTCCCAGGCATGTAGTGAAACAGCACAACCTTTCCATGCTTTTCTGCCAGTTCCCTAAGGAGCAACATTATTCGCCCTAAGTTCGAATTGCCGATGGTTAACAGATACCCAGCTTTGGCGACTGCTTTTTCCTGGGACGTTGGATGCTTCTAATTATATATAGGGTGTATCATATGTTTAGGTTCAGTTTCGGTAAGAAAGAGCATCTCATTTTTGGGTAGGGGGATGGTCGTAATATCGTGAGTATTCCTTGTCCCTATCTGCCGTGGAAAGGGCCCTGGACTGACCACTTACACACCGCCCACAGTTAAGCGATTGAAAGGTGATAGAGCTTGAAATTCGTGCAGAGAAGATATGATCCACGTACCTTTCACATCTCTGGTAGGTCCCCACGCAAGATCCTCATACACATTAGCTTCCAACCACTTGACAGGAGAGAGATTTCCAGCTTGTTACAAACTTCAAATAGCTCATTCCATGCGTGAGAACAACATTCACAACGAGACTCTGCTGCGGCTAGTGCAGTGCTTTATAGAACAGTAAACAAATAACTGAACTAGCTGCTTCTCTTGATACGTTATGCTACAAGGATTACAAGTTTCTTGTAAGAACTGAAGCTATAAACATCTAACAAAGTGACTTACGGCTTAACAGAACTAGAGAGTAGAAAAAATAGTGACAAAATTTCTAGGTGCTATGATGGTGGTTGAAATTTTGAGTCATGAGCTTTTGCTTTTTCAAGGTTATTGTTGCACAGTAGAGTAGGAGGTAAGTGCAGGAATAAAATTTTGATAAAAAACGATCGAGAAGTCGCAAAGTGCGTGCGTCTGCCGGCTACGCAACGGTCTCATAACCTAATGTCAACAAGGGAGGCCCAAAGTACAAACAAGCTGGCAGCTCTTTCCATCAGGCTGCTCGTGGCGGCAGCCAACAACAACGGATTCAGCATTTTCGCTGTACTGTAACGAGGTTAAATGTAGCATCACCAAGCGGTGTCCTAAAAACGCCATTCAGGATACAAACATCGCGTAAAGAACTCCTCGAAACCTTGACGTTAAACACTAGAGCAACCGAGATAGCTACCGTTACGCATGCAGTCGCTAACGATCTGTATTCTTTACGTTGTTTCTCCTTCATCTGTTCGTACTGTTATGTTGCAGAATAAAAGCAACCTTGCAAAATTTCTGTTGCAATTTAGGACACCAGTGTAAGTTAAATATATGTGGCAAGCGCGTACGCGGGCAAAGAGCTCCTCCTAAATCCGTGGATCGATTTCAGCCAAACTTGGTAATTGTACTAGTATCTGGAAAGAAATACTGTGCGAATAAGAACCAGTAACCTCCTGTTGGGTAGGGGGTGATAATGTGAAAAGACAAGGGGCAGTAGGAGATCTACAGTGGGAAGAAATGAGGAGATAAATATAGCTGCAGTAGAGGAAGAGATGGCCAGAGAAAGGGGGAGGACAAGGTGGACGGAGAGAGGGGAGAGGAGATGAGCAGATGCACAGGGAGATGAGGAACGAGGAAATGGACTAAAAGAAAACTGGAAAAAATACACACCCAGCCAACGCCGGGGACTCAGCTACTTATAATGTACAGTTAAGTGCCTTACCTTTTTTTATGAGGCTGTGTTTATTACTCAAAAATTTATACGTTTATCACGAACAGCTGGTATCGGCCTCTGTAGCCGTTATGAAGTACAGGTACGATTACGCATTTCAGTTAATTCTTGATAATGTAAGCTTATGGAAGATTTCTCTGGGTTAACAATGACGGACTCTAGACTAATGAAAGGGATACTTCTATCTCCAGTATTTGTAGATTTAGAAGAAAGATTTTTCACACTCTTTAAAAAATTTTGAAGACAGCAGGGTAAAATGCAGGGGGTGAAAGCGTGTCCACAATTCGCACAGAAACCAGACTATCAAAACTCATATGAAAGGGAGGCAGTAGCTGAGAAGGTAATGATGCAGGGTTGTAGCCCATCCGCCACGTTATTCAGTCTGCACATCCAGCAATCTATGGAAAAATCCAAGGAGAAACTTGGAAAGTGAACAGAAGTTCCAATAGAAGAAGATTTGCCAATTAAATTGTAATTCTGTCACAGAAAGCAAAGGACCTGAATGAACAGTTTGACAGTATGTATACTGTCTTGGAAAGTGTTATAAGATGGTTATCAACAAAACTATCACAAATGTAACAAAGTGTAGTCGAATTAAATTTTATTAGTCTGAGGTGATCTTAAAGTTAAGAACCTATAGCGCATCGTGTCCGCGCATCCTGTCACGTGAGGTCCATTCAGTGATGGCATTTCCAGCAGGACAATAAAAGTTTGTTCCCAAGAAATAAGTGGGATTTTTAGCCACATATGTAATAGCTCTCTGAAGCAGGGTATTTTCCCAGATAGACTGAAGTATGCCATTGTTAAACCACTGCATCAAAAAGGGGATACGTCTGATGTCAACAACTACCGCCCAATCTCTCTTCTGACTGCCTTATCCAAAATTCTTGAAAAAGTAATGTATTGTAGAGTAGCTTCACACCTTTGTGAAAATAAAGTTTTAACAAAATGTCACTTTGGTTTCCAGAAGGGTTTTTCAACAGAAAATGCTATATATACTTTCACTAATGAAATATTAAATCCTCTGAGTAAAGTGATTTTTTGTGATTTATCAAAGGCTTTTGACTGTGTAAATCACGGAATACTTCTAGATAAGCTCAAGTACTGTGGTACGAATGGGACAGTGCTCAAATGATTTAAATCATACCTAACTGGAAGAGTGCAGAAAGTTGAAATAAGCAGTTTACATAATATGCAAAAAACTGGTGATTTCTCAAACTGGGGAACACTCAAGAATGGGGTGCCGCAAGGTTCGGTCTTGGGTCCTCTGCTGTTATTAATATATATTAATGACTTGTCATTCTATATTCACGAAGATACAAAGCTGGTACTTTTTGCCGATGACACAAGTAGAGCTATCACACCCAACAGACAAGAATTAACTGGTGAAATTGTAAAGGATGTTTTCCCGAAAATCATTAAGTGGTTCTCTGCAAATGGTCTCTCATTAAACTTTGACAAAACACAGTATATACAGTTCCACACAGTAAATGGAACGACACCATTAATAAATATAGACTTCGATCAGAAATCGGTAGCTAAGGTAGAATATTCAAAATTTCTAGGTGTATGCATTGATGAGGGGTTGAACTGGAAAAAAAACACACTGAGGATCTGCTGAAACGTTTGAGTTCAGCTGTTTATGCTATTAGGGTCATTGCAAATTTTGGCGATATACATCTCAGTAAATTAGCTTACCACGCCTATTTTAATTCTCTCCTTTCGTATGGCATCATATTCTGGGGTAACTCATCATTGAGTAAAAGAGTGTTCATTGCACAAAAGCATGTAATCCGAATAATTTCTGGAGCTCATCCATCATCCTGCAAACACTTATTTAAAGAGCTAGAGATCTTCACTGTAGCCTCACAATATATATATATTCATTTATGAAATTTGTTATTAACAATCCGAATGAATTCAAAAGTAATAGCAGTGTACATGGCTACAACACTAGCAGAAAGGATGATCTTCACTACTCAAGGTTAAATCTAACTTTGGCTCAGAAGGGGGTAAATTATGCTGCCACAAAAGTCTTTGTTCACGTACCTAATAGCATCAAAAGTTTGACAGATAGCCATATAGCATTTAAAAGGAAATTAAAAGAATTTCTTAATGGCAACTCCTTCTACTCATTAGATGAATTTTTGGATATAGTAAGTTGGTAATTTCCCCAACTCCCACCAAAAAAATGTAATATTTTGTGTAATGTAATATTCTGTATAGACACCTTTTATTAACCTGACACGTTCCACATCATTACGAAGTGTCGTATTCATGATCTATGGAACAAGTACTAATCTAATCTAATCTAATCTGTCGGCTCACTACGCCGCCATTACCTTTCACGCCTCTGCCGGTGTTGTTCGTATGTTTATACTGTTTCGTTTGCCGCCATGTCAGTTAGTAATCCTACTGATTGTGAAATGCGCTCAGTTTTTTGGTTCTTAAATGCAAAACAAGTTCGTCCTGTTGAAATTCACCGGCAGGTTGTTGAAGATTATGATACATACGCGATGAATGATGGAAATGTGCGTAAATAGTGTAGGCTGTGTATTGAAGGAAGGACAAATGTTCATGATGAAGGAAGACCTGGATAACTTACTGTCATGAATGAAGACTTCACACAAAAAGTAGATGAGGCAATTCGCCTACACAGGAACTTCGCTATCGACGAGCTGAATTATAAATTTCCACAGGTTTCAAGATCAGTAGTTTCCTACGTTGTTACTGACCAACTTCACTACAAAAAAGTGTGTCGAGATGGGTGCTGGAAATGTTGACAGAAGAACACAAAACGAAGCGAATCACACATTCTTCTTCCGTTTTGAAGAGCTATCACAAGGACTGTGACGAGTCCTTTAGTCACATTGTGACCGGTGGGTTGTGCATTACACTCCAGAGAATAAACATCAGTCCAGTGAATGGCGTCATTCAAACTACCCGATGAAACCAAGAAAATTCAAACAAGAGCCTTCAACACCGGAAATCATGGCCATGGTTTTCTGGGACCGGAAAGGCATTCTTCTGTTAGACTTTGCCAAGATGAATGACGATAAATGCTGAGAGGTACTGTGAAACATCATTAAAGCTTAGGCGCGCTATTCAAAATCGCCGGTCAGGACTGCTCTCTTAGCTCGTCGTTCTTCTTCACGACAATGCTCGGCCTTACGTTGTAGCAAGAACAAAGACGCAACTGGACATTCTCCATTAAGAATTACTGGATCATCAATGATATAGCCATAATTTAACACTATCAGACTATCATCTCTTTCCAAAACTCAAAAAATTTCTTGGTGGAAAGAGTTGGGGAAAGTGATGATGAAAAGGTTGAAAGAAACTGTTACTAACTGGTTTAACGGTCAGGTGGCAGAGTCCTTTGATGCTGGATCCAATAGCTGGTGCCAAGACTTGACAAATATTTAAACGTTGATAGTGGCTTCGCTGAGAATTGAAAAATGTGCATGTTGTTGTTTGTGCTACAATTTACGTTCACAAATAAAGTTTCTCTCACTTCATTACAAATCGATTCTTACTTTACAAATGATCCTCCTATATAGGACACAAAAGCAGTATATGAGTTTTGGTTTTTTGGGTAGCAAAATAAGTGACGATTTTTTGTCTGTGGAGGATACAACATGGAGACTGACAAAACCAAGAAAAGTTTTTCTGAAATAGGTAACATGTAATATAACGGTGTTAGGAATCTTTTCTGAACGTATTTGTCTGGAGTGTAGGTCTGTACTCAAGTGGGCGTTATACTTAACACATAGGAAGAGAACAGAAGCTTTTCAAATGTGTTGAACAGAAGACTACCGAAAATTAGATGTGTGTATCGAATAATAAGTGAGAAATAATGGATCGATTTGGGAAGAAACCATGGCACGACCTCATCAAAAGAAGGGATAGGCTGAAAGGCCACATCCTAAGGCATAGACGAAACCCTCTCAACATGTGTAGAAAGTAAGTATGAACGCTAGTCGAGGAATTTTCACACCGTGCTGCTTCTTCACAACTCCCCTAGATAATTCTTCTCGTCAAATCAGTTCAATAACAAAGCATGACGATAATTACGAAATTAATTTACAGCAGCTTATGGATAACAGATTAATTCAGTACGCGTCATATCTTCCATTTCAAACAATTAAAGTGAAGTGACTTCATTTCTATTTAACAAACAGCAATTTACAGGATACGACCATCGGTGGACCAGTTTTGTACGATTATGCATTCACTCTGGAGAGATTTCTAGCTGAACGCGTTTGAGTGTTGTCTGAAACAAATCTGCATTAGCTGAATGCACCGCCGCATAAATGTCACGCAGTTAGCGTTTGAACGATATATCGCCGTTTATTTGGCGTGAAGCGCACCAACTCTACTAACTGTATTGCAGAATAATTAATTGCTACTTTTCAGTTCATTGAGACATGCACAGAAATTCGTTGATGAGGCAAAAAGGCTTTAACGATCACAACACTGTATCGTTTGCAAGCGGTTTACAACACGAAAGTTATTCATTTCAGTGAAACAAAAACATCGCTCAACACATATCACATGCTACATTTTAGGTGGATGAAAACAGAAATTTTATGAGGCATGAAAAACTGCAAATATTGTTATTAAGAATAATGTTTCGATATACGTCCACCAATATAATCGAAGTGTGTGGCAGTTTCATTCTTGGTAGGACTCTACCATGCAGAAATGGTGCACGCATCCTACCTCTCTTGCCCTTGATATGTGGAAATGTCACTCCAAGATTCTTCCTTGAATACCTTAAGGTTGACAAACGAATAAATGTGTCACAAGGTTCATTACACTCTGGTTTCATTATTACTCGACAGATCATTATAGCATCGTAACTCAGATGAAATCGGTCAGTTCAAAAATGGTTCAAATGGCTCTGAGCACTATGGGACTCAACTGCTGTGGTCATAAGTCCCCTAGAACTTACAACTACTTAAACCTAACTAACCTAAGGACATCACACACATCCATGCCCGAGGCAGGATTCGAACCTGCGACCGTAGCGGTCGTGCGGTTCCAGACTGTAGCGCCTTTAACCGCTCGGCCACTCCGGCCGGCGAAATCGGTCAGTGTTTGATAAAAATCGAACAGGGAGGGCATTGACTAGCATAGCATTCAGGAGGTTAAAGTTCCTGAGTACCCATGTAGATTAGGTTTTCCGTGGTTTCTCATTATCTACTTGGGGAAACGCCAAATCGATAAGCTCAAATCTCCTGTTTCTTTTTATTCGTTTGTTTAGTAAAAACGACGGAAAGTGACGTAAGGTACCTGATACTCAATACAGTATTTATGTTCGTTGTGCCAATGACCAACCACTTTCTGTGAACAAAAGAGATCCCTTTATGCCGACGGTTTGGCGTTTAGCGAGTCAAGGGAAATCTGTTGACGATGTTGAAGCCCATCTGACAAACACATTGAGAAACTGAATGTGTATTACTCCAACAATCAACTTCGTCTGTATCCATTTAAGCACTATCAGGTACGTCATACTTTGACGTAGAGACAGTATTGTGAAAATACGAGACTGGAGTTGGAAACGAGAAGTAATATCCTTGGTGAGATCATTGCTAGCGGGTGGCGCTCTCGACCACAAACCCTGAGCGACGGCACTAGCTAAGTGTTACAGTGCTGCAGAGTATGCGTGCTCGCTTCACCCATGCGAACATAATTGACGAAGAGAAACGTGTTGGCTTTTTACAGGGTTTTCAAACCGACTTGCTGGCATAGTGCCACCAGACAATCGACGTGAAGTAGAGAACAAATCAGGTTAAGCAGGACAACCATCCACTACATGGGCACGTTCCAGCCTCAAGTTTGAGGTCCAGAAGAAGTTTTCTCAAGTTCACTTCAGTCGCGGAGACAACAGGAGCTACAGCGATGTAACAGTTGTGGATCTCTTCGCTGCCTCTCCCTTTGGAAGCGTAGGTCCAAGCAGAATTGGGCCGTGTGGAGATCACTCCGTCGTCTTCCTTCTAGAGTGGAAGATCCATAGGTAACATCCAGAAATAGCATTTCTCCATCGATTCCGTCTATAGTGACTATATAGAACTACACACCATGGAGCACCTACTGGGTTGTAATTTATGCCGTAGATCTTGCTCGGAAGAAAAATATGATCTGCAACCGAAATTGCAAGATTTTAGTCAACAATTATGTAACTTTATAACCAATTTGTTTTTAATGGTAACTACAGTGTATCGAATTCGTTTCTGCCTGGTTTAAAAAAAGAAACTTTAGGATTCACAGCTATGAAGGAAGCGGTTGGGTGAGGTTCAAGATGAAGATACGGCACGTTTTCAACCAATCCCACAAGAGCTGTAGCAGCGGCAACCACCCGCAGTTGTCCTTCACCCCGCCACTACATCACTTCCAATTTGCAGTATGCGGCAGTTCATTGCGTGCTGACATTTTGTTTATTATTTTTTCTCTTACAGTTGAGGAGTCAACGTACTATCTGTGTTGCGCGATACTGAATAATGTCGGAAGCAAGTTCTTGAAATGATATTGTTGTTGTTGGGGTCTTCAGTCCAGAGACTGGTTTGATGCAGCTCTCCATGCCACTCTATCCTGTGCAAGCTTCTTCATCTCCCAGTACCTACTGCAACCTACATCCTTTTGAATCTGCTTAGTGTATTCATCTCTTGGTCTCCCTCCACGGTGCCCTCCAGTACTAAATTGGTGATCCCTCGATACTTCAGAACATGACCTACCAACCGATCCCTTCTTCTAGTCAAGTTGAGCCACAAACTTCTCTCCTCCCCAATTCTGTTCATTACCTCCTCATTAGTTGTGTGATCTACCCATCTAATATTCAGCATTCTTCTGTAGCACCACATTTCGAAAGCTTCTATTCTCTTCTTGTCTAAACAACTTATCGTCCACGTTTCACTTCCATACATGGCTACACTCCATACAAATACTTTCAGAAACGACTTCCCGACAATTAAATCTATACTCGATGTTAACACATTTCTCTTCTTCGGAAACGCTTTTCTTGCCATAGCCAGTCTACATTTTATATTCTCTCTACTTCTACCATCATCAGTTATTTCGCTCCCCAAATAGCAAAACTCAGCTACTACTTTAAGTGTCTCATTCCTAATCTAATTCCCTCAGCATCGCCCGACCTATTCGACTACATTCCATTATCCTCGTTTAGATTTTGTTGATGTTCAACTTATATCCTTCTTTCAAGACACTGTCCATTCCGTTCAACTGCTCTTCCAGGTCCTTTGCTGTCTCTGACAGAATCACAAGGTTATCGACGAACCTCAAAGTTTTTATTTCTTCTCCATGGATTTTAATTCCTACTCCCATTTTTTTCTTTTGTTTCCTTTACTGCTTGTTCATTAAACAGATTGAACAACATCTAGGATAGGCTACAACCCAGACTCACTCCCTTCCCAATCACAACTTGCCTGTCATGCCCCTCGAATATTATAACTGCCATCTGGTTTCTGTACAAATTGTAACTAGCCTTTCGCTCCCTGTATTTTACCCCTGCCACCTTCAGAATTTGAAAGAGAGTATTCCAGTCAACATTGTCAAAAGCTTTCTCTAAGTCTACAAATGCTATAAATGTCAAATGATATTGAGTAGAAAAGTTCGTCAAGGCTGTCTTGGCCAAGGCATTGCCGTACGAGGTTACAAAGGGAAATGGTTTGAGCGTTATGTACCTAATCTGTCAACAGATGTTCGTGACAATGACCGCAGTCGTTCTATTGTTACTGGGAAGACGGTTACCATGGTAAAAGCGAAAAAGGAGATGATTAGTTTCAACGTTGCAATGTTGAAGTAAGTGACAAATTTAAAAAGGTGGCGCTTATGGATCTATCACTCCATAAGCCACAGTTCTCATCGAACGAAATCTACGAAATGACAAAAACATGTAGGGTTGTGATTATTGGGCTGTCACCTTATCACTGCCGCTTCAACACTGTTAGAATTAATGTCGACCCAAATTAAAGGCTGCTTAGCAAATAATAATGAGAGAAAGACGCTCTTTGTGATCGAGGTACTCCGCAATGAAGCAGTTACGGAAATCACCTCTCAAGACTGAAAGAACACAGTCAGTCTGACGCAGCGCATTATGGAAAAAAAGTATAGCACACTGCATCGAAAACTTTAAGGCCTAAGTAGATAAAGCAAGATAGGTCTGTGGAAATTAAAGAATGTGCGGGCGCATGTTGTCAGAAGTCTTCCCGTCGGTCACAAAAAGTCGGACGTCACATGATGTGAGGTTAGCGTGATAATAGCGCCGAATGCGGCTGGTCCCAAAACACGAGGCAATGGAAGGAACGAGAAAAAAAGTGTGTGTGTGTGTGTGCTGTGTGTGTGTGTGTGTGTGTGTGTGTGTGTGTGTGAGCGCGTGCCCGTTTCGATAATCGAGCAGTTACGGTGCACTGTGGTGGTGTTCTTCCTTCCAACATGGCCCAAAGACGACATTTAGATGACTTCACATGTGGAAGAATCATCGAAAAACTACAAGAAGGATAAAGTCTGAAGAATAACCAAGAAGTACGGCATTGTTCACACCATTGTTTCACCTGCATGGCGTGCGTTTCAAACCGTGGGGTTGAAACCATAGGCAGTGCTGCCCGACGGAGAGGAAGTGGTCGACGACGGCCAACTACGGCAGCACATGACTACTACGTCGCGCGAGAGGCAAGAAGCGACCCACGCCGGCCGAAGTGGCCGTGCGGTTAAAGGCGCTGCAGTCTGGAACCGCAAGACCGCTACGGTCGCAGGTTCGAATCCTGCCTCGGGCATGGATGTTTGTGATGTCCTTAGGTTAGTTAGGTTTAACTAGTTCTAAGTTCTAGGGGACTAATGACCTCAGCAGTTGAGTCCCATAGTGCTCAGGGCCATTTGAACCATTTGAAGCGACCCACGTCAAACAGCGCGTGCAGCTACAACCACATTTAACAGTACTGCAAGGTTTGAGACTACTACAAGATCTGAATTTGGTGACGTATTTAGCGAAGAGATCGCTTCCCCATAATTCTGTTCAATATT
Organism: Schistocerca piceifrons; assembly: GCF_021461385.2. Taxonomy (NCBI): domain Eukaryota; kingdom Metazoa; phylum Arthropoda; class Insecta; order Orthoptera; family Acrididae; genus Schistocerca; species Schistocerca piceifrons. The sequence continues at coordinate 529,041,910 of NC_060141.1, read as the reverse complement.
ATGACAAAACTGCATAACGGAAACCAGTGAACGTCTAAATAGGGATGACCCAATTAAACATGAAACACAAATACCATATCTCATATAGATACAGTGAAAATGAAGTTCAATGGACTATGGAATGAAACCAAAGGACGCAATAAAATCTTGTTTGTTACTTTACTTTACTTTTCCGTTTCCAGATCAAATTTTATTTTTCCAATAGTTAGCCACCGCTACGGCTTTGTCGTTGGCTTGTAGCAGGTCACTAAAACTGCAGGGCTCCGGCAGTAGTCGGCACATGAGCAGATGTGCCTCGTCTTGTAACTCTCCGCATCCGCAGAGAACGTTGTCATCGTTAGTCAGCAGTCCCCACTTGCACAGATTAGTTTTGCATCTGGATACACCAGCCCTCAGCCTATTTAGTGTTCTCCACACTGTGTAAGGAAGTTTGTTTCCAGGTGCCATTTGCTCTTTTGGTATTATCTGCAGTGCGGTTTGTTCATTCTCCCATTTACGGACTCTATTATCTTCCTGTGAACCGTCAGGGATCTTGGTTCTTGCAATAAAGCTATTTCTAGACTTAAGCCTCCGAGCCTGAGTGACGTGTCCATTCAGTGGGTGTCGAGAATCTGTTTTTGTTTGTTATTAATAAGCATAACTTGATTCCAATCACTGAGCAGAACAACAAGTAAAGTTGATTTATAAAAGCTACACGATAATACCTTGGCACAGGTGGGCGAGATTGGAAATGAAGTGATACAATTATGTCCACATAAACTCACCGATGGCCGGCCGAAGTGGCCGTGCGGTTAAAGGCGCTGCAGTCTGGAACCGCAGGACCGCTACGGTCGCTGGTTCGAATCCTGCCTCGGGCATGGATGTTTGTGATGTCCTTAGGTTAGTTAGGTTTAACTAGTTCTAAGTTCTAGGGGACTAATGACCTCAGCAGTTGAGTCCCATAGTGCTCAGAGCCATTTGAACCATTTTTGAAACTCACCGATAATTGCTGAAGCGGTCAACAGATTTAAGAAAAGACCCATAAAAGTACATACCGTCTAAGCACCAACTCCTTGCCTAAGCGCATTTTTATTCGAACTAAATGAGTGACTTAATTCAGAACAGGAAAACTCTAACTTGAAGCAAAAGACTTCGCCCACCCCCCCCCCCCCCCCCCCCTCCTCATGATGCACTCAAATGCAGCTCATGCTTACCATCGTCTTAAAACTCAGGTGCTGACTAAGCTTTCTAATTTTAGCCCTGGCACCAATGATTAGCTCTAGAACAATGTCCTCCCTTTCTGAAGCTCTAATATGAAGGCATGTCGCCATGTGACAGTCCAAAACGAAGAAGTGCCTCCTCTGGACATGTAAGACGAAGAAGTTCCTCTCTGAAGATCTAAGACGAAGAAGCTTCCCTTCTAAAGATCTAAGGTGAGGTCTGTCTTTTCTCCTTTTCTCAAAATCTGAATGGTTCTGCAGCAACGGATTCTCACTACACAGTCACTGTAGACCTTCCGAGTTCCTACCAACGAAAGCTCCAACACCGAAAGTTCTCTCCCTTCTCCTAAAAGATCTGCCTTGATTAACAAGTAATACACACTTCTCTGTCTAGAGTGGATAAAAAAGCAGAAATTCTCTCTCCCTGTGCGAGTGATTTCACGTTGCGTTTCAGGACAGCGGCTGCACGTACGCGAGCCTTCATCCCCACTCCGAAAATACTTTTGGTGAGCCAATCCAGAAATTCCTCACGAAATTTAAACATCGGCCACTGCTGGCCTCCTTTGAGTCCAACACATTCTTCTCACTCTGAGTGCAGCTTGCTTCCCATCCCATTGCAGATCTCTATCGTTTTAGAAAGCATTCTATTCCGCCGCTTCTCACAATGGAATTTTACAGCCTGCCGAATGCCACCCCAGCTGTCTGCGAAGCTGTTATCGGAACTTGGAATACCGCCGCTGACAGCATCAGTCCGTTCGGTGTGTAACTGCAACTGGCCCAGGGCTCTGCCTTTCAGCGAAGAACTGTTTCACGACTCGCATGTAGTTGTGCTCCTGCTGTCTTCACTCTCCCACAGTCGTCCAGTGGACCCAGCTTACAGAAAACCGTTACACTTATCTATCACAGTTCATAAATGAAACTGAGAAGTACTTCTTAGATTCTCATTCACTGGTGATCTTTCAGATGCGTCCGAACTTTCATGTGTCGCTAGTAATTTGAATTGAGTTAGTCGTTCAAATTTAATATTGAGTTATTCATTATGTTACAGAGCAGTTTTGGAAAAAGCTGTCCGCTAACAAAGGCGCCTAATCGCAAGCTCCACAGTGGCGTGGCAACTGCATGAGGATGACCTCTTTGCCCGACGACCAATACATTGTATTCCCTTGACAACCCCACATTGGCGGCAACGTTTGCGATGGTGCCAAGAGCATAGGACCTGGACAGATAAGGACTGTGGTCGCTTGCTCTTCTCGGATGAGAGCAGATTCAACAAGAGCAGTGTTTCAGGACGCATCTTCATCTAGCGATAGGTGGAAACGCGTGTTGTACCCTGGAACAATTTCGAACATCATTGGTGGTCCAAATGCTATGGTGTGGGAAGGGACACTTTTGTATGTGAGTGTTTCGGGTAAACATTTTTTATTTTTCGACATAGTCTCCTTTTAGACTTATACACTTCGTCCAGTGCTGTTCTAATTTGTTGATCCCTTCCGAATAATAGGAATTTTCCAAGTCAGCAAAATAGCTATTAGATGCTGCAATCACCTCCTCATTGGAGAAACATCTTTGTCCCGCCAACCATTTCTTCAAATCGGGGAACAAATAGTGGTCAGAGGGGGCCAAGACTGGAGAATAGGGGCTTGGTTGGTTGGTTGTTTGGGGAAGGAGACCAGACAGCGTGGTTATCGGTCTCATCGGTTTAGGGAAGGATGTGGAAGGAAGGCAGCCGTGCCCTTTCAGAGGAACCGTCGCGGCATTTGCCTGGAGTGATTTAGGGAAATCACGGAAAACCTAAATCAGGATGGCCGGACGCGGGATTGAACCGTCGTCCTCCCGAATGCGAGTCCAGTGTCTAAGCACTGCGCCACCTCGCTCGGTGAATAGGGGGGGGGGGGGATGTGAAACGAGTTGGAATCCTGTTTCCATTAATTTTGCGGCCACAACTGCTCAGGTGTGTGCTGGTGCGTTGTAGTGATGGAAAAGGACTTTTTTGCGGTCCAATCGCCGGCGTTTTTCTTGCAGCTCGGTTTCCAAACGGTCCAATAACGATGAACAATATGCACCTGTAATAGTTTTACCCTTTTCCAGGTAGTCGATGAGGATTACCCCTGGCGAATCCCAAAAGATAGTCGCCATAACCTTTCCGGCCGAAGGAATGGTCTTCGCCTGTTATGGTGCATATTCTCCCTGGGTAACCCATTGTTTAGATTGTTCTTTGGTCTCAGGAGTATAGTAATGTATCCATGTTTGATCCACAGTGACGAAACGACGCTTAAAGTCCTGCGGATTCTTCCTGAACAGCTGCAAACAATCTTTGAAACACTTCAAACAATTCCGTTTTTGGTCAAGCATGAGCAATTCGAGATGCCCACAGCACTAGCAATCTCATGCACCTTAACTCTTCTGTAATCCATTACCATATTATGGATTTTATCAATGATTTCTGGAGTCGTAACCTCCACAGGGTGTCCAGAATCAGCATCACTTGTGCGCATATGGCCACTCCGAAAATTTTGAAACCACTTATAAACTGTTCAAATCGAATGTGCAGAGTCACCGTAATGTTTATCAAGCTTCTGTTTAGTCTCCAGAGGCGTTTTACATCTCATAAACTAATGTTTAATCACCACACGAAATTCTTTTTCGTCTATTTTTTGACAATCACTCGACGTCCTTGATTCACACGAGTGCGAAACACAAAGAAATAGACCAATATGGCTGAAACTTGGTGTACGTTCTTTCCGAAGATGCTACTATGCTACTAACTAAACATGACCTCGACACGTGCCGATGGTGCCATCTCTCGGACTTAGCACGCACTTTTCAAACGCCCCTCGTACACACCAGTCACGCTGTTCCTCAAGTGCGACTTTTCGGGGGTGCATTCACCCTTGACTTCATTTCTAAGGATGACAAGGCGCGAGCGCATCAAACAGCCCAGGTGCAGGAGCTCTCGGAAGGAAAGGATATTCAGCGAGTGGGCTACCCTACTCGTTTCCACGACATAAATCCCATCGTACTCGTGTGGAATGCCGTGGGCAGACGTACTGTAGCACGGGTACACACACCGCCGACCATCCAGCAGTTGTCACCCGCGTTGTAGAAAAGTGGAACGCTGTACCACGATGACTCCCTACTAACTATGTGACCAGCAGGGAAACACGTTGCAGAGCATGTATTGCTGTCCGTGGCTATCATACACCTTACTAACAACGATGCCCCGGCTTTCGTTATGTCTAGCGGACGATCATAAATCGATATTACTCATGTGTAATTATTGTCTTTGAACAAAAGTGTTACTTCTGATCGTCTCGTTACGTATTTTTTAATTTTTTTTCAGTTACCTGCTGTGCTGTACTGTGGCAGTTCTTTCTACGTATGGTCCAAATTTAATCGATACATCATGCAAAAGTTACCTTCGTCGTTAACTTTTCCATACAAGTATAGAATGAAACTATTTTTAAAAATTCATTATAGGAATTAAAGTATCAATAAGTAACAACAGTGATAATTTTACATCAAGCATGTAATTCGACGAGAGTAATAACAATAGAGTTTCCTCATTGACATAACAAAAGATGCACATCTACATTCAGCTGAATGTCTTGTACGCGCGATAAAGTAGCTGCACGGCAAAATTATTTATTTGCAGAATTTGGCTGTTAATAAGAAAGCTGTTATCAACAGCTGAGTACGCATGAAGTTCATCTCAGGAACTCAGTCTTAACCACACACACACTCACACATACACACACACACACACACACACACACACACACACACACACACACACACAAACAGAGACATTCTTTCAGTGCTTGTGTTATAATTGTTGCAATTCTTGACAGTCTGTCTGGGGGCGATCCGCAATGTATGGCAACTAATAAAAACTCGAAAGCACAAAATCGCTAAAAAAAGCACTTTATTGAATGAACGGTTTCGACAGAGCTATACTTTCAGCATCAGATCTTATGTAAAAGTTCAAGAGCATTAGATCTGATGATGATAGCATAGCTCTGTTGAAACCATTTATCCAGTAAATTGCTTTTTTAGCAATTTTGGAATTTCATGTTTTCTTCAGTCACCAATGTTGCAAATACTGACGTAGTGTATCTTGTTATCACTATCTTCATTCTTCCAAGCCGATATTATGTTTTCTGATCGGTCAACTTTAACTACTAACCTAGTATATGTTTCTTTCAATAAAACTAAACGGGAGGCCGAGTATTGTTTCACGCAGCCCATGCGCCACATTTAACTCAAATTATCTCGTTTTAGAGATACGCATGTCCAAAATTTGATGTCGTCAGAAGACGCATTTTTGTAAGATTTCCATACATCGTCCTGAAAATGAATGATAGCAAATAAAACTGAGAGGAAAGCGTAGTGCAGTTCTTTTACAAGTCACTGATTAACGTTTCATCTTTGCACATCGAATAGTCTGCGAGTTTGAACAAGCTGAGTGAAGTGTAAGATAATGTGGGTATTTTGCGTGTATCGTGGCAAGTTAGCTGTGAGCATCCGCGTGTTCCTACCGAAGCGTCAGTCCTAAGGTAATTTTCAACAGACTTCCGTCGGTGGCAGCATCTTGATGACACATCATTACAACAACATCATTTATGTTTAAGTAGAGGCTTATTAGTAACAAGCGTCAAGGTCGGTAAAGTGTTCCGTTACTCGGTTTCCGCATAGGCACTGAAGGAGCCTCTACCACCACGCCGATGCGCACGGTAACCGTGTGAAACAAGCTACGAAATTAAGTGCGTTATCTGTAGTACTACTATTTTATATAGTTTTAAGTTACGTGAAATACAAACGGGCGACAGTCTGCCAGAAAAACGCTATTTTAATGTAGTCGATTATAAGCGGAAATTTTCATCATTGGAAATTTTGTTCACCTCTAGCGCAAGGAGATTAGTGCCGAACAGAGAGGTTTTATTCACTCACATGTCGGTGTCGCACACTCCATGCAGATGTCACAGGAGGACGCGAAAAAGGAGGGATGAAAAATGATAAACATCTTTTCCTGCATCAGATCACATTCAAGTTTTCTCGAATGCTTTCCAATGTTCCTTAGTGGCTCCACCCAGTATACCAGGGCAAAATTTGCGGTCACAACTCAATCCACAGGTATCAGATTACGTTCAATGGGCCTGCAGCCCTACGAGGAGGATTGAATTCTCCAGAGGGTGTCAGCAATCTCATAACATGTCAAGAATGTCGTCCTGTTGCACATGGCACTGCAAACTGGCGTTTTCCTCCGCAAGGTGTGTGAAAATGCAATGCATCATCTGCTTTTAATTTTCAATATTCAAATGTTATACACTGAAGCGCCGAAGAAACTGATATAGGCATGCGTACTCAAATACAGCGACATGTAAACAGGCATAAAACGGCGCTGCGGTCGGTAATTCCTATGCAAAGCAACAAGTGTCTGACGCAGTTGTAAGATCGGTTACTGCTGTTACAATGGCAGGTTATCACGATTTAAGTGAGTTTGAACGTGGTGGTATCATCATCAATATGGGCTTTCGGAGCCGAAGGCCCACTAGCGTACCCTTGATGATTGCACGACAGTAAGCTCTACCCTTCGCCTGGGCCCGTCAACACCGACTGAAAACACGTTGCCTGTTCGGACGAGACTCGCTTCAAATTTTATCAAGTGGTTGGACGTGTACGGGTATGGAGACAACCTTATGAATCCACGGACCGTGCATGTCAGCAGGGGACTGTAAAAAGTGTTGGGGGCTCTGTAATGGTGTGCGGCGTGTGCAATTGGAGTGATATGTAGCCCTGATACGTCTGGATACGACTCTGACAGGTGACACGTACGTAAGCATCCCGTCTGATTACCTGCATCCATTCATGCCCATTGTGCATTCCGAAGGATATGGGCAATTCCAGCAGGACAGTGCCACAGCCCACACGTCCAGAATATCTACAGAGTAGCTCCAGGAACACTCTCCTCAGTTTAAATATTTCTGCTGGCCACCAAAGTCCCCAGAAATGAACATTATTGAGCATATCTGGGATGCCTTGCAACGTGCTGTTCAGAAGAGAGTTGCACCCCCTCATACTCTTACGAATTTATGGACAGCCCTGCAGGATTCATGGCGCCAGTTCCCTCCAGCACTACTTCAGACATTAGTCGAGTCCATCTCACGTCGTGTTGCGTCACTTCCGCGCGGGGACCCTAGACGATATTAGGCACGTGTACCAGTTTCTTTGGCTCTTCAGTGTAGCATGTACTTCTTAACGACTGAGAGTTCAATTTCAACCTCTCGTATCAATAATTTTTAAGTGCAAAAGTAACCATCGAAATGTTTAGTTATAGAGATCTGAGTAAAGTTATCTTAATTGAACGAATACTTCATTGTATATATACTACTTACATTTACTTAGAATCATGCATACCATTTTCATTAATATTACCTACCAAGATAGCGATACTATTATCTCTCAGGTAAGTGTGCAAAAAGCAACGTAGTCACAACGCTGTTTCCAACAATACATCACACAAAAAAAATCAATTATACACATACAATTACTTTAACACATTGCGTTTGGAAAAAAAAAGTTTGCGATGTGAAGTGGAATTTTGGAATGGTTACAAATTCAACTTAGACTCTACAAAATTTCAGTAATACGAAATGCAGAGAAATTTAAAGAATAATTGAGTAAGTCTCGAAAAAAAATAAGCGCTTTGTTAAGTGAAATGTTCAACAATCTTCTGAAATAAATGGTGTGTCCCATAAGATTTCACGCACATTTGAACAACAAGTCAGTGGACTTTTTTATTCAGGAGGAGTGGATGGTCGTGTACACATTCCGACACTCTATATTAGATATGTTGCGCTCACGCAAGGAACGTAGAGATGAATAACGGGATGGTTCCCCTTAAAAGAATAGAAGACAGCAGTTTTTTCTTATACGAGCAAGTGCTCTGAATCTCTACGGGACGTTGAGCACTTAGCATTCCTCCCTTTAGATTTGCGCCACGACCCCTCCGTTGGCGGCAGCTGGGCTGGTGTTGGACAGCGGCACCTGTCCCTCTGTCCCTTCACCCCCTTCCCCCCCCCCCACCCCGCTCCCTTGTCGCGGTGGCAGGCGCCCAGACAGCTGCTAATGAGAGCGGGCCAGAACTCCCCCCTGACCACCGCTCTCGGCTAATCGTGCCGCCCATTATTCGGGCTACTAATTCAATTCTCGGCCCTCTCTCGCCTCATTTAGCTTTGCCTGTGGTCGCCTCTGTCCGACGCTCTGCACAACACGTGCGGCTCACACTCCTCTTTCACCACCTTACTTGTTAGAATGCAAAAATCTCGTGACAATAATAAATCAGAGGCAGTCTAATCAAACGTCACATAATGAAAGGATATATTTACTTATACATATTATACCTATTAAAGAAAAGCATCATAATGAACGAAACAATCTAGATCACGTTGTACTAACTCTTACGACCCATTCCGGCCGAATTAAGCATCGAGCAACCAGTAATTATAACGAAACATGACATGTGAATCAGGTGTCGCAATCATTAAAACAAATGCGTTTTTCGTTGCGACAGGATTTCTCATGAAATTTCAATCACCAGTTTTCTCAAAAAAAAATGGTTCAAATGGCTCTGAGCACTATGGGACAACATCTATGGTCATCAGTCCCCTAGAACTTAGAACTACTTAAACCTAACTAACCTAAGGACAGCACACAACACCCAGCCATCACGAGGCAGAGAAAATCCCTGACCCCGCCGGGAATCTAACCCGGGAACCCGGGAACCCGGGCGTGGGAAGCGAGAACGCTACCGCACGACCACGAGATGCGGGCTACCAGTTTTCTCCTCCGATTGCGAAAACATTCTGTTGGCACCCACCTACATAGGGAGAAATGATCCCACGATAAAATAAATCAGAGCTCGCACAGAGTAACTGAAGTGCTCGTTTTTCCCGCGCGCCGTTCGAGAGTGGAACGGTAGAGAGACAGCTTGAAGGTGGTTCATTGAACTCTTTGCCACGCACTTTATTGTGAGCAGCAGAGTAATCACATAGATGTAGACGCAAATGTCCAAAAGAAACCAGGAATTAAGGAACTTTTGGAACTTTGTGGTAAGTTCCAATGGAACCAAACTGCTGAGCTCATCGGTCCCTAGACTTACACACTACTTCATCTAACTTCAACTTACGCTAAGGACAACACGCACACCCATGCCCCAGGGACGACTCGAACCTCCGACAGGGGGAGCTGCGCGAACCGTGCAAGGCGCCTAAGACCGCGCAACTACACCGCGCGGCTGGGATTATGGAAAGGGACATCACGTTCAGGTAGAGTAAATAAAAGCTTTAATGCTTACCAATGATGTAATTCTTCTGGAGACGGCAAAGGATTTCGAACAGCAGGTAAAAACCGCTGATCGTCAAAGCAAAAATAGCGTTCCTCATCGAGGAATTTTAGTGCTAGCATGAGGCATGGATTATAAATAGTTCACACAAGCTAGAGCTAGCATGGGGCGTGGATGACAAAGAGTCTAGACAAGAAGAGAGTAGAAGCTTTTGAAATGCTGTGCTGCAGAAGAGCACTGAATATTAGATGGGTAAGTTAAATAATTAATGAAGAGGTGCTGAATCAATGCAGAAAAAACAAATTTAGCATAACGTGATTAAAGGGGGGAATCGAATGATGGAACACGGTCTAAGGTGTCAAGGATCGTTAAGTTCATAACAGAAGGAAGTGCGGCGGCTAAAAATTGTAAAAGAATACCAAGGTATGAACACAGTAAGCAGTTTCAAATGGATGTAGGTTGTAGTAGTAAGTTATCCAGAGAGGAAGAGGTGTGGACAAGATAGAGCAGGGAGCTACGTCGAACTACTCTTCAGATTGAAGACCACAAAACAACAAGGTGTACAACTAAAATAGGTAGCTGTTGCTATCACCGGCGACAGTTGGTGTGGTACATTGTGAAAAAAAGCGCCCCAGTTGACGCCTTTGGTAGCAATATTCGTATATTACACCATATAATTGCTTCTCAGAAATGAGATCTTCTCAACAACTGATCTTTGACATTGTAACGTTTGCGAACTACAGAAATTGTATGTCTACTATATGATACGTACAATTGGAAATGCTTGGAGAGAATATATATCTAGATCTATTAGTCTTTCAGTATCGAAGCAACTGAAAACTCACAATCGATTGTACTGCTTATAATTCTGTCAGGATCCAAGAAAGTTACAACTGGGTAATGCGGGTAAATGGAATTGTTTTATTGAATTGCCTACGCATTTAAAATTATTATTCGCATTTTAGCTGTTTCCACGGGTTTAATAAGATCGCTTGAAATTCATATCCACACGGAAAGATTCACATAAAAAATTCTCAGATTAAACGGCATATTGCGTATAAACCACATTGAACCACACCTGGATTTTATTCTCTAAAATGTGACTTTTCAGCTGTTTCTCTCGCAGTTAATGCACAAGTATGCAAAAAAGAGAAAAAAGTACTACTTAGACTACACCTCAATAGTAAGGGGAGTACCGTCAACGATAGGATTAAAATAAATGTAATTCCCGAATCGTCGTTACGTTATTCAGTGTCAGCAGTGACGAATAAATAAGTTTTAGACAATTGGTAACACCAGAAATGCTGTTTCTCAAATATGTATAAAGTTGCAGGAGGAACGATGAGATAGAAACACTAGGCGTGACACAGTCCACTTCATATTTTTGTTTAATTTCTAGTTATTGACATAAGGCATTCAGAGCAAATGCTGCGACCGCTGTGCAGGGAATACTGGCTCGGTCTCAGACGGCAGTGCAAACAGTACAACTTGCTAACAACCTTTCCTGTTCCACTAGAACTTCTTACAAACATAATTTACCGTGCCTTGCCCTCTGTACAGCTCACACAAAATAACGTGGTACCGGCACAGATATGCTTCCTCGACGTGAGCACTGAGTAATTGCATGCCGTTGTTCCTCCAATCAACCTACACACTTCGAACGTTCTCGTTGCTGTCTCTCCACTACACAGCGTGGCGCCACAGCCATCACACAGCTTAACTGCAGGGGAAGTTCTCCGTAATCAGGCTTATGTGTTTACACGTAGTGCCATGAAATTTGTAAGGGAGGAGGCAAACGAGAAAGCAGAAATCTCATTAACGATTGTTCTTGAGAAGATTGCAGGAACCCCTAGCTGTTCCTATCACTTAATAAACAAAGTAAAGGAAGAGGAAATAATTAGCTACAAGTACTTCGTAAGGCTTCACTGCTTCCGACAGATGTGGAAGAAGAAGAAACTCTCTCATTTTACACACACAAACCCGTCCTCCCTATGCCGCCACCCTCATACGTAACATTATCATTAGCTGAAGCCAGCTACATACCAAGCTCTGGTTTTTAGTTCAATAATCAAAGAGTATGAAGCAAAACTAAACACGTTAAACGTAATTTCAATACTATGATTGTAGGTGAAATAATATCCTGAGTTCTTGCAAACACGTGTCAATTTTGAAATAACGAATGCGTGCTACTGTCTTTATAGCGAATGTAATATAAACCGATATACATAAATTCTTTGAACATTACCTCTTTAGTCAGGCTCTTTGGTGTGTTTACATGCTGGAAAGCACATGAGAGTTGCTGCCTGTGACAAAGTTAGTGTTGTGCTATAGACTACACCGACTGGAAAACATAAATTATATTTTCCAGAGTAATATGTGCACCAGGAATAAACCCAGCGATTCTAACAACTGTAATTAATGTCACATTCAGTGCTATTTGTTCCGATTTTCTGTCTTGCCATAGCAATGCTGCCAATCTTGTCACGGTCCGCGCGACTCTCCCCGTCGAAGGTTCGAGTCCTCCCTCCGGCATGGGTGTGTATGTTGTCCATAGCGTAAGTTATTTTAAGTTAGTTTAAGTAGTGTGTAAGCTTAGGGACCGATTACTTAAGCTGTTTGGTCCCATAAGATCTTACCATAAATTAAAAAAAGAAATGCTCCCAAATACATTAAGTGTGTACCGTCTGATGAGTCGCAAGGCGATTCCAAACAGGTCATGATAAATGAAAACTGAAGCATAGCGAAAGGTGACTGGTTACAGTTATTTCTTGAAACCTCGAAGAAAATTTTATTTATTGGTAATATTGCCGAATGGGTTATCGGATGACTGCCACATAATTAGCAAGACCGTGCTTTTCTTGAGTTGTCATCGTTGTAGTAAGCTACGTTGTCCAGCATGCTACATTTTTACGCCTTTTTTGTTTCACGAGATTTGCTTCCGGAAGTGCACTTTCGACCTTGCTTTTCTTTGGCTGGTCCTTTATTTATGTGTATATTTCTATTTCGTTACTTTCGCGAGGAACTGTTGACTCGGAATGTTTATTTTTGTCGAGTTGCTGGTGGTACTGAACTAACGTTTAATGCAACGGTTTGCAGATTCGCTAGCTGTAGCTTACAAGTTATACACGTTTCTGCATGGCATTCAGCTGTCGAAATGCACCTACGATTCGCTCTGCTGCAGCTGACACTAGAGCCCCAACTACTACTGTTTTTCCCGTCCCCTACCCTGGTGTCTGCACAGCTACGGGCCGAGTTATTTTGTACGCACTGTACTTTTATTGCTTACCGTCGCAAAAAAGCAAATTTCACATTTAACCATTTTTTCCATTATTTCGCTGATTTGAAAATGGTGTTCATGTCAGCATAGTCCTCACTTGGTTGTGCTATCTTTGTAGGCATGTGATGCCGAAAACGGAGATGTGATCAACGTTTCACTGACCGATTTCTCCTTGTGTTGCAGTACATTGGGACCATGGATGTACCGCGGCCCAAGAGCCGCGTGGAGATCGTCGCCGCCATGCGTATGATACGGGTGAGTGATGCTTATTGCTGATATGATGCGCTAAAAGCCGGCCGGGGTGGCCGACGGTTCTAGGCGCTACAGTCTGGAACCGCGCGACCGCTACGGTCGCAGGTTCGAATCCTGCCTCGGGCATGGATGTGTGTGATGTCCCTAGGTTAGTTAGGTTTAAGTAGTTCTAAGCGCTAGGGGACTGATGACCTCAGAAGTTAAGTCCCATAGTGCTCAGAGCCATTTGAGCCATTTTTGATGCGCTAACTGTAGCCTTAATACAGGGCAGACAGTGCAGCTCCATCCACCAAGGCCAGCCAGATGTCGCAGTTGGCACAGGAAAGCTTTCCCTCAAATCTCTGTAAGAAAATGAAGTAAGTTTAGAAGGTGGTTCTTGCTAACGTTTCAAAACCCACGAAGTAGTGTAGATGCCGATTAGATAACTAATACACTACTGGCCATTAAAATTGCTACACCAAGAAGAAATGCAGATGATAAACGTGTATTCATTGGACAAATATATTATACTAGAACTGATATGTGATTACATTTTCACGCAATTCGGGTGCATAGATCCTGAGAAATCAGTACCCAGAACAACCACCTCTGGCCGTAATAACAGCCTTGGTACGCCTGGGCATTGAGTCAAACAGAGCTTGGATGTCTTGTACAGGTACAGCTGCCCATGCAACTACAACACGATACCACAGTTCATCAAAGAGTAGTGACTGACGTATTGTGACGAGCCAGTTGCTCGGCCACCATTGACCAGACGTCTTCAATTGGTGACAGATCTGGAGAATGTGCTGGCCAGGGTAGCAGCCGAACATTTTCTGTATCCAGAAAGGCCCGTACAGGACCTGCAACATACGACCGTGCATTATCCTGCTGAAATGTAGGGTTTCGCAGGGATCGAATGAAGGGTAGAGCCACGGGTCGTAACACATCTGAAATGTAACGTCCACTGTTCAAAGTGCCGTCAATGTGAACAAGAGGTGACCGAGACGTGTAACCAATGGCACCCCATACCATCACGCCGGGTGATACGCCAGTATGGCGATGACGAATACACGCTTCAAATGTGCGTTCACCGCGATGTCGCCAAACACGGATGCGACCATCATGATGCTGTAAACAGAACCTGGATGTATCCGCAAAAATGATGTTTTGCCATTCGTGCACCCAGGTACGTCGATGAGTACACCATTGCAGTTGCTCCTGTCTGTGATGCAGCGTCAAGGGTAACCGCAGCTACGGTCTGCGAGCTGATAGTCCATGCTGCTGCAAACGTCGTCGAACTGTTCGTGCAGGTGGTTGTTGTCTTGCAAACGTCCCCATATGTTGACTCAGGGATTGAGACGTGGCTGGACGATCCGTTACAGCCATGCGGATAAGATGCCTGTCATCTCGACTGCTAGTGATACGAGGCCGTTGGGATCCAGCACGGCGTTCCGTATTACCCTCCTGAACCCACCGATTCCATATTCTGCCAACAGTCATTGGATCTCGACCAACGCCAGCGGCAATGTCGCGATACTAAAAACCGCAATCGCGATAGGCTACAATCCGACCTTTATCAAAGTGGGAAACGTGATGGTACGCATTTCTCCTCCTTACACGAGGCATCACAACAACGTTTCAGCAGGCAACGCCGGTGAGCTGCTGTTTGTGAATGAGAAATCGGTTGGAAACTTTTCTTATGTCAGCACGTTGTAGGTGTCACCACCGGCGTCAACCTTGTGTGAATGTTCTCAAAAGCTAGTCATTTGCATATCACAGCATCTTCTTCCTATCGGTTAAATTTCGCGTCTGTAGCTCGTCATCTTCGTGGTGTAGCAATTTTAATGGCCAGTAGTGTATAAAGCACATGGGGGGGGGGGGGCGCAGATGTCGGAAAATACTCCATAAATTGATGACAAATGTTGAACATGTGACATCACTAGATACCTTACCACAAGTGCAGCAGTTGGGCTTATCGCTCCTCCCTCGCCGGTAGTGGGGAATGTAATACATCTCTCAGCCAGGGTATCCTTTTTCGTTCTTGCATTATCCCCCGTGATCGTAGCGGAAACACCGGCTCCCGTCATAAGTACGAAGTTAAGCGCCGTCGGCTTTGCTAGTACTTGGATGGGTCACCGTCTGCGGAGTGCTGTTGGCAAGCAGGGTTCTCTCAGCCCTTGTGAGGCCAGTTGAGGAGCTACAAGATCGGACAGTGGTGGCACCCGTCACGAAGACATAACGGCCGAGAGAGCAGTGCTGACCACATGCCCCTCCAAACAACATCCGTCGACGCCTGAGGGCTGAGGATGACACGGCAGCCGGTCGGTGCCGTTGGATCTTCAAGGCCTGTTCAAACCATGTTTGTTTTATTATCTAATGCGATATGGTAGTTCTAGCGGTAGTGAGAATAAAAGAATACGATGAATCGGACGAGATACGTCATGTCGTGAGGTCACATGTTCAACACTCGTCATCCACCTTTGGGGTATTTCCGGCAGTTGCGGCCCCATGTGTCTTGTATAAAATTACTTATCTCTGCGTCATCTATGTCGCTTCGGCTTTGTTTAAAAATTAATAAAAATTACCGTGTATAGGCCGACATCAGCCAATTGAAGAGTGAAAATGGAAATGTACCAGTTTTTCACAGCACGCTGCCATTGCTATTGTGTTCTTGGTACTCTGTTGCATGTCCCTAAACTCGATACAGGTGCTCAACCGTGGAGAAAGTGTTTCAAACATGCGTTAGTAGACGACACATGGTCTTTATGCCATGCTGTGCTTCCCTCTGGAGCTTCAAAATTTAAAATATATGAGAAATACTTTTTGCTAACTATAGTACTAACATTAAAAGCAAGGTCAGCGTTGGCCGTAATATTGATGTTTTATTGATGGCAGAATCGATTTTCGATCACATAGTGATCATCTTCACTGCTGTACAAATTAAACTCAGACACTGTTATCAAGTTATCAATAACCGAAACTGAGAAGCGATTGATTGTGATGGCTTCTCAGATTTGCTTATTGATAACTTGATACCGGCCAACGCTGACCTTCCTTTTAATTTAACATATAGTCGTTGTGCACGCAGCACTCCATGGAGTCGCCAATCTATAGTACTAACAGTTAAAAACACAATGCTGTATTTCTGTCCTTATATTATCACAAATAAAAATTAGTGCTTCAGCACTAATAGTATTTGGAACAAAAACTTTATTCTTGCTATTTTGTCGAAAACTGACGGTTTTGACACCTTGGCTGTGTACAAAGGACGATTTTATGCGCTGCAAAGAAGGAAACAGCAATTATTCACTGCTAATAATGCTGTTTATTTACAAAACAGAGCCGTTACCGGTTTCGTATTGACAGGTTCATCATCAAAGAGCTGTCACGTTTATATAGGGTGATTCAAAATTTCTACTACAGTTTTCTGAGGATTGTAGAGGGAACTTAGCTGATGAAGTTTTGATAAGAAAAACATGACCGGAAATGTATAGTTAGGATGTAAGATAAGTTTCAAGATCAGATCACTTTGAAATATCACACTTCACGGCACGCACATAAGCTGATGAGAGGGCACCGTCGCCAATCACGTCCGAGAACTCGGAGAGTACTTGGAGAAATTTGTTACCTTCGGAACGAGGAGGGCTGGCTGTTGTGCTTCATGAAAGCTTGTTTATGTATCGTATGGCAATACAAATACAAAGCTTACAAAACTACTACGCTTTAACACCCCTCCAGCACAAAACAACACAGATTATAACAGCTATACATGGAGATAAAGGTCTTTCATGTATTTTGTAGCGTCTCTCGTCGCTATGAGGAAATCTTCGAAAGGACTCCTGGATGCACGAGGGGACATGTCGATAAAACAAGAGCAACTGTGTGTCGTTCCGCACCTCAGTCACACGATGTTGATGAAGATTTGCTCCACTTGTGGAGAGTGTCTGTACATTGTCCATGGTGCATTCAGATGCGGTTCAAGGTACTCAAAATTGCCCGAGGCTGGGCGAATCTAGGGGGTTTCTCCTGGATGCAACGCAGCTTCAGGCGTTTAGGGAACAGTTTTGTTGTCAGCAGCGTTTCCATTCACAGACGGCACCCGATTCAGTTTCCGTGAGAGTCCTGACTGATGAGGTGGGGTTACCTTGATCTTAGTCTTTTTCGCTCCGCAGGAAATACGTCGTCCATTATTGGAATGTCGGTTTTATTAGCACTCTTCCGGTATTCACGCAGTAGCGCTCTCTTCCGTCTGATATCAGGAGGAGGAGTGTAGCTCAAGACAGGTAGCCAGCATTTGGGAGTAGATCGTACTGACGCACTAAAAATGCGTGTTGTTTCGTTAAGTTGTACGTCTATCTCTTATTCGTGTGGAGTGTTAAGCCAGAGAGGCGCACAGTACTCTGCTGCTCAGTATACCAAACAGAGTTCTGATACTCGGGGAGAGTCTGCTGTCGATCCCGAACGAGAGTCACAGAGCTTTTGGGGAATGTTGTTTCTGGCTTTGAGCTTAGCAGATGTTCGTGTCAAGTGCTTCTTTATAGGAAGCGTCATATCTAGAGTGATCCCTAGGTATTTTGGATGCATATTATGATGTAGTTAGTCTCCTTCAAAACAGACATCGGCTCTGTGTGCCAGTCTATTGGACAGATGAAATCATGAAACTTCTGTTTTACTTGAATTTGGCTGTAGCCTCCATTTAAGGAAATAGTGGCTTAAGACGTCTACATCAGGAGTTAGGATTTCTTTTGTATACATGTATATAAAACAAGAGATGAGCAAAGACGTATCCCTGTGGTAAGCCATTATTCAATACATTTGGGTAGCTAGTGTCTTTTTCTGTAGTTACTGCAAATGTCCTTCGAATTAACATTAAATACTACCAATTCAGTGAACTGTGGGTGCAGCACGATCAACAGGGACTTACATGCTTTGAGCGAAAATAATGGTGCATTGAGAATGACTAGCTTCTAGCCGAAATCTAGATCTGCATAATAAAATTTAAAAATGATGACTGATTGCTGCAATCTATAATTTACAGCTTATAATTAGTGCTCAATGGTACAATTGGGCGTTAATTCTTAGGCTGCTCTGATGCCTTGCCGTGCTTGAGTATTGCTATGTTCTTCGATTGCTTCATTTTTTATGGGACTGAAACAGATGTCATAATGTCAGAGAAGATATCCGCCAGCCATCTTTTTGCGTAGATACCAATACACGGAAGGAGTTCTAGGTGGATTCTGACGCTTCCCAGTGCCTTTGCGGGTTTTAAAGTGTTAAGAGCAGCAGACATTTCATATATGTAGAAAGTTCTAGAGAAGTGAGATTGTTCATTAATATTGTTTTTGAGCGACATAAGTTTGCGTCTTATGTCTCACAAGAACTTTATCCCTTAGTGCATTTGACGTGGACAGTCCTATTAGCTGATATACGAGTTGTTTCTTACTTTAACTTTGTTTCCAGCCTACTTGCTTAGTAATGAACATGGTGTTCTACTTTATGATTGAAAATTGATTGACTCAACAGTCTCTGTGCACCTAATGCGTCTGGCTGTACTGAGGTTATGGAGTAGGTTATCTGCTATTCCCCAGTCCTCGCTTTTTAGAAATGCATCATAATGTTTCACAGTAGTTTCATTCCAACCTGGAATATATTACTTCTGGTAGCCCCTAGGTATTGCCTTCTTTGCTGCACTTAACATAGCTCCAACAAGCCTCACATAGTTTTTTTGCTTTTGGGGAATTCAGCCATATTTTTAGCAAATGCTCCCACTTTACTTTATGAAGTTCCATTTAGGTCATGGAAAGGATTAAATACATAAGTGGGACATTATTCCAGATTCAATTAAGATTGGACGGTGTTGGCTGTGTGGGAAGTCTTTTAATATGAACCTCTGACTTCGGAGAGGTAATTTGTTTTCATTAGTTGTTACAAAGCATAGATCGAGATTGTACTACTGTCCACTGGCTGCCGATACGAATGTTCCTTTATCCTTTCCATCAAACACCATATATAAGCTCACCATTTTCATCACTTTCCTCATACTTTAGTTGAGTACGGTGGTCGTTAAAATCTCCGAGGAATATGGCGGAGTGTTGTGATACCGGGATAACCCATAGAGGCCAAGAGAGACACACTAATTACTGTTATTTCTCCTATTTTTACTGTGGCTTCGCGGAGCTCATTGAGATCAAATACAGAGCAAAGATGTGCATTCTTCATTGACAATCGTACGTATGTTGCCACTCCATAATCACGGTGGTACTTTGCTCCTAGTAATTCAAAGCCAGGAATATTTTCTATCTTATTCATTTGATGTTCATTATCAGTATATATTTCCCGAACAACGACAACATCGATGTTATATTTTGCTAAAATCTTCTGTAAGACTCCGCATTTTGGTTTACTTGTGCCTTCAATGTTGATTTGACATATCTTGATAGTGGATCCAAAGTTTATAGCTGGAGGGTCCTGGGAAGATAATATTATTAATAATGGCTGGTTGTTACTTTTTTCTTCGCAAGAATCAACTTGTAAAAGCTTTCTTATTGGCAACTAAAACCAATCGTTACAGCGTTCTTAATAAAGTACTTATTTTCTAATTTGTCCCATTATTTTTTGTAGTGATGCCTCGAGCAAAATAGTTCCGTGTTAATAAAAAAACTTCCTCAGTCTTTTTGGATACATATCACTTACATACGATCAAGGATACATCGACTTTTATTTCTCCTGAGAAATGTCAGGTTTTCCCGTTTCCACTCTTCAGTTGGCGACTTTTGGCTGTCACCGTTATGCATTTATTTTGTACTTCGAAACATCCTTGCCTTTGTGAACGGAAGAGACAGCGAAAATAACAGTAAGTAGTATCCTGTGAGGAATAATTAGGCTTTTTAGCGTGGGTGAACGATTATTTTCTCTATAGGAAAGTAGTTTCAACCTCGGTGTTGCAAGTAAAACCATTTTAGGATCATAAACAGTATACGCTTTTCCATATGAACTTAGACTCGCTGTTTGACTCGGTAGTCTTGCAAAGCTTTTGTGATGACTTATGCAGGGGAAACCTTAAGCGGAATGTTGACTGACAGTCTTCGGTTAAACGCGGTTAGGGGAACCTGGTACGGACAGCGTTCACACCTCTGTCAAAGGGTGAATTAACGTCCCCTTGGCTACAGCTCCCCAGTGAAACAGGTGTATGTTGTGCAGCGATATAGTAAAGCTGGAAGCAAGCTTACCTACTAGCTCCGGAACGATTGTCTAGGAAACACCGGCACAGCGAAGTAAAACCGTCCGTAACAACATTTGCTACGAAGCGTATGCGATGCATGGCGTAGTTATGGAACCATAACGGCTCCGGGAAATCAGGGGTTATTATTTTGTGAACACCAAAAGGATGTGGATTCTGCGCTACAAAGTGTTGCTCTGCTTTTGTAAGGTAGTAGTTGTGGCTTCCGGTCGACGGATATACCGGAAATTCACCTGAGAGGCTCTAGAGAGGCAGTGTGAGGTAGCTCAGGAGGTGGGTGATCGATGACAGTTCGGATTTCTTTATTTTGGTGAGACAACCAATCAAAAGATAGACCCGGAAAACGAGTGGACAAGCATGGGGGGGGGGGGGGGGGTTGGAGACGGATGGGTTGAGGGGCAATGCTGGCACTCGGAGTTTGTCTGTTGCGGGCGGGTAACGATTGTGACTGGAGAGTAACCAGCACGAAGAGAGAAGTTGGGGATTCTACCTGCAGCAGAGGAAAGCGGAGAGACGTAGTGTGATGGTGATTCGGATTTAGAAAATTTCCTTTGTCTCACGTGGTGAACTTTTTATAGTGATTCTGGCGACACAGTTTTTAGCTAAAGGTTTTGGTTGATTGGGGGGGGGGGGTGGCATTGTTGACAGTCCGAACTTCGGTATGTATATTTACGTGTCTAAGTAATTGCCATAATTCGTGTGGTACACTATGGCCTGTATTGACTGTCGAATGTCCTCGTCTACGAAGAAAATTACCTACATGTTTGTATTTTATGCAAACACCTAAGTCGTTGGCAGTGAAAATTCAATTCACAATAGTTTCTGATGGAGCAGAGCCTGTCGTTGTATAGGTTTGTTTATCGTCTTTTTCTGCAAATAAGTTCAGTTGCAACAAGGATTGGCCGTATAGCTTACATTTAAAACAAACGTTTTCTTTCACATGATCACAGCATCTTTCAGACGCATTTGTTTATGATTCAGTCCAAATATACGTGTACATCAACATTGTACCTTTCAAATACATAAAATACTAACATTCCCGAAAAAGATAAAAAATACACAGAACTGCATTTAACTATTATGCTGTTCTGTATATACACTGACGGGAAAAAAATCGAAACACCAAAAGATAATTAAAGTAGAGTAACGAAATTTTGGGAATACATTCGTCTACGGACGATCGCAACTTAATGTAAGCGCGAAATAAGCCATTGCAAATGTGACATGCTGCTACATTATTAACCGATGTAGCCGCCAGAATGTTGAATGCAAGCCTGCAAACGTGCATACATTGTGTTGCACAGGAACAGTTTATCGGATTACTGCACTTCGTCGGTCAATACAGGGACGGTTAATTCTGTTTGTGGATGACGCTGTAGTTAGCCGGTGGTTGTGGCCGAGCGGTTCTAGGCGCTTCAGTGCGGAACCGCGCTGCCGCTACGGTCGCAGGTTCGAATCCTGCCTCGGGCTTGGATGTGTGTGATGTCGTTAGGTTAGTTAGGTTTAAGTAGTTCTAAGTCTACGGGACTGATGACCTCAATTGTTAAGTCCCATAGTGGAAATGGAAATGAGCGTTTGGCGTCTTTGGCCGGGAGGCCCCTCGCGGGGCAGGTCCGGCCGCCATATCGCAGGTCTTATTACATTCGGCGCCACATTGGGCGACCTGCACGCCGGATGGGGATGAAATGATGATGAACACAACACAACACCCAGTCCCTGAGCGGAGAAAATCTCCGACCCAGCCGGGAATCGAACCCGGGCCCAGAGGACGGCAATCCGTCACGCTGACCACTCAGCTACTGGGGCGGACAGTCCCATAGTGCTCAGAGCCATTTCTGAACGCTGAAGTTGTCGCCCGATAATGTCCCATATGTGATCGATTCGAGACAATATGGTGATCGATCAGGCCAAGACAACATGTCGACAGTCTGTAGAGCATGCTGGGTTACACCAACGGTATGGGGGCGAGCGTTATGCCGTTGTAAAACACTCCCGTGCACACTGCTCATGAATGGCAGCACGACAGGGCGAATCACCAGACTGACTTACAGTTTTGCATTCAGGGTGCGTGGGAAGATCAGGAGAGTGCTCCTGCTGTCATATGAAATCACACTCCACACCATAATGTGGACGTTCAGTGTGAGCACGCAGACAGGTTGGTTGCAGACCTTTAACTGACATCCTCCTAGGCAACACACAATCATCACCGGCACCAAGGCACATCAGAAAACACAACAGAACTCCACGCCTTCCAATGAGCCCTCGCTTTACGCCAGAAGTCGTCAATGGCGGTGATTTGGGGTCAGTGGAATGCACGCTATAGGGCGTCTGGCCCCGAGCTGTCCTTGAAGTGACGATCTGTAACAGTTCGTTGTGTCACCGCGGTGCCAACTGTTGCTCAGATTGCTGCTACAGATGCAGTACGATGCGCCAGAGTTGTGCGCCGAACGTGATGGTCTTCCCTCTCGGCAGCGCCATGTCACGGTCCGGAGCGCAGTCTTCTTGTGACTGCAATATCTCAACCAGTTTCTTGTAGCCCTGTTACGCGACATCGTTCACGCAGTCAGTGAGGTGTTGATAATGCTGCCTTTGTCGCATTAAAGGTATTCTTGGCTAACATCAACATGTCCGATCTCAGAGGTAACTAACGCTCGCGACCGTTATACACTCCTGGAAATGGAAAAAAGAACACATTGACACCGGTGTGTCAGACCCACCATACTTGCTCCGGACACTGCGAGAGGGCTGTACAAGCAATGATCACACGCACGGCACAGCGGACACACCAGGAACCGCGGTGTTGGCCGTCGAATGGCGCTAGCTGCGCAGCATTTGTGCACCGCCGCCGTCAGTGTCAGCCAGTTTGCCGTGGCATACGGAGCTCCATCGCAGTCTTTAACACTGGTAGCATGCCGCGACAGCGTGGACGTGAACCGTACGTGCAGTTGACGGACTTTGAGCGAGGGCGTATAGTGGGCATGCGGGAGGCCGGGTGGACGTACCGCCGAATTGCTCAACACGTGGGGCGTGAGGTCTCCACAGTACATCGATGTTGTCGCCAGTGGTCGGCGGAAGGTGCACGTGCCCTTCGACCTGGGACCGGACCGCAGCGACGCACGGATGCACGCCAAGACCGTAGGATCCTACGCAGTGCCGTAGGGGACCGCACCGCCACTTCCCAGCAAATTAGGGACACTGTTGCTCCTGGGGTATCGGCGAGGACCATTCGCAACCGTCTCCATGAAGCTGGGCTACGGTCCCGCACACCGTTAGGCCGTCTTCCGCTCACGCCCCAACATCGTGCAGCCCGCCTCCAGTGGTGTCGCGACAGGCGTGAATGGAGGGACGAATGGAGACGTGTCGTCTTCAGCGATGAGAGTCGCTTCTGCCTTGGTGCCAATGATGGTCGTATGCGTGTTTGGCGCCGTGCAGGTGAGCGCCACAATCAGGACTGCATACGACCGAGGCACACAGGGCCAACACCCGGCATCATGGTGTGGGGAGCGATCTCCTACACTGGCCGTACACCACTGGTGATCGTCGAGGGGACACTGAATAGTGCACGGTACATCCAAACCGTCATCGAACCCATCGTTCTACCATTCCTAGACCGGCAAGGGAACTTGCTGTTCCAACAGGACAATGCACGTCCGCATGTATCCCGTGCCACCCAACGTGCTCTAGAAGGTGTAAGTCAACTACCCTGGCCACCAAGATCTCCGGATCTGTCCCCCATTGAGCATGTTTGGGACTGAATGAAGCGTCGTCTCACGCGGTCTGCACGTCCAGCACGAACGCTGGTCCAACTGAGGCGCCAGGTGGAAATGGCATGGCAAGCCGTTCCACAGGACTACATCCAGCATCTCTACGATCGTCTCCATGGGAGAATAGCAGCCTGAATTGCTGCGAAAGGTGGATATACACTGTACTAGTGCCGACATTGTGCATGCTCTGTTGCCTGTGTCTATGTGCCTGTGGTTCTGTCAGTGTGATCATGTGATGTATCTGACCCCAGGAATGTGTCAATAAAGTTTCCCCTTCCTGGGACAATGAATTCACGGTGTTCTTATTTCAATTTCCAGGAGTGTAGTGTGTATTTAAAGCAAACATGATTTGCATCCTCATAGTGGCGCTACTATGGCCATTCCTATGCAATTGGTGCGAAATTCTGAATAGCCATCATCTTTCTGGTCTAAAATCACGCCTACCAACTTTCGTTTATGTCGCAGAACTCCTTCTTGGTGTTGCGAGTTGTTTTGTCGCCATTGTATTTATTCATAAATCAGGTGCTGCCATGTCACAACCTATGGTGAGCTGCGATTTTAATGATAACGATAAGAGACATTTTTAGTATCTGACATCCCGAGGATCCCAGCCCGGGTATCGATATGGATGAATGGTAAGAGAACTGAGACTTCATATCATGGCTCCCTCCGCAGCCGCTAACCTCTCACCTGGCCCGTCCACCTACGCGAGAGTGCCTGCAAACAACGCGGCCCGACACTTGGCAGGTACTTCACGCTGTTCTGTGAAGCATTCGTTATGCGCTAGTAGTAGTGGAGTCGTTGACCTCGTCTATGTTAAGTTTTCGATTCGGGTTGCTCACTGGAATGTTTGTGCACATTTACAACTTTCGCTACGCTGTGAACTTTGAATCTGGCTAGCCGTTCAAATTGTGAACTTTGCTGCCATCGACCAGATGCGTTTTGTGTTAAAGATGAACACCGTAAGGAACCAGATGATGAGTGAACGTTAGAAATGTATGGTACGATGCCCATGTGACCAATAAAAACATGTAATGTGATTCGTTACAACTATAAACATGTAGCTACAGCATTCTCATTTTAGACATATGAGCATATTTAGGATGTTCCGTGCGTTTGATCACCTATTAGGGTGTCCAATAATTCGTAATGACGTTTGTGAAGGAAAAAACGCGATCGAGTCGCGTTTTTAACTATCGCGTTAACACTGATGTTTCTTACGTAGTTACTGTGCAAAAACTGCTCTCTACGACGACCACCGTTTTCATTTGCATAAATTGCGTTGACGGAGTTCGTTCTGACCCACACATCCAAAAATATCTGGTGTATGATGAATCATTCCCGCTGCGCCCATAACTCGGGCCGCCAAGTCTGTCTCCTATCTCATAAACCATTCTACTCATGTAGCCTCCAATAAAAAGACTGAAGGAGTCAAATCCGTCGACCTCGGCAGTCAAACACTAGAACGACCTTGACCTGTCCACGTTTCCCGGAATACTGTCGCGAGATTTTCTCACACGAAAACCACAAAATGTGGTGACACCCAGTCTTATTGAATCCTCGACTCTTCAGGAGTGCTCAACGGAACACTCTCTATAGGAAAATTATCTGTTTCAGATCGTGAGGAGGGGAAGAAGGATGTACGGTTCAATGAAATCACTATCGAGACTTCGATGTCAAAGCTGTTACTAGGATTCACAGAAATGTTTTACATGAGAGATTATTTGAACCCGAATGTAGGCTGCCGTGTGCGACGGCTTCGTAAGACATATCAGTATTAGCACGAAAGTGATAACCGAAAAATGACACACATTTGAGTAATACGTGAATGGACCGATTCCGGACATATATTGCTATGTAGCACATCGTTTATTCCGTCGCTGTAGCGCGTATTGCGAAACACCCTACTTACGATCAGTGGCGGCTGCTGTAAGAGCACAAGAGCATGTAAACACCCTAACTTTCGACACCTTGCGGTCTCGTCGGTTATTTTTCTTTGAATGCTGTTAAACTTGACATAGGTGATGCAATCTGAAAGATACGGCACTTAAATCTACCCCGCTACTGCTCCTCTAGATTCCGTGAAACTTGGCATCAGGGTCGCGAGCACACGTTCAGTTGCGCACTTTTTAACAAGATTTTGCGCAAGCACAACCCGCCTGACGTAATTACCTTACGGGCCAAATACATATGGATTTCATAAACAAGGTGCACGGTTGACGATGCGCACAGCTTGAAGTTCACGTGAGTGCCGCAAGGTGGTAGCACACTGTAGCAGACTCTTATCCCCGTTCACTCGGCATAAATCCTGCTAGACGGTAGCACATTCCTCAGATATGCTAATTCACTCACTACACACTATAGTGACTGTTGTGGCTTGGCAAGACAGCCAAGCCACTATGAGGAAGCCGAAAGGCACGCGTTTAAGCTCACGCAGGCTGGCGTGAGGTCTGGAACAGGACAAGGACTTTATAGTAGCAAAGAACGTACGTAGCTGCAGGAATACTTAACTTTAATCCACAATTGGTGAACATCGCTCTTCACGGTACATGTTTTACAGCATCAATAGTAACTGGTAATGGCGCCTTGCTAGGTCGTAGCAAATGACGTAGCTGAAGGCTATGCTAATTATCGTCTCGGCAAATGAGAGCGTAAGTTGTCAGTGAACCATCGCTAGCAAAGTCGGCTGTACAACTGGGGCGAGTGCTAGGAAGTCTCTCTAGACCTGCCGTGTGGCGGCGCTCTGTCTGCAATCACTGATAGTGGCGACACGCGGGTCCGACGTATACTAACGGACCGCGGCCGATTTAAAGGCTACCACCTAGCAAGTGTGGTGTCTGGCGGTGACACCACAGTGACATTAGATTGGGCATCAGAATATGTTGAAGTTGTACTGACAGTAAACCTATTTTGAGGGTTTCTAAGTTATAGTGTATTAAGTTAGGAATTTTATCGTATAGAAATCGAATTGAGGCACTGAGAATCGTAAGAGCCCAAAGCACATCACTTTCGACTGTGAAATTGTAGCATTTATTCAATCTTCTGAAATTTGTTGATCTTGTAGTGAGTCAGGTTTACCTGTGCTGTGGGCCCACATTGTACACATGAAGATTCACGAAAAGCTGGATCACTGGTTTCTCTGATAATCACTTAAATGTAGAATCGACAGCGGTGTACTTTAGGCCCTTGTGGATCTCAGCGCCTCATATGTATTCTAGTCAAGTGACAATGCTGGTAGACATTACTACTTGCGCTGTGAGGAGTGGTTGTGAGTGGTGCTTGTGTAGCTCAGTCGGTAGAGCACTTGCCTGCGAAAGGCAAAGATCCCGAGCTCGAGTCTCGGACCGGCACACATCTTTAATCCGCCATGAAGTTTCGTATCAGCGCACACTTCACTCCAGAGTGAAAATCTCCTTCTGGGAACAGAAGAGTAAATCTACAAGAAAAGCTAGCCGCAATGGATCTAGGGCCTCCGACAACGGATTGTTTGACTGGGAGAGTGACGAAATCAAATAATGGTTCCTACAAGCGAACATTTATCGAGGAAGTGTACAGTTAGCATTAGCTGTGTGGACACAGCGTAAGAATATCTAATTTTCAGCCCGGAAGTGAATTCGTGAACTAATGCATGTGTTGTATATTTGCCC
Source organism: Schistocerca piceifrons (assembly GCF_021461385.2). Taxonomy (NCBI): domain Eukaryota; kingdom Metazoa; phylum Arthropoda; class Insecta; order Orthoptera; family Acrididae; genus Schistocerca; species Schistocerca piceifrons. The sequence goes on along the minus strand of NC_060141.1, from coordinate 529,014,208 downwards.
GAAAAAATGTGAAAAGCGCGAGTAGCCCCACTTACACAAAAATGCGAAATGGAGACTTGCGAACGCTTATACGTTATTTCGTTATTGCTCTAAATTGTACTTAATTATATACAAAACAACAAAATTCCACAAACACAATTCTTTCTTTTATCAGTTAAGTTGTTCATCTTACTTCTATTATTATTGCTGTTGATATTGTTGTTGGCAGTGACTATAGTTGTAGACACTCGTTGATAAGCATAATTGTTATGCAGCAAACGCTATTAATTTCACACTCTCACCTTTAGCTGAATCTAAATATTTCTGAACACTTAGAATGTATACTCACGAGCCGCTGCTGCATACGATTCTCTGTATCGTAGCGTAGGTGAAGCATAGATATTGTAGAAGAAAACACAATTTTTACGCCATTAATGGGCATCGAAAATACTGCGTCAATGTAACTCCTAGCAGAATCAACGATTTACGTTATGGTGCAACACTTTGTGTTTAATCATCGCTTATGAATCTAGTGTTTCGAGGCTTTTTTTTGGGGGGAGGGGGGTGGAGGGTGGAGCGTGTCTACTGCTTATGGACGCATACTTAGTTACGCTAATTGAAAAGAAATAGTTTCGTCGTTTCTTGGATATAATTTTCCGTTCATGTTCTTAGGTTATACTCAAGTTTACAACGTGTTAACAAACCACACGTGCGTACGATACATGTAATGCCTGAGATTCAAACTCCACGTGGGGACGAAGAGCGCCATTGTAAATGCAGAGAGAGGATTTTAATTGGAAGCAACTGGTGGGACATAGCCCAACAAGTTTACTATTACTTATAACTTACATTTGTGCCGAAAAATGCACCAATTATTTGTAAGTACGTGTTTGTTAGCACTTTCTGGGGTTCATTGTTCAGATTGTTGGTGTCTCCCCATTGCAATTTCCTGGACATTTGTTTCGTACGTTTGTATATGCTTCGTAATGGGGTAACGCTGGAATTGCAATTTTACAGCTATAAGCGAAATATGACGTCCTTTCGATAATTCACAAAAGCTGTGGACCCATTCACAAGAAGTTAATGGACTTTTGTTTCAGGTCTTGCTATCAAAAGCTTTCTCCAAATCTACGAATGAAATGTATGTTTCCTCGTTCTTCCTTTGAATCTGCTAGGATTAACTGCCGCTCAACAATTACCATTATTCATGTCAGCTTTAATGCTTACGAGTATTGACGTCAATGAAGTGTCTCTCTCTTCCTTTCCTAGCGTTTATCATGTCGTTCAGGACCCACGGTTCTCATGATTGTGGGCAATTTATTTTATTTTCACTTTGTGGTCGGATGGCCTTCCTGTCGTTGCCACATGCAACGCATGGAAGGAATTCTTGTGTGCCATCTGTTTCTGGATCGTGTTAGTTTTTGTTCTTTGTGTTAGCGCTTTTTAATTCTTCAAAAAAAAAATGGTTCAAATGGCTCTGAGCACTATGGGACTTAACTGCTGAGGTCATCATTCCCCTAGAAGTTAAACCTACTTAAACCTAACTAACCTAAGGACATCACACACATCCATGCCCGAGGCAGGATTCGAACCTGCGACCGTAGCGGTCGCGCGGTTCCAGATTGTAGCGCTTAGAACCGCTCGGCCACTCTGGCCGGCTTCTTATTCTTGTTTTTCGTATTTCCTAAAGCAGAAATTAGGATCCAGTCCAGTATTTACCTAAACGAGTGTGGGAGACCGCCTAACAATCACAGTGAGAGAATGGCCAGGGTAACAGGTCAATTCGCCGCATGGAACTGGTATCGGGTGTGCAGCATGGCCCCCCCCCCCTACTCCTACCTTACCACCCCCCCCCATCATCCCCCCCCCCAAACACACACACACATACACATACGCACACCCGGCCCTTCTACCGTCTCGCAAGCTCGTGTGATGCGCGTCAGGATATACGAGTAGGTCCTGACGCCAGTGAAGTAATATACAATAATTCAAGATTTCTGACACCAGCACCTCAAAGCGTTACTGAACGCCAAGCCCCAGTGGAGAAAGCTCCAGACAGAAAGGAATCCTGACGGGTCTGCTTTGTCCTCTTGAGGCGCCGTCCATTGGAGCAGAAGTGGTGGATGCTTCACCCGGGGTTAAGAGCGGCCTCGGCTCTGCTGAAATATTGTAATATCTGCGCAGGCGCCGCCTGCTGGTAGCTACTGGCCCGGAGCAAGGACTGCGACTGGGTCTGAGGTTGGGGCAGTAACTAAGGAGCCGCCTTCTTTGATGTGGCCCGCCGCGCCGGTGGCGTCGCTACGCGCCAGTAATTACGGCGCCTGCAGAAGAGGTGGGCGGGGCCGTAACCAACGCTTATTAGCCCTTTGATGTCTCGTTACACTCTGCCGGAAACACGACGGAAAACTCCCTAGACATCAGTATTTTAATTACAGAAACAGATAAGCTGTAGGTGTTGTGCGCCTTTAGTTCACTTACCGCGTTATTTTACGCCGTGCTGAATCTTTACGACGATAACTGCTTGGCTTTTGTGTGCTGAAAACATCCACCCCTTTTGATAGGTTAAGTGTAGGTTAATGTTCTTCAAAGTACAACGGTCCGAGAGTTGCAGCATAACTTCAAGTAGTTCTGCGCGCTGGATAGGCCAGCTGTACCATCATTTGTTACTTCTAGATTTGCAGAAGGCTTCTGACACCGTTAGTCAAAAGTAGCTAGTGATATAAACGGGTGTCTATGGAGTATCATCTCAGTTGTGTGACTGGGCTATAGATTTCCTGTCAGAAAGGTCACAGTTAGAAGTAACTAACTGGGTTGTCTACTGAAACAGAAGTTACATCCGGCGTTCTCCGAGGAAGTATTAAAGGTCCTCTGCTATTCCTGATATACAGGGTGAATCACCTTACGTTACCGCTGGATATATTTCGTAAACCACATCAAATACTGACGAACCGATTCCACAAACCGAACGTGAGGAGAGGGGCTAGTGTAACTGTTTAATACAAACCATACAAAAATGCACGGAAGTATGTTTTTTAACACAAACCTACGTTTTTTTAAATGGAACCACGTTAGTTTTGTTAGCACATCTGAACATATAAACAAATACGTAATCAGTGCCGTTTGTTGCATTGTAAAATGTTAATTACATCCGGAGATATTGTAACCTAAAGTTGACGCTTGAAACCTCCGACGTTAAGTTGCGTGTTGTAACAAATACGGGCCACGGTCGGCGAGCAGCATCTGCAGGGACATGTTTACGATGACGACCGTGTTTACCAGTGTGGCTGTAGTGCACTGTTGTGGTTTGGTCTAGCTGTCGCATTGTCCGCATGTAGCGCTTGCTGCTATTGTTATTCTGCATTCGTCTCCGCACGCAGACCAACTGTAGTACACCGTGTTACCAGACGTCTGTGATAGTGTAGTGTTGTAGGAACTGTGACCATGGTGTATTCGATCTCTGAAAAGGCGGAGTTGATACTCATCTATGGCGAGTGTCGACGAAATGCAGCTGAAGCCTGCAGGGTGTACGCAGAACGGTACCCGGACAGAGAGCATCCAACGTGCCGCACATTGCAAAACATCTACTGCCAACTGTATGCAACAGGTATGGTCGTAGCACGCAAACGGGTCTGTAACAGGCCCGTCACAGGAGAAGCGGGTGCAGTTGGTGTGTTAGCTGCTGTTGCCATGAACCCACACATGAGTACACGGGACATTGCGAGAGCCGGTGGACTGAGGTAAAGTAGTGTCATGCGCATACTGCATCGTCACCGCTTTCACCCGTTTCATGTGTCGCTACATCAGCAATTACATGGTGATGACTTTAATCATCGAGTGCAATTCTGTCAATGGGCATTAACAGAGAATGCGTTGCAGTTCTACCTGTTTACCGATGAAGCGGGCTTCACAAACCACGGGGCAGTGAATCTACGGAACATGCATTACTGGTCCGTGGACAATCCTCGCCGGCTCAGACAGGTAGAGCGACACCGACCGTGAACTTTAAATGCATGGTGCGGAATCATTGGCGACCACCTCATTGGTCCTCACTTCATTGCAGGGGCCCAAACAGCTGCAACAAACTTCGCGTTTCTACAGAATGATCTGCCAACGTTGCTCGAACATGTCCCACTGGAAACGCGTCGACGTATGTGGTATCAGCATGATGGTGCACCTGCACATTCCGCAATTAACACTAGGCTGACCCTTGACAGGATGTTCGACGGGCGTTTCATAGGACGTGGAGGACGCATAAATTTGCCAGCCCGTTCTCCTCATCTTACACCTCTGGACTTCTTTCTGTGGGGTACGTTAAAGGAGAATGTGTACCGTGATGTGCCTACAACAGCAGAGGATATGAAACAACGCATTGTGGCAGCCTGTGGCGACATTACACCAGATGTACTGCGGCGTGTACGACAATCATTACGCCAGAGATTGCAATTGTGTGCAGCAAATGATGGGCACCACATTGAACATCTATTGGCCTGACGTGTCGGGACACATTCTATTCCACTCCGTAATTGAAAACGGAAACCACGTGTGTACGTGTACCTCACCCCTCATCGTAATGTACACGTGCGTCAGTGAAAAAGACCAAATTAAAATGTGTTAGCATGTGGACGTAATGTGCTGTTCCAGTCTCTTCTGTACCTAAGGTCCATCACCGTTCCCTTTGGATCCCTACGTAATTCGGTGCTCTCCGATACACACGATCGAACTGCGGAGGAGTGATACTCAAGCGTAAACTTTAGGTTACAATATCTTCGGATGTAATTAACATTTTACAATGCAACAAACAGCACTGATTACGTATTTATTTATATGTTCAGATGTGCTAACAAAACTAACAGGGTTCCATTTAAAAAAACGTAGGTTTGTGTTAAAAAACATACTTCCGTGCATTTCTTTATGGTTTGTATTAACCAATTACACAAGCCCCTCTCCTCACGTGGAATCGATTCGTCAGTATTTGATGTGGTTTACGAAATATATCCAGCGGTAATGTTAGGTGACTCACCCTGTATATAAATGCCTTAGAAGACAATCCGAGCAGCTCTACGAGATTGTTTTGAGATGATACTGTCTAGCTAAGTCATCAAAAGATCTAAACCAGTTACGAAATGATTTAGATATCTGTGTGGTAGAGGACATAAAAGGCAGAGAAGCGATGGCAGAAAGGGAATTCCAGGCCAAGAGAAGTCTACTTATATCAAACACAGTCCTTAAGTTTCTGAGAATGTACGCTTGGAGCACAGCATTGTATGCTAGTGAAACATGGATGTGAGAAAACCGAAACAGAACAGAATCGAAGTATTTGAAATGTGATGCTAGGGAAGAATGTTGAAAATTAGGTGAATTGATAAGGTAAGGAATGAGGAGGTTTTCCACAGAATAAGTGAGGAAAGCAGTTTGTGGAAAACAGGGACTAGACGAAGGGACATGGCGACAGGAAATTTGTTAAGACATCAGCGAATAACTTTCCTGGTACTACAGCGAGCTGTAGAGGATAAAAACTCAGGCAGACGGAGACTGGAATATATCCAGCAAATAATTGAGAACATAGGCTGCAAGTGCTGCACTGAGATGAAGATGTTTGCACAGGAGAGGAATTTGTAATGGGCGGCATCATACTTGTTAGAAGACTGATGACTCGAAAGAGAGACGGAAAAAGTGGCAGTTTGGCCCTAAACAACAAAAGGTGCGAGGCCATCCACGTGCGTACTAAAAAAAGTTCTTTAAATTTAGGTAAACGACAAATCACACAAATATAATAAAGGTTCTCGATTCGGCTGACTACCTAGGGATACTAGTTACAAAAATGTAAATTGTAACCATTACAAAGACAATGCTGTGGGTGAGGTGAACCAAAGACTGCATGTTATTCACGGAAACTTACAAGATGCAAAAATTTACTGAAGAGGCTGCCCAATATACACATGTCTGTCCTATTCTGGATTATTGTTGCACAGTATGCGATCCGTGATGAAGGACATAGAAAAATTTCGAAGGAGGGCATCTCGTTTTGTCTTATTGCGAAATGGGAGATGGGAGAGAGAGTGTCACGGATTTGTTTCGCGAATTGCGGTGGCAATTATTGAAGCAAAGGCGCTTTTCTTTGCGGCGATTTCTTCTCAAGAATTTCCATCATCAATTTTCTCCTCTGAATACGATAATATTCTGTTGACTTCCACCTACCACCCTAATGCATGGGAGAATCAGAGCCCGAACGAAAAAACTTTGGTGTTCATTTTTTTCCACATGCTATTCGTTAATTAGAAAGTGGATCTACAAACACCCTGCGAAACACTTAAGTGTGAGGGGTTGAATACGCAGGTACAAATAGTCGAAACAGGTATAGAGATACATATATGGGGAAAGTAGAGCTTTTACACCAGATTACGCTGGTCTTGAGGCAGGGGGGATGATTGGGCGTGCTGGATGGGTGCGAAACTTGCAGCTGGTGTTCAGAGTTGGATGTATGTAGTAGAACGAAGACTGTCGCAGAGAAAATAATTACAGGAAGCTCTGCAGATATTGGAGAAACTGAACAGCACTCAAGATTACACAGGAATGCTTTTAGAGAGGCGCTTTCTTGGCCGGTGTTTTTGTCTTAACGCGAAAAAAAGAGAGCTTCATGCAACTTCAGTGAAACTTTTTACAGTATAACTCGACTGGCAAGACAAAGAATTGGAGGTGGACAATAATAACTTTTGCAGAACGCTAGAGCAATTATACTCATGGTATTGGATATCGCTGTTATTCATCACGTGAGACTTTGTCTCAGCTGTCAAAATTTGTTAATGTAAGAGGTGTGAACAATCCTATAAAAAAAAGGAACTTGATTAAGAAGTAATTTTATTAATGTAAGAGGTGTGAAGAATGCTATGAAAAGAAAGGAACTTAATTAGGAAGTAATACTAAATCAGCGCGCAGGCACCGTCGGGTGCTCCCCAGGGAGCGGATTTTTGGGCGGAGCTACATATGAAGTGGGATAATATAGACCAGCCGAGAAAGCGGCCGTGCGGTAGCTGCTGGCGAGAACGACACCTTCGTGGTAGCCAGGAGGTGCAAACGTTCTAGAACGTTCTGGAAAAGAGTCAATCCTTAGGAAAACCGTCAGAAGAGTTGGAGGGAGGGCAACACGATGAGAGAAACTCGTCCATGAGCCCTGAAACATTGTGTAAGCGGACAACACTCATGACCAAGGCAGACATTAGCAGGAAGTGTTTGCAGTTAGTAGCCATCGGGAGCAATACCACGTCCGAGCGTGGAAATCGCTGTAGAGTGACACTTTCATGCTGTTGCAATGAAATGCAGAGCAGGTTATATTTTTTCGACGAAGAAAAACTGAGTTTCCGATAAGCATCCACCGACAGCTATTATCCCGATTTTTCTGCCTTTTAAAAAATCAGGAAACACTACAGAGTTTGTCTCTAGTAGCAAAGAGTAATAATTTATATTTTTAGTGTGTCAGCTGTCTCGCACTTGATCATAGAATGAAGGCTTTCTCGACTGGATGACATAGCTAAACCTTTCGGGATGTGTGGTCCCTGAAACTCTTTTGTTCCTGTGTCGTCAAGACTAACGGAGGAGAGCCTCTGAGGATATCCAGCGCAGGAACAGAAGAGTTTCTTGGACGACGACTAACAACGCTAAAGGTTTACCAGCAACTACGTCTCGCACTTGTTTCCTATTGTGAATAAGGTTATCTGATTGCGTAAGTTACAATGAGTAATGGTCCTGTGTGTCAGAATATAAGGAAGAACCAGCAATGTCTCGCTCTTCTTTTCACTTGAAGGTAAGGATTTGATCATTGTCGGAATGAGTTGCAGGCAGGGCGGTCTCCTCGAACAGGGAAACGTAGAACTCTGGAACGGGATGTTGCTGGAAAAGAATAATATACATTGCGGTAGGATGTGCTCATTGATTTGTAAAGACGTACAATCACTGCAAGATAGCTCTCCTAATAAGGTCCAACCATTGGGAACAATTGTTCTTAAACTGAATCCTTAACTGTTTGCATCCTTATTCACTCTCAACGAATCACAACTTGACATCTTCGTTCCAGAATCACATGTATTATACGTCCCAGGAGACTTTCTCCCTCTCACTCCATTAGAGGTGACTTAGTAGACCTCATTCCACAAGACTTAGCAGACCTCGGCCCACAATGTCATAAAGATCCATATTTTGCTACACAGGCCACGCCGAGATAATACCTGTGTTGGGATGCAACAGCTTCGCTGTTACTTTTTATGCGAGACACACGCACACACTGCTGTTCAGACTTCACTCAGTCCTTCGCTCTGTATCAGCCATAGCTGGCAGACATCAGTGTTTGCGTTGTTTACTAAACTGTTCTTGTTTTGATGCCATCACTGCCTCAAATCGATAAGAACAGTATGGTTGACATAGAAGGGAGTGGCAGGTGTTACGTCTGACAACAGCATCAGAGTCAGAGGACTAATTACCGAAAATAACCTAACAAGTAAGAAATGCGCAATGAATGTCATCTGAATGACAGACAACACCTGGCCGGCCGCGGTGACCAAGCGGTTCGAGGCGCTACAGTCCGGAACCGCGTGACTGATACGGTCGCAGGTTCGAATCCTGCCTCAGGCATAGATGTGTGTGATGTCCTTAGGTTAGTTAGGTTTAAGTAGTTCTAAGTTCTAGGGGACTGATGACCTCAGATGTTAAGTCCCATAGAGCTCAAAGCCATTTTAACTATCTAAACAGACAACACCAGTGAGTACTAATCGTTCTCCACACAAATAAAATAACCTATATCTCAACATGTATCTGTTTCCAGAAATGTGTTTAAAGAATATTGGGTCCTATTATTTTAGAAGTCTTCTAACCATTCACATATCTGGGAGTCTTTTCGTGTACTCGTACCTTTGTTAACAGTCTGCAGTGGGCTACCGTGTCAAACACTTTCCGGAAATCAAGATATGTGGAATCTGTCTGCTGCCCTTGCGTCGTTATCTACCGGATATTTAGCTGAGTATTTGCTCTCTCTAACCAGCATCCCATACGAGCAAACCAAATGCAAATTTACCTGCGGTTACTCGTACTACAGGTAACTGGGCTACCCACGGGTCTGTGTTAATGTCGTAGGGTCGAGCCGCACACGTCTGCTTTTCTGCCCTGCAGCGAACTCGTTGCAAATGTAACTTGTACTGTGGTACCGCAGTCGAATACGCATTGGCTGGAAATGTAAATTAATAATACACAGAAAGATTGAATATAAGATAAATGAATAATTAATAAAAAGGATTCTGTTCTGTAACTGATGTTGTCGACATCAGAAAATTATCTCGAATGATGTCTATTCAAGAAGCAACCTCAAATATAACGAAACAGGTCTTACATTGTGCAGTAGAAGAAAATGGACGGAAACATAGCCTTATTAAAATGCAACAATTTCCGTTGAGAGCGTTTTGCGAATGGTAGCAAAATACAAACCTAAATAGTCATCCAAAAGTCACGAAAACTAAGTCCATGTCTGTGATTACAATACATGAAATATTCACTAGCTCAAAATGACTCAGAGTTCAGCATAACGGTTTGTCCATTACCACACGAGATAACGAGTAGTGTCTATTCTCATTTCCAGAATGCTAACAGATGGTCATTCCTACCGAAAATACATCGATCTTGCGTTCCGTATAAATGGATTTGATTCAGCTTGGTCACTTTCTGCACTAAACTAATATATTACAACAATATTTAAATACTGAAATAGAAATAATTCAAAAGTCAAGATCGCTTAAATACTGTTTACTGGATAACCGGTTTCAACACACTAAAGGTACCATCATGGGATCTGAATGTAGCTTAACATTTATAAACCATTTGGATATAACGATACACGAGGCAGACCTGCTGATATAGAATCATTGTCACAAAAAATATCAGCTAGTGTCGAAACTGGTTATCCGGTAAACAGTATTTAAGCGATCTTAAGTTTTGAATTATTTCTACAACAGAATGATCGCCCGGCTACGCACTTTTTGTTCACTGCAAAATACAGAAATGTTATAAGTATTTGGTCACAATCATTCACAAAAAGTATAAATAAAGATTTGTTCATAAATAAATAAGGCAGCGTTCATCCGGCAGTGCGCTCACTTTAAATGACGTCAAAATAATGTTAAATATTGCTTAAACAATTTTGGCCTCCATGGCCTGTTTGTTTAGTAATTTTGTAGCTTTTCAGATACTGAAAATATTATTGTGTTTCATTGGATGCGCCTCAGTTTCTGAGATCGCCGATGTATTCAGATTTTCTTTGTTATGTAAGTGGGACTTATAAAAATTCTAAAAGTGGCAAGTAGCCATATTTCAGACAGGCTTGCAGTCTGCCATTTCTGGTACGTATCCTGTACCCCCCCCCCCCCCTCCCCCCCGCAAATGAGCGACCGCCGTCCAAAATCGCTGTTGTAGGACGTACCCATTTCTGGTGGCATGCTCCTCGCCTCCTCGCCTTTGCACTTTCCAGGCCGCGGCGCTTTGGCAGAGCCGGCTACGTCTCGTCCTGGCCTGGCCTCTAGGCCCTGTACCGTTGAGCAATATAACCACATAACCAAATTCATCTCCTACGAATTCTAGGCGGTCGAATAACTCGCCGACATACGCGTAAAGTTACACAATTCATACGAAGGTGTGCAGGATACTTTTCGAGGAAAGAGCGGCCCGATTTTCGCATAAGCAAAGCTTTCTTAAACCGTGCTGATTAGTGGACTGAAGCTGTCCAGTATCAAGGAAATTTATTGGTTCAAATGGCTCTGAGCACTATGGGATTTAACATCTTAGGTCATCAGTCCCCTAGAACTTAGAACTACTTAATCCTAACTAATCTTAGGACATCACACACATCCATGCCTGAGGCGGGATTCGAACCTGCGACCGTAGCAGTCCCGCGGTTCCGGACTGCAGCGCCTAGAACCCCACGGCCACCGTGGCCGGCAAGGAAATTTATTACAATCGAACTGAGAATTTGTTCAAGAATTCTGCTGCAAACCGATCTTAAGAAAAGAGGTCGATAATTTTACCCTCCTTATATACAGAAGTCACCATCGTTTTTCCAGTCGCTTGAGGCTGGGTGAGGGATTCGCGATAAATGCCAGCCCAGTAAGCGGCCAGTGCCGCGAGTACTCCCTGTGAAACCTAACTGGGTTCTGACCGGACCTGGCGATTTATTTCCAACACTCTCAGTTTCTTCTCTACGCTAGAAACTCATATTATTATTTCCTCTACAAATGAGTCTTGGCTGTGATCAAACTACGGTACGTCTGTACGATCCACCTGCGTGATGATTTTTTAAACGCGAGATTTAAAACGTCGAATGTCAGCTTTTATTCTCTTCTATTGTCACACCAGACCGGCCAACGAGTGACTGGATAGAGCCTTCAACCCACTTCGCGATTTTATGTAGGGTCAGAATTTCCTAAGGTTTTTAGTAAGACCTTCAGCTGAGGTATATTGAGATTGTTGTGTGCTTTGCGTATCGATCATTTTACAGGCACACAAACTTCTGCTCAGTTCTGCCCGTTGTCTTTGGCTTTTTCTTTTTTCTTTTTTTTAAACCGATAGTCCAACTGTTTTCGTTCCCTAGGCATTTTTAGAATTTTTTTACTAAGCCACGATGGGTTTTTCCATCCTTAATTGCTTGGTCGGCATATATTTCTCCAGAGCACGATTTACAATCCATTTCAACTTTACCATAATTCCTTTACGTTAATCCAATTGGAATTAAATGATGTCCATTCATGCTCTAAACGGATTGCTAGCAACTGCTTCTCTACTCTTTGTAGCAAACATGCTCCCCTAGGCTTCTTGATGGATTTATTAACTTCAGTAACCATTGCTGTTATGAAGACATCATAACAATAATCACTGTCTCTATACTGATACACTGGACTCGCATTCGGGAGGACGACGGTTCAATCCCGAGTCCGGCCATCCTGATTTAGGTTTTCCGTGATTTTCCTAAATCGCTCCAGGCAAATGCCGGGATGGTTCCTTTCAAAGGGCACGGCCGAATTCCTTCCCCGTCCTTCCCTAATACGATGAGACCGATGACGTCGCTGTCTGGTCTCCTTCCCCAAAAGAACCAACCTATACTGACACCGTCGATAATGTCATGCCCATTTGTAGTTACAAGGTCTAAAATATTTTCAGTGTGTGTGGTCTGCCTAAGTAGCTGCTCAACTGTTTTCAGAAAACGTGTTCGCCGGCCGCGGTGGTCTAGCGGTTCTGGCGCTGCAGTCCGGAACCGCGGGACTGCTGCGGTCGCAGGTTCGAATCCTGCCTCGGACATGGGTGTGTGTGATGTCCTTAGGTTAGTTAGGTTTAAGTAGTTCCAAGTTCTAGGGGACTTATGACCTAAGATGTTGAGTCCCATAGTGCTCAGAGCCATTTTGAAAACGTGTTCAAAAGTCCTTCACGGACTACCTGTCCGTACCACCTTGGAGGGATTCCACAAACGTCCCAGATATTCAATAGGTTAAAGTCGCCGCCAGCTATTAACACATGATCTGGGTATTTCCGCGCTGCTGAGCGTACTTGCATTGTAACCGTCACGATGAAATTGGGTTTCCGGTCAAGGCATCCCTTAATTTACTCGAGTTCCCCTTGACTTGTTACATGATACCATATCATTGTGACATTCTACGAGGTAGTACATCAAACATTTAGTTATGCAAATTGCCAGAAGGAGAAATATAAAAATGTCCGCTGTGTTTGTTTCAATTTGTTAAATTCATATTAAACGACGCGCTTCAGGGTTTCGCGCTGTTTTGCATCTATATTCCCTGATACAAAATACGATACATTTTTTATGTATATGATCTGATAACGAAACAGACAATGCAAAACATCGCAATATGGCTAAAGCAGTAAAATTTATCAAATAAAAAAATATATATGTGAATGATTATAACGATATATCTCTACAGTTCCGGCAAACTCATCGGAAATCTAGTACTAAGTATGACATAATATCAATCGGACTGATTATGGACTGTGTTGAACATGGAAGACTGCAGATCAGACCTCTTCGAAGCTATTAAATTGTCGCTGACCTTTAGTCTGAAGTCATTCTAGCATTAGTCTTAAGCTAATTAAGACTGCTCTAAACCATGTGAAGGAGGGGGATTTCAGACTCGATACTCTTTCTTATTAGTGCTGTTACTTAAGGGTACCATTTCACCGCCTAAAAGATCGTTAATTTTTTTTTCAAATTATGATAGACGAATGAAAAAATGTTAAGATTTAATGTCATGCCAACGAGAGGATAATTAGAGACAAAGCACACGCTATGATCGGGAAAGATTGTGGAAGACATCCGACCATGTCCGTTCCAAAGCAACCACGCCAGCATTCGACTAAAGCAGTTTAAGGAAATAAGAAGAAGAGTAGATCCGGATGGCTGGGCCAGAATTTGAACTGCTGTCCTCCAGATATCGAGTCTCGTGTCTCACCATTGCGCCATCTTGTTTAGTTGCGGATTCTGCGATATGTGTATGTTGCAGATGCAGTTTCTTGTTTCTACATATCTGTACACTGAGGTGACAAAAGCCATGGGATATCTCCTAATATAGGGTCTGACCTCCTTTCCCCCAGAAGTGTGTAGAAACTCGACGTGGCGGGGACTCGATAAGACGTTGGAAGTCTCCTGCAAAAATACAGACCCACACTGCCTCTACTGACACCCATAATAGCACAAGGGTTGCCAGTGTTGGATTTCGAGCACGAACTGACCTCTCGATTATGTCCCATAAATGTTCGATGTGATTCACGTTGGTCGACGTGCGTGGCCAAACGATTCGCTTGAATTCCCTAGAATATTCTTCAAACCAATCACGAACGACTGTGGCCGGGTGATGTAGCACACTCTCATACATAAAAATACCGTCGTTTTTTGGGAATATGAAGTTCATGAATGATCTCCAAGTAGCCGAATATAACCATTCCCAGTCAGTGAGCCGGTCCCAGGTTCGAATCCTGCCTCGGGCATAGATGTGTCTGATGTCCTTAGGTTAGTTAGGTTCAAGTAGTTCTAAGTTCTAGGGGACTGATGATCTCAGATGTCAAGTCCCATAGTGCTCAGAGCCATTTGAACCATTTTCCAGTCAGTGATCAACGTAAACACAGCCCACATCACTATGGAGCCACCACCAGCTAGCACAGTGTCTTGTTGAAAACTTGGGGCCCTAGCTTCATGGGATCATATTCAAACGCTTCCATCAGCTCTTACCAACTGAAATCGGGACTCGTGTGACCAGGCCATCGTTTTGCATTCGTCTAGGTCCAACCGATGTGGTCAAAATTCTAGGAGAGGCGCTGCATGCGATTCGTGTTGTCAGAAAAGGCACTCGCGTCGGTCGTCTGCTGTCATAGTCCATTGACGCCACATTTCGCCCCAGTGTCCCAACGGATACGTTCGTCGCACATCCCACATTGATTTCTGCGCTCATTTCATACAGTGTTGCTTGTCCGTTAGCACTAGAAACTATATGCAAAACGCTGCTGCTCTAGACCGTTAATGTGATGGCCGTCGGTCAGTGCGTTGTCCGCGGTGAGAGGTAATGCTCGTGACACTGTGGATCTCGGAATACTGATTTGCCTAAAGGTTTCGAAATGGATTGTCCCATGCAAATAGGTCCAACTATCATATAAAGTCTGTTAATTCCCGTCGTGGTACCATAATCACGACGGAAACTTTTCCGCATGAATCATCTGAGTACAAATGGAAGCTCCACCAGCACACTGCTCTTTTATACCCTGTGTGTGCGATGCTACCACTATACGTACATGTGCATTTCGCTATCCCATGATTTCTGTCACCACGGTTAACGAGTGCATCATAGTGTGCAAATGATATAGCACAGCAATTGGAAAGTCATGATTTAAATAATTAAAACTGAGCCAGTTACTTAGTTTTTGGTGCTTACCACAACACGTTTCGAGAATTTATTCTCGTATTCAACTGCATTTGCGCATTTTTTTTTTTTTTTACTTGAATATGTTTGGTGATATTTGCGTATATGAGTATCTGCCTCTCTCGCGTCTTTTTGTAGTTAGACTGCAATCGTAAAATGGGACTAAATGAACCTTTCAGTGCTTTAAATGATGAATCTCATACAGTGGATTTAATCGAGGAACTTGAAATTTTTATACACCGCAAAAAGGAAGGAGAAGGGAACCCACTTCCGGAAAATATCTTATCCATTCTGTGGCGGTTCAGATGTTTAACTTATCCACTTCTGCTTGAGGAACTGAATTAGGCGTGAGACAGTAAAGTTATTATTTGACAATTCACAAGGAAACATAACGAATCGTCTTTATATCACTTAAGCACATTTGTGTGTATTAACAATTGAACATTACTTGTTTACATTACTCCAAAGCAAAAAGGAACCCAGCATACTGCACGTGTAGAAGAGCGTCTCGATGTGGCGACCACAAACATTGATACAGGCATTGTACGAAGCCTGTTCTTTTACAAACTCTCCATTCCATCTGGTGTCTCTTCAGTTTCTAGCGCAGTTGCCAGAACTCGCGCATCGTCCTCGTCCCTACAGGAGTCTCGTAAAATTAATTTTGCATACGACTCCGGTTGACGTACTACATGTCATCCTGTCTGCCTTATTGCATACCAGAACAAGCAACTCCGACGAGAATTTTCTCTTTCCCTCAGCAGACGCATTACAGATCTGACTTGAAACGGACGTAGAACGGAAATGGTACGTACTCAGGCATAAGTTGCTATTCAGAGTAGTATGTACAGGCCCTAGAAGTTAACGGGAAATTACCAACATGTCGTATAAGTTTATGTTCTTATCTTTGAATTTAAACAAACACAATCACGTGACTATAGACGCGCTCTTATGACTTAGCACCTTCTTCCGACAACTTCTTTAATCAGTCTGACAAACTGAATGAAGCAGTTGCAGTTTGCGTGAATCAACTATCAATCATGTTCACAAATTCGAATATTGCATGATCCGCTTGCTTTAGTTGCTGGATATAAGCGCCAGTTCAGTTTCGTGAGCACAGAATTTATAATAAGACCCCAGAAAAAAGATATACTGCTTACAGGTACAAACAGACAATAGTAATAATCACGGCCGGTTCGAGAACATTTATCTAAAGAGGGACGTATAATTTACCGCCAGTCCCTATCTTAAGTAATTACTTGTACTACCTTTGGCTCTGGATAAGACCTTCAATAATTAATCTACACTACTGGTCATTAAAATTGCTACACCAAGAAGAAGTGCAAATGATAAACGGGTATTCTTTGGACAAATATATTATACTAGAACTGACATGTGATTACATTTTCACCCAATTTGGGTGCATAGATCCTGAGAAATCAGTACCCAGAACAACCATCTCTGGTCGTAATAACGGCCTTGATACGCCTGGGCATTGAGTCAAACAGAGCTTGGTTGGCGTGTACAGGTACAGCTGCCCATGCGCGCTTCAACACGATACCACAGTTTGTCAAGAGTAGTGACTGGCGTATTGTGACGACCCAGTTGCTCGGCCACCATTGACCAGACGTTTTCAATTGGTGAGAGATCTGGAGAATGTGCTGGCCAGGGCAGCAGTCGAACATTTTCTGTATCCAGAAAGGCAAGTACAGAACCTGCAACAAGCGGTCGTGCATTATCCTGCTGAAATGTAGGGTTTCGCAGGGATCGAATGAAGGGTAGAGCCACGGGTCGTAACACATCTGAAATGTAACGTCCACTATTCAAAGTGCCGTCAATGTGAACAAGAGGTGACCGAGACGTGTAACCAATGGCACCCCATACCATCAAGCCGGGTGATACGCCAGTATGGTGATGACGAAAACACGCTTCGAATGTGCTTTCACCGGATACGACCATCGTGATGCTGTAAACAGAACCACATTCGTCGTTGAGTACACCATCGCAGGCGCTCCTGTCTCTGATGCAGCGTCGAGGGTAACGGCAGTCATGGTCTCCGAGCTGATAGTCCATGCTGCTGCATACGTCGTCGAACTGTTCGTGCAGATGGTTGTTGTCTTGCAAACGTCCCCATCTGTTGACTCAGGGATCGAGACGTCGCTGCACGATTCGTACAGCCATGCGGATAAGTAGCCTGTCATCTCGACTGCTAGTGATACGAGGCTGTTGGGATCCAGCACGGCGTTCAGTATTACCCTCCTGAACCCACCGATTCCATATTCTGCTAACAGTCATCGCGAGCAGCAATGTCGCGATACGATAAACTGGAATCGCGATAGGCTACAATCCGACCTTTATCAAAGTCGGAAACGTTATGGTACGCATTTCTCCTTCTTACACGAAGCATCACGACAACGTTTCACTAGGCAACGCCGGTCAACTGCTGTTTGTGTATGAGAAATCGGATGGAAACTTTCCTCATGTCAGCACGTTGTAGGTTTCGCCACTGGCGCCAACCTTGTGTGAATGCTCTTAAAAGCTAATATTTGCACATCACAGTATCTTCTTCCTGTCGGTTAAATTTCGCGTCTATAGCACGTCATCTTCGTGGTGTAGCAATTTTAATGGCCAATAGTGTAAATCTAAAGGTCGTAGCAATGGGTTGGATTTAGTGTTCCGTATCTCGATCGGCAAGAACGGAACCTTACAGGGATGCTTTGTTGTTCGTCTGTCTATCTGTTTGTCTGTCCGTCTGTCCCATTGTTAACAACCCTTTTCCTTAGGAAGACGTATCAGGCTGGAATTTATGTCCTCTGGAGGTGTAAAAAGCCTAAGCGTTTAAGTCATTGCAATAAAAAGATACGGTCATTTACAGTATGTCACATATTTTGATACCAGCAAACTCGCTCATCAAAACGTAAACGGAACTTCCCGTTGACCTGAAATCATGAAATTCGGAAAGAAGCAAGATTCCGGAGTATATGTGAAGAAAATAGTCCAGATATTGTTAATTTGTTATTGTATTACACGAAATTTTTTTCTGACTGTTGTTATACGATTGCCTGTTGGTCCGTCTGTTAAAACCCTCTTTTCTCAGGAACGGGTTCTCGTATAAAACTGAAATTTATGCCACGTACTTATCTCTACGGTCACTTGGTGTTGCAAAACATTTAAGTCTCTAGGTCAATGCAATTCACGGGTACGGCCATTTATGTCACACATTTTGACGTAAACTCACTCATGTAAACGTATAGGTACTGTCCGTTGACCTAGAACCATGACATTCGGCAGAGAACAAGGTTACAAAGTACAAGTACAATAAAAACATCCAAAAATTGTTAAATTGTAAATGTATCGCATAAATATGGGTTTTTGCCAGTAGAACATACATTGTGTCCATCATCTGTAAACCGTGCGGTCTAAGACGCCATGTCACAGTCCTTGCGGCTGCCCCGTCGGAGGTTCGAGTCCTCCCTTGGGCTTGGGTGTGCGTGTGTTGTCCATAGCGTAAGTTAGTTTAAGTTAGATAAGTATTCCCATAAGACCTTACCACAAATTTCCAAGTTTTTCCGTCATCTGTTAAAAGCATAATAGACCAACATTACAGCATGCAACTAAATGTAAGTAAATAAAATATATTTTACGACTTCTTCTTTCTCCACATATATAAAATCAGGTCTTCAGCTTGCTTCTTTTTGTGCGTCAGTGCTACTCTCAGGAACTATTGTAGATGTTGGAATTCCAGGAATCGATATCTTACCAGTATCGATACCGACAGCTGGCAAAAATCGTCGAGAGTCTCGGTTCCCGGAATGGATCAACTATCTGGTATATAATTAAGTTTTTACGGAATCCTCAATGCACAAGTCGTACTCACACTTGTCCAATTTTTCTCTTAAAATAATTGCTACGTAGACATTCCGGACATGATGTTTTCTTTGTAGAATAGGAAATTGTAGTCGACATGGGAGACACAGGCGACCCAATATTTGAGTCAGATCAAATAAATCAGAAGCGACAGATAATAGTGTTTTTGCGTCATCAATCTTCTGACTGGTTTGATGCAGCTCGCCACAAATTTGTTTCTTGTGCCAACCTATTTATCTCAAAATAGGACTTGCACCGTCAATTACTTGCTGAATCTACTCCGATTCCCATCTTCCCCTACAGTTTTTACACTCTACAACTCCCTCTACTAACAGGGAAGTATTCCCTGATGTGTTATCACATGTCCTATCATCCTGTCCCTTTTTCTTGTCCATGTTCTCCTATGTTCCTATCTTCGTCGTTTCTGCGGAGTACGTCCTCATTTCTTAATTTATCCATCTAACTTCCAACATCCTGCTAACCATGCCTCAAACTATTTGATTCTCTTCTAGCCCGTCTACTTTTTATATTGTCCTTCCTTCGACCGTCACTTGTTATTTTACTTTCAGGGAAGGAGAATTCCTTCATCTATAACGTGATCCCCAAGTATGATGTTACGTTTCCCGCTAATCTAATTTCTGCTACTCCTCATTACTTTCCCACTTTCTTCTGTTTTCTCTACACCCATTTTCTATACGCGTTAGACCGGTCATTCCATTCAGAAGGTCGGGTAATTCTTCTCCAGTTTCACTGAGTACAGGGATATCATTAGGGACTCTTATTATTGATACACTTTCACCCCGGTCTTATTTTTCTCAGAAAATTGATCATCTTGCCCCATTTTGCAGTGTCGAACGTTTTTTTCTGCTGTGTACAGTAAATTCCGTGTTTTTGCTTCCTTTATCAAGCTAAACGTCCGAACCGTCGCTCTCGTGCCTTTACTTTACATAAAGTCAAATTGGACTTATCTAACAGAGCCTCGGTTTTCTTGTCCATTCTTCTGTTTATTACTCCTGTCAGGGTTGTTGAGATGTTAAGCTTATTGTACGATTTACAGAAAATGCATTCACAGTTGCGAATCCACCCAACCATTAGCAGTGTAAGGAAATGACGAAAATTTGTGTCGGATCGGGTCTCTAACCCGGATTTTCCGCTGCAAGCGTGCGGTTGCGGTAACTGTCTTGGCTATCACTTTACGAGTCAAGGCCAGACCAAGACGTCCATGCATAGTTGTTCACAACCTGTACTCGTGCCCACATTATGTAATTTCTGTAGAGGGGAGGACGATTAATTGGAAGCCGCTGCCCGGTATATGCAGATAAATACGATGTTACAGGGCTAAATGCCCGAAGGCATAGGCACTGTAATGTCGTAACTGCAGTAACTGCACGGTTATTCTCACATATATCTACCGTCGCTGTCTTCGGAATTGTATGAATTGTAAGTCAGACGGTATGTCTCCAATGTCATAGGCTCTAAACAGCCCACTAAATCGAATACCGATAGCCGTTTGATAGTCACTTCCCCTAATGACTTCAGAAATTGCGAATAAATGTTATCTATCCCTTCTGCGTTATTTGAACTGAAGCCGTCCAAAGCTCTGACTTCAATACGATTCCCTATGTCTTTCAGAACGATCTCCATTATTGCTTTCATCACGTCATTAGACGTTCCTTCGCCCTCGTAGAGGTGTTTAGAGTACTCTTTCCACCTGCGGTCCCTCCAATTTCCATTGCCCTCTTAACATTGACCGGCACCATATTAATTTTAGGAAGATTGTTTTGACTTTCATACACGCTGAATCATTCCTTCCGATGATAATTCCTCCTTCGATTTCTTCACGTCATTCCTGCTGCCATTTCGCCATGACTTCCCCTCGCTTCCTACTTATTTTATTCCTAAGTGATTCATAGTGATATTCCTGTCTTTACCTTAACACGTTTGTACTTCCTTCTTTCGTCGATCAGTGGAAGTATTTCTTCTGTTCTCCAAGGTTTCATCGCAGTTATCTGCCTTGTGCATAATTTACTCTCCCTTTTATCTGTGCTATCCTTTTTTCACAGATGTCCAGTCCTCTTCAAATGAACTGTCTTCTGTGGTATTCATTATCCCGCAGTATCTACAGTGTTAGCAAAATTCAAACGCTTCTTATCATTCCTCTGTACTTCAGCATCCCATTTCGTTACACTGATTCTTCTGGGCGATTTTGTTAAGCTTAAGCCTATTCTTCGTCATTACTAAATTGTAATCCGAGTCTGTATCTGCTCCTGGGTACGCTTTAAAATGCAGTATCTGATTTCGAAAGGTCTGTCTGATGACGTAATCCTGCTGGAATCTTGTCGTCTTTTCTTTTCCAAAACAACCTCCTCCTAGTACGGCTTTTGAAAAATATATTCGTAATTACTAGCTGACATTTATTGCGGATCTCGATTAATATTTATCCTCTTTCATTTCTGCGACTGCACCTATTTTCCATCTAAACACTGTCTTCTATATTTTTTTCCCTTATAACCGCGTTCCAACGCCGCGTAATTATTAGATCATCGTCTCCCTTCAAATACTGAATTCCTGGTTCAATATCCTCATATACTTTCTCTGTCTCTTCATCTTCTGTTCGTGACGTCACTATGTATACTTGAGCTACTGCTGTTGACGTCGTTTCGCTGTCTACTCTAATCATACCACCAAACTATTCACAATAACTCACTCTCTAGCGTAACATCCTACTCACAGTCAAATATACTCCAGTTATATCATTTTCTGCTCCTGTTGATGATACCGTACATATTCACTGACCTCAACTTCGTCAAGACTTATGCTTTGCATTTACATTTTCTGACTTTTTAGCTTTGCTATCGCGTTCAAACTTCTCACATTCCATACTACGTCTCGCACAAGGTTAGCCTTTCGTTAGTTATCCAATATATTCCTCGTGGTTACCTCTCCCTTGGCAATTCCTCCCGGAGGTCCGAATGACGAACTTGTCCGAAATGTTTTACTACTGGTGAAGTAATCATGACTCTTTTTGCAGTTACGAACCACGTGTCTTGGGAATACTCATGATGTGGCTTTAATGCACTGGTTTCCGCTCCCTTCTGTACGCCGTTGATCATCGCATAGTGATGGTGATGATTTTGGTTTGTGGGGCGCTCAAAAGCGTGGTGCTCAGCGCCCGTACAAATTCCCAATCTTTACAGAGTCCAGTCTCGCCATTTTCCAGAATGATGATGAAATCATGAGACAACACAAACAACTAGCCGCCGGGTGGAGAAAACCACCAACGCGGTCGGCAATCAACCTGGGACCCTGTGATACAGAGGCAGCAACGTTAACCACTAGATCACGAGCTGTGGACGATCATTGCTTATTGTTTCGTCTTTCAGAACAGTTTCCAGACCCAACAGTAAGAGGGTGCCTCGAAACTCTGTCAGCTCGTCCACCCTCTTTTTGACGAGGCCTTTGGCAGGAAGGGAGTGACTCGCAATACCGTAGGTCTACAGCAGCCATTGCTGATAATTTTTATTTAGAATTTAACCAGTGGCTGGGATTTAATCGAGGACCGGGGACGTTTAGCTTACTAATTGAACATTCTACTTCCAAACCCCAAACATATCACATGTAACAGAAATAAGCCCCCACGGGCTCACGGCTCTTTCGTAAGTTCGTGCTTCGCTCAAATGGGCAGAGCTGTTGGTGCCCATCCTTCCTTCCCAGGCCTCATTTTCCCGTGAACTTTCCTCCCTGTCTTCGCTCCTTCCCCTCTGCCCCCTCCATTCCTCTCTCGGTGTTCCATCTGGTTTCTTGTATTCCTTCCGGTTTTTGTTCCCCTACGGCGTAGATTTCTATCTCCCTTGCTCCTCCTCTTCCTTCCGCGCCGTAGCTTTACTTCTGCCAGTACCACGTCTCCTACTTTCCAAACTTTATAGAAGCTCTCCTGCGAACCTTGCAGAACTAGTAATCCTGAAAGAAACGATATTGGGGAGACATGGCTTAGCCACAGCCCGGGGGATGTTTCCAGAATGAGATTTTCACTCTGCAGCGGAGTGTACGCTGATATGAAACTTCCTGGCAGTGAGGACGGGGCGTGAGTCGTGCTTAGGTAGCTCAGATGGTAGAGCACTTGCCCGCGTGAGGCAAAGGTCCCGAGTTCGGGTCTCGGTACGGCACACAGTTTTGATCTGCCAGGAAGTTTCATATCAGCGTACACTCCGCTGCAGAGTGAAAATCTCATTCTGGTTCCAGAAACCTATTCACACGATCTTTTCTCCTCCACTTCCAGTCAGGAATCCGTCCCTGCAGTTTACAGGTTTTGTTAACGTCCATCCTGGTATTTCTCGTGTGAAGTTGTCTCTTTCCAAGGGCTACAAGCAGATAAAGGCATATAACGTAGACATGGGCAGCAGATCAGCTACTTCCTAATTTAATTGCAAGCAATGAATGAACCCTAACGTTTTTAATTTATTACTATTGCCAAAACTGCCTATCCCTCTCATTATTTTATAGAAATGTCAGACAAATATTAAGCCTCTGTGTAAAATTTGGCCGGCGGATGTGGCCGAGTGAAACCACGCGACCGCTACGGTCGCGGCTTAGAATCCTGCTTCGGGCATGGACGTGTGTGATGTCCTTAGCTTAGTTAGGTTTAAGTACACTACTGGGCATTAAAATTGCTACACGAAGAAGAAATGCAGATGATAAACGGGTATTCATTGGACAAATATATTATACTAGAACTGACATGTGATTACATTTTCACGCAATTTGGGTGCATAGATCATGAGAAATCAGTACCCAGAACAACCACCTCTGGCCGTAATCACGGCATTGGGCATTGAGTCAAACAGAGCTTGGATGGCGTGTACAGGTACAGCTGCCCATGCAGCTTCAACACGATACCACAGTTCATCAAGAGTAGCGACTGGCGTATTGTGACGATCCAGTTGCCCGGCCACTATTGACCAGACGTTTAAAATTGGTGAGAGATCTGGAGAATGTGCTGGCCAGGGCAGCAGTCGAACATTTTCTGTATCCAGAAAGGCCCGTACAGGTCCTGCAAAACGCGGTCGTGCATTATCCTGGTGAAATGCAGGGTTTCACAGGTATCGAATGAAGGGTAGGGCCACGGGTCGTAACACATTTGAAATGTAACGTCCACTGTTCAAAGTGCCGTCAATGCGAACAAGAGGTGATCGAGACGTGTAACTAATGACACCCCATACCATCAAGCCGGGTGATACGCCAGTATGGCGATGACGAATACACGCTTCCAATGTGCGTTCACCGTGATGTCGCCAAACACGGATGCGACCATCATGATGCTGTAAACAGTACCTGGATTTATCCGAAAAAATGATGTTTTGCCATTCGTGCACCCAGGTACGTCGATGAGTACACCATTGCAGTTACTCCTGTCTGTGAGCGTCAAGGGTAACCGCAGCTACGGTCGGCGAGCTGATAGTCCATGCTGCTGCAAACGTCGTCGAACTGTTCGTGCAGATGGTTGTTGTCTTGCAAACGTCCCCATCTCTTGACTCAGGTAGCGAGACGTGGCTGCACGATCCGTTACAGCCAAGCGGATAAGATGCCTGTCATCTCAACTGCGAGTGATACGAGGCCGTTGGCATCCAGCACGTCATTCCGTATTACCCTCCTGAACCCACCGATTCCATATTCTGCCAACAATCTCGACCAACGCGAGCAGCAATGTCGCGATACGATAAACCGGAATCGCGATAGGCTACAATCCGACCTTTATCAAAGTCGGAAACGTGATGGTACGCATTTCTCCTTCTTACACGAGGCATCACAACAACGTTTCACCAGCAACGCCGGTCAACTGCTGTTTGTGTATGAGAAATCGGTTGGAAACTTTCCTCATGTCAGTACGTTGTAGGTGTCGCCACCGGTGCCAACGTTGCGTGCATGCTCTGAAAAGTTAATAATTTGCATATCACAACATCTTCTTCCTGTCGGTTAAATTTCACGTCTGTAGCACGTCATCTTCATGGTGTAGCAAAGTTAATGGCTAGTAGTGTAGTTCTAAGTTCTAGGGGACTGATGACCTCAGACGTTAAGTCCCATAGTGCTCAGAGTCATTTGAAAAATTTATATGGTCGTTTTTCATTCATTTTTTCGAATGAAAAACCCATGTGTAGTGAAATACAATTGGTTTTTATGACAAAACAGAAAATGTTGTATAAAGAAATACGAATCAAAAAGTTAAATAGTAGGCAAAAAATAACATTTACTAGGAGTAATTACAGCAATCAAAGTTGCAGTAATGAATTAATAGGCAATAGGAAATATTAATTCTTCAATGTGCTCAGAAATGTTGATTCTGTAATGTGTTGATTTGTAAGTTGACTAACTTCATCAGGCGCAATATCGTTCCAGGACGATATAAATTTATCAGAAGACCCGTAACTTCTTACCACACTCGTTTTTAGAAAAGGAAATTTATTTAAAAAACAAACAATTCAGTACCACTGCTATGGCAATGTGATATGACGGTCTTATAAAGGGTTACCTGCAAAAAATAAAAATGCATGTCATAACCTAGACCAAACAAATGGTTCAAATGGCTCTGAGCACTATGGGACGTAACTTCTGAGGTCATCAGTCCCCTAGAACTTAGAACTACTTAAACCCAACTAACCTAAGGACATCACACACATCCATGCCCGAGGCAGGATTCGAACCTGCGACCGTAGCGATCGCGCGGTTCCAAACTGTAGCGCCTAGAACTGCTCGACTACTCCGGCCGGCAGTACCGAGAAATACCGGTTATTCAAAACTACAAGGTGCGACAATAAAGTAATGAGACTGATTTTCTTTGCAAGACGTGACAACCCTGCAGGCTTGCGTAGGAACAATACCTTTGACCTGGGTCTATAAGCTGCTTCTAGTCTAAGCGGCACATTGATGCAACTGCTCAGTCGTGAGTTGTGCTGTAATAAGTTAAGACGTGTTTGTGTCTCTCGTCACGGAAATGGAACCACATAATATTGCGCAACGGTATGCCATTTCATTTTCCGTTAAATTGGTTGAAAACGGGACGACAACTTACAGTAAGCTTCAGGAAGCTTTTGGGGAGGAGGTTATGTCAAGAGCTCAAGTTTTTCGTTGGCACAAAATGTTTAGTGAACGTAGAATGAATGTTGAAGATGAAGACCGCAATGGACGACCATCAACCTCACGGACGGATGTCAACTTGGCCAGGGTGCGTGAACTCGTACGATCTGATCGCAGATTATCTGTGAAAATGATTGCAGAAGAAGTGAACATCAAATGAGAAACGGTTCGTCTAATAATAACTGAAGATCTTAGAAAGATTTGTGCAAAAATGGTCCCTAAAAATCTCACACCACAATAGCGAGAAACACGGAAAAATGTGGCAGTCGATCTGTTAGAGCAAACGGAAACCAATCGAGAATTGTTGAGCCGTGTTATCACTGGTGATAAAAGTTGGTTTTTTCAGCAAGATCCAGAGACAAAACGCCAAAGTTCGTGATGGCGCTCAAAGGCATCACCCAGACCAACAAAAGCTCGCATATCAAAGTCAAAAGTGAAATGCATGCTTGTGTGCTTCTTTGATTCCAAGGGAATTGTTCATAAAGAGTGGGTGCCTCCTGGACAAGCAGTTAACCAATATTACTGCAAAGAAATTTTAGAAAGACTTCGTAAAAGAGTTTTTTGTGTGCCTGATAACATTGCTGATAATTGGATTCTGCATCACGAGAATGCGCCATCCCATACTGCTCTGTCAGTACAGCAATTTTTAACCTCAAAACAAATTTCGGTACTACCACAGCCACCTTACTCACCAGATATCGCTCCGTGCGATTTTTTCTATTTCCAAGAGTCAAAAAAGCGGTCAAGGGACACAATTTTCAAACTACACAAGATGTCCAAAAAGCTGTGACGTGGGTCTTGGAGGATATGACAGGAGATGAGTTTGAGAAATGTTACCATCAATGGCAGAAGCGCTGGAAAAAGTGTGTGCAGTCAGAAGGGAACTACTGTGAAGGAGACAACACTAAACTTGACTAAAACGGTAAGCAACATTTTTTTCACGTCAGTCTCAATACTTTATTGTCGCACCTCGTAAAATACCGATATCAGTTTTAACCAATCCGTTTTTACCGTACCTGCACAGCAGGGCGATTTTCGTGCAGCTGACACTAGCTAGCGCGGCACTATGCGACCCACTGCTCCGCAGTTGCTCTCCGTGAGGTTTGTTGAGGAGAAGCGGAGGAGATGAGCGGAGATCTCTTCTCTCGCTCAGATAGAGCGAATGCACCAACTCAGGAGAGAAGGAAAAAGGTAAACAGGAGGTGTACGTAGGCAGGCGGTGTGGACGAGCCGCTGGGCAGGTGGTCGCGCCTCCGTTTCGGCTGGCCCGGGCGCGTCCATCGATCAGCTGTCGATGGCGGCGACTGAGTGTTTGCTGTTTGCCGCCGTTGCGCTGCGATGTTTAAAGGCGAGCCGGCGACAAGCCGTTCTAAATCCCGTCGGATCCCGCACCTGGCCGGCCCATCCCCTGACAACTTCATCTCCGTGGGGGGGGGGGGGGGGGGAGGGGGGGTACGCTCCGCCGTGGATGAAGAGAGGGGTCATAGCCGGCCACGAGAGTAATTACATACAACACGCTCCTGGCGTAATTCAGTTCGAGAAAACGACTCGTTGGGTTACTTCCAAAATCCGTGGACAGGCGATGAGGAGAATGTGGAAATAGCAGTTAGTGGCGAGCATATTGATCTTTTACTCGTGGAAGAACAAAGGTTGCGCCGGCCGGGGTGGCCAAGCGGTTCTAGGCGCTACAGTCTGGAACCGCACGACCGCTACGGTCGCAGGTTCGAATCCTGCCTCAGGCATGGATGTGTGTGATGTCCTTAGGTTAGTTAGGTTTAAGTAGTTCTAAGTTCTAGGGGACTGATGACCTCAGATGTTAAGTCCCATAGTGCTCAAAGCCATTTGAACCATTTTTTTTTGAGCAAAGGTTGTGTTAAAAACATCTAAGGACAGAAAATCCCCTGAGGAAGACAATCTCAGTGAGGAATTATTCAAACATGCTCAGGAATCATTACTCATAAGACTACTGAGTTTCGTAAATACTTGTTGAAAATACAGCAACATACCAGAGAATTGGAAAACAGAAATTTTTATTCCGTTATGTAAAAAAGGTGAACGCAGAATATGTGACAATCATCAACGTATTAGTCTTCTGAACATAAGATATATCTAAAATTAATCAGAAATAGACTAAAGGTACTTTCGGAGACGTTTCTTATTTAAGAGCAGAATGGGTTTCGGATGGGATGATCTTACTGAGACAGTGCCAAATTATTGATAACCATAGAGAATACAACCACTCCACATCGTAGCCTTACTATATATGAGAAACCTTCTGAGAAAGTTAACAGATTTAAGTCATGAGGAATTTTAGAAAAGAATGGTATACCCCAGCATCTAACAAGTGTGTTTCAAAGTATATATATATAATGAAGCCCCAAGCCGGCCGGTATGGCTGAGCCGAGCGGTTCTAGGCGCTTCAGTCTGGAACCGCGCGACCGCTACGGTCGCAGGTTCGAATCCTGCCTCGGGCATCGATGTGTGTGTGATGTCCTTAGGTTAGTTAGGTTTAAGTAGTTCTAAGTTCTAGGGGACTGATGACCTCAGATGTTAAGTCCCATAGTGCTCAGAGCCATTTGAACCATTTGAATTTTGAAGCGCCAAAGAAACTGATATACATATGAGTATTCGAATACAGAGATATGTAAACAGGCATAATACGGCAGAGCGGTCGGCAACGCCTATAGAAGACAACATCTGTCTGGCGCAGTTGTCTGCTGCTACAGTGGCATGTTATCAAGATTTAAGGGAGTTTGAGCGTGGTGTTATATTCGGCGCACGAGCGGTAGGACACAGCATCTCCGAGGTAACGATGAAGTCGGGATTTTCCCGTACGACCATTTTACAAGTGTAGTGTGAATATCAGGAATCCGATAAAACATCAACTCTCCGACATCGCTGCGGTCGGAAACTTATCCTGCAAGAACGAGATCAACGACGACTGAACAGAATCGTTCAACGAGACAAAAATGCAACCCTTTCGCAAATTGCTGCAGATTTCAATGCTGGGCCAGCGTACGAACCATTCAACGAAACGTCATCGATATGGGCTTTCGGACCCGAAGGCCCACTCGTATACCCTTGATGACTGCACGACACCAAGTTTTACGCCTATCCTGGGTCCGTCATCACAGAAATTGGACTGTTGATAACTGTAAACATGTTACCTGGTCGGACGAGTCTCGTCCCAAATTGTATCAAGCGGATGGACGTGTATGGCTATGGAGACAACCTCATGAATCCATGGACGCTGCATGTCAGTAGCGAACTGTTTAAAACGGTAGAGGTTCTACAATGGTGTGGGGTGTGTGCAGTTGGAGTGATGGGGGATGTCTGTCTACATACGACTCTGACAGGTGACGCGTACGTAAGCAACCTCTCTGATCACCTGCATCCATTCATGTCCACAGAGCATTCCGACGTACTTGGGCAATTCCAGCTGGACAATGGGATACCCCACACGTCCATAATTGCTACAGAGTGACTCCAGAAACACTCTTCTGCGTTTAAACATTACTGTTGGCCACAAAACTCTCCAGACATGAACATTATTGAGCATATCTTGGAGGCCTTGCAGCGTGGTGTTCAGAAGAGATCTCAACTCCCTCGTACTCTTATGAATGTATGGACAGTCCTGGTGTCAATTCCCTCGAGCACTACTTCTGACATTAGTCGAGTCCATCTACATCTACATCTATACTCCGCGAGCCACCTTACGGTGTGTGGCGGAGGGTACTTATTGTACCACTATCTGATCCCCCCTTCCCTGTTCCATTCACGAATTGTGCGTGGGAAGAACGACTGCTTGTAAGTCTCCGTATTTGCTCTAATTTCTCGGATCTTTTCGTTGTGATCATTACGCGAGATATATGTGGGCGGTAGTAATATGTTGCCCATCTCTTCCCGGAATGTGCTCTCTCGTAATTTCGATAATAAACCTCTCCGTATTGTGTAACGCCTTTCTTGAAGTGTCCGCCACTGGAGCTTGTTCAGCATCTCCGTAACGCTCTCGCGCTGACTAAATGTCCCCATGACGAATCGCGCTGCTTTTCGCTGGATCATGTCTATCTCTTCTATTAATCCAACCTGGTAACGGTCCCATACTGATGAGCAATACTCAAGAATCGGACGAACAAGCGTTTTGTAAGCTACTTCTTTCGTCGATGAGTCACATTTTCTTAGAATTCTTCCTATGAATCTCAACCTGGCGCCTGCTTTTCCCACTATTTGTTTTATGTGATCATTCCACTTCAGATCGCTCCGGATAGTAACTCCTAAGTATTTTACGGTCGTTACCGCTTCCAATGATTTACCACCTATGGCATAATCGTACTGGAATGGATTTCTGCCCCTGTGTATGCGCATTATATTACATTTATCTACGTTTAGGGAAAGCTGCCAGCTGTCGCACCATGCATTAATCCTCTGCAGGTCTTCCTGGAGTACGTACGAGTCTTCTGATGTTGCTACTTTCTTGTAGACAACCGTGTCATCTGCAAATAGCCTCACGGAGCTACCGATGTTGTCAACTAAGTCATTTATGTATATTGTAAACAATAAAGGTCCTATCACGCTTCCTTGCGGTACTCCCGAAATTACCTCTACATCTGCAGATTTTGAACCGTTAAGAATGACATGTTGTGTTCTTTCTTCTAGGAAATCCTGAATCCAATCACAAACCTGGTCTGATATTCCGTAAGCTCGTATTTTTTTCACTAAACGTAAGTGCGGAACCGTATCAAATGCCTTCCTGAAGTCCAGGAATACGGCATCAATCTGCTCGCCAGTGTCTACGGCACTGTGAATTTCTTGGGCAAATAGGGCGAGCTGAGTTTCACATGATCTCTGTTTGCGGAATCCATGTTGGTTATGGTGAAGGAGATTTGTATTATCTAAGAACGTCATAATACGAGAACACAAAACATGTTCCATTATTCTACAACAGATTGACGTAAGCGAAATAGGCCTATAATTATTCGCATCTGATTTATGACCCTTCTTGAAAATGGGAACGACCTGCGCTTTCTTCCAGTCGCTAGGTACTTTACGTTCTTCCAGCGATCTACGATAAATTGCTGATAGAAAGGGGGCAAGTTCTTTAGCATAATCACTGTAGAATCTTAAGGGTATCTCGTCTGCTCCGGATGCTTTTCCGCTACTAAGTGATAGCAGTTGTTTTTCAATTCCGATATCGTTTATTTCAATATTTTCCATTTTGGCGTCCGTGCGACGGCTGAAGTCAGGGACCGTGTTACGATTTTCCGCAGTGCCACGTCGTGTTGCGGCACTTTTGCGTACTTGCGGGGGCCCTACACTATATTAGGCTGGTGTACCAGTTTCTTCCGTGTACTAATACACAACAAAATCAAAGCACAAAAAGTTACCTTGTTGCGAACCGTCGACATTATTTGAGCGCGACCTCTATGGGACTCTTCTTCGGTCTTTGTGTTTCCATCCTTGATGTGTGCTAAGACTCGTAGCGACCACGCACACAGTGACATTTGAACGCTATAGTCTTCTGCGCCTCAGTTTGGATTTCTTATGTGCTGTGAAAACAGAAAAAAAACTTTCCGCATGACTTCACGTGATTTTGCTTAAGTGGCAAAGTAGTACGGCAGCGTACCGGACGTCATCGGATATACATGGACGCATTTCATTGAGTAGATATGCACACTACTTCCTGTTACATAATTCTGCGGGTTATAGAGGAGACTTAGTATGTAAACTTCTGATGAAGAATTCATGTTAGGGAATGTACCATTTGGATAACGAATAAATTTAAAGATGGATCACTTTCAAATCTCCAGATCCACTGCAGGAGAGAATGAGCTGTGACCTGTATGCTCTACGGGAATTGCTCCAAGTAGTGACCCTGCTGTTCACTGCACGAGATGCAGCCGCGATACATGCTTCTGTGCACACGGTCCAGAAACCTGGGTGATCATCCGTGGAGCACCACAGCTAGTTACTGGCGTAGCCATGGTAGTGTGTGGCGGACGAGGTAATACAAAAAACCTTCTCCATATAAGCGTTGTGCACCTGTATTACTACATACCGTACCTTGACGTGGAAGATTTTAAAGTGATCCGCTATTCAAACTTATTTTACACCAAAAACAGAAGATCTTCTTTACTTATGAAAACTTGAAAAGCAGACGCCAGTAATCAAAATTGTCAAGCACGCTGTACAAACGATTGATTTCCGAGATACATATGGTAATGCAATCTTTATTCTGAAATGTACCATGTGTGTACTGTGAATTATCAACAATGGAAAGCTTTACACCTCGCAAAGAACCTAATGACGTCACAGTGTGTCAACACACGAAGTCTGCGAATGACGATACTACATTTGTATCGTTTTATTTATGTATTGATAAACACTCTGAAGTGTTAGTATGGTACGCAGCTTGTCTCCCATGGACGTTGTAATGAATCTTGCTTCCTCACAAGTTTCGTACTTCAATTGAAATGTTCGATTCCATATAAATTTCGATCTAACTTAACTTTTGTACTTAAATTATATATTCCGCATATGAAGATAATGTTGCTTGTATCTGATGGCAAATATACTATTTTCTTATAATATAATTTTAATTTTTCATATTGATCGATTTTACAACAACAATCCTGAACCATGAAAATTAGTAATCATAATTCATCATCATCTTGGACAGTTTCCAGCCACTGGCTGGGTCTGTCGGGAACACAAGCCTCTCCATCGTGTTCTGTCTTTCCACCATTCCCCCTCTTCCACCTTCGTCCAGTCCTCTCCTCTTCTCATCACACATTCCTTCACTCCCTTCACCCATCTATCTCTTGGTCTTCCTCTGGGCCTCTTCCCCTCCAGTTGCAGATCAAACATCCTCTTTGGAATTCTTCCCTCATCCATTCTCTTCATGTGTCCATACCACTGCAGTCTTGATTTTTCTATCCTGTCCTGTACTGGTTCCTCCTTTAGTCTTTCCCTCACATACAAATTTCGCAATCTGTCTCGTCTTGTTACACCCAACCTGCTCCTCTGGAACTTCATTTCACTAGCCTGTATTCTACTTTTGTCGCTTTTGTGCATTACCCATGTCTCACTTCCGTATGTCAATATGGGGACAAAGTAGGTTCGGTATATAATTCCCTTGGATTTCTGTGGCACCTCCTTGCTCCAAATAAGCCCCCTAATGCATTTGTAGAACTGCCCTGCTTTTCTGCATCTTTCATTTATTTCCATTGCGTTTCCCCCCTTACTTTCAATCACGCTTCCCAGGTACTTGAAGTTCTCTACCACTTGTAGTTTTTCCCCTCCACAAGTTATATCCACATTTGGCCTATTCTTCTTCCTTGTTGTGACGATTATTTCACTTTTCTTTGCAGAGAAATGCATTCCATATTGTGCTGCCGTTGCCTCCCATGCATCTAACTGCTCTTGCACCTCCTTCACGCAATTTCCCCATAACATCAGGTCATCGGCAAAAAGCACTGCTTTCATTTTATGATCTCCAATTGCATCTGATACTTGCTGTAGGATTTCATCCATAACAATAATAAACAATAAAGGCGAAAGTGCACTTCCCTGTCGCAGCCCATTTTCCAGCTTGAACCATGCAGTACGTTCCCTCCCCACTTTCACACAACTCTCACTTCCCTCATACATTTTTCTGACTTTTCGTGTAATCTCTTCATCTATCCCTTTTGCGTTCAGCACATCCCAGAGCTTGTCCCTACAGATACTGTCATACGCCTTCTCAATATCCAAAAAGGCCATGATTAAGTCCTTCCCGTACTCATAGTGCCTTTCCTGCAGTTGCCTTACCGCAAATATGAGGTCCGTTGTTGATCTTCCCGGTCTGAAACCGTACTGCTCCTCTTGCAGTCTACTTTCAATACTGCTTCTTATTCTCTTCTCCAGCATCTTTTCATAGATTTTTCCACAGTGGCATAGCAGGGTGATTCCTCTGTAGTTCTCACATCTCCTTTTATCCCCTTTCTTGAAGATCGGGACTATAATTCCTTTCTTCCAATCCTCAGGAATTCTGTTCTCCTTCCACACCACCCTCAGCACTCTGTATAGCCACTGGGTTCCTACTTCTCCTGCTGCTCGTATCATATCCACTGTTACTTCGTCCCAACCTGGTGCCTTGCCCCCTTTCATCCTCTTTATGGCTTCTTCCACTTCATTCCAAGTTAGATCATCAATTTCCCCACTATTATAATCGTCTGCTGCCTTAGGCTCTCCATCGCTGTTAGTTACCTGCTTGGCAGCATTCAACAGATCTTCAAAGTACTCCTTCCAAATCTTTTTGAGCTCATGCATTTCCTCCACAACTCTTCCATTATTATCCATGATCCTCAGGCACTCGCTTCTGTCATTCCTCTTATTTCTTACCATGGTGTAAAGTACTTTTTTGTTCCCTTCACTGTCCTCTTCTAACATTCTTGTCCATTTTTCCATCCACTTCTTCTTCTCCGCCCTTACTATGGTCTGTGCCGCTTTCTTGCTTTCCTTATATTTTACCCTAGCTTCCTCTGTTCGGGTCTGGAACCATTCTCTGAAGGCTTTGTTCTTTCGAAGTACTGCCTCTTTACATATGTTGTTCCACCATGGGGTTTCCCTACTTCTCCTCTTTGTGCTAGTTCTTCCGCACACAGTCTCAGCTGCCTCAACTAGAGCCCTCTTAAAATCGCCCCATTCTTCTTCCACTGTTCTCTGATCTTCCTTTGGCAGCTTCTTCCTGATCAGTGTCTGGTACTGGGTCCTCCGTTCATCCTCTTTCAGCATCCATGTCTTCAACCTTTTCTCCTGTATATCTGTTGCCCTCCTATCTTTTTTCTCTCTTAGGGTGGCTACCAACAGCCGATGGTCGCTGTCTAAGGCCTCAGATGGTATGACCTTAACATCTGTGAGGCTGCTCATCATCTGCCTATCCACTAGTACATAGTCTACTACTGAAGTTTGGGACCAGTCCCCACTGTACCAAGTTATTTTGTGACTACTCCTCTTCTTGTACCACGAATTTGCGATCGCCAGCCCATTCCTCTTGCAGAATTCCAGCAACAATTTTCCTTCTCTATTTCGGTTCCCCCAGCCCTCTGGTCCCATTATCTCCTCGAATCCTTTCCTGTCTGTGCCAACATGTGCATTGAGGTCCCCTATTATAATCTGATTTCCTCCATTTAGCTGCTTTTGCATGTCATCTTCAAATTCCTCCTTCTCCTTTTTTGTACACCCCACCTGTGGGGCATATGCTTGGATGATTTCAATGCTTTTTCCTTTCACCCGTACTCTGGCTTTTATCATTCGATCATTGATACCTTCCACCTCCTCCTGCAGACCCTCTCTGACCACTATTGCCACTCCATTTCTTCCCCTCTCATTCCGTATCCAGTACAGTTTACATCCTTTACTTAGTGGTTTTTCACCAACTCCTCTCCACCTAGTCTCAGCAAGTCCCAAGATGTCCAATTTCCTCCTTTCCATCATTTCTACAATTTCTTCTAACTTCCCAGTTAGAGTCCTTACGTTTAAGGTGCCCAGCCGTAAACCATCTCGTAATCCTTTTCCATTGCTTGGTCCGTTTCCTTTAAATCCGTTCCGTGATCCGAGGCATGTTCCCTTTTTGAAAGCAGTTGATTTATCCACTACTGGCTTGCTAGGCCTATCGCAGCTTCACCAGAGCCCCGTTAGCCGTCACGTTTCAGGGTTCCCATAGGGCCTTCTCAGCTACCGTAGCGGTCCTGGGGCACACGAAGTCCCCGCTGTACATCGCCCCTAAAGGCAATCCCCTACTTTGTGCCGTTGCCCATCTCCCACGACTTGGACGAGGGGTTGGACTTATGGGAGACAGTAATCATAATTGTTAACTTTAATGAGTCAAAAACCGTTTTACAGTAGAACTAATACCACTACGGCTTAGTTTTCGTGTAAATAAATTTCTGTTTTCATTCGTAATTTTTCTAATTTTACTCTCGGTAACTCAGTCGACAGTTATACAAAAACAGGAAGCTGATTGTCCAAATTTGCAACCATCCATTTTAATTATTAGGCGCTTAATTCTTTATATAAATAATTATTCCCAGAAATGTTATGTAAATTATATTTTGAAAAGTAATTTCAGTTAAGAGAATCATGATAAAATTCGTAACTACATATTGTTCTAGAAGGTAGTGGCAGCTATGTACGTAACATTTATAGAAATTTTATATATTACTTTCAGTTGTCGAGATTGGTCAATGTAATTATCAAGTTCTTTGTGTTGTGTTGATGTGTTGCACAGTGCATTTACTTAACAAGTGGTGTTGTAGTAAGTGTCAAGAATTTATGAATAATTACTGGTTCAAAAAGCAACAGCATTCCAGCAACTTTTACTGAAACAAGAAACCTTGGACCTGTTAATTGGAAAGCACAAATAGGAACCGACACCCTAGACAATGAGACTGCCATAGCAAGATAAGTAATAACTATGTGTTAATATCATGTATCTACCATTATGAAACAACATTGCTGCGCGGGGTAGCCGTGTGGTCTTAGGCGCCGTGCCACGGTTCGCGCGGCTCCCCCCGTCGGAGGTTCGAGTCCTCCCTCGGGCACTGGTGTGTGTGCTGTCTGTAGCGTAAGTTAGTTTACGTTAGTTTAATTGGTGTGTAAGCCTAGGGACCGATGACCTCAGCAGTTTGGTCCCATAGAATCTTACCACAAATTTCCAAAAATTACATAAACGTTGACAATGCTTGAACAATTATTCCAAAGTAGGATAATTACATTCTCTACATCTACGAACATTTTCATGATAAAGGATATGTAACGTTTTCTTACCAAATTTTAGTGGTCTTGGTAAGCCATTTTTCCCGGTGCCATTGTATTGTGAGGTTAATGGTCTGGATTTACTTCTGTTGTATTGTCCAGATACTTGAGGTTTTGTTTTCCTGATTTGTTTACCTGTGGTAGTTCTGCATCCGCATACGGGAAGAGAGTGGCCCGTTTCTTTTCCTCTCGTTATACATGATGAGACTGTCGCTGGAGAAACATTAATCAGCAATCTTCATTTCTCTCGGTCTCCAGTGACCGTGGATTGGTGAGAAATTGAATACTGATCTTCATTTCTCCATGTATCTAATGAGACCTCCATTGCTCTGACATGAAAGTCTAATCTTCATATCTCCTTATCTCTAATGACCACGTCGTTGATGGGACAAGCCCTAATATTCGCTGCTAAGTAAAATTAAAATTCACAGACTACTTCTCGGAGTGCGACGTACAGTTAACGTAGAACTGACAAAGAATTTCAATGTAACACATCCTTTTTCGTGAAGGAATTCCCTTTCCTATTAGTACACAGATGGGCTAGCTGCATCAGGGAGAAGGAAAGTATAATCTTAACCGAGAACGGCATTTAAGTCTCGGTGTAACAAACAGATTAAATCTCGTACACATTATTATGTTGGAGGAGAGAATTCTGTAGTAGCGCCAACCCCGCATACACTGTATTCGTTCTCCCGTGGGTGCCTCTCCAGCAGTAGGCAAATAGCCACTATGGGTACTGAAACGTAAGAGAGAACTGTAACTGTAACTCTGTCCGTGAGACGAACACAAAGTAGAACGTGCTCTGCAAGTAAAGTTTCGTCCCATTTCATATCACTTCGTATTATCATCTCTAGATATTCAAATGTAGTGTCAGGCTCCAAACATTTACCATTAGTATTACTTTCAGATAATACGAGCTGTTCCTTTTTTATCATACATGTTGTACAGCATTACATATATGTTTCTTTCCAAAGCAGTCACCACGTATCTTAATGTATGTGTTGTTATAGAAATTGACATAATATAGTGCCCAGACCAATCGGACAGTTAAAAGATACTTTTCTAGACGGTTTAAGATTGTTTGTGGATCTTGCGTTAAATTTATTTCCAGCTCTATTCACTTTTCCAGGCCTTTCATTTCCCTGATTATTCTGTATTGAAGTGTAAGTAAATTCTGTTGCATAAACCCTTTATGTCCGCCTCATTGATATTTGCCTCCTTCCAGTTCCTTTAACATTCCCTTTTACAGGGGAGCACATACGCTAATTAGCATAAGGAATTACCTTCCAAGGAACTGCAGAAATGAAGTTTGTGTGAACTCCAGGCTGTTTAATAACTGAACACTACTCCGTCGAGTTGCTCATTCGTTTACTTATTTATTTATTCATGGCCGGCTGCAGCTAGAAGATGAGAGAGATATATACGCCTGTGTTCACATATAAGAACAAGAAACAGAAGCAAGTGTTAATATAGAGTCGCCCTCATATAGCTGTTGCAGCAAAGCAAAATAATTTTCCAATATCAATTTCTTAATCAATCGTTCGATACAGTAATTCGAAGCAAAAGTTCATCACAGCTATAATTGCCAGCAGTCGCAGTCTTGCGGCAGTTCATGTCAACAGTAATTATCGTGCTCTATCTTTGTGCTTTATGATTCGATGGCGCCATGAATAATAACAACTTTCTTTATGAACGTTAAAAAATATATATAAATGCGGACATAATGTCTGCAGGGAGATGAAGCAACTGTTGGAGTGTTTTATCTGATTATCTAATCCAGTCATAGGTACGGCATTATACAGCTGAACTTCATACCTGCTTTATTTTTATATCTGCTACTGCGTAACGCATCAGTTTCATTACTGTTACTGTTGACTCGACATTAGTATTTTAATATTTGAGCAGCTCGTAGCAAAGCTTTGGAAAATGTGATAACTGTGGCTTTTTAAACTGTCTTACTGTAGTGCGGACGTACGTAAAATAATGCAGCTGGTCCATTCGTTGCCTTTATCAAGTACGCATACAATTACAGTCCACTATGGTTTAATCACTTCATAGAAACTCCACATTTACACTGCGATGACGAATAAAGGAAGAACTGACGGAAAATATGACGCTGTGAGTACTACATGTGTTAATCAGGTATTGTTTAAATCAGAAGTTTAGCTTTCTACTATATAATACCTATGTGTTGTCAATCAGCTGGTCATAACTGTATGTTACGCAGTATTGTTCCTTCGGCGAGTAAGCTTCTGTAGTCTTTAAAAAAATTATCTTCAAACATCGATTGTACACAAATGGTAACGAAAATGCATAATCTTAATGGGTCTGAAACCAGACACATCACCCAAAACGTTTTTATTCGCTCTTAGCAGTTTGACGTGGCGTACTGCATTTTCCGTATTCAGCTGGAAGCAATGTATGGGATTCAGGCGGGAAAAAGTTAATACGTATAAAAATGTTCAAATGTGTGTGAAATCGTATGGGACTTAACTCCTAAGGTCCTCTGCCTATAAGCTTACACATTACTTGACCTAAAGTATCCTAAGGACAAACACACACACCCGTGCCCGAGGAAGGACTCGAACCTCCGCCGGGACTAGCCACACAGACCATGACTGCAGCGCCTTAGACCGCGCGGCTAATACGTATAGACTGAGGTTTAAGAGTTTTACCCAAGTTGGAAGAACAGTTTTGAAAACCCGAAACTATACCTTCGTCGACGAGGGAGTGTCATATCCCCCTCCCCATGGCTATTGTGCCAATACACCGCCTGACAAAAAAACTGAAGCATCGAGAAGGGGAGAGGAGATCGAATGAAACTTCATGGGTTGAGGTGTGATGTTATTTTGTGATTAACCTTTCAACAGAAGCATCTCTTAAATATGTGTAACTAGTAACATGAGGTCTTATAGACCTCTTAATATTTTTTATCACATAACTCCACATTAGCTGACTAAAGTGAATAGTCAACTGTTTCTTAGTGTAAGTGGATGAAACACTATTCAGTGCTTCTACAGACTTCGTTGATTACGTTATTAAAATGAACTCGAAACATGGTGAGTCTTGAAGTTACTGTTACTATTGTTAGGCGAGTCATGATATTTGTGAGTATAAATTAAAGAGACTGCAGAAGTCCGCAGCTCGTGGTCGTACGGTAGCGTTCTCGCTTCCTGCGCCCGGGTTCCCGGGTTCGATTCCAGGCGGGGTCAGTGATTTTCTTTGCCTCGTGATGACTGGGTGTTGTGTGATGTCCT
This sequence comes from Schistocerca piceifrons, assembly GCF_021461385.2. Classification (NCBI taxonomy): domain Eukaryota; kingdom Metazoa; phylum Arthropoda; class Insecta; order Orthoptera; family Acrididae; genus Schistocerca; species Schistocerca piceifrons. The sequence continues at coordinate 528,974,232 of NC_060141.1, read as the reverse complement.
TAGGTTAGTTAGGTTTAAGTATTTCTAAGTTCTAGAGGACTGATGACGATAGATGTTAAGTCCCATAGTGCTCAGAGCCATTTGAACCATTTTTAGACTGCAGAAAATGTAAACGAAGGTAGTAATCAAATGAACTGAAAATATTAATTCGCAGAATTTTTGCACATTCGACGTACATCTTCCAAACACATTTCAGGTAAACTGGCTGACCACATTTGGTGAATTTATACCACTGCTTATACGGCCTTTTCCTTTCCTTTGACGCTGGACGCTTCATACCCGTCTTCCTCTTTTCCATTGTATCAGCTGGTATGCCTCTAACACTTCGTCATCATATAATTGCCCTATATTCGACATTTGGTAGGCGTTGGCGCCATCATTCGGCTTTTGCTTTTAGTCTAAGCATTCCTCCTTTCAGGATGTTATGTTGAAGTGCTTCTCTTGCTTTAGTAGACTTTGAACGTACCCACTTGGGATTATCTTTCCGATAACAGTATGTGTTTGCTGTGAATAATTACCTGGGTACAGGTCACAACTGGCTCTTGTTCGAATGAAGCATTTTCTTCACTAGTATCACACTGTTTCATGGTGACCATCAGCTACCACAAGATGAGCATCAGTATCATGAAAAATGTCATTGTCGTTCCCGTTTTCCTCTTCACCTATATAACGTGATTGCTGTTACATCCAAGCTTCAAAAATTGGAATTGGATCAACTGCAGACATCTTAGAAAATCGCTCCATGCTATAACTGCATTAGTGGAATTCCCGCATGTAATAAAACGCTATGAAATATAAGAAATCCGAAAAATCAATTGAAAGGAAAATATGCAGTAATTATAAACATGTGGACTATTTCGCTTATCTAATTGTTACACATAATGCGAAGTATGCGGTGAGACGGGTACCAATTTCGCGCTTAGTTCTAAATAATACACTTTATCGTTAGACTGACAAACTAAAGCTGATTGTTGAATGTTGCTTTACACTCGGCAAGCATTAAACAGAAGATCTTGAAAAAGAGAGAGGGTGGATTTTGCAGTGCTACAACATTCAATTTCTAAGATGAATTATAGATCTGAGGGACCGTTGTTTCGGGTTAAGGCTTAAAAAACCGAATCGTATTTACAAAGATCTTGGCAGTATCAGCCCAATTATTAGTATGACATTGGACCGTCAGGCCAGCAGGTATGCAGTGATTCAGTTCAGGAGTGTGTGGTCCTTGATGGCCTAGACACCAGCACAGGGCGCAGTTGACGTCCGGGTTGCTGCCACACATGTTCCATCGGATCAGATCTGGTGATGTTACTGGACGCAGGAGTGACTCTAAATCTCGCAGACATTTTGTAGAGATACGCATCATGTACAGACGAGCATTTTCCTGTCGAAAAATGCCGTCACGGTTCTGTCACATGAGAGGTCACCCACCTTTGTGCCGTTGGAATTCCCTTATACACTGCCAGCCGTGACCTGAAGAAATCAACGATGGCTCCCCATACTAGGCGCTACAGTCTGGAGCCGGGCGACCGCTACGGTCGCAGGTTCGAATCCTGCCTCGGGCATGGATGTGTGTGATGTCCTTAGGATAGTTAGGTTTAATTAGTTCTAAGTTCTAGGCGACTGATGACCTCAGAAGTTGAGTCGCATAGTGCTCAGAGCCATTTGAACCATTTTTGAAGCTTCCCATACGCCAGGTGTAACAAAAATGGCTCTGAGCACTATGGGACTTAACATCTATGGTCATCAGTCCCCCAGAACTTAGAACTACTTAAACCTAACTAACCTAAGGACGTCACACAACACCCAGTCATTACGAGGCAGAGAAAATCCCTGACCCCGCCGGGAATCGAACCCGGGAATCCGGGCGTGGGAAGCGAGAACTCTACCGCACGACCCAGGTGTAACACCACTGTGCTTTTTGAAAATATTGGAAAAGTGGGACCTCACACGAGGTCAACGCTATGCTAGCCGACGATGGTGATCCGGGGTATTACAGAACCGCGATTCATCGCTGGATGCAGTGTGACGTCATTTATTATCAGTCCATTATTCTCGTTCGTGGCACCACTCGAAGCGCAGCTGCTTGGTTCAAATGGCTCTGAGCAAAAAATGGTCAAATGGCTCTGAGCACTACGGGACTTAACTTCTGAGGTCATCAGTCGCCTAGAACTTAGAACTAATTAAACCTAACTAACCTAAGGACATCACACACATCGATGCCCGAGGCAGGATTCGAACCTTCGAGCGTAGCGGTCGCTCGGTTCCAGACTGTAGCGCCTAGCAGCTGCCTGTGTTGTGGCGTTAACAGTAGCTCACGATTGGGACTGCAATTCCCTTGTCCAGCAGTTGCTAGTTTTCGACCAGTAGTGCAGAATGACACAGAATATTGCTGGAGGTGCATTACTTGTTCTTGTTTGGCAAGCAAAGACGTGAAGGGGGCTACATGTGCTTAACGAAGGATACAGCAGTCCTCTCGTGTGGTCCACTGGAGCCTTGAAGACGGGTATGCCTACCCTCACGTTTCGACCAATAGTGCAAGATGACACACAGCTGTGAAGAGAATCAATTACTTGTTCCCTGTCTAAAAAATGTTCAAATGTGTGTGGAATATTATGGGACTTAACTACTAACGTCATCAGTCCCTAACTTTACACACTACTTAACCTAAAGTATCCTAAGAACAAACACACACACCCATGCCCGAGGGAGGATTGGAACCTCTGCCGGGATCAGCCGCACAGTCCATGACTGCAGAGCTTTAACCCTCTCGGCTAATCCCGCGCGGCTGTTCCTCTCTGGCGGGCGTTGATGCGAAGGGGTTGCAACGTGTTCAGTGCACAATACGGCGACCCTTTGCTATAGTGGTCACACATGGTGGGCGAAAGCCTTGATGAAGTGCATGCCTACCCTCACATGCTCACGCATTCAACCACCGTACCCGTGTCATATCTGAAGATCCGAAAATTCGGATATTGCACGATTCGAACAGCCGTTCGACCAGCCTGCCAACTGGAGACCGAAATGAAGGCCCTTTGAACCTTTCAGATGTTGAAAACGGTGACTCACAAAAGTATGCGCCATCCCCGCGACCTTCACAGTACAGACGCAACATCTGACGCTGTTCGCGACCATTATACACCATACCAGGTCTGATAAGGACACTAAACCCGAACAACACTAACGCACTCTGGGGCCGTCCTGTCTGTTTTAGAGAATTGCGACGCTGATGATTTAGATACCCTGCGATGGTGTCTAAGTGTACTAGGCACACTGCCATCCTATGGGTGGTTCACTTCTTATGTGTAGCAACGTGTAGCGCTACAGCTTTTTAGCCGGAGATGATGGGGGCAGCAGTATATTGTTATGCATTTACATATGTTAACACATTACTTATTAAGAACTGTTACCGTTTATAAGTATACTGGCGCCGCCTGTGTGGCCGAGCGGTTCTAGGCCCTTAAGTCTCGAACCGCGCGACCGCTACGGTCGCAGGTTCGAATACTGCCTCGGGCAGTCCTTAGGTTAGTTGGGTTTAAGTAGTTCTAAGTTCTAGGGCCCCCCATGAACCATGGACCTTGCCGTTGGTGGGGAGGCTTGCGTGCCTCAGCGATACAGATAGCCGTACCGTAGGTAGACCCACAACGGAGGGGAATCTGTTGAGAGGCCAGACAAACGTGTGGTTCCTGAAGAGGGGCAGCAGCCTTTTCAGTAGTTGCAAGGGCAACAGTCTGGATGATTGACTGATCTGGCCTTGTAACAATAACCAAAACGGCCTTGCTGTGCTGGTACTGCGAACGGCTGAAAGCAAGGGGAAACTACAGCCGTAATTTTTCGCGAGGGCATGCAGCCTTACTGTATGGTTAAATGATGATGACGTCCTCTTGGGTAAAATATTCCGGAGGTAAAATAGTTCCCCATTCGAATCTCCGGGCGGGGACTACTCAAGAGGATATCGTTATCAGGAGAATGAAAACTGGAGTTCTACGGATCGGAGCGTGGAATGTCAGATCCCTTAATAGGGCAGGTAGGTTAGAAAATTTAAAAAGGGAAATGGATAGGTTAAAGTTAGATATAGTGGGAATTAGTGAAGTTCGGTGGCAGGAGGAACAGGACTTCTGGTCAGGTGACTACAGGGTTATAAACACAAAGTCAAATAGGGGTAATGCAGGAGTAGGTTTAATAATGAATAACAAAATAGGAATGAGGGTAAGCTACTACAAACAGCATAGTGAACGCATTATTGTGGCCAAGATAGACACGAAGCCCACGCCTACTACAGTAGTACAAGTTTATATGCCAACTAGCTCTGCAGATGACGAAGAAAATAAATCTATGATGAAATAAAAGAAATTATTCAGATAGTGAAGGGAGACGAAAATATAATACTCATGGGTGATTGGAATTCGGTAGTAGGAAAAGGGAGAGAAGGAAACGTAGTAGGTGAATATGGATTGGGGCTAAGAAATGAAAGAGGAAGCCGCCTGGTAGAATTTTGCACAGAGCACAACATAATCATAGCTAACACTTGGTTTAAGAATCATGATAGAAGGTTGTATACATGGAAGAACACTGGAGATACTAAAAGGTATCAGATAGATTATATAATGGTAAGACAGAGATTTAGGAAGCAGGCTTTAAATTGTAAGACATTTCCAGGGGCAGATGTGGACTGTGACCACAATCTATTCGTTATGACCTGTAGATTAAAACTGAAGAAACTGCAAAAAGGTGGGAATTTAAGGAGATGGGACCTGGATAAACTGAAAGAACCAGAGGTTGTACAGAGTTTCAGGGAGAGCATAAGGGAAAAATTGACAGGAATGGGGGAAAGAAATACAGTAGAAGAAGAATGGGTAGCGTTGAGGGATGAAGTAGTGAAGGCAGCAGAGGATCAAGTAGGTAAAAAGACGAGGGCTTGTAGAAATCCTTGGGTAACAGAAGAATTATTGAATTTAATTGATGAAAGGAGAAAATATAAAAATGCAGTAAATGAAGCAGGCAAAAAGGAATACAAACGTCTCAAAAATGAGATCGACAGGAAGTGCAAAATGGCTAAGCACGGATGGCTAGAGGACAAATGTAAGGATGTAGAGGCTTATCTCACTAGGGGTAAGATAGATACTGCCTACAGGAAAATTAAAAAGACCTTTGGAGATAAGAGAACCACTTGTATGAACATCAAGAGCTCAGATGGAAACCTAGTTCTAAGCAAAGAAGGGAAAGCAGAAAGGTGGAAGGAATATATAGAGGGTCTATACAAGGGCGATGTACTTGAGGACAATATTATGGAAATGGAAGAGGATGTAGATGAAAATGAAATGGGAGATACGATACTGCGTGAAGAGTTTGACAGAGCACTGAAAGACCTGAGTCGAAACGAGGCCCCCGGAGTAGACAACATTCCATTGGAACTACTGGCGGCCTTGGGAGAGCCAGTACTTACAAAGCTCTACCATCTGGTGAGCAAGATGTATGAAACAGGCGAAATACCCTCAGACTTCAAGAAGAATATAATTATTCCAATCCCAAAGAAAGCAAGTGTTGACAGATGTGAGAATTACCGAACAATCAGTTTAATAAGCCACAGCTGCAAAATCCTTACACGAATTCCTTACAGACGAATTGAAAAACTAGTAGAAGCCGACCTCGGGGAAGATCAGTTTGGATTCCGTAGCAATACTGGAACACGTGACGCAATACTGACTCTACGACTTATCTTAGAAGAAAGATTAAGGAAAGGCAAACCTACGTTTCTAGCATTTGTAGACTTAGAGAAAGCTTTTGACAATTTTGACTGGAATACTCTCTTTCAAATTCTAAAGGTGGCAGGGGTAAAATACAGGGAGCGAAAGGCTATTTACAATTTGTACAGAAACCAGATGGCAGTTATAAGAGTCGAGGGACATGAAAGGGAAGCAGTGGTTGGGAAGGGAGTAAGACAGGGTTGCAGCCTCTCCCCGATGTTATTCAATCTGTATATTGAGCAAGCAGTAAAGGAAACAAAAGAAAAATTCGGAGTAGGTATTAAAATCCATGGAGAAGAAATAAAAACTTTGAGGTTCGCCGATGACATTGTAATTCTGTCAGAGACAGCAAAGGACTTGAAGGAGCAGTTGAACGGAATGGATGGTGTCTTGAAGGGAGGATATAAGATGAACATCAACAAAAGCAAAACGAGGATAATGGAATGTAGTCGAATCAAGTCGGGTGATGCTGAGGGAATTAGATTAGGAAATGAGACGCTTAAAGTAGTAAAGGAGTTTTGCTATTTGGAGAGCAAAATAACTGATGATGGTCGAAGTAGAGAGGATATAAAATGTGGACTGGCAATGGCAAGGAAAGCGTTTCTGAAGAAGAGAGATTTGTTAACATCGAGGGAAGTGAAACATGGACGGTAAATAGTTTGGACAAGAAGAGAATAGAAGCTTTCGAAATGTGGTGCTACAGAAGAATGCTGAAGATTAGATGGGTAGATCACATAACTAATGAGGAGGTACTGAATAGGATTGGGGAGAAGAGGAGTTTGTGGCACAACTTGACCAGAAGAAGGGACCGGTTGGTAGGACATGTTCTGAGGCATCAAGGGATCACAAATTTAGCATTGGAGGGCAGCGTGGAGGGTAAAAATCGTAGGGGGAGACCAAGAGATGAATACACTAAGCAGATTCAGAAGGATGTAGGTTGCAGTAGGTACTGGGAGATGAAGAAGCTTGCACAGGATAGAGTAGCATGGAGAGCTGCATCAAACCAGTCTCAGAACTGAAGACCACAACATCAACAACAAGTTCTAGGGGACTGATGTCATCAGATGTTAAGTCCCATAGTGCTCAGAGCCATTTAAACCATTTTTGAACCATAAGAATGCTGGTGTCCAAAATTAAAGCAACAAACGGAAATTTGAAAAGTAGCGTTTATTTTGCAACAAAACGGTATAAACACGTAACAATAAAGTAGAAACGAAGTAAAGAATGCAGAACGTAAACAACCGCAATATGCATAATGGCGGATAAAAATATTCTTCGTTTTTTCCAACTTAACGGTTTTGCATACACATTCTGAGAACTGGTTAATGTGCTCGGCATAGGATGTGACCACCTCTGGCAGCAATACAGACCTGACAACGACGGAGCATGCTGTGAATGATGTCATCAGTCTCATTTGGTGGCAATAACGCCCATTTTTCCTGCAGAGGTGCCCGCAGTGTGGTTGCTGATGTGAATGAAGCCGTGTCCCTAGTGCATCCCAGACATGGTCTATGGAACTTCCTGGAAGATTAAAACTGTGTGCCGGACCGAGACTTGAACTCGGGATCTTTGCTTTTCGCTCTTAAGTGGTTCAAATGGCTCCGAGCACTATGGGACTCAACTGCTGAGGTCATTAGTCCCCTAGAACTTAGAACTAGTTAAACCTAACTAACCTAAGGACATCACAAACATCCATGCCCGAGGCAGGATTCGAACCTGCGACCGTAGTGGTCTTGCGGTTCCAGACTGCAGCGCCTTTAACCGCACGGCCACTTCGGCCGGCGGCGCTCTTAAGTGCTCAACCATCTGAGCTACCCAAGCACGACTCACGAACCGTCCTCACAGCCTTAATTCCACCAGTACCTCGTCTCCTATCTTCCAAACTTCACAGAAGCTCTCCTGCAGACCTTGCAGAACTAGCACTCCTGGAAGAAAGGATATTGCGAAGACATGGCTTCATTCTGGAAACATCCCCCAGGCTGTGGCTAAGCCATGTCTCCGCAATAGCCTTTCTTCCATGAATGCTAGTTCTGCAAGGTTTGCAGGAGAGCTTCTGTGAAGTTTGGAAGATAGGAGACGAGGTACTGGTGGAATTAAGGCTGTGAGGACGGTTCGTGTGTCGTGCTTGGGTAGCTCAGATGGTAGAGCACTTAAGAGCGAAAGGCAAAGATCCCGAGTTCGAGTCTCGGTCCGGCACACAGTTTTAATCTGCCAGGAAGTTTCATATCAGCTCGCACTCCGCTGCAGAGTGAAAAACTCATTCTTATGCTCTCTGGACTTCAAATCGGGAAAGTGAGTAAGCCACGCCATGCGTGCAATATCTTCCATTTCCAAGAAGAGATCAACCATCCGTGCACTATGAGGCCACGTATTATCGTCTATCAATACGAAGTCTCGCCTCGCAGCACTTGGCAACAACCGCGTATGAGGTCCCAAGATCTCGTCACAATACCCATAGCAGTTAAGCCTTGCCGATTCTCCCGTACATTTTCAGGAAGAGGGGCTCAAGTGGCCAACATAATCCCTGGCCACATCATTAGGGATCCTCCTCGCTATCGGTCTTTTTCCACAATGTTTCGGTCCCAAAATCGTGTTCCACGTTCCTTCCGTATGCGAATCCATCGAGAATCACTCTCCAGTCTAAATTGGGACTCATATGTGGAAACAACATTGGCTCATTGTTCGGTCGCCTAGGTGGCTTGTTGGTGACTCCACTCTAGACGTTCACTCCTATGAAGACGCGTCAGAAGTAGACATACAGCAGGTCACCGACAATAAAGGCCACCCTGCCGAAGCCTTCCGCACGCCGTTTGCCTCAGTACAACACGTCCAGTGAAAGCTGCGAGCTCACAGGCCAGTTTCCGTGAAGTATTAAGATGGTACCGTCGTGCCGTTACAGTCAAGTAACGGTCCTCTCTTCTGAAACACAGGTGGTCGGCCCTGCCCTGCTCTTCGGGATTCGGTTTCGGTCTCTGTACTCTGTCGCCACATCCTAGGTCGATTCACACTAAGCAATCGGGTCACATCAGTCTCTGACTGTCCTCCTTCCTTTCTTTTTATGGCCCTCCAGCGCAGATACTATGGTAGGCACCTTCTCTGTGCCGTACTGCACCGTCTGTGACTGTGTATACAGCAATTTTGGATGTGTGACTACCCGGCAAACACTACCTCATTTCAAAGGTGCCCTGACGTTATCGTTGGCGTGGTTGTCCGTTGACCGGAACGCCATCTTCCGTGCAGACTTGATCGTACGGACATCTGGTTGACAATTCGTATAATTATATAGTCAATTAGGCACAGGAGGGGGAAACAGCGGTTTGTTGCGTTAATTTTGGACACCAGTGTATTTCGGTAGCTAAGGCGTAGATTCCGAGAAGGACTAAAGGTACCTGCGTACTTTGTTTCTGCATAGTGTTAATGCTTACGAATGTATTATCAAACAATTTACAACAGAGCTCGTCATTCAGCTGAAGCCGTGACTCGCAAAAGAGAACATGCACACAGTAAATAAAAATGAGATACAGAATGGAACGGTAGATATAGGATAAGCGTAAAAGAAACATCACTCAATTTAAGTGAAATCGAACATGTGCCATGATACAAGACTGAAAATACGTGGTTCAGAGCAAACACGAACCTGTCCGTATACATATTTCGTACAAAGAAGAACTAGTCCACTACGGGCAATATCAGACGCTAATTCCAGAGACGCTGTTTATATGTCAGTCACGGACAGACGTTCCCGCGCAGAGCAGCTGTTACCATCAGTTTGTGTTTGTGTGCTCCCTCGTTATAATACTGCATAGTACTAATGTTAACAGTTATTGTTACGAGGACACAGATACTTACCAGCTGACCGCCTTTTTGAAAGGGTAGAGAAACTTGAACAAAAATGGCCAACAATTGTAACAAAAGAGGAATATAATGAGGTCTACAAAACATGGATGAAGTGAGTAACTTAGGTAAAGATTGGAGAGTGGTAGACGTGAAGCTCTTAACTAAAGGCCTACGAAATTTAGGCCACAGAAGAGAAATGAAGTTAATGTACATATACAAGGACGAAGCAACTGGAAACATATTGATGTGGAGGCAACTGCAGTTTGGGGTCCTGGCAAGGTGAACAAGAGTTAAGTCTCTTTAGAAATGCGGATGGATCGTTACGAAGCTCTTTTCTTAACTAAGGGCTGAAGCACTTATTCATCCAATCTCAGATGACAAGAAGAAAGATGCTTATGGTGCAATGTAAACTGGCAAAAGCGAGAGGACTTTAGGTGGTATACATACACCATTAACGATATACCAATGTTGTTCAACACAGAGGTAGAGAAAATCGCTTGTCATGGTTTGGAAGAAGCTCTGTTTTATATGTTCAGATGTGACTGTTACCTCAAAGAATCGTACTCTGTTGTGGTGATTTGGAATATTTTCAGTAAGTGTGAAGCTACAATAAAATCAAAATATTCGGTGAAACACCGAATATCAATGTTACAGTTGCCAATTCATATTTTTTTTCTATAATATATTTACGAAATTGTTACGCAATACGTAATTTGATACAGTTTGGAAAGCATTATAGAATAAGATGAAGTTTAAATAAAAACATTTATTTTTGAAAATAATTAAAAGCTGACCATGAATAAATGATTCATACAAATGAGATCATGCCCATATCTAAGTGCAATGTTTAAAGGAATATTTTCATCGTATATTTGATTTACAGGTATGAACTGCATTTTGGCACAAAAATAAAATCGTTTGTACGCCCATGTGTCGATTTCATTCATACGTCTGAAATAAGTTTTACATTGATCGTGAATTAACTTCATTTAGTGGCCATGTTTGTCTTTGCATTCGATTCCTCAGTTAGTGCTATTATGAAATCCCTTATATTTACGGAAAACACTTAACTCAGTACGATGGGCTGTGCCATAAAGACTAGAGGTGAAAAAATGAACATCAGGAAATGTCTATAGTGAACAGTATAGGAAAGTATACTTGTGAGCAAGATTACTAACAGCGATCATAAACGGATATACTGAGTAATGAATGTAAACGATTGGCTGCAGACGAAATGTAAGCTTCGATATCGAAACTGTTTCCCTGACGTATAAATCCCTCACATGTTCGTTTCTCTAAATCTTTCACGGTGAGTATGAGTTATAGGATTTATAATCTTGGCACTGAGAGAGCCGGTTATTTATTTCCACGTTATCTCCCATGTAGCACGTACGCGAGGAGCTGCGTCGCGTATAAAATAGTTGTTAAATTTCCCCCGGGAAACTCGTTAATCCTGCGTGCTTTGGAGCCCTCTCTTTGTTTTGACAACAGAATGTTTCTCCTTAGTTACTTCCCATAAATTGTCTCCTCGTGCAAGACAGCCTTTGGTGGATATTTTTCAAAGTTGGCGCACCTGGAAAGGCATTTTGCTGATCTAAATCACTAATTACAAGCAACAAGTAAACACAATTAAAGAGTGAAATGAGCAATCATATGAACGTATACATGTAATAAAACTGTAACTGACCGATGTCTGCACAGGAGATATTTCAGAAAACTTAATATGAGAGGTCTTATTAACAGCAATAAAAGTCAAAACAATTCCCATAGGTGGCCAGGGAAACTGTTTTAGGAAACTTTAGGTGCTTTTTGTGAAAATAATTTTGCATACTCTAAGTTTAACATTTTATGTTTCGTGCGATGATCATTTTACTATATTGGAAGAAAAAAATTGGGACACAGAATGTTTTATACAACTAAGAAAAGCAGGATAATATATATAAAAATTAGTGTTTTGGAACGTTTTATTTCCATAAAAACAACGTTAACAGTTCGTCCCGATATCCATAAACAGTCCTGAGTTCATTCTTAAATCGGTATAACTATTATCGTTGATAAGTTGGTCTAGTTGAGACTAAAAATCACTGTTGTACATTTCTTCAGAGGTTTTCATCGTGTCTTATCGATTAAGTGAACTGATAAATTGTAGTGATTTCGTATTAGTGTCTTCGTTCGTTTAACTTCTTCCATTCTTGAATTCATTCTTCAGTTGGTGTAATTATACTATTATCGTTGACAGTAATAATGCCTCGCCAGTATGGATTTCGAACCTGCATGAATTTTGAAAAAACCTGAAGCTTATTATCAGTGAAACAGATACAAAAAAACTGAATTTGAAGATGTCAAAAGAGAGCAACGGAATAGAACTGATGTGTCTGTAAGAACTGATTGTTTAATTTTCTTAATTTTTTAAATACAACGTCAATCTGTTCCCTATCCAGATCTATTTTATTTCATACTTCAGATACCCGTATCTGTGCTGTGAACTGTCTACCAAAACGTCTCAAACATGATAACCAAACAAACTAATTTCTAACTTAAACTAGTGTAATCTGAAAAAGTCTTTCTCTATTGAACTATACGAAGACTTAATATGTTTAGCTCAACAGTGTCTGCAAATTGAAGCGAAGTGTTAGTATGAAAATATAGTACTACCCGGAATGTAAACTGACTTCTGACGTAAACGCGCAGCTTGACTCACAAAGAAATTCCTTGCCCTAAACTGTACTTTCACTTACCTCGTGTCTTGACGAATATTTTTGGAAGTTTCTAAAAACAGCGCACATCATACGGAAGCAAAGCAACATTAAAAACTACGACTGAAAATTCTATACCACGAAATGCAACGTACGTACATACATAATAAACGAATGGAGAGAATTTTAACAGTTAAGAAACGATTACTAAAAAAATTGAATATTCCTGAATATTCACAATAGTATTTATACAACATGACTTTAAGCAAAGGGAATCTCAAACCACCTATTAGGGCAATCGATATAACAACCATACTATCTGAGCTCCGTTACTACAATCTCTAACACAAAACAATTCTATGCGCCTGCTTGGTTACCTCAGTCTCACAACATTCCAGAAAGACTCACAAGTAATATCCTTGGCTTCTAACTGCATCAAAAACATTCATACTCCAGTTCTGCACTCATAAAGAAAATCTCCTGGGCATTCTCCAAAACCTACTCATCACTGCCCAACTCAGAACGCGCGTGATTTTGCTAGCGCACTCGGGCAAAGGCAGTGAGGTAACACAAATATATTGTAACAATAATCAAAAATTACTCAGCTACGTTGTTTTTCTCTGTGTGAGCTATGCATATCGATACTTACGTGATGAACAGAATTTATAGAATGACCAAAATACAATACATACCTATAAACTGATTAACACCACATATCCTCTCAAACCGTGAAGGTTCATACTGTTTTTATCTTTGCCTTCAGTGCTTCAACTTGTTTGTCAAGCTGGTGTGCTCAAGGGAACATATGACAACTGTGAAAAAATTTTTCCACCACGTATTTCTTCTTTCTCGGTGTTGTTCTGGTTGTTTGTCTCCTTTCACTAGGTCCTCTTCATGGTTTAGATGTTTCATAACGGATTGATTACGCATCCGGTTACCTTGGTGTTTATTTTAAATAATATGTGGTTTTATGATTGATGGGTCACGTATCCAGCTACTCTTATTTACGTTTTTATTACTTTTAGTTCACGTTGTCTCCGTAACCGTGCAAGATAGGACCATGCCCTTTTCCTCCATTTGTATCAAATTGATTGGTTGCTGCTTTATATAGACAATCTGGTAATGTCACAAAAGGGTAAAAGGCGTCATTGAAATTAAATAATTTCGCAACTGAGACTGTTTTTGTTCTGAAATACTTTTAAACCCGTTGCTGTAACAGCCTGCCACGATGGAGTGGGAAAATTTTTACATTGTATATTATATCTCTGGAGCTGCTAGATTGCAGCGGTACTATATAGCTACCTAGGTCTGTAACAGCAGAGGCCTGTTTAAAATATACCTCTACTTACTGAGCAACTTTACAATGATCACCGATACTTGCCTGGAACGAAGAGGAAATCTCAGTTCTTGACGCAGGATAACAGATAATTTGTGGAGAGAATAAATGACGACCCAAGTTTTTCATTGTCTCTCTGTTTGGTAGGGAGATCCAGTTTCTTGCATTGTGTTAGAGGGAAACTTGGTGAATACCATTATACAAAATTACACAGTTTCGGTCTGATTTCTAGACAAGGAGGCAAAGATTACATAAAAGTTTTTTTATATATATATATATATCGAATTTTCACTTCAGGATCACAGTTCACTTGAAACTTGTTTTCATTGTCAACATCAATTCAGCTGAGGAGTAAATGTACTGGCAAGTGAGTAAGAGAGTGTCAAGATTCTTTAAAAGCTCCCTGAAAGATGTGTGGTTACCCACACGACACCATATTCTTACTGCTCGCTCCTGCTTAAGGAACACTTTATTTACATTAGTTTTACTGCGTCAGAATATAATTTCATAAGAAAGCATGGAGTGCAAATTGTCAAAAATAAATCAGTACTATAGTCTAGAGGTCAACACAACGAGATCATTAAATACTGAACTGAGCTTCTTTATCAGTTTCTCTATGTGATGACTCGTTTTAACCTACTAAGATGTTAGATTCTGAGAATAAATTAAAGTATTTCATTCAGTGTATGACCATGAATGGCTACTTGCTACTACGATTAAGTCATTTAACAGAACAGACACGGTTGTGACTCCGTCAGCGACTTGAGGCTCTCATGTGGAAGAGACTCAGCAACCTGTATCCCTACATCCCTGTCCTACAGCGGTTTGTTTCCAGGCAATAATTTTTCGCTGACATTCTAAGGCGAGTGGCACGTGTGCATTTCACTGCTCGTAATATATTGGCTACCCATAGTTTGGATGTAAATGAGAAATGCATCAAGAGGGAAGTGATTAAATTAAATTGTCTTTAACGGGATGTTCTAAAGCTGAGGATGTGTACTATAGGACTAAATTTAACATGAATACGTGTTTCTATCTGCCTGTTTTCCTCTTCCATTCATTTTTAATTTTCCATACCTTAGTCGCTAAAAACGGAACCCCTATAGTACCGCTCTATCGCCCCTCCCTCCGTCCGTCTGTCCGTCTGTCTGTCACAAACTCGTTTTGCCAGGAACGAGTAGGCGATCAAGATCAAATTTATATCTCATACTAAAGCCTACGGTCCCTTGGCACAGTAAAACGTTTAAGCTTCTAACTCAATGCTATCGAAAGGTACGACAATTCATGTCATTTTGACACTCACCAAAACCTCTCTTAAGACAGATTGACCTAAAAGTCATAAAATATGCTACGGAACACTATTTTACTTACAGCCGGTGTTTGAAAGTGGTTCTTTTACTTCACGAGACGTGTGCTGTCGGGAAGTGTGTGAGCAACATCGAAACCCAACCGTTTGGTATGAGAAGAGACTCTTGAGAGAGCTAACTCTTGACACCCAAACACTGTGGTCTGACATATAACACGTCAGCCTCAGTTCCAAATAGAAACCAATCTTTACCTAGGTTTCAGCCAAAATAATTTTTCCTTCTTCAGAAGCTATTGACACTAAACAATTTCATGCCAGATTTTGGCCATGTCAAGTATAAAAGTATAGCACCGTAGTATGCAATAATAAATCTACATTACTTGGGATGAAGAGAAACAGCAGGCCCCACTGCGCGGACGATGTCGGTAGGCCGCGAAAGCTGCGCCGAAACTAATCGCGGCGAGCAGCTGGGTACCGAGCACCGCTGATAGTCATGCGTATGCGCGCGTGGAAATATTGAGGCGTAAATAGTAGCTACCTTTACGTTAGGAACTGGATTAATATAACCATTAAAACTGTTAATTGCGTAATCTGTGACCAAACTAGCTTCTGAGGAGAACGAGAACCCTACAAACGGAATCGGAGCACGTAAGAAAGACTAGATATTACTGGGCAAAATTATTCCTCAATTTTGAATACATTAATATTCGACTAAAGAAAGTGGAGACAGGCGTCAGCGACTACAAAGGCACCGTAACATCAGGGCCGGTGAAGCAAAGGTTGAAAATCCTCGAAAAAGGAGAACGAGTTACAAACCATAGAAGCTATCGCCTACAATAATAATGAAAAACCAGAAATTGTTGGACAGCTCTTTAACAAGGAAATAGGTAGAAAAAAAACTGCAATCTCATCTACTGTAGGTGTCGCACCAGAGGATAACTCCAATAGCTTCATTTCTATTCCCTTCGTAGGCAAAGCATCTTATAAAATAGGGCGACTCTTAAAGAGCCACGACTTTAAGATTGCATATTCTACGAATAAAAGCCTAAAAAAGAACTTGGTCCTCTCGTTAAAGAATACTGATGACAAATTATCTCGTTCTGGGGTGTACAAAATCACCTGTAGTGATCGCCCGAGTTATTACATCGGCCAGACCGGAGAGCCCTCTCAGCTAGATATGAAGAACATACACCCACGAAAAGTGGTGATGGCACGCGTGGCTCGACTTCTGCCCAAACCCACCAAATAACACAGAGCTATTAAATTGCGAGGTTAAAGGCACTAGGCTTGACATCCTTGAGATGTCCCTCAGCAATACGAAGTCACTTGTCCTGTTTCAGAAGAAACTTCTCAGCCTGCAGGATACGGACAGCCACTGAGGGTGGGATTATTGGTAGCTGGGAGCTCCCACGTTAGACACGTTACGGGGCCCATTAGGGACATGGCTGCCAAGGAGGGGAAAAGAGCAAACGAGCACTTACCTGATGGAATCATTCCAGACGTGGAACGGGTCTTTCCGGATGTCATGAAGACTATAGGGTGCAGCCAACTGCAGGTGGTGGCTCATGTCAGTACCAATGATGTGTGTCACTTTGGATTGGAAGAGATTCTCTCTGGTTTCGAGTGGCTGTCAGAAGTGGTAAATGCTGCCAGTCCTGCGAGAAAAAGGTAGAGCTCTCCTTGGCAGCACAGTCGACAGGACGGATTGCGGAGCCTGGTACAGAGCCGAGTGGAGGGATCTGAATCAGAGGCTCAACGGTCCTGTGACCGTGTCCGCTGCAGATTCCTCGATTTGCGCAGCAGTAGGGTAGTGAGGATTCCGCTAAACAGGTCAGGACCACATTCACCCACGAGGCGGCTTCAGCTGTAGCGGGGGCTGTGTGACGTAGACTGGCCAGTTTCTTAGGGCCTCGGGGACACGCAATTAAAATTAAAAATGCAAGTGTAGACCAGATGTGGTTTAAAATCAAAGAAATTACTGCAGTTGAGAGATTTATATGAAATAAATTAACAAACGACGGTACTGATCCCATATGATGCACAAAACGGGCCAGAATAGTGTTTCAGAAACAACCAAAAAAGCGTACCAAATGTAAAAGAACGCAAAGCCCCCAGAAATGGCGATCTTTAACAGAAGCTCGAATTTACGGTGACTTCAGTGCGAGATGCTTGTAATGGTTTCCACAACGAAACTCTGTCTCGAAACATGGCAGAAAACCCAAAGATATTCTGGTCGTTTGTAAAGTATGCTTGCGGCAAGACACAGTCAGTGTCTTCTTTGCGTGATAGAATACTATCGACGATAGTGCTGCTAGAAGTTATTAATAAACATATCCCTCCAAAATTCCTTCACCGAAGAAGACGAAGTAAGTATTCCACATTTCGGAGTCAAGAACAGCTGCCAACATGAGTAGTGAAGCAACTTAAATCACCTAAAAAAACCAAATCTTCCGTTCCAGTCGGTATGCCAATTAGGTTCCTTTCAGAGTATATTGGTGCAATATCTCCATACTTAACAATCATATACAACCGTTCGCTCGACGGTAAGACCCGTACTCAAGGACTGGAAAGTTCCATAGGTCACGCCAACGTTCAATAGGGTCGTAGACGTAATCCACTAAATTACAGTCCCATATCATTAACGTCAATATGCAGCAAGATTGTGGAACATGTATTGTGTACGAACGTTATGAATTACCTCTAAGAAACGCTCTATTGACACATAGCCAACACGTATTTAGAAAATATCGTTCTTGTGAAAGGTAACCAGTTCTTTACTCACACGAACTGTTGAGAGCTGTCGACAAAGGATTTCAAATTGATTCCGTATTTATAAATTTCCAGAAGGCTTTTTAGACCGTACCTCACGAGAAGCTTGTAATCAAATTACTTACTTATGGAATATCGTATCAGTTATGCGACTGAACTCGAAGGCAAACCATCCTCTTTTGGAATACTTCTGCGCGGTGTGGGGTCCTTACCAGATAGGATTAACAAAGTACCTCGAGAAAGTTAAAAGAGTATGTTACCGAGAAACAGAAAAAAGATTGTCACGAATGTGGTACATAATTTAGGGTGGACATCATTAAAACAAAGGCGTTTCTTAGAGCGACTTGATCCTCTCACAAACTTTCAATCACAACTTCCTCCTCCGAATGAGAAAATATTTAGTTGACGGCATCCTACGTAGAGAGAGACACAATCGTCATAATAAAGCAAGGGAAATCAGAGCTCGCACAGAGAGATATAGGCGTTCATTTCTTCTGTACGCTGCTCGAGAGTGGGATAACAGAGATTATTATGAAGGTCGTTCGGTGAACCTTCCGCGAGGCACATAAGTATGAATTGCAAAATGGCTCTGAGCACTATGGGACTTAACATCTAAGGTTTAAGTAGTTTTAAGTTCTAGGGGACTGATGACCTAACTAATCTAAGGACATTACACACATCCACGCCCGAGGCAGGATTCGAACCTGCGACCGTAGCAGCAGCGCGGACCAGACTGAAGCGCCTACAACCGCTCGGCCACAGTGGCCGGCCATTTATCCAACAGAAACGACGTTTTCCGCCTCACTTTATAGACAATAGCCAGTTTCGAATGACTGAAAACAAACCAGACTCTTAGTAATACCGCTAGAACGCCGCTTAAGTTGTTTGAGAGTGCTGCTCTTGCTAAAACTTGCTGAGCTTTCTTTAAAACTTGCCTATAAGTGAGTACAGACTGCCGAAGCATGCAATGTTTCCGCTCTGTGCCATATTTCCTGGTTGTCGTTACATAAATGTCATGTTGAGTTAGCCACACGCAAGCACTCAGAGTAAAGAACTTAACAGCGATACTGCATTAGCCCGAAAGTACAGTCTTCTCGTCGTATTGTTTACACTGTTAGGTTTTTACACTCTCTCTCTCACACACACACACACACACACACACACACACACACACACACACACACACACACGCGCGCGCGCGCGCGATGGATGGTTTTCGGTTGCTAATACAGACGATGTTGCAGACACTAATAACTTAAAATGAATTTGCCATAAAATTAAAACTTTTGCTCAGATTCACAATGACAATTTAGTTACATTTTTCCTCAAATATTTGTAGTGTTTCTTACTTTAATCATATTTTTAAAAAAATTTTTTTGTTGTATGTTTCTTGCTCTATTACACATATATATTGTCTCAATTTTGCAACAGTGATTTTCGTCTTAAATATCTGCCCATTCTTTCAGTTATGTAAGTACGGCATTGATAAAGTGTAATTTAACTTCGAAAAGTCCTCGCCGGTTCTCTTATATCGCGCCGCCACCCGCCACTGGAATGCAAGCCATTTCAAAGGCTGGGTGTGGCGTGAAAGCCCTGTTTTTCCTCACGTCAAGCCGAACAATAGTCAGACATATTGGCAATCGACTGCGACCGACAGCGGGGGGTATACAGCCGAAGTTTGAAGCTCTATCGTGATCGTCGAGGGCATAAATTAACGGTCACGTTTTATTTTTAAAACCGCTTTTCAAAAATCTGGAGCGTTTGATTTCCGCTGCCGTGCATCGGCCTTCATTGTGTAACATTATTATTATAGTTTCATTCAGCAACAGTCAGTTTAAAATTAACGTCCATGTAAAACACGCTGTTATCTATGGGGTAACACAAAAACTGTGTCTTTCCACTGATAACATGTGTTTTTTTTTCTTTTCTACTGAAGAACATAGCATAAAGAGGCGAAAACACTGTCACATTAAGCATAGGCGACAAATCCATAGATTGTTAAACAAACACGAAGTTTTTAGGAACGAACACTGACTTTCAATTAACATGAAATGATCACACAAAGATAATGGCAAAAAGAATGCCATGTTTCATTCTTATGGTGTTAGGTCAGCCGTTTCCTTGTGGTGACGCACTATGCATACGTACACTCAGTTCTTAGCTTGGGATTCTTTTCTGGGGATCGAAGGTACAAAACTTGGATACAGTTTCCAAACTGGAGAAAGAATAATAATAAGAGTAATACTTGGAACAAGTAGCCGGTCTCATTTAAAAACACTGAGCATCCTTACTTCACCAGCTAAGTAGGTACTACATCTGTTACTCTGTGGGGCATATTAGGAAAACAATACTAAATACTTCACTAACGATTCAACACATAATCATGGAAAAAGAGCCAATTTGGAATTACAATTACCCAAAGAAAAAAGAAAAAAACCCAGAACACACAAAACAGCATTTTACATCCGGGACAAAAATTGAACAATAAATTGCGAAAGGAAATAGAAAGATTATTAAAAAAGGCAGCTAAAAAGTTCTTCATAAATAATGCATACTACAAGATTGAAGATTACTTAGAGTAATGACTAGTAATGAAAGGGGACAACACTGTCGGATTCCAATGCATGACCACTGATCACTGTTTACTGCTTGCACAATGAAAACATGTGTCGAGGTGTAAAATGCATGATAGTAGTGTCTGCTGACTTAGCTTTTTAAATTGGGATGAAGAGCATACTTGAACGTGATGGCAGCGCAATCTGGAATTGTTGCGAGCAGCAGCATCTTCACAGTCCTGGAGCCATCAGCGAGTGTCCTTAGTGTATGTGGCAGTAAAGAGCGGAATTGTGTTTTGTATTACAAGTTATCTGAAACATATTGCATGTAAATCGTGGAATATTGTACAATAGGGACTTAACGTTAGCGAATGAGGCACTGCCGCTGCTAAGATACTGGCCTCATATTCTGGAGGAGTTTTAACAGTTTACACAAGCACACAAACTATGCACCCCCCGTAGGAGGAATAGAAATGGTACAAAACACTAACAATTAAAATATTAACCTTGCCACCGAAGATGCAATTTGATTTTAACTTCTAAGAAAAGTCTTACGGTGAAAGGGTGGCAACTTTATATACCAAAAATGATCATTTAAATAAAAGCCCATGAATTGGAATCTTATAGAAAATTCTAAAAGGTTGGACAAACAATAGTTACGATGCTCTACAGTACACAGATACCGTCTCTCAAGATCATAGGCAATAATATCAAAGTTTCCAAAGATCAAAACATATTTCAGGTACTAAGCCATTACACTTCAAGCAATAAATTCGTTAACACACCAAATCCGACAATCATGACAGAGGTAGCTACTAACGTACGGTTGATTGACAGGTAGATTACCGAACAACCCGAACCACAGGTTGCTCCAACCCGCCCCTGCTCCACAAGGGAAAAACGGAC
Source organism: Schistocerca piceifrons (assembly GCF_021461385.2). Classification (NCBI taxonomy): domain Eukaryota; kingdom Metazoa; phylum Arthropoda; class Insecta; order Orthoptera; family Acrididae; genus Schistocerca; species Schistocerca piceifrons. The sequence continues at coordinate 528,953,083 of NC_060141.1, read as the reverse complement.
CACCCAATTTATAAACAACCACTTCCCCGCGGGTGGGCAAACGGAGAAGAATGGTGGGACGACCCTAAAGCAAAACAGCTGGTAACCTCTTCAAGAAAACAAGTAGAATTTAACAAGAGTAAATCCAACAACATATCACCATTCACTTAACTTCTAATAAACTGCGATTTCTCGAGAGGAACTGGCGTAGGACCCCCAAATCGCTCTCCCGAACCGTCCGCTGCCAGCCGCTTCAACGGACGCAGGAAGGCGCGCCGATCTCCCGTCTCACGGCGTCGCAGCTCGCACCAGCCAGACTGATGTTGTGGGTTGACTCTTGTTGCTCTCGTGTCGACCGCGAAGTCACTAACCTTCGCTATACGCTGCGGTCTACTGGACTCACGTGGCAACCTCACATGCGCCGACGCTCAAGACGGACAAGTCATCTTGTGTCTCAGTGCGCGACCGACCAACCGATCGATCCAACCACCAATGACCATTGCCTGAGCAAACTCGAGCAGACTCGAGCAGACTGTCAGCCTAACGCGCAGACTCAGATGCAGGAACTAAGCCCCGACCGGGCGACCACTCGCTGAGTTCTCTTACTGGCGGAGTGGAAAGACTTTCATTTTGCCGGCTTTAAAGGTTGATCCGAACGACAGACATACTAGCACTCCGAACGACAGACAGACACTAACTGCCTAACAAATGCGGACGAGAGACACACTAGCAATCTGGGGACGAGAGACTGACCCAGACTGACTGAATGGCGTTTTTTTTTTTCTTTATTGTTATTTGTATACCTGTACAAATCAGGCAGGCTGGCAGCGGCACACTACGCCGCTCTTCAGCCATAGTGTTCACATAAGAACGAAGAATGATAATGAACAAGTGACGAACAAAAGAGAGAGGTCACAGAGACACAAAAAACACGGAGTCGTTCACATGTGACGATAACAACACTGAAAACACGTTGACACGGCGCACAGAACACTGATGAATCCGACGGCACAAGTGAACGGAGTAGCGGGACGGCGGACACCAAAAACACTAAACGTCGTCACACACACGAGACACAGAAGGCGATGATCTCCGGCGCGCGAAAGTTCACTATGCGTGTGCGAGTCTGGGGACCTGCCAAGAGAGGAGGAGGAGGAAGAGGAGTGGGAGAGCGAGAGGGGAGAGCAGGGATGCCACGGGCAGGGGAGAGAGGGGGGATGGAGGAAGGGGTAGGGGAAGCCCGGGGGAAGGGGGTTGGAGGGAGGGGATGGGGGAAAAGGAAGGAGAAGGGAAGAGAAGAGAAGGGAGGGAGGGTGCCTAAAGGAAAGGACACCGGAAGTGGGGGGTGGGGCAGGATCAAAGTTGATAGGAGGGGTAGATGGAGGGGTTGAGGACATCATCAGGGAGGGGGAGCTGGCGGAAGCCACCTTGGGAGAGGGTAAGGAGGGTGGAGAGATGGAGACCGGGTGGGACGTGGGAATACAGGCGCGGCAGTGGGCGTGGGTGAGAGAGAATCGGGGAGATGAGCGGGTGAGGTGGATCGAGCTTACGGGAGGTGTACTGGATCTGTATCCTTTCCAGGAAAAGGAGGAGGTGGGGGAGGGGGAGGAGATCGTACAGGATCCGCGTAGGGGAGGGGAGACGGATGCGATAGGCGAGGTGGAGAGCATGGCGTTCAAGGATTTGGAGGGATTTATAAAAGGTAGGGGGGGCGGAGATCCAAGCCGGATGGGCATAACAAAGGATAGGGCGGATGAGGGATTTATAGGTGTGGAGGAAGGTGGAGGGGTCCAGACCCCACGTACGGCCGGAGAGGAGCTTGAGGAGGCTGAGTTGGGAGCGTGCCTTGGCTTGGATTGTCCGGAGGGGGGGAGTCCAGGAGAGGCGACGGTCGAGGGTGACGCCAAGGTACTTAAGGGTGGGAGTGAGGGCGATAGGACGGCCATAGATGGTGATGTAGAAATCAAGGAGGTGGAAGGAAGGGGTGGTTTTGCCTACAATGATCGCCTGGGTTATGGAGGGATTGACCTTGAGCAACCACTGGTTCCACCAAGCGGTGAACCGGTCAAGATGGGATTGGAGAAGGTGTTGGGAGCGCTGCAGAGTGGGGGCAAGGGCAAGGAAGGCGGTGTCATCGGCAAACTGGAGAAGGTGGACGGGAGGTGACGGTGGCGGCATGTCCGCCGTGTACAGAAGGTACAGAAGGGGGGAGAGGACGGAGCCTTGGGGCACACCGGCGGAGGGGAAAAGGTGTAGGAATCTGTGTTATGGATGGTGACATAGGAAGGACGGCGGGAGAGAAAGGAGCCGATCAGACGGACGTAATTTATGGCAAGGGCGAAGGTTTGGAGCTTGAAGAGGAGACCGGAATGCCATACGCGGTCATAGGCACGTTCAAGGTCCAGGGAGAGGAAGATTGCGGAGTGACGGGAATTAAGCTGTTCGGAAAGGAGATGAGTGAGGTGAAGGAGAAGGTCGTCGGAAGAGAAAGACGGCCGAAAGCCACACTGGGTAATGGGAAGGAGACCGTGCTGACGGAGATGCTGGTGGATGCGTCGGGTGAGGATAGATTCCAGGACCTTGCTGAAGACCGAGGTAAGGCTGATGGGACGGTAGGAGGAGACGGCGGATGGCGGTTAGCCAGGTTTAAGGAACATGAGGTCGGGGTAGTAACCGGTGGACAGGACTACATTGTAGAGCCTGGCCAGGGTGGAGAGAAAAGAGACAGGAGCTTCACGAAGGTGACGGTAGGTGACACGTTCGTGACCAGGAGCGGTGTTGCGTTTTGTGCGGAGTGTAGCAATGAGATCCTGTGTAGTGATAGGGGTATTGAGTTCCTTGTGTGCGATGTTGTCCAAGTACTGAAAACCAGGAGTGAGGGGAGGGACAGAGGTGTCAGTTCGATCGCGGATATCCGGGAAGAGCGAGTAATCGAACTGGGGATCATCGGGGATGGAAAATACATCGGAGAGGTAGGAGGCAAAGTGATTGGCCTTACTAAGGGAGTCAGGGAAAGGGTGATCATCATGGAGAAGAGGATAATAGGGGGAGGGTTTAGTTCCGGTAAGGCGATGGAAGGCCGACCAGAACTTGGACGAGTTGATTGGTAGGGTAGCATTTAGACGGGTGCATGTCTGTCGCCAGTCCCGGCGTTTCTTAGCCGCGAGCAAATTACGAATGTGTCGCTGGAGTTGCCGGTGGCGCCGTAGTGTGTCCGGGTCACGCGTGCGGAGGAAAGCACGGTAGAGACTACGGGATTCGTGGAGGAGGAGGACGGCCTATGGGGGTAAGGTAGGACGGTGGGGGTGGATGGCGACAGTAGGGACGTGGGCCTCCACGGCCTCAGACAAGGTCTGCTGGAGAAAGGAGGCCGCATGGGCGACATCATCAGGGTGGTGGTAGGTGAAGGGGTGGCTATCGACCTGGGTGGAAAGGGTATCCCGGTAGGCATTCCAGTCGGCATGGGAATAGTCGTGGACATACTTAGGGGGAGGGTCATTACGATGGCCGGAGCGTGGGCGACGACCATCTGAAAGGGTGAGGAGGACAGGGAGATGGTCGCTACCAATAGGCTCCAGGATATCCACCGTGATGCAGCCAAGGAGGTTGGGGGAGGAGAGGATAACATCAGGAGTGCAGTTTGATTCGGGACGGGTATGCTGGGGGATGGGGACGAGGTCGCCTTGAAAGGTGGAGAGGAACCGATGCCACCGCCGTAACTGGGCAGCGGAACGACTATGGATGTTGAGGTCGGCGGCGATCACGTAGGAGGAGAAGCTACGGTCGACATGGGAGAGGAAGTCGAAGGGAATAGGAGCATTGGGGCGGACATAGATGGTGGTGCAGGTAACAGTAAGGCCGGGGAAGAAGAGACTAAGGATCAGGTGTTCGGTGGGGTCGGGAAGGAGAGGTTGGAGCCGAACGGGGATCTGGCGGTGGTGACCAATGGCAACTCCGCCACGCGGAATTGGGAGGGGATTATCGGAGCGGTGGAGGAGATAGGGCGAAGTGTGGATGGTGTGGTGGGGTTGGAGGAAGTTTTCATTAAGGAGGAAGGCATCCACGCGGTGGGTGGCAAGGGTGTGCAGGAAGAGGTTCCTGTTGGCGGGTAGGGAGCGGATGTTGTTGAAAAGGATACGTTGCTGTCGCGCCATGATAGGGATTTAGACGAGGGTGTCAAGGCGGGAGAAGGTGAAATGGGCCTGGTTGTTGGAGTAGGTGGCGTACATCTTGAGTTGGAATATGGAACGGGCGGCAAGGGAGATCTGCTGGAGGGTGTGGGGGCACTGAAAGGGATGAACATTCTGGAGGACGATGGTAAGGAACACGATGATGTCCTCAGCGGTGGGGGGGGGGGACGAAGGGAATTGCTAGGAGGGGTGGGGGCGTCCAGGGGACGGACAGGGACGGTGAGTTCAGGAGTGGTTGGAGGGGGTCGGGCTTTACACTTTTGGGAGTAGGTGGGATGGGGGAGATTGCAGGTATTGCAGGAAGGAGGGGATTGGAGGTTAGGGCACTGCCTGAGGAAGTGCGCTTGCCGACAATGCGGGCAGGTGGGGGCCTCGCGGCACTCAGCTGTGGGGTGTGCATTATAGCGCAGACACCTCTGGCAGCACAGGGATTGAGGAGGGGAACGGGAGGGGTCAACCTTATAACGCTGGTTAAAAAGGAGGGCACCCTCCTTCAGGAGACGGTCGATGGAGGGAGCATGCTCAGAAAAAACCCGCATAAGGCAGGTGGGGCCGGCAGCATTATGGATGCGGCGAACCGCATGCACCTCCAAATGGGGATGGGCCTGAAGCTCCGCCAACACCTCCTCCTCCGTGATCACTGGACTAAGCCGAGTGATCACGGCGGTGAGAGTCAGCGGGCGACGCGGAGGTTGGGATTGGCGGGAGGGAGGTGGCGAAGGAGCAGGGGTGAGAGAGGCATGAGGGCCAAAGCGGGTGACAGGGATGCGGGAAAGGAGGTATGTGTGGAGGGTTGGGCTGGGGGAGGAGATGAGGACCGAATCACGGCGAGGAGTGAGGAGGGAGATGGGGGCACCAGGACAATGCTGGCGAAGGAAGAGGGTGAGGTTCCGGGCTTCAAGAAGAGAGGGATCAGGACGGGAGAGGAGGTAGCGGTAGGAGGAGGGGGTTGAGGAGGAGGATGAGGGGGCAGGGACGGGCGGGGAGACATCCATGGCATCATGGGTGGGGGAAGGAGGGAGGCAGAGCCTTTTTGGAAGCAGAGGAGGCAGGGGTGCCACTGGGGCACTTGACGGTGGTGGAGGAGGTGTGGGAGATGGGAACAACTGGAATGTGGCGGGGAGGGGCAGGTCCCGGGGCCGGAGTCGGCGCCGGAGATGGTGACGGTGACAGTGAAGGCGACGGTGACGACGGCGGTGGCGGTGGCGGTGGCGGTGGCGGCGGCGATGGCAAAGGCGACGGGGAGAGCTGGGCATGGACAGTGGCCCGACGGGCCACCACCCGAGCCGGAGCTGCAGCGACAGGCTGGGGGAGTGGGGGGAAAGGATCAGATCGAGAGGAAGAAGCTGGAGAGGGGGCGACAAAGAGTGAGGGCGAAGGGAGAGTGAGAAGAGGAGGGATGGAAGGAGGGGGGTGGGACTGGGCACACCAGGTGATAGTGGTGGAGGCGGCGGAATGGGAAGTATAAACTATGGCGGTGGTGGTGGGGGCGGACATGACGGTAGGGAGAAACAATAACGAACAGAACGAAGAGGAAAGGACAGAAACTGGGGACAGACAAAGACGAAGACGGATGAAGACGAAGACGGATGAAGACGAATACGGCCGTAGACCAGGATCAGGATGGCGGCGACCAGGCGGCAACGGCGGCGGCGGCGGCGGCAGGCACTGGCTGGCGGCGGCGGCGGCGAACAGACGGACGGCCACCGGCTGGCGGCGGCGACGAACAGACGGACGGCGGCGAACAGACGGACGGACGGACAGCAGGCGGCGGCGGCGGCGGCGGGCACCGGCTGGCGGCGGCGGCGAACAGACGGACGGACGGACAGCAGGCGGCGGCGGCGGCGAACAGGCAGACAGACGGACGGACGGACAGCAGGCAGCAGCGGCGGCGGCGGACAGCGAGCAGGCAGGCGGACAGACGGACGGACGGACGGACGGACGAACAGCTACAGCAGGAAGCGGCGGGCAGGCAGACAGACAGACAGACAGACAGACACAACCGTCGAAGACGGAGATTACAACCTGAGAGTAGCCCAGGCGTTGCAACCTAACGTCGTCGACTGAGGGGATCCAACCCTCTGATCACTGAATGGCGAGCTCATAGCGCCCCTTAAATGCCCGTGAACAGGCAACCTTTCCCCTTTCACGCCAGAGGGAGACACCAAGGCTGTGATTGCCACAGCGGTGCCACCGCCAAAAACGGAGGGCGACTGCTTCACACTACGCGCTGCGTCGCGCTCTTCAAAACAGCAATTTTTACCACGGCTCAAGTGTATTCGTTGATTGCGCTTTATCCAACATGTAAACGTCATTACAGATTTCGGATTTAGGTTATGACATGCTCAATATGCCTGCCATCATTGGTGATGGAGCAGACGAGTAGCGATATTCTGCATGACCTCCTGAAGGGCAGATTTCGGATTTAGGTTATGACATGCTCAATATGCCTGCCATCATTGGTGATGGAGCAGACGAGTAGCGATATTCTGCATGACCTCCTGAAGGGCTGTTTTCAGTAATACACCCCACAAAAAGGAGTCGCGTGTGTTCAGATTCGGAGAACATGGCGGGCAATCGAGGCCCGTACCAGTGGTCTCTGGGTAGCTAAGAGCCAGCACGTGGTCCCCAAATTGCTCCTCCAGGACACCAAATACTCTCCCGCTTTGAGGGGGCCGAGCTCCGCCTTGCATGAACCACATATTGTCGAAATCAGGGTCACTTTGGATAATGGGGATGAAATCATCTTCCAAAACCTTCACGTACCGTTCGGTAGTCACCGTGCCACAAAGGAACATCCCACCGATTATTCCGTGACGGGACATTGCATACCACACAGTCACCTGTTGAAGTTGAGGCGACTTCTCGATCGCAAAATGCGGATTTTCAGCCCCCCAAATGCGCCAATTTTGCTTATTGACGAACCCATCCAAATGAAAGCGGGCTTCGTCGCTAAATCAAACCATACAGCATACTAATTTCCATAATGCCCCGTGGCCAACCGTGCAGTTTGAATGTCCTAATGCAAACCGTTTACAAGTTATGACGATTTTATTTCATGTAGTTGAATAATTGTCACCCTGAACCTGCCAATATTGATTTCATTAAGTATAAACAGTTTACTCCGGCGGATAAATCGCGTCGTTATAAGCCAATAATGCCCGAGAACGGTCAATCAAGATTCATTTTAAACAATTCCTCGGGGAGTTAGTAGACAATTGCCTTCAGTGTATTCATTGGTTGCACTTTTTTGTGTATTTGGGGGGGGGGGCAGGGGTTGGCAGCGACCATGTTTCCGCTCTTCAGCTATTGATTTTATAAAATAGTTTATATTAAAATAACAGACCATTTAAGAAGTTAAAATAGAGGATATGATTAATAAACATTAACATGGTCCGTAGGCTGTAATGCAATGTTTACTTAATCGTGCGACAGAATTGGTGGTATTGACTCTGCAGCGTTCTTACATTTTTTGCATTATTGTGTTTATTCATCGGAAACAGTGCAAACCAAAGCTGTTTGGTATGGAACGAGTCAGCGCCTACTTAACAGAAGCCTGATTAGAAAATTAGCAAATAATTATCACAATACAGATGAATGTTCTCAGTTACCGCGAAGAACTCTTGTACATAATAAAAGGAGTATTCCAGAAGGAAACACGTCAACTTGGATTTGAATTTGTGGAGTTTATCACACAGTTCTTTCAGTTATGCAGGAAGCTTACTGAAAATGAAATCCTGTGAGAAGTGCGAATCTTCCTGCACAGTGATTAATGAAATGCATATCGTTTTTCCGTCTAATGTTCACGAAATAATTTTACAGCTTCCTCCGACTGGGACAGTATTATCAACAACAAATCTCAGGATGAAATGCATCTACAGGAATAGAAAGGTTAGAATTCCCAAACACCTGAACAATAGTCTAACTGCTGCTGGCAAACTGTCACAGACGATCAGTCTGGGTGCCTTTTTCTCGCGTAAAAATATTCCTCATGAATGCACAGAGTTACCCCAAAACTTAACATCGTACGAGATAAAGCGAAACGAAGCAAAGTAAACAAGCCATGACGTTTCAGTAGCAGACCTAGTGGAGATCATTCTTATAGTGAACGTTTAAGCTTTCAGTTTCTACACGAGATTGTTAACATTATACTTCCAAGAAAGCCTTCCTTCAACACTCAGTCCCAAGAATTCAAGATGGTCAACCTCACGATTGTTTAACGATCCTGGAACAATAAAATTCAGGTTTTACAAGTGTTTCATCTCTGAAACTGTGTATATTGCGTTTTGTTACTGTTAAGCGTTAATCCGTTCCCTGGAGGCCATGTGCTGATGTCCCTGATTACGTTATTTCCTACATCATTTATTTTACATTTCACGTCTTTCACAAAAACAACTGCGTCATCTAAAAAAATAATAATAAATTGTGTCATATTGTAGGGTAGCGAATCGTGGACTGTGGGTAAACCGTAACAGAAGAGAATCGAAGCATTTGATACGTGGTGCTGAAGATGAATTTTGAAAATCAGGTAGAGTGAAAAGGTAGGGAATGAGGAAGTTGTGCGCAGAATCGGAGAGGAATGGAATATATGGAAAACACTGAGAAGAAGGACGGACGGGATGATAGGGCATCTGTTAAGAAATCAGGGAACAACTTCTGTGGTACTAGAAGGACCTGTAGAGGGCAAAAACTGTAGAGATAGACAGAGATTGGAATACATCCAGCAAGTAATTGAGGACAGGGATTGAAATACATCCAGCAAATAATTGAGGGCGTATGTTGGCAAGTGCTACTCTGAGATGAAGAGACGAAAAAAGAAGTGTATGCTTGGTGGAAGTTATAGAGATACCATTAGTTACTGGACAGTTCCTCGGGGAACCCCACAAATTTTTATTTTTTATTTTAATATATTTTAGCTGACACCAACGGACGATAATCCAGCCGAGGATTCCAAGAAGACTATGCACAGCAAATTACTGAAATTTTTACGCTATATTCCTAAGATTCCGTTCTCGAACAACGTTGAAAATTTTCTTCATATCTCTATCCTTTTGCGAGATACAGCGTAAAATTCAGTGTGAGGAAAAAACGTAGACTGTCAAGTCCTATCTTGTAGTACTGAAGTATATGGAAATTAATTAGCACTCAAAATCCTATCTGAGGTTTAACATTAGTTTTACACTATTTCTGTTTCACATAAGCAAACTATCCAAATTTTACTGACCAATACATTTATTTTCATCTGAGTCAATGCTGCAGCAAGGAAAAGAAGGGAACAAGCTCAAAATTATCCTATCGGAGCACAAAAAATGTGAATATGTTCCTCTTTATTTAAAAGACTCTGAATAGGGGGGTACCAGCTGCCTCATTCAACCTTCCTCAGTATCTTTAAAACATTCCATAAAATTTTGGCATGCGAGGGAGAGAGAGAGAGAGAGAGAGAGAGAGAGAGAGAGAGAGAGAGAGAGAGTAGAGAGTAGCACCGGAGAAAGACGGACGAGTTGTAAAAACAGGAAGATAGTAGAGAGTGGCTGTGTTATAGAAAGTTCGAAGGAGGCAACGGCAGTGTGACAGAAAGAAAGAAACACATTGGAATATAGTTGACAGTGACAGAACAGTGCTAGGAAAAGACTGAAGGAGACAGTGCTTGGTGGAAGGGGGGAGGGCGTCGGCAGCAATAGAGATAAAGTGGAAGTGGTAGTAGGAAGGAAGGATTAAGATAGTAGCAGTAAAAGAGAGCAGGAGGGGGACACTGGCAGTGAGACAGTAAGAAGAGACTGTATTAGTACGATAGAACGAAGGGGACTATGGCTGTGACACAGGAGACATGAGAGAGAGACACAAGGAGGTAATGACGATGAGCTGGGCTAAATGAGTGAGTGAGGGCAACGGGGAGAGGATATTCATGGGCGACTTACAGCGATGGACTAGTAGGTGTGCATGAGTTACAGCTAGGTGAGCTTTTGGGAGTTTGAGCTGCATGTTAAAAAAATCGCGAATATATTTTTTTGGAAAAGTTTGAAATGTGCTGAGGAAGGTAGAAAGAGCAGCTGGTATTTTAAACAAACAGGAACGTATTTGGCTTTTTGTGCTCCGATAGCAGCATTTTTTCAGCTGGTTGCGATGGACATGGACTCATGATACGTACCATTTCATTTATTCGCAGTAGAGTCAGTAACATATGAATAGTGACGTACTGAGATTATGCAGGCTTATGTCCGACTTTTCCAACACGCGTTCGAACAGATGCGTCGTGTCTGCTGTCTGAGGGCGGGTTGAGGACGTGCTGCCACTGGAGCGCCTTGCATATTCACGACCATGCGCGCTACTCTACCGGGAGACGCGTTGCACGGAGGTTGTCACCAGGTAACGCTGGGGCAAGCACATCACGTCGATGTACAAACAAGGCAACAATCAAACACAGCACATAAACAACGACGAGCAGTGTTTCCTGCACAGATGCAGATTATCGTAGTGTAAAAGTCAAAGACACTTATCATCCGTGTGTAATACTATTCTGCCAGTAGCTTTCCTCGTTATTCCTGGGACCGTTCATGGTTCAATTATTTTACCTTGTAGTGTAAACAAAATATATGTAGATTCCGATATCCAGACGTTGGTACGATCTTTTCACATCCCAAAACCGATACGAAAAAACAGTAGAGCACACTGAATATGACATACTAATTCATTTCATTTTCACTAAATTTTAGCAACTTCATTAACAAGTTAAGAAAAGCTTTACAGTCTTTTTTTTTCAGGGGTAGGTCGCATATTTCACTTTTCGCATGCAACAATGAGGTGCTCAAGAGATTAATTTTCTTGAATATTTTATTTCATTTAAGCCAATTTTAGAGACAAGTGAACCACTTTTTGAAAAATACTATTAACTTCTAAACTTCTATCATTCTGCTACATGTATCATTGCCTATTATGTGTTATCTTACTTTGATGAGCCATACAAACAAGCGATGGCGATAAAACTTGAAAACTGTTTAAACTAAAGAAAGTGAAAAACCTAGAGGCTAAAAATTTACTGATAATTGAGCAAATTTGTATAATTATCAACTTTATGTATGATGCGAAGGCGGATGAGAGACAGCAAATACTGTAGGTGATAAATGGGTATAGAGATATTTTTCCCTGATCTTTTCCAATCTATGCCTATATATACTACAAAGATACTTATGATCGCCAGGCTGGCTGTTTCAGTTAAAACCATATGATAGTATAGAAAGCTTCGTTCTTTCACGTACAGTCAGAAACCAGCAAGATGACACTGGCCATTAGAATGTGTTAGTCCCGGGCAACTTAGCATCACAGTGTGGTACTTCCAGGAGAGCTCCAGAGATCAGTTAGGCAGGACTTAAGTAGTATATCCATTTTGATCTGTCGACTGTTTTCTCTGGTAGCCAAGGTTTGACACAGCACCCAAAGCGAGCACTGTGTCTCTGCTTTTTGGACTATCACGAAGAAGTTAACACGCGTTTCTGCGACAGGTACAGTCAGTATCCAAGCTGTATGTGACAACAGTTTAGGCGCCACTAAGTGCTGAGACCTCAGAACTACAAGTATTTAGTTGGCTACTCGTTTCAATGAGGAAATCGTTTAAGCTGCTCACTCTGTGTTACAAAATAATTTATAAATATAATGGCGATAGCTCAAAAGAACAATCGCAACTGACCCCTGGAAACGTCCATGCTACCATTCAGGTAACGCTAAACGTTCTGTTGCCACCATAGCATCATTTCACACATCTCTCTCGCTTTCCTTCATTTTCTAGTGTATTTGAATGTTCACTGTGTGTGATTCTCTCCTGTGAACAAAGCAGTCACTGCCAGTCCCATACTCTACAATGGCTGAATAGTTAAAGCACGCTTTGCGATTCATTTCAGTACTATCACGTTAACTGTATAAATTAACTTCTTGCATTTGAGGCTTTCATTCCATATATCTCTTTATTTTATTTTTTCTATGAGTCTCATGTACGTGTCTGTGTAATCTTCCCACCGGTCCATTATTTCTGTCAGTAGCTTGATCACGATCGTATCGGTTAGGAGAGAAGTTTAATTATGTTTGTAAGTATGAGGGGATTCTGAGGCTGGGCTTACGGTCAGGATGAGAATCTGTGGGGCAGGTGTCCAATATACCGAGATAATGAAGAGTCAGGGGAGGGTTTAACACTTTTCTCAACAGCATTCGGTAACATGTACTGCTGCTTTTGTCTAATTTTGAAGCTCAGCTAACTGACACTCTTCTCCCCTCTACTCTTAATTTCCGAGTCTCAGTTTTTATACCCATAATTTGAGCTTTCTTCTAGTATGTGTTGTAACCTCCCCACAAAAATTTTGAAAACGACAATATTATTTAAGAATGCTAAAGGACATTGCGCTAAGTGTAACCTCCCCACAAAAATTTTGGTAACAGAAATAATAAATGAATGGGAGCCAAGCGTAACCTCCCTAGCAATTAAATTTAATGACAATAAAAATGGGAATCGCAATCTGACTCAAAGTATAAGCTGTCACGAAAATGATGAAAAACAATTCAGTGCTAATGAAACTTCAGTGACAATGAAAATTCAATTAAACCGAAATATCGGTCTTTGGCCCTTGTGCAAAAATCAGAATTAATTTCTTACCTCATTGAAACTGCTTGTCAAATTTCTGCTCTTATTGTTGCTCACGGCTTGGAGGAACTGCATTGCAAATAATATTTTTTTTTTAATTTAACTGAAACTTTTCTTTAAGGGAAATGAAGGAAATCGTAATTAAATAATTTTTTTTTTGTAAAAATTGCTTTGAAATCAAAATTATTATTGGGGCATTTGTTGGAAATTAATTACAATAAATAAAGTTTACATTATATGATGATTACCTTAATTAACAATATACCTCATTCAGCCTCTTGACCAGAATGCCATGTCGACGCTCGCCGACTCCTCACACACACAACTGCGCTCGACTGCTATTACCGACATACTGCCCACTGACAGACTGCTCGCAACTGTACTGCACGACTACTACTAGCGTACTGCTCGCAACACTCGCGCGGTCAAGCGCAGACTAACCACGATCAATGGCTCTCTGGTCAAAGATTTTATCCTGCTTCACCATCGCTGCTACGTTACATACGTGTTTCAGTGTATAAAATCAAAAGCGGTCTTACCTACTTTCAGTCAGATGGACTGTCATCTGATAGCCGCGTTGCTGGAACATACCTTCTTGAACCTATCTTCTCTATTTGTTCGACATTCGAGGTAAACCCTAACTTTCTCATTTCTCAGTACACTTTTAGCTGTCTCAATAATCCATCTTCTGTTACACAGACATTACTGGAATGCGTATGTTGCATATTACTCGTCCGGGTCTATAATACATTTTATAACTCCTCAGGCCCTCAATCACTATAGATAAAGGTCAAGCACATCGGCGAATTTTCATTCGGTTCATTCTTAATTTATCATTATTAACTCATTTATCATTATTAACTCCTAAGTAAAGTTGTATTCCACATCAGTTCCTGGTACACACTACAGGGCGTTAACTGACTCCTGAACATTTGGCTAATCATAACGTAACCAGTGTCATCTTTCTGCGTCTATATGTCATTTCCTGGTATAACATATTCTATTATAATTTTTAATAGACGTTTGCGTACACCAGAATTAATTTTACAACTCTGAATGCCATTCGTTCGTCATGCCAGCATGAATCCTAAAATATTTGTGCCTTGTTTTCCGTCTGACCACAGAGTTCAAATTTCTTAACAATTCGTAAGTTTCCTTCTGTATTCGTTATAACATTCACAGCACTCTCATATTAGCGATACTGGCAAGTACAGTGGAGAACACATTATAGAACCCAGTTTTTGGCAGTTGTATAGTTAGTAAATCTTGCACTGGTATGGTGTCTACGTAACAATTTCCTCTTTTAGAGCTCTCATATTCTCCTGGAGAAGAATACTCTCTCATAATATGAAGTAGAAAGGGATGATCTGTGCAATGAAGGAACAAGAAAACAACTGCTGGGTGCAATTAACCTCTTGTCGCAAGTGAGGAAATAGTGAACCGTAGCTCAACATAGATATCAGTCCTTTGCAGTGCTACATAGCTACCCGTCAATGTTTAAAATGATTCGCCTGTTGTAAGTTGTACAACTTATTCGATGAGCTGACAGATGGCAAATTTTTGGTCTGGCAGTATGGTGACATTGCCTCTTGTCCACGGAGTGACAGTACTTCTCATGTTTCGTATTTTCAGTGCACGACAGTTGTTTACCATCCCCCATTACACCCTGCATGTTTAATGTCATGTAGTCAACATCTCCGATGTAATGGTGTATGTGACAACACTTGTTGATTCGCTCATGAGTTAATAAAGGGTAGCCGTCTGCTTAGGTAATATCTGCAAGAGACAAAAATAAAGAGATCCTTACGTCATATAATGCCAACTGTGCAGCGTGAATAAAATTATGGATATAACTTCAAAAATCGTTTTCAGAGCCAAGTACATCCTTTTTCGGGTTCGTGTAGTACCATAAAATGGGAGCACACTGTGTAATTAATAACTGAAACTTTCCGAATACGTTGCAGAAATTTCTTAACATCCTGCTTACCGATGTATATGTTGTTCATGTGTGTCTTCCTACGTTACGTGGAGATACCTAGGTATACAACTGCTTGTCATAAAACTGACAATATTACTAGTGTGCAGTCACTCCACAACTATGTGATGCGAACAAAAAGTTTCGTCAACGGCCTTGCAGAGGTTGCAGATAATAATAGCTTGATCATCATCAACTTCATCATCATCATTTTTATCATTATCATTGTCGTCGTCGTTATCTGCCGTTTGACATCCACTGGTGAATAAAGACTTCCCCTGTTACGTTAGTAGAAGCGTTCTGAAATGTTATATTATACTTGACTTTATGACGTAACGAGGTGAAATCCACACCAGAAGAACTATAGATATGAATGACAGTGCGAGGGGTGAATCACAGCGCGCTAGACGGAGAGCGGCTTGCAGATAGGTAACCGTTCTCAGAGTGGGGTTGCCCTACGTCACCCCAGAAGATGGGACTTCGTTGGCTGCGGGTGGGAAAAACCTGGCCGCTGAGACTCATCTGAGCTGTTCGAAGTTGAGTAAATGGCGGCTCTCGAACAGAATACAAAAATGGTGTAGCGGCATTTTAGATTGTTGTGATTAGAACTGCGCTGTGCCAAAGCTACGATTCAGTAGTGTTGGTACAGTACGTAAACGACGCATTAAATGGTTGGATCACCAGTTGTACTGGTAGCATTGGTAGGGAAGAGAATATAAATTATGTGTGAGAGAGGAGCTGGGAGCCAACGACTTCTCTTCGTTTTTTGTTTGTTTGTTTGCTTTGCAAAGAATTAGAACAATACAGAGTTCAGTGTTGTCCACTGTGTGTTTTATATCCTTACAAAATATAAATTACTCTTTATAAGCAATAAAATTAGCTGCTCACGTAACTTCTGCGTTTTTCTGTAACCTAGCAATTATTTCCGATGCAAATACAGTTTAGATGTACGAATACAAACAGTTATATAATTATTGTTGTCATTGCTGTTATTACTCGGTGTTGTGTTGTTCTAATCATCATCATTTCATCCCCATCGACGCGCAGGTCGCCGAAGTGGCGTCAACTCGAAAGACCTGCACCAGGCGAACGGTCTACCCGACGGGAGGCCCTAGCCACACGACATTTCATTTTTACTGGTAATAACAAAATTTGTCTAGCAATAACAGAAAAAGACGTTTTATGTAAGCTCTACTGAAGCGATGTTTGATAGGTTTTTGTTTTGCGTTTTGTCTTTAAGTTTACCTTCGATTTGAGGAAATTGCAATTTTTAGCGCTATATGATAAATCTTTCTTTTAATTTTTAATTAAAAAATTCCTCTGTTTCAAATTACAAATCAACCATTTTCTAATACAACCTCAATTAAACACTGAAAATTTCAATTTTGCTAAAATGGTTAAGTAACCATTTCCAGTTCCTAGACGAATCTAGTAAGACACTGACAGCAAACGCAAACAAAGCGATCGAAATGATGTAACGTACGGAAGGTATGCAACACATCTCACACATAGGTAATGGGGTTACGATGTTAAAAGGCCACAGCTACTAGGAAAACTATTGTAGCACATGCTTACTTACGATAGTCTATAGCAGCCTCCAGTAGTTTTATAATTCTAGTTGTGACCTTTAATGAAGGAATAAATGTATTCAACAGGCAAAAACGGCAAATTAAAGGTAAGGTTGAGTTGCTACTGCTGGTTATCAGTGCCCTTTAACCCTACCAGCTGTTCGAGTGCTACAGTTAATTAAAAACATATCTCATTAATTAACTTTGGTAACAAAATTGATACCAGACTTATCGAGGTGTCAACACATCCCGATGAGAACTGTCTACAAATATATTCACTTGCATTATTAACGTGTTTACTTAGCTTGCGGGAGACCATCACTAGTTGTAATATCTGATTACTTTCGAGAAGCTACATAATTAACAGAACGTTACTCACAGCAGCATGCACTAGAATTAAGAGCGACATATTGGAACAAATGTAAATAAAATGTAAATGTCGCTGCTTTTACGTAAATTGAGATCAACATTAGATGACACGTATTATTAATGTAAGTGGTTGTGCCGTAGCCAGAACGGCTACGTCAATTCTGAGTTCGTTATTGGAAAGAGGGGAATTACTGCGATATTGCAGCACCTGCGATGTTAAGAAGAACGATGCATTGTTCCTTTGGACATGATCCAGGTATGAATAGATATGGAAGTTTGGGTCTGGCCGTGGGTCATGCACGGATAGCCAAAGTGTTTAAGGCGACTCTTCGCCTAAAACTGGAAATCCGGATTCGAGTCCTAGTCCAGCACGAATTCTCATTGTCGTCACTCTCTTATACAGCTGATGGTTGTTCATAGTCGCATCTGCGAATACATTTTACGCACAGGGATTATTCCCATATAGAACAGGCCCTACGTATTACCTCATAAAATTAAGGCGTATTTTCACTCTTAAAATCTCATACTTCATGAAAGTGCTAGAAATCACGATAGCTTAAAGGATATTTCAGTCAGACATGTAGAGTATAATTTCAGTTTGTTCATAAAATAAATTTGTATGGTTCAAATGGCTCTGAGCACTATGGGACTTAATTTCTGAGGTTATCAGTCCCCTAGAACTTAGAACTGCTTAAACCTAACTAACCTAAGGAAATCACACACATCCAAGCCCGAGGCAGGATTCGAATCTGCGACCGTAGCGGTCGCGTGGCTCCAGGCTGTAGCGCCTAGAACCACTCGGCCACCCCTGCCGGCTAAATTTGTATGTGAAGGTACATTCCTAGTATAAATATCGTGTGTTATTCTAAACAAATGTGTTTTTAGAGCCTGGTGAATCTAGACAGAGTCGGCTGAAGACCAATGGGGAGGGGTGGGGAGGGGGAGGGAGGGGGAAACGGATCGTGTATATGCGCTCGTACATCAGTCGGCAGGTACACGAATGTTATTGACTCGTGATGTTGTTTATGTAGCTATCTACTCTCATAATACTTGTAAAAAGGTGAACAGTGCAAATGAAGAGAGTCGTTTAATATCGTGCCAACCACGCACAGTAAACAAAACGCTGTGTACTGTACGGGACCCGTTTCTGCTGTGTCGGTCTGCACGGCAGTTCAGCCTTGTTCACAAAGTATTTGCAGGAAAAACTGCGAAACTCATACTTGAGCATTCGAGAGCACTTGTTGCTTGGCGCATGTTACTTCATCTTTTGAAGGGCCTCTCAACTGAAAGCGATGCTAGGCTTTATACTCAAGTCGTTGGGACTTAGAATAATTAGTCGGTGATTGAGTATCTTCGACGGGGCTTCCTAGAATTTGACTTCAGACTCAGTTAAGACCGACTGGTCTTACGGTTCACCACATCCCTGCTCGTACGTCTGAGTATAGTAAACAATTAATTGAACTTAATCATGTGCGTCGACTACTGCAGTTTTAAGCCAGCGCTGTAACGATTTAGGAATATTTACAGGTGTTTTCGATGAACAATATTTTCAGCAAAGGAATGTGACGATGGTCAGAAGCCCCTTTGATACAAATGAGCAGTAAACCTCGAATAGTTATCCGTGCATCGCGTTCCGTTGCTGGAGTAAGTTCGACGACATCAATAAATGTTTTTATTTTTACTTTAAAACATCAGGTATGAGCAAGAATCATTCATGTTTACAAAATAAGGTCGGTCTCTCTGACGTACATAGTGTCTAGTTCACTGTGTGTGGTTAGCACGGTATGAAATGACTCTCTTTTCATTTGTACTGTTCACTTTTTTACAAGTATTATGAGAGTAGATACATTCATAACAACATCACGTGTCAATAACATTCGTATACTTGCCGAATGATGCTTCTTAATGCTTTACCGTGTAAATCATGGCAAATTTTGTTGTTTTTTTTTTCACCCTTATATAGACATGTTAGATGAGGAATTAATTAGCTCCAACAAGAGGAATGAATTAGCAGCAAACGGTAGCTTCTGACGCAGTATGTTTGCAGGAGTATCCAGTATTTCTTGTGTTTATTACCTTTGGAGGACATTTCAGTGTGACTGTTCCGTATGAAACTACATGATCACTAAAATTATCATGATTATTAATTTATAGTTTCCCACAGTTCCAACTCGGAGATCAAGTACAAAGTCAATCTGTAGTTAACGTTCGTGATCCGGTGGCTTTCCGGTTTGCTCGCGGAGTGCTGTAATGCGCAAATCAGGCATTAAACACATCATATGGAATTGTTAATGCCGTCTGCGGCGTATACTGCGCCGGCTGCCCCGGAACAAAGCGCCATTTAACCAGCGGAAGCTCATTAAATGACTGTTTGCGGTCGCAGCTGTTCACTCCCTCGTGTCCCGTGGACATTTCAAACACTGTAACAGGATGAGCATCTTGTCTGTTTACTGGTCCATTCGTTCACATTTCAAATGCTACTCGCAAATCACAATTACTGCCTAGCAGCGCATATTCGGCACGTTGTCACACGGACGTCTGGTGCTTTGTTTCTAGCAGTATCAGCACTTTTATTTATTTGTTTATTTATTTGTAATTTGGTAGCCTTGTGATTCCAAGCGTGTTAACGTAAAATTCCTCTTAAGTGCAACGCGGTTCAAGAAGATGGACACAGTTTCAGTTGGATATGTTTCCTGTACTATAAGTTGGTGTTTAGGTCTGTAAATAACATTTGATTATCCATACGTGGAAATTTACAGATGTTCGGTATGAGCTCCTCTGGCAGCACGGAGAACATCTATACCGTCGCTGAATTCACCCCACAATCAGTGACGAATATCTTACCTCACTGAGTTCACCGCCCCGTTAGCTGAACGGTCAGCGGGTAGGACTGCCACGCACGGAGGCCTGGGTTCGATTCCCGGCTGGGGAGGGAGATTTTCTTCCCTCAGGCACCGGGTGTTGTGCTGTCCTCGTCACCATTTCATCCCCACTGTCGACGCGCAGGTCGCCCAATGTGGCGTCGCACTCAGTAAGACCTGCACTTGGCGGCCAAACTTCCCGACTGGGAACTCCCGGCCACTGACGCCATACGCTTATTTCCATTTTTTAGGTCATTCAAATCAGTGGGAAGAGGTGGTATGTAAACTACATCTTTCACGAACTTCCACAGGAATACGTTGCAGAGTGTGAGATTAGAATACGTCGGTGGCCAAACGTGAAGTCCTAAGTCTTCATTATTCATGCGATCTCTCCGTCTTTGAGGTAGAGATTTATCCAGGAAACGTCGAAATTCAGATGTGAATTGGGTAGAGCTCCGCCATGCCGGAAAAGATAATTTGCTGTATCTTCGTTCATTTGAGAAACAAGCCAGTTTTGTAGCATTTTGAGTTACATTACTCCAGTAACCGTACGGCCGTCAAAAAAGAAATTTCCATAAATTTTTGTCAACGATATGGGGAAAAACACATTGACTTTGGGCTGCCCCTCTCCCATTCCATTGTTACATGGAGATTTTGTAGCCCCCTACATGTGGACTTTCCAATTTAGATGAAACGTAGCTTCATCGGTGAAAATTAAAGCAGCAAAAAATAATTCATGTTCTTCCATGTTTTGGAGCATAACGTCACAAAATTCTACACGATTTACCGTATCATTTGCGCTAACGTGTATCACTTGTAGATGGTATAGTTCTGTACATTAACCGGCGCCTCAATATACGCCACACAGTTGTTGGCGTTAGTCCAAGTTCCCTTCTCGCTCAACAGTTCGATTTTGTCCGCCTCGGTAGCTTCCTGGCCAGCGTGGCTGATTGTCAAGCAAAGAGGTCCGGATTCAATTTCCGGCCGGGTCGGAGATTTTCTCCGCTCGGAGAGTGGGTATTGCGTTGTGGATGTTGATGCTTACGGGCTCTCAACACCGAGGTTATCAGCGGTGTTGCGTTGTCCTTAAGTTCGATCGTTATAATTGATGTTCACGTTTGAGCTGGCTGAATGCACACGTCCCGAAGGCAATAATATTAACAAAAAAGGATGAATTGATTTCTTGGGCTACGTTCAAAACTCACTTGAATGTGCTCTACTTGCTCCACCGATACAGGCGGTCGACCTAGACTTTTATACAGAGAGCCAATTTCGTCAAATTTTTTATTCCAACAATCAATGCTCTTCCTCGTTGGGGGTTCAGTATTAAAGTTAACGCCAAAATGCACGCTGCGTACTCGGTTTTACTGAACTCACAAATGCAGTAACTCTTGCGTCGCATAGTAGCCGTCTCGCTTAAAACTGACGCGGTACATGCTACAGGCAGTGCGGTGTTCGAGCACTCTAGCGATGTTATTTGAACCTTTACAACGAACTCTTTCAGATTTACTTGACAGAATTCAACTAGAACGTATAGCGCAGGAAACAAGCAAACTGAAACTGTGTCCATCTTTTTGAATCACCCTGTATATTGTGCCCTGTCCTACTTTGCATATGCAGGATAGGTTATTTGTCTATAGAAATGCCAATAAACAATAACAAATAACAACAATGAAACCGACATCACACTTTGGGTCGTAAGTGAATAAAAGAGAATTACGGAAGGAGCTGAATAACGGACTGAAATTAGGGTCGCACGTAACATACGAGGTTTGTCCAAAACATTGCGGAACTTTGTCCACAAAATTTTTCTACGGTTACTTCTTACTTATTGTGCATGGTTATCTTCTAAATACTGTCCTCCACAATTGAAACACCGCTCTCAACATTGTTTCCACTTCCGGTAGCAGTCTTGGTGCGCCTCTTGCTGAACCACGCGACGCTCCGTCAGCAATTGTTTTTATCTCGCCTATCGCTGCAAATCTTCGTCCTTTCAACGAGATTTTCAATTTTGGAAACAACAAGAAGTCCGCAGGTCCCAGGTCTGAAGGGTACGGAGGATGAGGCAGCACAGTGATTTCGTTTTTTGTGCAATAGTCACGCACTAACAGGGATGAATGCCCACGTGCGTCATCGTGATTCAAGAGCCATGAATTATCTCGCCGCATCTGAGGCCGTTTCCTTGTGATATTTTCTCGTAGGCGTCGCAACACGATCCGAGAGTACCATCGGTTAACAGTTTCTCCATGTGGCACGAATTCATGATGATCTAATCCTTCGGTAGTCATCGGTAGGCGTCCTGAACGACGTATTATCTTTAACTTTCGTCAGGACTTTTTTAAACCGTTTAAGTCATCCATAACACCATAGGCTTCTTGCATCGTTCGGTGTCTCTCTGTAAAAGTTTTCTTTAGTTTCACGCAAAATTTAATGCAGACGCGTTGCTCCTCTTTCATCTCGGAATTCGGAGACTGTGATACCCAATATTCTACTCAACACGGCACTGAACAATAACTAACAGACATACAACAATAAAACTTCCGGCAGTTAGACATTAAACAGAAGCGTGTATAGGGATGCCAACCGCATTTCTGTCCAAACACCATTGGCGTGAAATTAAGAATGTCTCGGAAATTTTTGAACAGGCCTCGTACAGGAAATTCTGGCGAGTCCCTGTTCCAGATGCGTCTAAAAAGCTTGTTACATGTTTCGTAAAAATAATTAACTTATTTATGCTGATTGTGAAAAACTATAGCGACGGAACATAGCTGTAGCTAGCACATATCGATTGCAGAATGGCTAGTAGGTCTTAAAACAGTGCTGACATCTGCGTACCCGCTACAGGGTGTTTCTCCTAAGTCATCGGGTCCATTTTCTCTGGTGTTTCACCAGATATTTGCAATTTCGTTTTTGCACTGTTTAATTGGAATCAGTCCAAATAATGTTCATCATATTTTTCATGCGACGCTCACTGTTGTCTGAAAGCGTTGGTTTGTTCCCCGTCACAAACAAGATGATTTAAAATCGGTCTCATATTAGCCTAGCGCGGTACTTGTTTTATCGATATGTATTAACAGGGGCAGTACAACTCGAAGAATAACCAGTACTCCAAGCAGCGACAGCAGTGCTCTGGCCCACATTGAATGCTACCGCCAGGCATGCGCCGTTACTGAGTCGCTGCTGGATTGTTGCTTATTCTTAGTGTTGTAGCATAGCTGTTCGCACACATCGATAAAACAGTTATCGAACTATACTAATATGGGACGACTCTGTCGAGTGAGCACATAAAACTCTGCTTTGAAAATCATTTTGTTTTTAACTGGAAATAAACTGACGATTTCAAATAGTTCAAGTGGCCCTGAGCACAATGGGACATAACATCTGAGGTCATCAGTCTCCTAGAACCTAGAACTGCTTAAATCTAACTAACCTAAGGACATCACACACATCCATGCCCGAGGCAGGATTCGAACCTGCAACCGTAGCGGTCGCGTGGTTCCAGACTGAAGCGCCATAGAACCGCTTGGTCACTGCGGTCGGCAATTGACGATTTTCGTCGACACGGAGCATCGCAGTCGACATGGGCGTCTCGTGAAAACCGTGAGAGCAGTATTTGTTTGAGCTGACTCCAGCTACACAATGGCAAAACGAAATCGAAAATAGTTGCTGAAACACCTGAGAAACTGCGCCTGACAGCTCTCAGAGGAGACAGCCGTGTATTATCTGAATTAATATTGTTTTCCCTTTTCAGACTTACTGCAATTAAAGAGCATTTTTCAACAGGCGCGTTTCGCTTTGATTCATAAAGCATATTCTTTGATCATTGGTGGAAGACTTCAAAACATGTAAGCAAGGAGCAAATTCACCAGTAGTTCCTCTACAAATAGTAATACAACGCATATGGCGAAGAAATACTTTAATCGCAGTACGATTCTGACGGAAAAATCAAAAATGGTTCAAATGGCTCTGAGCACTATGGGACTCAACTGCTGAGGTCATTAAGTCCCCCAGAACTTAGAACTACTTAAACCTAAGTAACCTAAGGACATCACACACATCCATGCCCGAGGCAGGATTCGAACCTGCGACCGTAGCGGAAAAATCAATATTAGTTTGATATCCAACAGCTACTGCGGAAGATAGTCATGCAGACAACATGCTCTGAGTAAATACAGTCCAGTTTAATGCAGGAAGAGTAAGATAAGTGCATCAGTTTGCGAAAGTTGCCACAAGTATTTTGGGGCCAAAAACTATTACATGCCGCAATTCTGATTTTTGGGTGGATTCTTCAGTGAACGTTCCGTATTTGGTATCTTCTAGAGCTCATAAGGTGATAGAAAAGGAAGCAGGCCGATCCTCAGGGTCAATCATGTTTCAGAAACGAATCTTTTGATCACTAATCGAAGGGTGACTCATCCAGGCACATTGAACTACTTGTTGTGTCATCCAGAGCTATCCGCATATCACACAAAGAGACTTACCAAATTACATTTAGAGTATATACCAAGAAGACAATAAGAATGTGAAAAAAAATCTACAAATATTTATCACAAGGAACTCCAGATGGGATCTTCTAAAAGCAAATTCTAAAGGACTTTCATAGATAAAACACGATCTTCTACAACGAAATTACTTTTTCCTATTGTGAAGCTCTTGGTACATTTGTAAGTTTGTATTTTGGTTCTGTATTTAAGAAAATCCACCTCCAAATTGCTTCTGTACCGTGAGCTCTAATCAGCAAAAAACCAAACAGAATGTTTCTTGTCTGGCGCATGTCTTACCTTTTTGCATTCTGTTGGAAGCGATATACAGTTTTCTTTCCCGTCAGTAGAAATTTTATTTACTTGTAACACCATACGGGGAACTACGAGTCGACTAAAACGATATGTTATTATAATACACGTGGGCCTCGTAGTGATGCCAGTTACGGGAAAGAGAAAAATCGAATAGAAAATTTTCTTAAAGGATATCATATTCACCGTTAACTGTTGAATTATTTAGTTCACAATTGCAATTTGTGCCTTTGGTCCTTTATCAACTGGTGCTGCAAAAGTTAAAAAATACACAAAAATGAAGCATATAGTGTACAGTGCATATAGAACTATACAAAGATTTTATGTGGACAGTAGTACATTACAGATTTGGTGAAAATAATACATACATTTTGCTTCAGCAAGTGTCAGACTTTAAAATGCTGAGACATGTATACGTGTCATCGTCAAACAGTGAAGTGGCTTACCTGAACTCACAATAATGTACACCACTCATTTTGATGCCATTCATTATGCGCTACACAGGGTGAACATAAATTAAAAAAAAAAAAAACGATTACCTGCAGGGACGGATTCCTGACTGGAAATAGAGAAAAAACGGTCCTGTGAACATGTGTCCGGAAATGCATAGTTGCCAAGTTACAGTGCACTGACGAATGAAAGATCCTCTGACCCTGTGCCGCGTGTTCCTTGTTTGCTGCAGGCTAGGTGATTGACGAAGTGTACTGTAACCAGCAGAATGGTACGGTATTCATGTCGCGAACAAGTCGAGATGGCGTTTGCTTCCAGCCAAGCAAATGAAAACGGCCGAGAGGCGGAACCCGGTTCTCCATATTTGGTGTACTCACAGTCCGCCGCCTCCTTGGACGTTCGTCTGTCTGAAAGAACCTACGATCACACAAATGCCAAAAATGGCTTGAGATATTTTTTGATGTGGTCGATGTGTGTGAGGATACTTGTTTTGGTATTGCCGTGCCACCTCTCGACCGTTTCCATCTGCTTGGCCGTACACAAACACCATCTCTGCTTGTCCCTATGTGACTACGGGACCATTGTGCTGCTTACAGCGCGGTGCGTCAATCACACCGCCTGCAACATACGAGGATCATACGGCGCGTGGTTAATGGTCACCTTATATATACACAAAGTTCTCCTTCTTGAATGAAACATTGAAACATTTACTTTTACAAGCTACGTGCTAATACCAGCGATCCAACACAGCTGATTGAACTGTAATATATAACGTGACCACTCTAGCGAACGGTATGAACCTGCGTTATAAACACCTGTGTGAAGAACAGAACACTGAGGAACAAGTTTAACTTTGTATCTCGTTACTTGAACGCAGGTGAAGGCCTCGTATTTATCCTGTTATCCCCGTATACATTAACTAAGACTGGATGTCGATATGGAACACGTCGGGATCCAGTACTAGAATATGAGACTTGGAAGACAAGATCAAATAAGGCGGAAGACATACATAACATTCCTTCCGAATTTCTAGAGTAATTGGGGGAAGTGCCAACCAAACGACTATTCAGCTTGGTGTGCAGAATCTATGAGACTGGGGACATACCATCAGACTTTCCTCAAAGTATCATCCACAGAATATGCAGCAGCAGATAACTGCGTGAACTGTCGAACAATCAGCTTAACAGCTCGTCGATCCAGGATGCCGGCACGAGTAATACATAGAAGAATTGAAAAGAAAATTGAGGACATTGTTGGGTGACGTTCAATTTGATTTTAGGAAAGGTAACGGCGTTAGTGAGCCAGGTCTCCCCCCTAATAATGGAAGCAACATTTAAGAGAATTCAAGACGCGCTCATGGGATTTTTCGACCGAGGAGAAACGTACAACATGTAAGTTGGTGCATACTGCTTGAAATTCTGAGAAAAATAGGAGTAAGCTATAGGGAAATACGGACAATTTACAGGATGTGTAAGAACCAAGAGGGAACAATAGGAACTGAAGATCAAGAAAGTGCTCGGATTTAAAAAGGTGTAAGACAGGCATGCAGGCTTCAGTCCCATTTGCACAATGTACAATGCAAAGAAACAATAACGACAATAAAGGAAATGTTCAAGAGAAGGATTAAAAACCCGGGTGAAAGCGTGTCAACAGCAAGATTTGCTGATGATATTGCTATTCTCAGTGAAAGCGAAGAAGATATACATAACCTTTTGAATGGAAGAACAGTGTAGTGAGCACATACTATTGATTCACACTAAACCGAAGACGGACGAAAGTGATGAGGAGTAGCAGAAATGAGACTAGCGTTGAACGTAACAACAAAATTGAAGGGGAGAAATTCTGCGACTTTAGACGCAAAATGACACATGAAGGACGAAGCAAGGAGTACATGACATGCACATGCAAAGAGAGCATTCCTGGCGAAAAGAGGGCTACCAGTATCAAACACTGGCCTTATTTGAGGAAGAAGAACAGCAATGTGTGGACATAAATCATGGACTGTGGGAAAACTGGGAAAAAGAGAATAGAAGCGGCTGACATGTGGCACTGTAGAAGGATATGGAAAATTAGGAATACGGAAGTTCTCCACAGAATCGTCGAAGAAAGGAACATATGAAAAACACTGACAAGAAGAAGGGTCTGTCTGATAGAACATGTGTTCACACATAACAGACACAATGGAATAAACTCCATGGTGTTAGAGGAAACTGTAGAAGGTAAATATTGTGAGGAAAGATAGAAGCTGGAATACATACGACAAATTATTGAAGACGTACGGTGCAAGTGCTATTCTGAGATGAAAAGGGAGCATAAGAGAAGAATTCGTGGCGGTCCGCATCAAACCAAATAGAAAGCTGATGACTAGAAAAAAAAGGATCATACACAAAACAAACGTATCGTACAAAGAAAAAAAATGGTCTGACTATAATTCAGTTAATGAATGAATGCAGGATTCGAACTCGGATTTCCCGCTTATCACAAACGATCGCCTAAACAACTTCCAGAACCGATCAAAACTTCCATATGTCGTGGAGCCCATAACCTTTACGAGCGCAAATTTCGTGATGTCTGCAGGGAGAAACACAGGTATTTTACCATAATTTTTGCCCGCTGAGACATGGATACATTATGTGTGGTTACAAGGTCCTTATTTGTACAGTGTATGTTCACACTACAGTGTCCTTTCTGATATTAATTCATGGCTGACAAACACTGTAATGTGAAGATACGGACACTATAAACACAGACATTGTAATTAGTAATTTCACTTCTGAATGAACTTTTAATTCTTATTGGAACGAAGCTGTATGAAAACCGGAGAAAAAACAATAAACTTCAGTTACGTAAATTTGTAGAGGAACTGGGCTATACTCCCATTTAAAGAAAGAATTCTGGACACCATTTGTAATATAAAGAAGGTTGAGATTCATTGGGAGAGTCCTTAGAAAATGTAGTCCATCAACAACGGAGGTGGCTTACAAAACACTCGTCCGACCTATACTTGAGTATTGCTCATCAGTGTGAGATCCGTACCAGGTCGGGTTGACAGAGGAGGTAGAGAAGATCCAAAGAAGAGCGGCGCGTTTCGTCACAGGGTTATTGGTATACGTGATAGCGTTACGGAGATGTTGAGCAAACTCAAGTGGTAGACTCTGCAAGAGAGGGGCTCTGCGTCGCGGTGTAGCTTGCTGTCCAGGTTTCGAGAGGGTGCGTTTCTGGATGAGGTATCGAATATATTTCTTCCCCCTACTTATACCTCCGAGGAGATCACGAATGTAAAATTAGAGAGATTCGAGCGCGCACGGAGGCTTTTCGGCAGTCTGGAACAGGAAAGGGAGGTAATGACAGTGGCACGTAAAGTGCCCTCCGCCACACACCTTTGGTTGGTTTGCGAAGTATAAATGTAGATGTAGAATACTGAGACATCGTTTTCCGTATACAAGCTTAAAAGAGGACTAGTGATACAGAAGATTAGAGTCTTTCTGAAATTTTAGGCGAATGGTTTTTTACCAATTCAAAATAGTAGCATAACTATATTTTACAGGTGCATTCAATCGCGAATTTACTGATTATAAACATCACAGGCATCTCCTTTGTTCCGAAACAGACCAATTTTTTAATTAGCGGTTTTTGTTCTCTATTAAATTTGCTCAAGTAAAATATATTACGACTACGCTACAGAGGAATAATAAACCCGTTTTTTATCTCCGAGATAATGAACTGTATTTCTTTTTTTTAATAATATTACTGTATTTATAGCAACACATTGCTTTGTGTCTTCATAGTCGATTTGCTGTCTGTGTTTTGTAATTTAAGCCACTAATACAACTGAGAGACTGGTCAGTTAAAGTTAATTGATTCCCTACCTTTATTCTTATGTTTCAGTACGAGTTCAAGGCTAAAGGTGTGAAGAAAAAGAAAGTGACGCTTGAGATATCGGTGGATGGAGTACGTGTGACACTTCGGAAAAAGAAAAAGGTACGTTCAATTATGAGTATTATAACTAAACAGAAAATAATGAGAAGCGAAGTATACTCATTACGATACCTCAGTACCGGAATCATTGTGGTTGTTCGATTTATAAGAAATATAGCTCGTTTCCCCTGGAATGAATTTTTTTTCAGACACAAACTGTGGGTTTCTCTGTACATAAGAGTATGAGTTCAGTAAAAACAAGTGAGACTTTCGCGTGCATGCGCACTTGTGTGTACCTGTGTGTTTGTGGGGGGCTGGGGGTGGGGGGTGGCGGGGGTGATCCGTAACAAAAAATATTAAAAGGCTATTGAACATAGGTGTTTAACAATAGAGTAAATTATTTAATGATGAACCTGTCCTAAGGAAATATATGGGAGGTACAGCCATCTACAGGAAAAAACTAGCGACGACAGTAATTCTCAGACACATAAATGAATGACGGTAATTTTAGAAGTGTCAGCTAGCATAAATTCTCAATCAGAAAATACGAAAAAGTTTTAAAAATGCTACGACGAGACTGGAACTAAAATTATGGATAGCAAAGCAAAAGCTGAAATGCTTACCTCTGCTTTTCAATGTTCATTTTCAAAGCAATCCAGGATTATTAATCAATTTAATTGTCATATTACTGAAAAGATGAGTGAAATAGATATTAGTGTTAGTGTCGCTGACAAACAGCTGAAATCGTTAAAACTGAACAAAGCGCCAGTGCCCGATGGAATGCCTATCAGATTCTATACACAGTTTTCAGCCGAATTAGTCCCATGTTAGCTATAATCTGCCGTAGATCACTCGCAAAAATACCGTGCCCAGTAGCTAGGAGAAATCACAGGTGACACGAGTCTACACGAAGGGTAATAGATGTGATCCACAGAACTTCCGTCCAATATTCTTGACATCCATTTGTTATAGAATCTTAGAACATACTCTGAGCTCACACTTAAAGTGGTTTCTCGAAGAGAATGACATCGTCCGTGCCAACTAAAACGAATTCCGAAAAATCAGTCATGTGAAACACAACTCACCCTTTTCTCATTATACATACCGAAATCCATGGATCAAGGCAGTAAGGTGGATGCAGTATTTCTCCATTTCCTAAAAGGATTTGACTAGTTCCAAATCCACGCTTGTTCTGAAAAGTACGAGGGTGAGTCACATGAAAACCGTAAATATTTTTTTAAATATTATTTATTGTGCAGAAGTGGTACAAAGCTGTATCACTTTTCAACATAATCTCCCCCACGCTCAATGCAAGTCCTCCAGCTCTTACAAAGTGCATAAATTCCTTTAGAAAGAAATTCTTTTGGTAGTCCGCGCAACCACTCATGCACCGCGTAACGTACCTATTCATCAAAACGGAACTTCTTTCCTCTCATTGCGTCTTTGAGTGGTGCAAACATATGGAAATCACTTTGGTGAAGGTCTGGTGAGTATGGTGGATGAGGAAGACACTCAAAATGCACGTCTGTGACTGTTGCAACTGTTGTACGGGCAGTCTGGGGCCTTGCATTGTCATGTTGCAAAAGGACACCTGCTGACAGCAATCCACATCGCTTTGATTTGATTGCAGGTCGCAGATGAATTTTTTAGGAGATATGTGTATGATTCACTGGTGACAGTGGTCCCTGTAAGCATGTAATGCTCCAAAATGACGATTTTTTCATCCCAAAAGAGAGTCAGCATAACCTTCCCTGCTGATGGTGCTGTTAGAAACTTCTTTGGTTTTGGTGATGAGGAATGGCGCCATTCCTTGCTCCCTCTCTTTTCCGGTTGGTGGAAGTGAACCCAGGTTTCGTCCCCAGTAACGGTTCTTGCAAGGAAGCCATCACCTTCTCGTTCAGTGCGCCGAAGAAGTTCTTCACAAGTATCAACACGTCATTCTCTCATTTCAAGAGTCAGCTGCCGTGGCACCCATCTTGCAGACACTTTGTGAAACTGGAGCACATCATGCACAGTGTGGTGTGCTGACCCATGACTAATCTGCAAACATACTGCAATGTCATTCAGTGTCACTCGGCGGTTTTCCTTCACTATGGCTTCAACTGCTGCAATTTTCTGTGAAGTCACAACTCGTTGGGCCTGACCTGGACGAGGAGCATCTTCCACTGAAGTCACACCATTTGCGAACTTCCTACTCCATTCGTAGAGTTTCTGCTGTGACAGACATGCATCACGTACTGAACCTTCATTCGTCGATGAATTTCAATAGGTTTCACACCTTCACTACGCAAGAACCGAATAACAGGACGCTGTTCTTCACTGGTGCAAGTCGCAAGTGGGGCGGCCATCTTTATACTGATACTGCGATGGTATGTGTGCATATGCACTATGCTGCCACCTACAGGCTATTCTGCACGCTGTTTGTAGCACGCTTACCAACTTACAGGATAACGGCGCGAAATTTCGATTTGTTAGTACAAATTTAAGGTTTTCATTTGACTCAACCTCGTACGAGCCCATGGGGTTGTTGTGGTTTTCAGTCCGAAAACTGCTTTGATATAGCTCCCCGTTTTACTCTATCCTGTGCAAGCGTCTTCATCTCCGTATAACTGCTACAGCCTACTTGTCCTGTCAACAAATCTGCATCTACGTACCTACTCCGCAAGCCACTGTATGGTGCGTGGCGGAGGGTAACCTGTACCAGTATTAGCCATTTTCTTTTCTGTTCTACCCGCAAATAGTGCGAGAAAAAATGCTGTCAATATGCCTCTTTACGAGCCCTAATGTCTTCAATCTTATATTCGTGGTGCTTACCCAAAATACACCTTGGCGGTAATAGGATCACCCACAAATGCCAGTTCTCTAAATTTTTTCAATAGTGCTCCTCAAAAGGAACCTCGTCTTCCCTCCACTGATTCCCATTTGAGTTGCTGAAGCATTTTCGTAATACTTGCGTCTTATTCGAAACTACCGGTAACAAACCTAGCAGCCCGCCTCTTTGATGTCTTCCTCTAATCCGACCTGGTGCAGATCCAAAACACTCGATCCCTCCTTTTGGTCAGGTTGTCCCACAAATTTCTTTTCTCTCCATTTCCTCATTAGTTACGCATCTTACCCGTGTAATTGTCAGCATTCTTGCGTAGCTTCACATTCCAGAGGCCTCTATTCTCTTCTTGTCTAAAATGGTAATCGTCCATGTTTCGCTTTCGTACATGGCTACATTCCACACAAATACCTCCAGAAAAGACTGCCTAACACTTAAAACTATATTCGGTGTTAAAATATTTCTCTTCTTCACGAACGCTTTTCATGCCATTGTCAGTCTTCGTTTTACATCCTCCTACTTCGGCCATCAGCAGTTACTTTGCTGCCCAAATAGCAAAACCCATCCACCACTTGAAGCGTGTGTTTCCTAATCAAATTCCCACAGCATCACGTGATTTAATTCGACTACATTCCATTATCCTCGTTTTCCTTGTTTGTCCTCCTTTCAACACACTGTCCATTTCGTTCAAGTCCTCTGCTGTCTCTGACGGAATTGCAATGTCATCGACAAACCTAGAAGTTTTTGTTTCTTCTGACTGAACTTTGATTCCTTCTCCAAGCACTTCTTTGGTTTCCTTTGCTGCTTGCTCAGTGTGCAAATTGAATAACATCGAAGATATGCTACAACCTTGTCTCACTCCCTTCTCAACCACTGCTTCCTTTACATACCCCTCGACTCTTATAACACCCATCAGGTTTCTGTACATGTTGTAAATAGCTTTCGGTCCCAGCATTTTACCTCTGCTTCCTTCATTATTTCAAAGAGGGTATTCCAATCAACATTGTCAAAAGCTTTCTCTATGTCGACAAATGGTATAAAATGAGGTTTGCCCCTAGGGCCAGTGACTGGATGGATATACTTTGCTATGAAGGGTGCAGCACGTTATTTTGAATGGAGTGTCATAGACAGATGTAGATGTAATTCCGGATTTACTCGGCAGAAGTGTATTACGTCCCTTGATATTCTTGCTATATATATTAATGACTTTGCGAAAAATGTTAAGAGCAGCCTAAGGTTTTCCGCAGGTGACGGAGTTATGTATTATTTTATGTACAGATATTCAATGGGACCTTGATAATATTTGAAAGTGGTGCAAAGTTTGACAACTTGCTTTAAATTATCAGCTCTCTAAAACTGTTCACAAGACGAAAGCTCTTAGTATCTTATGACTCTAATAATTACGAGTCACGATAGGAATCTTTTTTCAACTTGATATAAATACGTGGATGTAACAATTCCTAGGGACATGACATGAAACGATCACATAGGTTCAGTTGTGGGTAGAGCAAGAGTCAGACTTCGGTTTATTGGTAAAATACTATCTTAATGCAATCAGTATACAGAGGGGATTGCTTAAAAATCGCTCTTGCTACCCGTTCTACAATATAGCTGAAGCGTGTGAGACCTGTACCAGATAGCACTCACGGATATTGGACGTATAGAGAGAAGAGCAGCGCGAATGGTCCCTGGTTTGTTTGACTTGCGTCAGAGTGTCACAGACATGTTGAAGGAATCGAACTGGCAGGATCTTCAAGGTAAACGTAACCTATCCCGATAAAGCCTGTGTAGAAAGAGCAGGTCAGTTACGGTACACTCAGAGGATTTAAACTTTCTTACCGCGCTCCATACGTGAATGGAAGGGGAAAAAGCCCTGATAACTGATGCAGTACCCTCTAGTATACACTTCACAGTGATCTGCAGAATATGGACGTAGATGTAGTTGATGTAAATTTCTTTTGTAATCGATTGGTCCAGAGCTGCAGGGTCACGACATCGTATTTCTGAGGTGTTACGAAATGGTTGAATAACAAATGAAAACTTTGCGTTATGTTTATTGATTATTATCAGCACAAAGAAAAACAATGCTGTTCCACCTTAGTATGGCCGTCGTAAGTGATTCCTACCTCTTGAGAATCAGACATGCACAGAGTCATCTCAGCTGTCACTCCGAACTAACGTAACTCACTGAAAATCTCTGTCAGAAGTGTCCACTTTCTGATGAGACAGCCTCTTTTATTATGGTTGCTCATGATTACCATTTATACAATTTCAAAAGTTATCGGAAGTATGATTCAGTGGATTAAAACAGAATTTGGGAATCGGCATAAACTTCAGATTTTGTTCGTATGAAAATATAGTTTAAAACATATTGATTTAACCACGCTGACATGCAAGAGAAAAATTTCTGCGAGATGGGTCGCACACTGTTTGACTGCTGAAGGGAAGCAGAAACACCTGGACTCTGTAACCTTGCTCTAACAACGATTCGACTGTGAAGGTCAAGGATTCTTGTGTTGAGTTGTCGTTACTGATGAAACGTAAATTAGAGACTTAGAACTGGAGTTAATAACACAGTCAAATGAGTTTAGAGTTTCAGTTTATTCACGCCCAAAAAAATTTCGGGGCTGAAGCAAATGAAGACTTCTGCGTATGATCACCAAGGAATCATCATGACAGAAAAAGTTCCACGTGGAACAATTGTCACAGCTGAGTATTATTATAACTTCATACGAAAGCTACGCAGAAAAATGCACAAACCCGACCTCAGATGCTCCAGGCTGGGCCATTTATTCTCTACGACAGTGTTCGCCTGCATACCGGAGGTGTTGTAACCCAAAAAACTGCGCGAATACTTACGGTAAGTATTGCTGCATGCTCCTTACAGCCCGGACATGGGTACACCAGACTTCGCCTTGTTCCCAGAGTTGAAACAAAACTATATGGTTGTCGGTATCCTTCTGATGATGAACTTCCTACTACTATTACTAGAGACATTCGACAAATGAATAGATGCGCTATCCTGGACGGAATAATAGATGTTAGGGAACGTTGAGATTCACTAACAGAGAAACAGTAAGACTGCAATGAAGGACTGTAAGGAGATACCGGGAAAAAAAGGGAAGACAAAAAAATTAATGTGCATTATTTACGAAATGTTCCTCTTAAGTACGTTGGTAAGTGGATTGGAATCAGCCTTTGATTTTAAAAAGAAAAGAGAATTCAGTAGAATTAAATTACATATGTGATGGAGGATAGGATGCCCCTATTTTTGCTAATACATTTTTCTTTTGTTTTACAGAAAAAACAGTGGATGGATGAAAATAACACCTTTCTAATGCACCACCCTATATATAGGTAAGGCATTATTATGCTCTGTACGAAATTTATTTCCTTATGTGTTCAATGTTCTTTCTTATTTGTTGTTGCTTCTTATTAGTGTAACGAGTAATGAATGACAAAGCAATTAGAAAACTAAAAGCTATATGTAAAATTACGAATTCACTACTGCTCCTAAGAAGTTTTGTTTTGCTTCTGCCAGCTATATCTAATTTTAAAGTATCTGGATTGTTCCGATTTGAGAGGACTGGAAAAACAGTGCAAACTGTGAGGTAAGCAGTATGTAGTGCAGGTACTCAGAAACATGCTGAAAATGACACATCGATTACTCTCCTGAGTCGTGCACGGACAATCTGCTAGAAATGCGACATTCACGTGACAATGTCTTATTTTTGAAATTCAGGATAATGTTTTATCTACAAGGAGACAATTCCAAGTTTTCTATTTTCGTTCGTTGCCTGTTATGATTGATATTTTGGAAGATTTTGCCTCGTTTTTGAGTGCTTTAATGAGAAAAACAAAAGTAAAACTGAATTTTAATGTGCCGTCGACGTAGAGATGAAAGAAAAGAAAAATTCGGGTGCTAAGTCAGACGATGACGAGTTCATTAAGCCTAATACATACACGTTGACGTGATCTGCGTCTAGGCAGAAAGTATTACACAAAGCAAAGTTAAAGATCAATTAATTAGGTAATTTTATATGAGAAAAAATAAAGAAGAGCCAGGAATTTAAACAAACTATGTCCAGGACTGTAGACAATAATGTCAATTGTTGCACCATCGTTACGGTCAAAAGAAGTAAATGTTTGTAGGTTGCATGGACCGATGTAATCAACAAAATATCTGGAAAATTAATAATAGTAAATAATAATGAAATCCGTCTTGAAGTCACATCGTCATCATGAAGATTTTATTAGTTATGTAATAACCTTGACTGAGATATCAACACGCCACAAACTCGTATCCGGAGAGATTTTCTTAGTTGCAGTTGCGATATTGTGATAAAAAGATGTACATAATTACCGACGAACGTATAAGGATCTAACATTCTAAATGTGCTGTGAACCAAAAGTAATGTTTTGATGTACGTATAACGAAAAAAAAAAAACAGTATTGTATGACACACGAAATTAGCACGCTTGTATTACGGTATTAAACGTTTATTATTATACCGTAAATATAAATTATACTGCAAAGTAGGAGAAAATTGCATTGAATTTTCCAGAAAAAGAAATTTAAAAATTTGAGAGCAGAAGATGTCTTACACATTATCTTGTTCAGACTAAATGGGCTAAGTCCGACAGAGATATCATGCTATAATGGTCGACAAAACATACCAAATCAAAAATCATCACGTTTCTGTATGTCCATCTTCTCAGAGACGGTTGCGGGACTCGGCTGTTCTATACCGAAAGTCAAATTAAACACCTTTCAGCCGTCTAGTTTCTGAATTCATTGCCAATCTTGTCATTTAATGTGGGCCAGGGTTGTGATATGGGTTGCTTCTTAATTTTTTGGGTTTCTAAAACGTCTTGTTCGAATATGTAACACCATTCACTTTATTTTCGTGTTATCAGTTCTGAGGCCTGTTTTCTGAAGGTGGTGAGTATTGGTTATTTATTATTTTTATACGGATTCTCCTCTCACTTCTTGGTAAAGCAGAGTCATATTTTACGTTGAAAAACAAAAACAAAGAACAAAAAAACGAAACTGTGCGCTTCCGTCCTAATAAGATTTATTTCGAACCGATTTCGAGGCTCAGTTTAGTCCATAAGATTATAATCATCTGCACAAACTTGCACCACAAAATAATTGTAAGATAATGATGGAAGCTGAAGAAATAAATTTTGTGCCACGGCTGGGACTCGAACGCGAGTCTTCTTGCTTTGTAGGCGGAAATGCTGAACATTACTTCACCGCAGCACTATGGTGAACAGTCCTTCAGTACTGGCAGAAGTAAAGCTGTGAGGATGGGACGTCAGTCGTGCTTGGATAGCTCAGATGGTCGAGCACTTGCTCGCGAAAGGCAAAGGTCCCGAGTTCGAGTCTCGGTCCGGCACATAGTTTTATCTGCCAGGAAGTTTCAGTCCTTCACAAGCTACCCATGTCGGGTGCCCACCCCAGCACAAACTTCAGTTCGTATCTTCAGCTTGTTTTCCCCCTGCAGTGTCACTATTGCCAGTGCTCTCCGGCACTGGAATAGCACTCCAACGTTGGACGTAATCACAGGTGATCTTACAATTAATCTTTTAATTGATTTATTCAGCTTCCATCATTATCGTAGAGAAAGATGAGACTTAAATGTCTCCGGGTAAGTTTACAAGATCTAGATGATCATTATAATTGTCATTACGTCTATATCTTTCCTTCTCCAAAGAACCTTTAATATTACATTCATACAATTTGTTTATTTTGATATTGTGTGTTTTTGTTATCGTATACACTGTGCTTGATACTTTCCACCTTGTTAATTGAAATTTACAATTCTAACTGAACATGTGCATGACACCAGTGATGAGAGCTCGTTTCACATTTCCCACTTAATTTCATGTTCAACGATTCTGTGTATGTGTTGTTGGCTTTTTTGTTCCTAACGTCTGGCTTCCTAGACATGTTTCTTGTGAACACTAGGTAGTTACAATATCCTTTCTTCCAGGAGTGCTAATTCTGCTAGGTTCGCAGAAGAGCTTCTGTGAAGCTTGGAAGGTAGGACACGAGGTACTG
Source organism: Schistocerca piceifrons (assembly GCF_021461385.2). Taxonomy (NCBI): domain Eukaryota; kingdom Metazoa; phylum Arthropoda; class Insecta; order Orthoptera; family Acrididae; genus Schistocerca; species Schistocerca piceifrons. Next base: position 528,915,463 of record NC_060141.1, on the reverse strand, counting down.
GCGGAACTGAGGTTGTGAGGACGGGTTGTGAGTCGTGCTTGGTAGCTCAGGTGGTACAGCACCTGCCCGCAAAAGGCAAAGGACCCGAGTTCGAGTCTCGCTCCGGCACACAGTTTCATCCCTTGGAATGCTTTTCGTGAATAGCAGCAGAAGAGGTCGAGTCACCAAACTGACCTAAATTTTTAGTCTGAGAGCGTGGATAACCACGAGAGTGCTGCTGCTTTCAGACGAAATCGCACCCCAGACCATAACTCCAGGTGTAGGTCCAATGTGCCTATCACGCAAACAGGTTGGTCGCAGGCCCTTCTAACCAACACACGGCCACCCGAGATAGAACCAGCTTTCATCAAAAAACACAACAGACCTCCACCGTCCCCTCCACTTATCTCTCTCTTGACACCACTGAAGTCGCAAATGGCGGTGGTTTGGGGTTAGTGAAATGCACGCTACAGGGCATCTAATTCGGAGCTGTCCTTGACGTGACCGATTTGAAGCAGTCCGTTGTACTTGGTATGAACCGTTCCTCAAATAGCTGCTGCAGGTGCAGTACTATGGGCCAGAACCATACTTCTCTCACGGTAGTGCCATGTGGCGCCCGCAGCTCGGCTTTCTTGCGACGATACATTCCCGTGACCATCGCTGCCTGTAATCACGTACAGTGGCTACATCCCTGCCACATCTTTCTGAAACCTTGCAGAAGGAACATTCAATTTTTCTTAGCCCTATCACACAACCTCGTTCAAACTCAGTGAGGTATTGGTAAAGGCCTCTTTGTCGCCTTAAAGGGATCATCAACTCACCTCGTCCACCCTCAAACGTAACTAACGTTCACGACCGTTATAGCGTATCCGTAAGACAAACTTGATACTCTTAGTGGCGCTAATAGATCCACTTTTATGCGACTGGTGCAAAATTTGAATAGACGTAATCTTTTAGATGCTGGAACACTTCTGTCAACTTTCGTTTGTGTCGTACAACTATTTTTTGCTGTTGCGATCATCTCTTTCCAGTAGTGTATTTCTTGGCGAAATAAACATTAGTAGAACAGAACCACAATCTTTTTCTGATTTCAACCTCAAGAAAGTTATTGTTTGGCTTGAAACGGAAAGTTGCCGGCCGGTGTGGCCGAGCGGTTCTAGGCGCTTGAGTCTGGAAGCGCGCGACCGCTACGGTCGCAGGTTCGAATCCTGCCTCAGACATGGATGTGTGTGATGTCCTTAGGTCAGTTAGGTTTAAGTAGTTCTAAGTTCTTGAGGACTGATGACCTCAGATGTTAAGTCCCATAGTGCTCAGAGCCATTTGATTTTTAAACGGAAAGTTGCAGTATTCTTTGTATCTTCCCAAATTATCTGTTTCGAAAACTAATGCGTTTACAGGAGCTATTTCTGAGTGGTCCCCAACCATGGTGTTATGAGCAGTATAATCGGTGGGTCGACGGTTGTAATCTACATTTTCAAGATTTGAAAATTAGTTTTACAGAGAAATACACAAAATTTAAGTGAGGTTACTACGGAGATAAGTGACAGGCTTGTACTTAAAGCGTCGTTACCGAAGTACACCACTGTTCTCAGCTTCACCTACAAAAATCGTCACTGCTGTGTACAGTACGTCTTTCTGAGTCGCACACGTAACGAAAGGGCCGCCATCGCATTGTTCTGTTACTCTCCGGCAAACGAGCTCGACAGCGACTAGGCGGGTGCTTTTGATCCCCACTTGCAGCCTGCAGCTTTCTGCTGCCTCTGGCTAGACAGCACGTATTGCATGAAAGGAGCTCGTCCAGCGGAATGCAAAGCGGACAGCGAACTTCACACAGTATGCAGCTCCGCTGTGTTAGTATTATCAATGAATAGCGCAATCAGCGGAGGTGGCATGTCACAGATTGTTATGAAGCTGTTGCGAAAGTAGTACGTACGAAATACTCCACAGTACGGCGCACAGCTCCTGAGGGTAGCATGAGTATGAGCAACACGTTTTTATTACGCGGGTAGAGAAAGTTTTTAAAACGTGAGTAGAGAACGCATGAATGGTGTAGTGGCGTGGCAAGACAGCCAAGCCACTCGGAGGTAGCCGAAAGGCACGCGTTAAGCTCACGCAGATTGGCGTGAGGTCTGGAACAAGGTAAAGTAATTATCCTATAAAGAAAAGAACGTAGTTCTTGGAATACTTAACTTTAATCCACAATTGGAGAACATCGCTCTTGTTTAGACATTATTACACTGAATATAAACTGGTAATGGCGCCTTGCTAGGTCGTAGCAAATGACGTAGCTGAAGGCTAAGCTAACTATCGTCTCGGCAAATGAGAGCGTACTGGTCAGTGTAGCTTCGCTAGCAAAGTCGGCTGTACAACTGGGGCGAGTGCTAGTACGTCTCTCTAGACCTGCCGTGTGGTGGCGCTCGGTCTGCAATCACTGACAGTGGCGACACGCGGGTCCGAAGTATACTAGCGGACCGCGGCCGATTTAAAGGCTACCATCTAGCAAGTGTGGTGTCTGGCGGTGACACCACAAATGGCGTCGATCATATTTGAGCTACACCGTAAGAAATTAACATGTAAGTGAACATGGGTTAGAGTGAAACGAACAATATCGATTTACTGTGAGATCCACTTTTATTTATTACAATAACACTGTAACTTATAGAATAAATAGATACTTGTTAGCACATTGTAGAACACAACTTTCAGAGCTGGGAAGTTTTTCTACTATCCATAATTATAATTTGACTCAATCTTACATTTACTTTGCCACATGTATGGGGTATGATGTGTCGGCAGCTGGGCCAACACCTTGTAGCTAGAGATGGCTGAAAATGCACGCTAGACTAACGCAGACGGGCGTGAAGTACTGGAACAGGCTACGTAATTAATGCTATGAAGAAAAGTACGTAGCTGGATTAATACTTATCTTTAATCAATCATTGTGGTACATCGCTCTTGACTATACACAGGAGACTTTAATTACAATCACTGTAAGGCTAATGGCGCCTTGCTAGTTCGTAGCCATTAACTTAGCTGAAGGCTATTCTGTCTCTCGGCTAATGAGAGAGAAAGGCTTCGTACATCTAGTCGCTAGCTAGGTCGTCCGTACAACTGGGGCGAGTGCTTGTTCGTATCACGAGACCTGCCTTGTGGTGGCGCTAGGTCTGCGATTACACAGTGGCGACACGCGGGTCCGACATGTACTAAATGGACCGCGGCCGATTTAATCTACCACCTAGCAAGTGTGGTGTCTAGCGGTGACACCACAGGGTACACTGAAGCAGTTGAAGGGACACAGCGGTACAAATATTCCTAATATTTCAACTTGCATCATTTATCGAGTTTTATGCAAATGCACATTAGCATAATTATTATTTGGTATTAAAGCTTAAGAAAACTACACTCTGTAAACCCTGACTAAACTCTGCCATCTGGTGAGCAAGATGTACGAGACAGGCGAAATACCCTCAGACTTCAAGAAGAATATAATAACTCCGATCCCAAAGAAAGCAGGTGCTGACAGATGTGAAAATTACCGAACAATCAGTTTAATAAGTCACGGATGCAAAATACCAACGCGTATTCTCTACAGACGAATGGAAAAACTAGTAGAAGCTGACCTCGGGGAAGATCAGTTTGGATTCCGTAGAAATGTTGGAACACGTGAGGCAACACTGACCCTACGACTTATCTTAGAAGCTAGATTAAGGAAAGGCAAACCTACGTCTCTAGCATTTGTACACTTAGAGAAAGTTTTGACAATGTTGACTGGAATACTCTCTTTCAAATTCTGAAGGCGGCAGGGGTAAAATACAGGGAGCGAAAGGCTATTTACAATTTGTACAGAAACCAGATGGCAGTTATAAGAGTCGAGGGGCACGAAAGGGAAGCAGTGGTAGGGAAGGGAGTGAGACAGGGTTGTAGCCTATCCCCGATGTTATTCAATCTGTATATTGAGCAAGCAGTGAAGGAAACAAAAGAAAAATTCGGAGTAGGTATTAAAATCCATGGAGAAGAAATAAAAACTTTGAGGTTCGCCGATGACATTGTAATTCTGTCAGAGACAGCAAAGGACTTGGAAGAGTAGTTGAACGGAATGGACAGTGTCATGAAGGAGGGTATAAGATGAACGTCAACAGAAGCAAAACGAGGATAATGGAATGTAGTAGAATTAAGTTGGGCGTTGCTGAGGGAATTAGATTAGGAAATGAGACACTTAAAGTAGTAAAGGAGTTTTGCTATTTGGGGAGCAAAATAACTCATGATGGTCGAAGTAGAGAGGATATCAAATGTAGACTGGCAATGGCAAGGAAAGCGTTTCTGAAGAAGAGAAATTTGTTAACATCGAGTATTGATTTAAGTGTCAGGAAGTCGTTTCTGAAAGTATTTGTATGGAGCGTAGCCATGTATGGAAGTGAAACATGGACGATAACTAGTTTGGACAAGAAGAGAAAAGAAGCTTTCGAAATGTGGTGCTACAGAAGAATGCTGAAGATTAGATGTGTAGATTTTATAACTAATGAAGAGGTATTGAATAGGATTGGGGAGAAGTTTGTGGCACAACTTAACTAGAAGAAGGGATCGGTTGGTAGGACATGTTTTGAGGCATCAAGAGATCATCAATTTAGTATTGGAGGGCAGCGTGGAGGGTAAAAATCGTAGACGGAGACCAAGAGATGAATACACTAAACAGATTCAGAAGGATGTAGGTTGCAGTAGGTACTGGGAGATGAAGAAGCTTGCACAGGATAGAGTAGCATGGAGAGCTGCATCAAACCAGTCTCAGGACTGAAGACCACAACAACAACAACAACAACAACCCTGAAAAGGTATGGACTACTCAGGCTTTTAATATAAAAAAATGGAATGATTAACAAGTGTAGAATAAAAATGTCCGGCTACCAAATAAATAAAAAAACTTTCATATCCTTCAGACATATCCACTGCATGCAGATAGATTCACTATATTCTCTCGGAAACTGATTGAGACGCACGTGCGAGCACTGACATATCCATTCTTGTCCGGTTTGAAACTGATTGTCCTTGACACGACTCTCAGTGGGCCAAGTCGCTTCAGAACCTAGACAGAATAGAAAAGAAAAATGTGCGTTCCGGTTGTAGTACAGCGAAATACTGTGTAGATTCCACTGGTATACAGTCACCCACGCTGCGGTGTCATTCTAGTCTCAAGTCGATGTGATACGGGCCGTGACGGTTGAAGGTAAACAGTGAATCCGACAATACATTCTTCAGATATTGTTTCTGTGGCCTGTTTAGTATACGACAGCGATCCTGCCTTGTTGTCAGGATAACATAAAATGGATGGGACTCCAGAAGGACTGTTTGTGACTTTTTAACCTGTATAATTACGTGTGTCGACTTAAGACTAAACTACTACCAATATTATCCGAAATCGTTGGCTATAAAATTCCCTCTGCGTGGCTCTACTTTAGGAACAGTCTGTCCTACTACATTAGTAGCACAGTTAACGAGTTCGAAGGTATTTGCGTGCACATATTTGCACGTTTTTAGTGGGTGGCCATTTTTCTTCCGTGCCGCAGCGCTCACGGTAAAAATTGGTCCCTCATTGTTGCAATTATCTCATAAACTATTATCAGCTCAAAGTCGTTTTTAGGGTTTTCTGTAAAAATATTGAGGAGTTGTTCGGAATTGTGATCACAGGTTTTTTCGCAAATTGGCAAATATTTTTTACAAGATTAAAATTTCCCCTAGTAACATTTTTTCGCGAAATGTTGCACAACTATTCAAATTTTTTTCGGAGGACTCTGTAACTAAAACATTTCTATCAAGAACGTCGAAAAAAAGTATGTCTCTCGAAATTCGGGTGCCAGTTTCACCGTACTCACACTATTCTGCAGTGATACCCGATGCTGACATCTGTCCACAGCGTTTGAATACACGTAGATGCCTAAACCGAAGCTGCTCCGTTGCCGATTGTTAGGCTGTGTGATGATGCACATGAAGCTCGGAATAAGGAATTGCTGTCTTTTGCAACTGCAATAAAAGTCTTATTAACATCGGATGCTTTTCTCCTTCTTTTAAAGCATCTTCAATGGTCACTGTAACATGATGGTTCCTTCTCTCACAATTTTGTTTGTTATTGATCGTTAAAAATTCGTATGCTTCAGTTATTACTATAAACAGTCTTTATTCTTCTTGTTACCATATTTTTTCTTCGTCTTCCATGTGTATGTGTTGAGTTTTTGCACACAGAACTTTCACTGAACTTAATACAGTATATTCGCATTTCTGTGTAGGGAAGTATAGCTCTCATCTCGCCATTTCGCGTGTTTTGTTTTGCTATTGCGGGATGTGTTCGTCTTTTGTTTTGGTTGTGCCAGGAGCGTCTGCTATCGCCCTTTGAGTGTTTATATTTTCCGACTAGGGAGAGAGAGAGAGAGAGAGAGAGAGAGAGAGAGAGACAGAGAGAGAGAGAGGGGGGGGGGGGAGGGGGAGCGCGATTGAGAGAGAGAGAGAGAGAGAGAGAGAGAGAGAGAGAGAGAGAGAGTGTGTGTGTGTGTGTGTGTGTGTGTGTGTGTCAAACAAAACTGTAAGAAAAAAAACCAAATTGTTACAATGACCACTGAAGATGCTTTAAAATAAAGGGAAACGTCTTTGATCTTAATAAGACTTTTATTACAGTTGCAAAATACAGCAAGAAACCTACACAACATGTGCATGCGCAACTGCGGAAAAAGGAGGCCGAGGAACAAAGAAGACAACTTGTTATAACCGTTTGTTCGTCGCCACATGTGCACTGCATCTACTGGTTTTATATATATTCTGCAGATGTTTTCTTCTTCCAATTTATTTTACAATTGAAACTTCTGTTATTCAGTTTCTATTTCTGTTATTGAGACTGATCTATGATTTCTTTTAGGAGAACGTTCTCGTTTCCAGTATTTGAATCAATCAGTCTTTATGTCTTGAGAACATCAACAGGTAGCAAGAGCCTTTTTCTGCCCACTGCAAATATTTACACATATTGCTCATATGAACTGTTCAGCACAGTGTTCAGAGGAAACTAACAAATTACGTCTTGGCAAGTGTGCCTATTTAGATGCGTAACTGTACATTAATGAATGTATTCAAAAGATGTCCGCAAAAATTACTCGGTGTGGATTATGACAAGCCGCGGAATTTATTTAAAGCAAAGAACGAGCACCCTCACCTGCCGCCAAGATCGCCACCACAGTGTTTTTTGTTGATGGTCGAGTTTGAGGTAGGGTAATCGAATCCTGATCGTGGAAGAAATTTTCATCTCCAGCGTTTGGCCGGCGTGGGAGATGGGACCTGAAAATCAATGTGACCCGTCAAATCTCTCATGACTATACTGCATACAGTAGCCACATGATGTAGTTACACATTTTATACTCCCAAAATGGCAACGACAAACCACCTATGTCAAGACCTGCCAAGCAGAGCATTGCGAGTTCACGCTTCTCTCCCCAAATCTTATTCGCGGACTGTACAAATTACTGTTGTTCTTAAAGCCTGTATTGGTAGGTCGACAGCGATAGTTTCTTTAGACATTAGTCCTTAACAGATTAATAGTCTGTCTCATATAGGAACTCGAACACAATCCCTCATTTAGTAACTCTCTTCCCAAATTAGTTATAGCAACACACTTCAGAACAGGATTCCTAGCTCCAGTCCATCATAATTTCTCTCCTGCATTCCAGACACACCGATTATGTTGCAGAGCAAATAAGGAATCCTTGGTATGCATGCGTTTAAACCGAATTTCAATGGAGTAACTGAATTTGTAGATCCCTATCTATGTCCGCCGTATGTCGAAAAGAGTGAGTTTCGTATGCTCCATAAACTTTCTTCATAATGGTGCTTCGTTGACGGAAGTCGTATTCTACAGACGATGGTGTAGAGATCCTGACTATATTCCCCAGTTAAGGAAAGATCGTCTTCTTCTGAGAGCGTCCCATCTATTGCAGTGAGCTGCTATGACCTTATTAAACGGCATTCGACGTGGCTGCTTCTTCTCTCCGCAGTTATCTCGTGCCGGCACTCGTAAAACTCTGCCCGCTTTTATAAGCCAGCCTTCTCAAAACTCTTACAACCCTCGACGCATGAGCCTTAAACTTTCGACAGTTAATACATTTTAAGGTTTCACTCTCTCATTTTTTTTACACGGTACCACCACAAAAACACGGAATTCAGTAAGAGTAGTGTGATAGCCGTATATGAAAGAACGTTTCTGTTGATGTGATACCATCATGAGATCATCAGAACCAGTTACGAATTGAATGATTAAGGGGATTAGGGCGACCTTCAGCGAAGCAATATAGCGTTTCTCTCAGAACTTTCTGACTGTAACATAAACCTCTTACAATTGAGCTGTTTCGCTAGTGCCGTACAATAACATAAAGGAGTGATCAAAGTGAAAGAGTTTCTTATTACAGCTCAAAGTGTTTCCTGGTACACTGTCCATTTTGACAAAGAAATGAGAGAGTTGCCGTAGTTTACAACAAAAATGAATTTTTCAGGCAGCCGACAAATTTTTATATTATTTGTCACCGATATATGTTTCTCCTTCGTAACAAGGCATCGTTAGCGGGTGTCTAGAATATTGCCTGAGTCTTTAGTTGCCACTTGTTGGTTATAGATTTAGAAACTGTTCCTGAATTTTTACAATGAAATTGAAAGGTGCTTGCAGCAAAGCTTCTCAGAACGCTCAAAAGACATTTTTATCGTAAACTGCTGCGACTTTAGTAGCTGCGAAAATGGCTACCACATGAAACTCTGAAGTGAGAGAGATAATTAATGCTATTGCTGTAAAAAAAATTCATGAAATATCAAATCCTGTCGCAGAAATGTACCAGTAAAAACCTCATTACATTTTCAAATCCGTCCTAGAATGTATAAGGATAATGAAGATATGTATAAAATAACTAGCTAATTTGTGACCTATGAGATATTAAAGTTTCTGCGTCCACCTGGTTAGGCTTTGAAAATCACAAGTTGCGACATTGTCGCTAATAAAACAGCAGTGCTGAATTTGTTTTGAACAGTAGCGCTACTGACAAGATGACTCTTGCATATGCTGTTATTTATTTATATTTGATGATGCTGGTGCTGATTTTGCTTTTAACATTTGACGAAACCACTATGGCTGCAGTACATTATGACACTACTGTTTTTATAAAACAGATCTAAAGATCGTCATTATAGACCGAACCCAATAATCTGTTGACAAAAAGTTTGTGATCATAGACGTAAAGTATAGAAACTTTCAAAGTCTTAGGCAGGGACCAGTGAATTGCCTTCCAAAACAGCTTAAATAACGCATGTATAAAGATTCTGTTATACTTCGATAGAGTAAATTTCAGGTGAATATGAGTATAAAAACTTTTGATTACATCAACGGCAGAGCAGTGTCTCGTTGGAAAGATTCTCATACTGTTAGTGAGAATGTAAAAAAAAATACTCGTACACTTCTTCGTGTTCTTCTTTCACATCTGAGTCGCTTATGGCCACGCAAAATCAACATCGTTGGCGTTCCTTTTGGCTCAATGTTCCTTCATGTGCAAGACGAGTTATGAAGTTTCCATCGCTTCAGATATCTCTGGCCCTTTCCTTCTCTTCCTCGATATCTCGTGTTTGTATGAATTCCCTGACTGCATCTAGGTCCTATAAATTTATTGGTCCTAATTCCCTGGACAATGATGGAGTAAAAATTGCAATCCATAGATTCAGTAGATATCATCAAACTAGAAAGTGTGAAAAACCATGCGTTGTAGACTATGTAAATATAGACCGGGTAGACCGTTCACCGGATGCAAGTCTTTCTATTTGACACCACTTCGGCGACTTGCGCGTCGATGAGGATGAAATGGTGATGATTAGGACAACACAACACCCAGTCCCTGAGCGGATAAAATCTCCGACCCAGTTCGGGATCGAACCCGGGACCTTAGGATTGACATTCTGTATCGCTGACCACTTTTTTTCTTTTTTTTTCATCTCATTTTGTTCGTTTTCGTTCGTTGTATCTGCTCGGGGTGGACGTCGGAAGACACCCGATTCAGTTCGTGGTTGATCCATTAACTCAATTTTTTTTATTACAGAGGGCAGCAAACCCTCTGGCCGAACACGCTGAGTTACCGTGCCGGCTACCACTCAGCTACCGGAAGTGGACATTGTATAGTATTAAAGCCTTAAAGCATAACTATTCACAATGGCAATGTTCACTGAAGCGCCAAAGAAACTGGTATAGGAATGCGTATTCAAATACTGAGATTGAAAACGGCAGAATAAGGCGCTGCGGTCGGCAACGCCTATATAAGACAACAAGTGTAGACAAAAATGCAACCCTTCCGCAAATTGCCGCAGATTTCAATGCCGGGCCAGCAAACGAACCATTCAACGAAACGTCATCGATATGGGCTTTCGGAGCCATAGGTCCACTCGTATACCCTTGGTGACTGCACGACACAAAGTTTTACGCCTCGCCTGGGTCCGTCAACACCGACATTGGACTGTTGATAACTGGAAACATGTTACCTGGTCGGACGAGTCTCTTTTCAAATTGTATCGAGCGGATGGACGTGTATAGGTTTGGAGACAGCCCCATGAATCCACGGACCCTGCGTGTCAGTAGAGGACTGTTTAAGCTATTATAGGCTTTGCAATGGTGTGGGGCGCGTGCAGCTGCAATAATATGGGACCCCTGATAGGTCTAGATTGTAACAGGTGACACGTAAGTAATCATCCTGTCTGATCACCTGCATTCATTTATGATCATTTCACGTTCCGACGGACGTAGACAATTCCAGCAGGACAATGGGACACCGTACATGTCCAGAACTGCTACAGAGTGGCTCCAGGAACAAACACCCTTCTGAGTTTAAACACTTCCTCTGGCCACCAAACTCCTTGAACATTATTGAGCATAACTGGGATGTCTTGCAACGTGCTCTTGAGAAGGGATCTCCAACCCCTCGTTTTCTTACGGATTTATGGACAGCCGAGAAGGATTCACGTTGCCAGTTCCCTCCAGTACTACTTAAGACAGTATTCGAGTCCATGCCACATCGTGTTGCGGCACTTCGGCGTGCTCGCGGGGATTTTACACCATATTAGGCAAGTGAACCTTTTTCTTTGGCTCTTCAGCGTGTAGTGGCAAATCATGAAAATATTTTATAGTGAGCCTGGTGAGACTAAAAAGAAACTGGACGTGAAACGTGACACGTACTAAATTGTTCTTTCCTTGGACAGAGTTTGACTTCGTAAAAATTGCTATAGGGAGGTGCAAGCCATGGTGCAAGCCATGCTCTGCTATGGAAGACATTGCGTACATAGCTGTGAACCAAGTTGAAATAGAACATTGCAACATAAATAGGAGTATGTGAAGCACAACAACAAGAAATTGGAGCACATATTATTTATATTATGTAGGCAGGAACAAATGTGCTTTTTTTTAAGTAATACTATACGGTAACACAAGTGTGTTTAAGAGCAAAAGGTCTCAGCAGAGTGACAGCGTGAAGTGCAAATTTTCTCTGCAGTAGGACTGAGCGAGGTGGCGCATTGGCTAACACACTAGATTCGCATTCGGGAAGACGACGGTTCAATCTTGCGTCCGGCCATCCTGATTTTGGTTTTCGTGATTTCCCTAAATCGCTCCAGGCAAATGCCGGGATGGTTCCTTTGAGAGGGCACGGCCGACTTCCTTCCCCGTCCTTCCCTAATCCGATGGGACCGATGACCTCGCTGTCTGGTCTCCTTCCCCAACGCAACACAACCCATCTGCAGTAGGTAACCGTAGGAGTGCTACGAAAGGTAACAACAAAGGAGTGCCGTCATTTATGAGCAAAAAGTCTCAACAAATTAAAAACGTAAAAGTACAAATGGGTCAAATGGATCTGAGCACTATGGGACTTAACATCTGTGGTCATCAGTCCCCTAGAACTTAGAACTACTTAAACCTAACTAACCTAAGGACATCACACACATCCATGTCCGAGGCAGGATTCGAACTAGCGACCGTAGCAATCGCGCGGTTCCGGACTGAGCGCCTAGAACCGCTAGACCACCGCGGCCGGCCGTAAAAGTACAATCATTTAAGATAAAAAGTCACGTCAGAACTTTACATTGGCAAACATGTGGGCTAGTAGTAATATAATAAAGCATAGAATAATATTATGGAAGACAAGGGGTTGGTGCATAATATAACAGGAAGATATAGCTTTTCTACATGTATGTGAGCTAATTTCTTTATGTTGCAGATGACAGCAAAGTCTGTATAACCCGGCTGTTTGCAAGTATTTAACTATTTAAGCGACCTTGTCAGTAGAAAAATTTTACGAACTAGAACGCTGCTTCTAATTTCTCAACATGATAAAATTCAAATCAAGTGCTATGAAAAAGAAACAAAAAAATCTTTTGCGTATTTCAGCTGTGCGTTTTTCCCGTTAGACCATATTTTTCACGGAGCTAATTTTCGAAACCCTACTTACATCCCCATATTACCACATGTATAAATAAATATTTAACAAAGAATAAAATGTTTACCGAATTACGCCCAGACACCCTAACGCAGCGATGTCTATTTAACCTGATATTTACTGCACCGCTGCAGTTGGGAGTGTGTCGTCCATCTCCACAGAACATCCGACATGGTCCGGGGGGCAAATAGAGAACTGAGCGGCTGAAATCCAATTCTGCGGCTCGCGGTCCTCTTCCTAATCTCATTTTCTTCTCGTTTTACAAATTACGTGATAGGACTTGAGATGTGACGGGACTCGGACGCTGCAGGCAGCAGCCGGGAGTGGAAGTAAGTGGCGTCTGCGGAAACTATCCTGTAGCGACAGAGGCAACTGAGGACTTGGACGGTGGCGTAACCTGGTTTCATATCGTCCGTATCGAGATGTTCAGGCAGTACCGTGCTGACCACGAGACGTTCAAAATAAGATCAATCTCATCCGTCTCGTAACTTTGGAAAAGCGATAATCAAACGATAAGGCAGTTTCTTGTTGTTTATTTGACCTTCGGCGTCTAACGTCCATTTAGCCAGCCAAAAGGCAAACAACTCGGATGCAGTACAAAACAAAGAGGCGAGATAATACGAGAACATGCAGATAAAAGATTAACAAAGGTCTTCAAGCCTACTGTTGATTGACACGGTTTGTAAATGTTCATGAACATTACACTGAGGTGACAAAAGTTATGGGATAGCAACGTGCACATACACAGACGGTGGTAGTACCACTTATACAAGCTATAAAATGGCAGAGCATTGGCGGAGCCTTCATTTGTATTCAGGTGATTTAAGTGAAAAGTTTTGCAAAGTGACTATGGCCGCCGGACGGAGTTAACAAACTCTGAACGCGGAATGGTAGTTGGAGTTAGACCCACGGGACATTACATTTCTGAAATCACTGGGGGGTTTAATATTCTGAGATCCACCGTGTAAAGAGTGTGCCGAGAATACCACGGGCAACGCAGTGGCCGACGGCTTTCACTTAACACCCGAGAGCAGCGGTGTTTGCACAGAGTTGTCAGTGCTGACAGACAAGGAACACTGCATGAAACGACCGTAGAAATCAGTGTGAAACGTACGACGAACGTATCCGTTAAGACAGTGTGGCGGGATCTGGCGTTAATGGATTACGGCAGCAAGACGACCAACGTGAGTGCCTTTGCTAACAGCACGACACCGCGTGCAGTGCATCTCCTGGGCTCGTGGCTATATCGGTTGGACCTTAGACGACTGGAGAACCGTAGACTCGACAGACGAGCCCAGATTTCAATTGTTAAGAGCTAACGGTAGCGTTCTAGTAAGGCGCAGACTCCACGAAGCCATGGACCCAAGTTGTGAGCAAGGCGATGTCCAAGCTGGTGGCGGCTCCATAATGGCGTCGGCTGTGTTACATGGAATGAGTTTGGTCCTCTCGTCCAATTGAACCGACCATTGATTGGAAATGGTTATGTTCGGCTACTTGGAGACCATCTGCAGCTATTCATGGGCTTCACGTTCCCAAACAACGGTGGAATTTTCATGAATGTCAGTACGCCGTGTCACCAGGCTGCAGTTGTTCGCGACTGTTTTGAAGAACATTCTGTACAATTCGTGCGAATGATTTGCCCACCCAGTTCGCCCTACGTGAATCCCATCAAACATCTATGGACATAACCGAGTTGTCAGTTCGTGCACAAGATCCTGCACCGGCAACACTTTCGCAATTATGGACGGCTATAGAGGCAGCATGGCTCAATATTCCTACAGAGGACTTCCGACGATCTGCTGTGCCCATGATACTTCCAGCTGCTGCATTACGCCAGGGAAAAGGAGGCCCGACACGACATTAGGAGGTAAGCCATGACTTTTGTCACCTCAGTGTTAGCATAAAAAGTTCTCGGTTTACTTGCCGCGTCAAATTTGGATAAAATCCCAAGCTTTCGATGACTACCTCCGTCATCCTCGTCAGGGGTAAAACTGACTGTCGTGGACCGGTGAGGCTTCCGCTTTTATAAGCAGTGGACGGCTTCTCATTGGCTGGATGACGTCACGGTGAAACCGATGCGTACTGAGGTGGCGGCCTCTATATCCATAGATTTTGTTTGCGCGCTTTATCCAGCGTTGCTTGCAGCGCCATCCATCGCAACAGGCGGAGAACTGCGAAGAATGTAAGAAGTCTCCCTCTGTGCTCTTTCTATGTCAATTGCGCGCTTCCATGCATTGCTGAGTGCATAACCGGAATCTCTGTTGAAATTATTTTCACAGAGTCTAATTTCAACTGCTTCCCTGATGACAGAGTCCCAATAGTTTGAAGCGTGAGCAAGTAGTCTTGTTTCATCGAATAAAATCTTATGTTTATTTAACAAACTGTGCTCAGCCACCGCTGATTTTTCTAGATACCTGTATTTCAGGTGACGCTGATGTTCCACACTGCGATCGGCGACAGTTCTTATAGACTGGCCCACATAACTTTTGCCACACTCGCAAGGAATGCTGTAAATTCCCGGTACTCTCAGGCCAAGATTATCTTTCACGGGTCGCAGCATCTCCTTAATCTTCCTGGGTGGCCGGAAGACTGGTCTGATTCCTTGCCGGCTCAGGACTCTGCCGATCTTGCTGGTCGTTGCACCGCAGAATGGTAGCCGCGCGATGTGTTGGTCGTCTTGATCTGTTCGAACAGCGTCCTTTCTTGGTTTCTTCGCCAGAGTAGATCTGATATCACGAACAGAATAACCATTTTTTATGAATACCGTCGTCAGATGGTTAATCTCGGAGCCGAGATGATCCTTGTCCGAAATAGTCCTTGCTCTGTGTACCAAGGTGTTCAGCATAGCTCTCTTCTGAGCTGGGTGGTGAAAACTACGCGGGTTTAGATATAAATCTGTATGCGTCGGTTTTCTGTGCACAGAATGTCCGAGACGTCCATCTGATTTTCTCTCCACCAGTACATCTAAGAAGGGTAACTTTCCATCCTTCTCCACCTCCACTGTAAATCTTATGTTCTGATGTATACCATTCAAATGTTCAACAAACTGCTGCAGTGCCTCATTGCCATGTGGCCAGATTAAAAATGTATCGTCAACATACCTGAAGAAGCAGGATGGACGTAAGGGAGCACTGTTCAACGCTCGTTCTTCGAAATCCTCCATGAAGAAGTTAGCTATGGCTGGTGACAGTGGCGAACCCATGGCTGTTCCGTCAATCATTTCATAATATTTTCCACCATACAAAAAATAGGTGGTCGTCAAACTGTGTCGAAGTAACTTCAGTATTTCAGGAGAGAAATGAGCAGCCAACATTTTTAACGTATCTTCCACTGGAACCTTTGTAAACAAAGAGACCACATCTAGGCTGATCATGATGTCATTCGGACCAATCCTCATCTGCTTTATAATGTCAACAAACATTTTTGAGTTAGTAATATGATGGCTACAGTGGCCGACTATAGGTGCTAATAATTTGGTTAAGTATTTTGCCAACCGATATGTAGGAGACCCAATAGCACTAACAATAGGTCTCAACGGAACCCCATCCTTATGGACTTTGGATAGACCATAAAACCTGGGTGGCCTTGATGCTCTTGGTCGTAGATTCTTGACTAGTTCTTCTGGGAGGCCAGAGTTCTTCAGTAGCTCCCCTGTCTTCCTACTAAGTGCTGCTGTGGGATCCCGTTTAAGAATACGGTACGTGGCATCTTCCAGTAATATGGCCACTTTCTTAAGATAATCGGTAGCATTGAGGATAACTGTGGCATTCCCTTTGTCGGCTGGTAGTACAACTAACTCTACATCCTTCCCCAACGATTTCAATGCCAGTTTCTCCACTCTGCTCACATTGGGCTTGGGAGGCTTGGCTGTTGTTAAAATCCGACTAGTTGCAAGCCTTACCTCATCTGCTGCCTCTTCAGGAAGGTGCCGAACCGCTTGTTCTACTCCAGTGATAATCTCGGCCACTGGTAGCTTTTGTGGAGCTGGAGAAAAGTTCAGTCCCTTACTGAGAACCGAGATGGTCGCGTCGTCAATTTCCTTGTCGGAGAAGTTGATAACAGTGCGATGTACGTCTCTGGACCCAGAAGTTCCTTTTCCCTGGTTTAGGCGCACAAATTTATCAGCCTGTTTTGCTGTAGTCTTGCTTAAATTAGCTCGCTGATGTGCAGCCAACGTCGTGTCTACCCATTCCCAGTCCCACGGTGACAAAACTGCAGACAAAAGCAGATGGCAACTATATAAAGACCGAGCGTTGGCATCCAGTTCATACCTCGTATGATGTATCCTCTCCCTGACGATCGCATGACTTGTCTTTCGCAAAATTCTATTCACTGCAGCAGTTCGGATGTGATGTTTGACAACTGTGAAATTTGGTACAACCTCCTTCTCAGGACAACGTTGTAGAAAAGCCAGATTACTCACCAGCTGTGACTGTTTCAAGCGCAGCTTCTCCAGCCGACGAACGCTGCGCGCTACATCCTCCCCGTAGAGGAAACTAATATGACTACGAAGTCTTTCGCGACGGAGTCCTTGCATAAAAAGTTCTCGGTTTACTTGCCGCGTCAAATTTGGATAAAATCCCAAGCTTTCGATGACTACCTCCGTCATCTTCGTCAGGGGTAAAACTGACCGTCGTGGACCGGTGAGGCTTCCGCTTTTATTAGCTGTGGACGGCTTCTCATTGGCTGGATGACGTTGCGATGGATGGCGCTGCAAGCAACGCTGGATAAAGCGCGCAAACAAAATCTATGGATATAGAGGCCGCCATCTCAGTACGCATCGGTTTCACCGTGACGTCATCCAGCCAATGAGAAGCCGTCCACTGCTTATAAAAGCGGAAGCCTCACCGGTCCTCGACAGTCAGTTTTACCCCTGACGAAGATGACGGAGGTAGTCATCGAAAGCTTGGGATTTTATCCAAATTTGACGCGGCAAGTAAACCGAGAACTTTTTATGCAAGGACTCCGTCGCGAAAGACTTCGTAGTCACCTCAGTGTTAGTCCAATAAATAGAAACCAAAAAAGTCTAATGTCGGCAATAGTTCGTGTAATCGGAAATTATTGTGCAGTGATAGCATGGACTTCCTCGATCAACATACTAGAAATCCTGACTGATGACGGTTGAGTGTGAGAGTGAAGGAGCGTTTTAAGATCACTGTCGTACGTTTTTCTTAAATAACTCGAAAACTGTGGACTCCAGTGAAAACGTATCTCAGTACAAAAACTACATTAAATTCTTTACAAAAACGTGCTGTTCGTTTTTTCTGAAGGTTTAATAGTTTGGGCGTAGCCAGCGAGAGAATGTGAATACCTAGTGTGCGGCTTTTAAGGCCAGGTGTGACATTGTGTGTTGCATAAATCGACATCGGTAGGAGCAACTGTATCAACCTGTGTAAACTGAGCATAGACGAATGGGGAATCATTCCACCTACGATTCCCGCCGCAAATGGGGAAATGTACTGACTGTGACAAACGGCAGATTGTTACGACCTGGGCCCTGGGAACGAGGATCTCGAAAACGGCGAAGCTGATCGGCTCTTCGGGTGCAATTGCCGTGAACGTCTTTGGAAACTGTTGAAGGGCGGTGAAAGTTTGAGTAAGCGACAATGTGCTGGACTTACAATGCTAAGGCCTTGAAGGTCAGAGGCTCGCTCGTACTTTAAAGCAAGGTAGGCAACGATCTGTGGTGGATGAAATGGGAGAGTACAGTACTGGTGCAGGCATAAGTGTTTCGGAACACACTGTTTAACGCGCGTTGCCGAACGAGTGGCTCCGCAGTAAACTTCCACTACATGTGCCCACATTTGCCTAATGACGTTGTCAATTACAGTTTCAGTTATCGGCGCATCATCGAGATTGGACCGTGGATTGATGAAAGCTTGTCGCCTGGTCGTGAGAATCGTGTTTCTTGTTGGACCAGGTCCATTGTTGTGTCCAGATGCGCAGTCATCCAGGCGAACCAGCTGCTCTAAACATTCATCGTGATAAGGACGGTGGCCAGTGTTAGGCTGTGAGAGACATTCACGTGAGTGTCCATGGACCTGTGGTAGCAATAGAAGGCACCACATCTATGGATTACGTGTACCATCTGCGTGTCTTCATTCCTGACGTCGTCCCCGATGGCGATGCGAGATGAATTCCATTGGCTTCAGAATTGCTTCCTCATTTGCCCGTTTCACTAAGCCATAATGGTGCTAAATTGGTTTGAACAGCATATCTCGATCATCAAATTCTGAAGCCAATGGAATTCATCTCGCACGCCACCTATGTACCCATAAACCATAGGCCCCTAATTTGTGAGAATTACATGACCTGTACGTAGATATCTGGGGCCACACAACCTCCGGAACTTAGCAAGGACTTGTCGAATCCATGCCACACAGAACCGCTACATATACGAGGGCTGGAACTTTAATAGTGGCACTATTTACATCTCGTATAAAATTGTTTTCACAGTTCGAGCGGCGCGGTCTGTTGCCCGACTAATTTGTAGCAGTTCTGAGACTTCCACTGATTCGAAAAATCACGTTACTGTGGTTTCAGTAAGGTTTGTCCGTAAGCGATCCGTAGACTTTGAACAAATATTTGCTGTCATTTTTGGAACACAACCTACAACTAGCTTGGAGACAGAAGTGATGACACTTTCTGCAGGACCTGGCCATCATTTTGCAGGACAATGCTCAAGTACGTACAGTACAAGCTGTTACTGATTTGTTTGACTGATGGGGCTGCTAAGTGCTGTACCACCTACTGCACTCCCCTGACTTAAGCTCTCGTGAGTTCAGCTCGGTTTCTAAACACTTCACGGCATTCGCTTCAGAACTACTACAAATTAGCACAGCTGGCATTGCTAAGACTTCCACATCGCTGGTAACGAGTTATACACAATGCTGGTGGCTACTTTGAACGTTAGTAAAACTTTGAAACATGCATCTACTTTGTACGAGCCGTAAATAAATAGTTGCCACTATTAAAGTTCCAGCCTTCTTATTATATACATGGTCACAGGTGGACCAAGGCGCCATTAAAAAAGCGGTCATAATGTTTTGGGTCATCAGGGTATTCTTCCACAGTTGGAAATCCTACAAGTAAATGGCTAGATTTCAAGATCTGTTTCAGTGAAAGAAGGAATATTTTCTGATAACGAAATCACAACCAATACACAATTTCTTAGACTGTACGAAGACAACTCGCTGAAAGGTTGGTAGCAACCACAGAATTGGCCAATATATGGGCTAAATTGGTCACGATTAAAAGCGAGTTTTGTCCCTGAATCTAGACGAGATGAAAGAAACGGGGAAAACTACTGTGTTATTTGTGGTACATCACAGTGGCAAAAATTTGCATTGAGTAGGAATGTCTATGGAGTGAGTATTCAGATGCACATATCACTCAACTTACACTGACTCCAGAAATCACGTTACTATGGTTTTAGTAAGGTTTGTCCGCAAGCGATCCGTAGACTTTGAACAAGTGAATGTCTCAATTGTCATGAGTTTGTATGCACGTTTCATTAAACTCTTAATAATTTACATTCGAAATCTAGAATAAATTGCTTAAAGCTTTGAAAAAATAAACCCAACTGTATTTCGCTTATTTTCGACAATTGTCACTGGTCACATTTCACTTTTTTGTGTCGGAAAAGAAAGGATAACCATCACTATTTTTTAGGGAAGTCCCTGTTTTAATAAAGCGGCATTGTGAAACTGCTTCCTAGTGATCCACAGTGAAAGTCTCACAGCTAAACAGGAATTTTCAGCAAATTGGCGATTTATAGCACTATGGAATAGTGTTAGAGACAAAATTCTCCCGTTTTTTAGTTTCCGGTACCAATGATTTGATCTTTATTCACCCTTGAGTAAATGAAAATACTGATTCAGATACTTATTCTCCGTGTCACGAGTCCTAGTAATACAGTCTCCTATTGAACTATTTTAAAATAAGCACGCTGATCTCTATAAGCCTCAGGTAATGACTCAGACTGTTATGTATAAATCTTTTTGTAGGAGTAATTTGCTCAAACGGCGTATACATTTAACGGATTGATACGCTACCGAATCTGTCTAGCACCTGTAAATAAATGGCCATACTATCGCTTAAATTAGTCCTACGATATTAACTTTTTACAACATAGTGTCTCGATGGTAACCAATTAAAGTGCCTCTTACCAGTACACCGCTGGCCGTCCAAAATACAACACCAAAAACGACCGCAGATATCACAGCCTAATTGATTTGGAAGATAACATTTTGTACGAAGATCATATGTTTGAAAATGTAGCCCATTGTGAAGCAAGTGAAGTGAGGGATATGGAGAAACAATTTCTGAGTTTGCCGCCGTAGCTGGCTATAACTGCTGTTAAACGCCTCGGCATTGAATCAAAGAGGCTTTAGATGAATTGTTGGGGTATAGCAGTCCATGCTACTTCCATATGTTGCCAAAACTGACCTGGTGTAGTAGTGGGTGCCAGTCGTTCCACAATCATCAACCAGACATTTTCGAGGGGCGAGGGATTGGGAGAACAGAGGGGTCAAGGCAGCAATGGAATCTAACGGGTGGCGAAGAAATTTTGAACATTGCGTGCGACGTGTCGTTGCACGTTATCCTGATGGAGTATGTCCGTCGGCAAGCTCCGAAGGTATCGGAGAACAGGCTACAACAGAGATGTAACGGCCTCTGGTTAGTGTACCGCAAATGTGTACTAGTGGCGATACGGGCGTGAACTCCAATACCACCCCGAGCCACAATACCGAGTGCAGGACCAGTACAGTGATGCATAAGGCAACAGTTAAACAATGTCTCGATACGGTGTCTCCATACTCTAGTCCAACCCTCGTGGTAGTGCAGGTAGAATCGGTAAAATTCATCCCTAAAAACAACGTCATTACATTCGGTTGTCGATGACCGTCGTTCCATTACCGGCGCAAACGCCTGTGGCGTTGAGTTTGTGGTAAACGCAGCAATGGACGCCTTTCGGACAGCCCACTATGCTACAAACGCCGTCGAATGGTACGCACGGACACTGCTTGTTGGGCAACAGACCGAATTTGTTGTTATATGGTTCGTGATGTGGCGGATCGATCCATCACTGCCATGCGCCACGAGATTGGTGCAATAGATCCCGTCAGTCCATCGTTCCTTTCTGCATCCAGCCATTACAGATCCGCATCACAGCTGGATGGTTTCGTCAGACACGGTTACCGATTTCCCTGAAAGATAACCCGCTACCCAATTATGCGACTGTTCTACCTCGGTCGAACTCATAAACGTGCTCGAAAGATGCTCGCTGTCTTCTACGATGCATACTGAACCTGCTTACGCAAAACAACCGCATGAGAGAACAATTCCGGTACATCCACACAGCCATCTGTTCCTCCTTTATACAGCGCTTTCAGGTGGAGCTACTAGCGCCCGTGACATTCGAATGTGTTGAAAGACTAATCATGTGCACATCTCGTTGCCGAAAATGCGTGCTGCAAATTTCACCTGATTTGGATGCTTCCTTCAGGGTGTTGTATTTTGGGTGGGCAGCAGCATATGATAGAGTCTCCGCAGTGCTTTTCCTTCTTTTTACGAATTTCAGTTTGCCTGTTTAGCAGCAAAAATTCGGCTCTTGCTGTAACTACTAAGTAAAGGCGTGAAAACAAGGCAAATACGTGTGGTATTAAAGTTACGATTTTAATCAGGCTACTGTTTGAAAGTGAGCGTGCAACCAACGGTAGTAGCCTGTTTCGGTGAAATGATTGCTCGTTTATAAACAAATTCATGACCCAATCATCCGCAGCATGACGTTGGCCATGCTGTGGAAGATTTAATTGAGTGATAAGTGGCTAGACAGTTGCAGCATAATAGCCAGGCCAAACCGATAAGTAAGAACGATCACGCTGTCGGAGGGGTCGCAGCGAGTGAGGCCAGCAGCCATATTCTGTGTCGCTTGGTCACCTCGCCCATCGGTTCGGTAGGTGGCTGCACTAAACTACAGAGTTACCATAACCAAGCCTTCGTGCAATTCCATAAACCGTTAGGTAGTGAGTCAGTACGGCTCCCGAGATACCGAGGTGGGCCCATACTGTGTTGTCGTCTCTCCTCATGCAAGCCTCTTTGGTAAGTGACCACAGCTGCGGGAATCCTTATCCGATGACTGCGTACCCGGCACTGCCAACCGCACCATGCACAGCGTGCAACACGCGGAGCAGCCAGCCGACAAACTACCAGACAGCTAGTCCCATTATTGTTTTCGTAAGCTGTGTTTACAGTGAATAGTCTTCGTTATATTAGATATTAGGGAGAATGATGGAAGAAAATTAAAAGATTAGTCAGGAGCAAAAGTATGACTAGGTCGTTGCTGAGCTCCCATGTACAGCTCCAATTCCTCAACCAAACTACGGACCGCGCTTCCTGCTCAGTCTGTACATTCCCACTAAGCTGCTTTCGAGCATTTCAAACGCGCTCGTCTCGTCCACCAGATTACATTGACAAAGAGATTGGCGCTGCATTTCCTCGAGCTGCTTCTCCACTTTGTTGTTCCTGCCTTCTCCTTAATGGTACCATGCACACCATGTCCACTTGTATGGTTCTTGGCTGAAATGAATGCATTACAACATTTATGAACTCACTTTCCACTTGGATGCATCCCTGTGATTCTTCAGTAAAACGTTATCCAAAACTAAAAATCATAAAATCACTCATTATTTTTAATGTAAAAAATTGTCCCCACAATCGAAGCACACTGAACGGAATGAACAGCCTTACCGGCACTTCACCCCCTCTTAGTGCAACGGACGAAAAATCGGCAGGCGGACCGATCGTTAACAGGCCTCAATAGCGTCCAGAATAGCAACTTCGGCTACCGAACTGAAAATGACCTCACTGCCGAGACTAACCTATGGAACCGAACGATGTGGACGATACTGAATAAGGCTACAATGGGCGGATGTCGTTCGGGTTTCCGCTTAGGGAAGAGAAAGACCAAACGAACGAAGAGAAGACGGCAAGTGCCTATTTCCCTGAAACTTCGCTCAACGGAGGAGGGTCACAATAAGCAAACACGCGTCTCAGCTTAACTGTAGGTATTGCACCATTTTTGAGAAAACGACGGCCAAAGTTTTCGAGTCTTTTAGCGAGTAAGCACTACAACCAAAGCTATTGAATAGCGGCTAGTGTTGGGCAATTTCGCATCCAGCATTCGAAACCAAATTATTATTTTTATTTCTGTTTTTCTATTTATCTACCAATGTCTGCAGAAGACCACTACTCGGGTGTTTACCAGTGTTTAGTGAAATAACATTGTTCTTATTCCTTTACTAATTGTATGTATGGCGAATGAATTTAAAAATAAAATACAAAAATAAATGAATGGAAAAATTATTTGAAACTGTTTTCGGTGAAATTCCTGTAGTGCATCTTGATTCATTGTCAACTGCAAGCTCCAATTTTCGGAAAATGATCCTTTAAGTGTGGTTAGCCGCGAAGCTATGTCAACGTGTAAGACATTGGGCTTTCTTAACGACGTTTCTTTCCTGAGTAAGATTCATACGAAGTAATGTCATTGCCTTCGCGCGGTATTCGTGGTGTCCGGAAATTTTATGTTATTAGTGTTTCTATGATCAGCATCGTGCAAGGGGATGCAGCAAATCATCCTGAAGGTCAACATTAAAATAAAATATCAGAAATGTTTGTGTAGTAAATTTCTACGAACAAGGGTAGATAAGTAAAAAATAAAACAAACAAAAAATCGGGTTTCGAACACAGAAGAAGAAAGTGGGAGATACGACGCTAGCCACTGAGCCACCAGTTAGGCTGTGCTTGTTGCACACTGAGATGATCTAAATTACTCTGAAAACTTTCATGGTTATTTTCTAATAAACGCTCCTCTATCTGTGGATAATCTGAGAGACATCTTCACTTATTTTGGCTCTCCTTCCACTGAGTGAAGTTTCTGGGAAATCGGGCTATGGCAGATGCCGTGTTCTCATAAGTTGCGACGTGGCTGTGATGCTAGCAGGACTGCGAAGTTCTGATTGTGTCTAAGACTAAAATATACCGTGTGACCCTCCTAAGAGTCGTTAGGAGCATTTTCTCTGGGATTTCGGCAGATGTCTGCAGTTTCATGTTTAGAGTGTGTAGCTGGAGACAGCCCAAGCAAATACTACTCATCACATCTTTCATGCGACGCCCAGTGTCGACAGAAAGCGTCATTTCTTTCCCGTTGTAGATAACATGATTTTTAAAGCGTAATTTTACGCGTCAGTTTGACAGTGTGATCCCATGTTAGTCTAGTGCGATATTTATTTTACTGATATTTATTACTAGGGACAGTAAAGCTAAAGCTCGAAGAGCAACAAGTACTACAGCAGCGGCTGAGCATCCCTGCTCAATGGCGGTAGCAAAAATGGTTCAAATGGCTCTAAGCACTATGGAACTTAACACCTGAAGTCATCAGTCCCCTAGACTTAGAACTACTTAAACCTAATTAACCTAAGGACATCACACACATCCCTGTCCGAGGCAGGATTCGAACCTGCGAACGTAGCAGCAGCACGGTTCCGGACTGAAGCGCCTAGAACCGCTCGGCCACAGCGGCCGGCGGCGGTAGCAGTCAGCGCTGGCTAGGTCACTTCTGTCGCTGTTGTAGAGAACATCTAAAGACTGCATTGAAATCGCAATAAAAGGACGAGACCTGTAAAACTGTAACTATGTTTTTTACAATAAATATTAATGAGATTAACATTCATATGTGAAATCGTTTACAACAATAGCTACAGGCATGATACAAATGCATAGGATCCATCATACACAAATGTTAGCATCTGAGATCAGCCATAAAATGCCCCCATTTGACATACAGGTAAACTACTTATTTATTATAAATAATAGGTATTATTACCATTGAGTGCAAAAACGGAATTCCCCACAGTTAGACGAAGAGGTTAGCCAATTTATGAATTCAATGGAGCAGTGTTTTTAAAGTCTATTTTCATTAAATGACAAATTTGTGGCTTAATATCTGTAACGTAGTTATTGAACGAAAGAAAATGAATCCAGCAGGAGAGAGTAGCAATGAACAGTTGACCAGCGATCGCTGTTCCGCTTTGTGCATAATATATAATATGATTATATGTCTATATTTAGCAACGTGTAGCTAAAAAGAGATGTTATATTTACTACTGTTCAAACAGATACGTTGCACATATTTGAAATATTTAAAAACCTGTATGGATTTATATTTGGAATGGTGGTCACGCATGCATTAACTCTTTTGACTAAAGGTATCAGACACGAGGGATAGTTGAGGAGTGAGTAGGTATAGCATGTATCAGGGTGTTTTGGCCGCTGTTGTTGGTCAGGTAAGGTGCTAAGACCCTGAGTGGCCTATGAGCAGCATGTGTGTTAAAGTGCAAGTGTGGGGTGCAGCCAGATTGGACATGGCCATATCAGTGTATCAATTCGCAACTTTATGATGTGTAGTCATTGTGATATAGAACGTTGTTTTTGGAGGATTGCTATCCGGGTAGACTATGGTGTATTTCTTCAATGTCAAACGTTCCCTGTGTACGCTCTGTTAGCTCTGAATGCTCTGCTATTTATAATTACATTTGTTCCACTGTGTACTGTATTAGCCTCTATAAGACCACTACCCTATATGACATATTTTCTTGCATCATAAAAATGAGATTGAATATTATCCCGTGTTAGGGCACATCCACATCCTACCACGGGCTTTTATGTAATATTTCACATTTATCTGTGTTTTGCAATTTACTCGTTGATTGTTCCTTAGGCTGGACTTATATGATTCAAAAGATTTCATTAGGGCACAATGCAATGGTGCGCAACTAGACAGCTAGTGTAGTAATCGAGCCATTAAATTAGTGTACGGTTGTTTGCTCGTTCGTGTAGTGGTTGAAAGAAACAAATTTGTTCATAAAACGCTTAGTTTCACTTCATAATTTTATTACTAGAACATTAATCACCGTGGAAGAACACTCATGACAGCGTATAAAAAAGTTACAGTAGTGTCAAAGCGACCAACTTGTAGTTGAAACGCTGTACCACAGGAATCTTGGCTCAGATTTATAACCAATAGCATAGATCCAAAAGTGACTAACTGCTGACACTACGTCACCATAGGCTTTAATTCGAGGAAGAAAGTTCTGAGAATGTACGTTAGGAGCGCACCGTTCAATGGTACTGTAACATGGACTATGGGAAAACCGGAAAAGAAAGAAATCGAACCATTTGAGATGCAGTGTTACTGTAGAGTGTTGAAAATTAGGTGGACTGATAAGGTAAGGAAGGAAGAGGTCCTAAGAATCGGCGAGGAAAGGAATACATGGAAAACACTAACGAGAAGAAGGGACAGGATGGCAGCAAATCTATCACGTCGTCAGGCAAATCCTTCGTCTTCATAGAAGCCTTCGATGTACCCTTCACACAAATCTTCTCTCTCCTCTGCGGTTGAAAATTAAATTCCCAGCTCATTCTTAACGCTTACGCCCTTGCTTTTAATTTCTCCGAAGGTTGTGTCGACTTTCCTATATGCTGAGTCAGTACCTCTGCAATTTTGCCTCTCCAACATCTCTTCTTTGAATCGTCCACTCCTCTGCAACTGAACTATTTATTATGGGCTTCGCTATAGGAATGAGAGAGGAGAAAAATTAATTGAGTTATGAAACAAATTTAAAATGGTAATAGCGAATACTCTTTTCAAGGATCACAAGAGGAGCAGGTATTCTTGGGAAAAAAAAGAAGACGCGACAAAATTCCAGTTGCATCATGGTTAGAGAGATTCCGAAATATGATGTTGGATGGTAAAGCGTTCCCCGGAGCAGATATTGACTCGATCACAATTTAATAATAATGAAAAGTAGTGTGAAGTTTACGAAAGTCGTCCGGAAGGATCAATGTAGAAGGAATTCGGATGCGGAAGTAATGAGGATGATAACACGCATATGAAGTTCGCTTAAAAAGTGGATACTGCATTAATATCTGCTCCGGGGTACGCCTTACCATCCAACATCATATTTCGGAATCTTTCTGATCATGATGCAGCTGGAATTTTCTCGTGTCTTCGGTTTTTTTCCAAGAATACCTGCTCCTCTTGTGATCCTTGAACAGAATATTCGCTACTACTATTTGAAATTTGTTTCATAACTCAATTAATTTTTCTGCTCTCTCATTTCTATAGCCAAGCCCATATTCTCCCGTAACGCTTTCTTCTATTGATTCCACTTCACCCACGTACCAGACCCTCTTAATATTGGAGTTTCATCCCCACTTACATACTGAATAACGCGTTCCATATCATCGTATACCTTCTTTATTCGTCTTCTGTTCGCGACGTTGGTATGTATACCCAAACTATTGTTGTCGGCCTTGGTTTGCAGTCGAATCTGATGAGAGAAACCAAATCACTGTACTGTTCCCAGTAACTCAGTCTCTGCCCTACCTTCCTATCAATAACTAATCGCCCAATAGTGACCTGAACCTCTGTCCGCTCCTCCACCCTCTTTGACAGGATAGTTGGCAGAACGAGGGTGATTTCTTATGAAGGATATCTTCGGCAGCCTTTTCTGGTGATTTTTTTTTCCAGAAGGTAAGCAGTCTTGGTTCGAACCAGGGACCCATGACGTTTTGATTATTAATTAAAGATGTTACCTCTCTAGTATGAGTGAAACCATCAGAGAAAAATAGGACGACCCAACTTGAGGAGCGAATGGTGAAACTGAGCTCATAATGCTTCGGAGTAAAGAAGCAAGACACGATCCCAGTTTCAAATTCACGAGAAACAGAAAAGCTTTGAACTTCCACGATACGTCGCTCCTAAACAACAACACGTCTGGGCAAACCATCACTAATTTATCGCTAGGAAATGACGAAAATAACCGTGCGATACAAATTTCACACGCGTAAACCGACTCTTAGCATCTTGCCTGTTAGCAACCAGTTCGAATTAATTGAAAATTGTCATCAAAAAACTGTTTGCTGCTGATACCATAGAGGTGCCTGTACCTCATTTGCGGCTCCACGTCTAACAGTCTGTTTCGAACCATTCACAAGTACGGCACAGTAAACCGCTATCTATGATTTGTAGAGCACGCAGAAGTCGCCAGATGCAACATCTTTCCGCTACACGATCTCGAAGAGACACAAATCAATCTACACTGCATATTGATACTGGCTGCTGAATGTCCTTGCGAAATGTTGCCATAGACAAATTTTCGGGTTATAGGAAGCAAAACTACTGAGGATATGCAACTGCCATTCAACAAGCAACTTTCGCGGTCTTGCGCTAAATGTGAAGAACATCACGTGACAATTTCCGTTGGCAACATGCGGAGTACGCTAAGCTCACTACATTGAGATTCCTGCTGTGTGGAGATTTACAGAACTGGTGTATGGACTATTTCATGTTTTATTTCCGGTTCAAATATTTATTTATTTATTTAAACTGATCACATTATTGACATCGGATGCTCTCTTACGTCGGACCATTATTTCACACATACATCTCTTACATCATAGTTACATAAGAAATTAAAATTTTAATATGACAACTAGTAATAAAGTTAGCACTGGCATTACTTGTACTACTGCAGCACAGCCACCAACAGTGAAAATAGTAATAATAATAATAATAATAATAATAATAATAATAATAATAATGAAGACAATAATTGTGAGATAAATAACAATAATGATAGTGACAGGTATGTGAAGGATTTATAGATCCACACAATAGATGTTTCCTGATATAACGATTTCTGGGAAAAAGGAAATTAACAGAGACTTCATCGGCTAAGAATACTGGAAAATAAGGAAGATCAGCTTGGAAAGATGGATATAGAAGGGTAATGAGTGCGTACAGGAACAACAGCAATCTTATTCTTGCTTTAGTAGATGTGTCATTTTCTGTCTTCTGAAGCTGGAGACGTTATTTAGTTCTCTGATATAATGCTGCAGGTTGTACGAAAGTCGGGTTCTTGCTACTGAGAGGGACTTCGAGAAGGTGGCTGAACGATGGGGTGGGACAGAAAGTATTTTGCTCTGATGGTAACAGGTATTATTGCGTGATGTTCAGACAAGAACGTTAAGGTCGAGGAGAGATGTGAGGGACAGTGTTCACTGATAGGACAGTAGAGAAGACAGAGTGTATGGAAATATCTGTGCTTGTCTGCATGCAACCAGGATAGCTGTGCCTATGAGCGTGAAATGTAATCAAAAAGTCGAACATCATAGATGTAACGACCACAGGCACTCACAGCCAGTTCCAGGCGTCGTGAGCTTTCCTGCGAATGGCCTTTCAGCTTAGCATCCCTGTAATCAAGAACTGGAAGTGTATGTGTTTGTAAAATTTTCTTTGTCAGGTCAAAAGGAAGAGCTTATTATATTTTTGTAGGGCATGGGGAAATCTGATGCCTTCTCGCACGTTACAACTGCGTGCTCAGGCCAGTCTACATTTTCATCTACGAGTACTAATACTCCTAGACGCTTTGCTGAAGGAGAGAAGTTGATATTTGTCCCATTTAGGGTTAGAGATGGTAGGGACTCAGGTATTTCGGGCTAAGCAGCCGGGGCCACTTGGGTATTGGATGCGTTGAGCTTTATACCCGTATCCTGCGCCAATTTTGCTAGTGAACACAGGTAGATATTCAGATTCTCGATAGCTGTCTTCAGGTTTATAGGTTTCGCACTCAGATACAACTGTGGGTCATCAACGTGCATGCTGTATTGGCAATAGGACCAGACTGATGACACATCATTTACGTTCAATGAAAAGAGTATAGGAAGAAATACTGAATCCTGCCTCCATTGTGATTTTATGGCGACGGACATGACGCACTGCTGGCGAGACATCCGACATAAGTTCGTGGTTTGTTGAAAATAAACTAAAGCTAAATCACAGTAGGAATCAATTTTGACTGTTTTTAACACACAATTCAACAAAACCTGACGTTCTAATTACACAGAAGGGGCGTGTAATTAGTGCGACTGAACAGCTCAAATTTCAAGATCTTCAGATAAATAGCAAACTAACGTGGAAAGTCCATGTTCAGGATCTTGTCGAAGGACTTGATATTGCCATTTTTACTACTAGAGCAGTATCCGAAGTGATAATTCGACACGAAAAGTATCTACTTTGCTTCTTTTCATACGCTTATGACTTATTATATTTAGGGGTAACTCTACTCATTCTCAAAGGGTGCTTTTGGCTGAGAAAGGAGCCTTTCGGACAATAAGTGGCGTAAGTTTGCAAACTGCTTGTCATTAGTGATTAGCCTGGATAGTCTGACATCTGCCTTTCAATATGTATATTCTTTAATGTCGTTTCTTGTTGACGGTATCAGCTCATTCCAAAGAATTAACAGCTTTCACTCTGTTAATACTAGGCAGAAATTCATTCTGCATTTGGATCGCTGCTGATTCCATTTTCAGTAAGTTACTACAAGAATTCAAAAATCTTAGCAGTAATCCACGCGCATTCAAATCTATATTGAAGAGTGTCCTCTTGTGACATTCCTTCTATTCTGTTGAAGTGTTCCTTGAAAACCTAAATTAATTATGAGTAGCTACAGAATATGGATTGACATTAAGTTGAAGAAATACGAAAATAATGAGAAGTAGAACAAATGAGAACGGCGAGAAACTTAACATGAGGATTGGTGGTCAAGAAGTAGATGAAATTAAGAAAAAAATGGCTCTGAGCACTATGGGACTCAACTGCTGAGATCATCAGTCCCCTAGAACTTAGAACTAGTTAAACCTAACTAACCTAAGGACATCACAAACATCCATGCCCGAGGCAGGATTCGAACCTGCGACCATAGCGGTCTTGCGGTTCCAGACTGCAGCGCCTTTAACCGCACGGCCACTTCGGCCGGCTGAAATTAAGAAATACTACTACTTAGGCAGCAACATAACTAGTGACGAACGGAGCAAGGAGGACATCAAAAGCAGCCTAGGACTGGCAAAAAGGGCATTCATGAATAAGAGAGGTCTACTAATATAAAAAATAGGTTCTAATTTGAGCTAGAAATTTCTGAGAATGTGTGTTTGGAGCACAGAATTGTATATTACTGACACATGGACTATGGGATAACCGGAACAGAAGAGAATCGAAGCATTTGAGTTGCCTATAGACGAATGTTGAAAATTAGGTGGACAGTAGGGTAAGGAATGAGGAGGTTCTGCGCAGCATCGGAAAGGGACATGCGGAAAACACTGAAAAGGTGAAGAGACAGGGTGATGGGACATCTCTTAAGACATCAGAGAATGCCTTCCATGGTACTAGAGGGAGCTGTAGAGGTTAAAAATTGTGAAGGAAGACAGAGACTGGAATACATCTTGCACATAAATGAGGACACAGGATGCAAGAGGCTGGCACAGAAGAGGAATTCGTGGCGGGCCGCATCAAACTAGTCAGGACACTGACGACTCAACAAAATAAAAAAAGTTTGGCAAGTAAAATGCCATAGTAGACGGTGTCAGAGGTTTTTCTGAAGTCTAAGAAGTGCATGACACTGGCCTCCTGTGCAACGATGGCGAACTTCAGACCTGTTACCTTTTATTGAGGCAGATGTTGTGCTGCAATACGTCCAAAAGTGCTTTTAGTCGCTATAGCATAAGAAGGTTTGGAACCTTTAGAGGTTCACTCGTATTTGCGAGGCTTAACTCGCGCCTGAGTGTTGACGGGATGCCCTCAGCTGTTTTGGCGACAGAGGGGGGCCGGCTCCCTCTCGAGGGACGGCCGCCTCAGCTCGTTAACAGTTTAATTAAGGCGGCGCCGTAATGAGTGGCGCGGCTGACGCCTGACGGCGGACGGCTGTGCCACTTGACTCCGCCGCTGCCGGCGCCTCCACCCCCACCGCCCCCGCCAGCTCACTCGGGCCAGTTGTCCGCCGCCGACAAGTGCCGGAGATGGCTCTTCCTGGAGGTGGAGGGCACCTGAGCATTCAAGCTGCAACTCGTGCTCCGGCCTTTTTCGGGGCTCTTTAAAAAAGGAGTGAGACATTTTGATGTAAAACACTAAGGAAAGATTGAGTGCAATAGAATTGTGGTAGAGGTGTAGATTTTTAAGCGCATACTGTGGTATCTGAAAGACGCTGAAGCGTATCAGACGAGCTGCCCTAGCGCTGTGGCTCAGTGCTCATGGAGAAGTGCGGTCTGAAATTCTCTCCAGCCATCCACACTCAAGTTTTCCTTAATTTCGCTGCATAGGGGGAGGTCGGATAGTACCAGACACATAAGCTCTTTTTAATATATATTGCTATGAGCACTATGCAACTTAACTTCTGAGGTCATCAGTCGCCTAGAACTTAGAACTAATTAAACCTAACTAACCTAAGGACATCACACACGTCCATGCCCGAGACAGGATTCGAACATGCGACCTGCGACCGTAGCGCCTAGAACCGCACGGCCACTCCGGCCGGCTATATATATATATATATATATATATATATATATATATATGTGTGTGTGTGTGTGTGTGTGTATATATATATATATATATATATATATATAGGGTGTTTCAAAAATGACCGGTATATTTGAAACGGCAATAAAAACTAAACGAGCAGCGATAGAAATACACCGTTTGTTGCTATATGCTTGGGACAACAGTACATTTTCAGGCGGACAAACTTTCGAAATTACAGTAGTTACAATTTTCAACAACAGATGGCGCTGCAAGTGATGTGAAAGATATAGAAGACAACGCAGTCTGTGGGTGCGCCATTCTGTACGTCGTCTTTCTGCTGTAAGCGTATGCTGTTCACAACGTGCAAGTGTGCCGTAGACAACATGGTTTATTCCTTAGAACAGAGGATTTTTCTGGTGTTGGAATTCCACCGCCTAGAACACAGTGTTGTTGCAACAAGACGAAGTTTTCAACGGAGGTTTAATGTAACCAAAGGACCGAAAAGCGATACAATAAAGGATCTGTTTGAAAAATTTCAACGGACTGGGAACGTGACAGATGAACGTGCTGAAAAGGTAGGGCGACCGCGTACGGCAACCACAGAGAGCAACGCGCAGCTAGTGCAGCAGGTGATCCAACAGCGGCCTCGGGTTTCCGTTGGCCGTGTTGCAGCTGCGGTCCAAATGACGCCAACGTCCATGTATCGTCTCATGCGCCAGAGTTTACACCTCTATCCATACATAATTCAAAGGCGGCAACCCCTCAACGCCGCTACCATTGCTGCACGAGAGACATTCGCTAACGATATAGTGCACAGGATTGATGACGGCGATATGCATGTGGGCAGCATTTGGTTTACTGACGAAGCTTATTTTTACCTGAACGGCTTCGTCAATAAACAGAACTGGCGCATATGCGGAACCGAAAAGCCCCATGTTGCAGTCCCATCGTCCCTGCATCCTCAAAAAGTACTGGTCTGGGCCGCCATTTCTTCCAAAGGAATCATTGGCCCATTTTTCAGATCCGAAACGATTACTGCATCACGCTATCTGGACATTCTTCGTGAATTTGTGGCGGTACAAACTGCCTTAGACGACACTGCGAACACCTCGTGGTTTATGCAAGATGGTGCCCGGCCACATCGCACGGCCGACGTCTTTAATTTCCTGAATGAATATTTCGATGATCGTGTGATTGCTTTGGGCTATCCGAAACATACAGGAGGCGGCGTGGATTGGCCTCCCTATTCGCCAGACATGAACCCCTGTGACTTCTTTCTGTGGGGACACTTGAAAGACCAGGTGTACCGCCAGAATCCAGAAACAATTGAACAGCTGAAGCAGTACATCTCATCTTTATGTGAAGCCATTCCGCCAGACACGCTGTCAAAGGTTTCGGGTAATTTCATTCAGAGACTACGCCATATTGTTGGTACGCATGGTGGATATGTGGAAAATATCGTACTATAGAGTTTCCCAGACCGCAGCGCCTTCTGTTGTTGAAAATTGTAACTACTGTAATTTCGAAAGTTTGTCTGCCTGAAAATGTACTGTTGTCCCAAGCATATTGCAACAAACGGTGTATTTCTATCGCTGCTCGTTTAGTTTTTATTGCCGTTTCAAATATACCGGTCATTTTTGAAACACCCTGTATATATATATATATATATATATATATATATATAATCTAAAGGTTTTATTGCAACATTCTTCACACTAAACAATAGCAAGATACATATTTAATATTATTATAAAGCTTTAATAACATAAGAATCAATCCTCCCCATTGTATTGTATTGAACCGGGGACCTAAAAACGACGGAGAAGCTTCGTTCCACTGCCGTAGCCCTAAGTGGTTCACAATCTCACAACACGCCACAGCAGTCCACCCGCCCCACACCGAACCCAGGGTTATTGCGCGGTTCGTCCCCCCTGGAGGAACCTACCTCCCCTCCCTCCCCCCCCCCCCCCCCCCCCACGGGAATGTCTCATACCAGTCGAGTGTAGCTCCAGATGTTTCCGTGGTTTTCGTGGTAGAGTAATGATGGTGTACGCGTACGTGGAGATAGTGTTTGCGCAGCAATCGCTGACATAGTATAACTGAGGCGGAATAAGGGGAACCTGTCAGCATTCGCCGAGGCACATGGAAAACTGCCTGAAAAACCACCCACAGGCTGACCGACATCCAGACCTTCAACACTAATCCTCCGGGCGTATTCGCGCCGGGGACGGGACGCCTTCCCGCTCGGGAACCAGCGGGTTAGACTGCGCAGCTAGCCAGGTGGGCACCCTCCCCATACTTTTCACACAGTTTGCTGTAAACTGCTCATTTCTTGTTGATTATATTCGTTCACGACAAGCTTGTGCCACTATCAGTGTTCTTGTTGACATTACATTTATACATAATTTTATTCTACTTCTATGTAAGAGTACTACGTGTATTTTTCTTATATTATGATTACGTGTAGATGGAGGGACGTTCATAGATCATCTTGAAACGTAAGTTCTTTTATATACTATGTTGTTAACATAGTCAGGTATTCACTTTCTAAAGAAGAAACATAGTGAAATTTCGTGTTACGTTTTGATAGCTGTAAAATGACAGATCGTTCCAACGATGTTTACGTTTTCAAATAAATTATATCTCGGGTAGTCAACAATGTTTTTTGTCAGAGACATCGTGCATTGTATAGATGTACAGTCTCAGTGTTCTCTATTACTTTGTTGTTTATACTGTTGTGTTTATCTCTTTTCTTTACATAATGTTTCAGTAATGTTCTGTAGATAAGTTTCGTGTTTGAAGCTCGTCTACTCGTTTAGGATGTCATTGAGATATCTATTTGTGTGTACATAAATTTTCAGCTCTTCCAAAATGTTTGTGGTTTGACCTTTAGGTATCCTGTGTAGAATTTCCATAGTGTTCTCGATTATGTTCGCTCTATGATTAAGTGCAGGTAAAAAATTGACTGGTTGCTTTCGCAGTCTTTCATTTGCTCTATAAATCTGATACGAAAACTTCGTCTGTTTGTCCGATGCAAAAACTGTTACAGACGTCGAACAGACTAGTATCAGAAATAATAGGGATATCGCTATTTCCTAACAGTGTTTCCGGTGAAGATGCCGACTGCGGCAAGCAAAAATTCTTAACGCAGGTTGCCTCCACCGAATCATGACGCTGAGGAGGAAAAGGCATTCGGATCATTCTGAAGTACGCCTGCTCGCGTTGTTCACGACAACACGACTGTCATGCGCATACCGAATCGATGGGTCCAGGAGGGTCACACAAATGCTATCTAGCGTCTAAGACAACAGATGTATTGCTCGCGCAGCTGTCCACGGTCATACAGCCAGCAAGAAAATGTATCCGCATTGAGAGTGGGACGTCCGGGGTATCGTGGACTGTCAATACGGCGACCATTGTTGCGGCTTCTCTGGATGGAGCAGCAGGTGTACCGACCGTAGAGCGCTCAATAACACTGATCACTTCAGTGACACCATGTCGTATTTTCAGATGAGTACTGGTTTTGTGTACAGCATCACGGTGGACGTTGCCAAATCCATTCGCCATCGTCATAACAGCCCTGCTCGTGGCATACATAAAATGATCACCTCCAGTTTGTGTAGCTGGTATCTTGAACATCAGCCGTTATACTTCTGACCTGTTATGGTTGGTGTGTGCTCCCTGTTTTTGTGGTCTCAGTGACGTTATTTCTCTACAAGACACAATATTTCTGCGCTCTCCTAGTGCTTATCAAAACACCAGGTTTCTGGCTGTTGCTCCGGCCAGTACATCCTCAACATCTCTCACCTGTTGGAAATATGTGGTGATAGGTTGCTGAAAGATTGATACGACTGAGGAACTCTAGCAAAGAGATGAGGCACCATATAATGACGTACCTGTATCATGTGATTCAAGCTCAGTTCGACTCTGGTCCTACCCAGGATTGAACCATTGTTGTTCCTAGAGGTTGCAGCTCTGTGTACTGAATTTCCCACCCCATATATCCCAATTCCCTTCAAATTTTATCGTGTATTCATCCTACTAAACTGAATAAGTATAATAAGTTAATTTGCAGAGGACTGTACGAACTTACCTTCACCAATCTGATTTATATTGTCAGGGTGGTAGGTCACGACTAGGGCTTCAACATATATACGTAAACAGGAAGATGTAGCTCTCAACCGTTTTGCGAAAATCGTGTCTGAAAATTTTTGGCGTGCTTAGGAACCTTACCGGTCCGCCACGGCTCTGCAGTACAGGGCAAATCATTGAAAGCACTTAAATCTCAAACCAGAAGAACAGTTTCTTAAGAAATTTAAAAGCACAAAAAAGCAACCACAGCTGAACTCACAACTGCAGTCCTCTTCACAGAAGTTTTGACGTTTCTCATTCAGTTTCAGACTGTACCAGGAAACGTTTTCCTATTTCTTTACTTTAGTACAGTGCATAGTCGTATTTGCAGAAACTTGTTTCCTTTCCTGGTATAGGTCTACTATACAGTCTGACAGAATCTTCATTTGCGTAATATTTAGGATGTCCCGGACATAGACTGAAAAACTGACATATATCTCATTCGCGTTAGTTCTGTCTCAGGAACTTCACTAGGGCGCGATTTCTACCCGCCAGAGCGCACAAAAGTGTACATGGTGTATTCCAGTACCGACTTGTTGAGTACACTTGAAGAAAGACTGTCTGCATTGCTCCGAATATTCCCGAGTTTATTTAATTTTGCTGTTGTGCCAAAAATTATGCGGAAGTAATGTATTTCTTGTCTTGACACACAAGCTGAGCGATCTACGGTCTTCCGTTGATATAAAACAAATCAGTACCGTCCGCACAGGCCTTGAGGCCCAACGGTACCGACCGGCCGCCGTGTCATCCTCAGACCATAGGGGTCACACGATGCGGCATGTGGTCAGCACACCGCCCTCCCGGCCGTTGCCAGTTTTCGTGGTCGGTGCCGCTACTTCTCAATCAAGTAGCTCCTAAGTTGGCCTCCTATTTGCCAACAGCACTAGGCAGACCTGCAAAGTGACCGATCAAGTACTAGCCAAGCCCGACAGTGCTTTAACTTCGGTAATCTAGAGGGAACCGGTGTTTCCACTGTGGCAAGGCCTTTGGCCCTTTGACACAAAACCGCTGGCTTTAAGCCCACTGTTACACAGGTTCACTAAAACACTTTTTTTTCCTTTTGAGAGAGATACACAGTCCTCCTCAGGTTGAACATTGCACCTCTTATATTTAGCGACAATGGATTCATGGAGAAAATGCTGACGTATTCTTTCAGTTTTTTTAAGTTTCACAAACTGTGTAATTCAGATATATAGCTTATTGTGGAAGGATTAATAGCATTATGAACTCGAGCAATGCATATCAAATACTGCGTCCGATATGACGCTGGTTTCACGCAGAAAATTCTGTAAGCACGTAGCGCCTCTTTGTGTTATAGAATTAGACTTTCCACTATTGTCACATGTTATATGTTTTCCAGATTTTTTAATACTAATAAATAGTTAATATCCATTTCAAAAGTATTCCAGTGGATAATTTTCAGTATGGTTCGTATTATTTGCCGAGTGAGGTGGCGCAGTAATAAGATACTGGGCTAGTCTTCCGAAGGACGCCGGTTCAAATCCCCGTCCGACTATCAAGGTTTAGGCTTTCCATGGGTTCCCTA
Organism: Schistocerca piceifrons; assembly: GCF_021461385.2. Taxonomy (NCBI): domain Eukaryota; kingdom Metazoa; phylum Arthropoda; class Insecta; order Orthoptera; family Acrididae; genus Schistocerca; species Schistocerca piceifrons. The sequence continues at coordinate 528,876,906 of NC_060141.1, read as the reverse complement.
AGTCATTTAAGACAAATATTTGGATGGTTTATTTGAAAAGGATATAACCAGTTTCCTTCCCCGAAGCAAGCTTTTCCTTAATCACTAATGACCCAGTCGTCGACGGGATGTTAAACCCTAACCTTCCTTCTGTGACCTTTTTTTTTAGATTTTTCTTTTTTTTCGAAGCATGTGTATTAATCGTGAATGCTCTTACACTCATTTCCTTTATGCACATGCAGCTGAAAATATATCTTATACTACACTTTTTTTCTCAGCAGAACCCATAGACAATTCTGGGAGATTAAAATTTATTCTTTTTGTTGCAGGATATTCTACGTCTCTCACGACTCGCAGGATCTCAAGATCTTCAGCTACATTGCCCGGGAGGGTTCTAGCAACGTATTTAAGTGCAATGTCTTCAAGTCCAACAAGAAAGTGAGTACTGATCTGTTTACTACACACAGATGACATGTAATACAGCTCTGAATATGAAGTGGAGACTTCAGTGCAAAACTATTAAGATCTGAAGTGTCATATAACGGCAGAGGCTGTGGGATAGCCATTCACTGTATAATTAAATACAACAACAAACATACTGTGAAGTGAATACCGAATAAATTGACATCCATTTACGGTAGTGAGCTGTATTTCCAATTTTTTCCAAAAAATCTACTACAAATGAAAAATTATCTCAAAGGGTATTTATAAACATACGAACGGTAGTTTGTCTTTCCAAAATGTCCCACAGTACGATCCCACAGTACGATGATTGTTTTTATCTTGTATAATTTATCTCTCAGACGGGAAAAACAATCACTGTGTGCACATTTGTATCGTAGCCACGTAAATCGTTCTTGTATTACGCCTGAAATATAAACGTTTAGAAAATATTTATATGAAACAGGTTAACATTTCACGTTCTTTGTTGTAGTGACTATAACTTCACATCAAAAAGCGTCTCTTTTGCTGTATGCGGTTGTTTCGCGACTGTGTTTTCTTTTCCTAATTTTTCTCCTGAACCATCCCGTCTACTGGAAATAAATTGCTGACTGATTATTAATCGTAATTGTCGATGTCCACTTAGGTATATTAGTTGAACAACGTTTTTCTAAGCTGACAGAATTAGGTTGCATTGTTGAGATTTTTTTACTGATGTTTTACGGTGTAGGGACATGGGTCGCAATGAGCTGTCTGTATGTTATTTTCTATTCGTTTGTGTCGAATCAGTTGTCCAGTGGATATCAATATCGAAAATTAGTTGTCCAAACTGAATTGAAGTAACATTATATTACAGTGTGATGTTTGAACATATTCGTGGTTTTCTTCTTGTCGATGCTTCGTTTTGGCTTTATATTTCACGAACATAATTAGTATTTCATCTGCACTTTATCACTGACTGATAAAGTACTTTTTACATCGTAAAAAGAAACTTTGTCCGTCTTTCTGAAAACACAGCTAATTAATTTACTAGACAGAGTCGTCGGGCGAACCTTGTTTCAAAATCTGCGGACTTCGTCACTCATAATGTCAACGACAGTTTCACAAATATTTCAGTTCTTCTGTATTTCGCACAGTTAATCAGCAGACGTCTTCAAGATTTTAAATGCGCATATTCTTTACAAAGTTCGAGGGAAACAGCAGTGCGAGTATTAATTAGCCACCACGCCGTTTAAATTAGTTCCCGGTTCCGGAAAGCTATAAACTGAGTTTGCGGAACTCGCCAAGACATTATTTCCGAGAGGTAGCTTTCATTCAGTCTGTTACTTTATTACCAAAGTTTAAGTGGAAATCAAGTTTCGTCAGTACCAGAGCAAAAGTCTTCCGTTTTCGTGTGCTTTTTACGGCCCTTCTGGGCGTTTCATTTAACCTTATTCAAGTCAGCAGGCTGTTCCGTAACGGCATAGAACAGAATTCTGAATACTCAACAAATTTGACACGAAACCTGTTGCTGTCAACTTATATGTTCTCCTTTTGTGTGTCTTTAAGTGACCCGGCTGGAAACTTGAGATTAAGTGGAAAACTAAATAAGAGTTACGTCTTGCGCAGACTGGCGAACGTATCTGTACCAATATGATGCACATTCCAAAATGGGAACCAGGTCAATCACGTCTTTGATTGCCAGTGATAGACGAAAGTTTCAGAACTGTGGAAACAATTCAGTTCTATAAAATGTTGCTATCCTATTCAATTTGCATCACATATAAACTAAGAAAGAAACATGTGACTGTCAAGCTGCTACCACTCCTACAGCCTGCCTTAATTGAAAACCACTATTTTATTTCTTCTTTAAATACCTGCTTAGTTAACAGTTTGGTGACGTATATTGCTTACTGCCAATAGGGTTGTCAACTATTTACATACAACTCTTGAAAAGCGAATATCAGATAAAAGCACTGCCGTATGAATTTGTTATGGAGCACAATGTTCGTTTTGTATCCAGACTATACACTACTCATTCTTCCTTCCATTATTCCATTAATATTCAAGACCTGTAGCTTTCCAATGCTGAATAGTTTCTGACTGAAATTATTTTCGTGAAATGCTATGCTTCAAAAATCTTAGCAGTAATGATCCTCCACCTTGTGTGAATCTGTGAACTGAATATAAGAAATGTCATGCTCAACATACAGGGTCTTCCTCATATTCACTCATGGGCCCTGATTACATCCAAAACTCTTCGCAAAGCGAATCACGATTACACAGTTGTGATTTCACCATTTTTATCTTAACTCCGTACTTCGAGGATCTATCTATTACAATCCAATCTCGTCTTATTTTAATATTTACGTTTCCAATGACATTGTTTCTAGGGACCTGTTTGTGTTATTTTAACCAAATGCTGCGTACTTTTTAATGTAACAGATATTTTGTCTTAACCTAATAGCTATTTTGTCGAAAACTGACTTGGTGAGACTTAAACTCTGTGAAAATATAGATTCTAATTGAATCATTTTAATTCATTTTCGGAGTGAATTATGGTAAATTAGCGGTGATATTTGTTCTTAATACATAGCACTAAGTGTTGTTTTACTTTATTGTGAGAATTAACCTGCATTTAATGTAATTGGCTGACGGTTGCGTACTTCCAGTATGTCCACTTGAGTGTGGAATGAAAAAAGTTCAGCGAGAAAATGCATGTTGTTATGGAAGAAGATTTTCTATATATTCCTGCCTCTCACTCCTTGCGTGTAAAATAGTAAACTGTCGGGTATACAGGACCGGGTACTCTAGCATTCCTTTTGTGAACATTTATTCCAGATTCGTATCCGCATATTTTAGGTATTTAAACTCGTGCGTGGTTGTTTATTGTCATCCAAGAGCGCGATGCGAGGTACTAAAACATATTGGCTTCTCTCCAAAGTACCTTGGTGCCGATGATGCAGTGTTCTGAGCCTGTAGTTCATTGGATTCACAATCTCTCCACTAATTCTAGGGTAACTCCCGTGATGAACGTTTTGAGCGACCTTGTGCAATAATCCTATAGTGGTACCATAAGCTTCGGTTTTCGCATGCGTTCGCTCCCACTGCAGACAAACAAAGCTTTGATCCCAAGGGCAGCAGCATGGAAAAGCTTGAAACCTAGTTCAGCTGCGGTGATGACTCTATGGTATTTCCCAGATACGTGTCTGACAGGTCCCTGTGCAGACAATAAACATACTTGCATGTCAGTAACCAATGAGATCACACCAACGCTCTCTTCTTCTTTGTTACAATCACCACTTATAGAATATTTTCTACTTCTCAACCTTCTGTAACTGCTATAAAATTCAAATCTCTTTCATTATGCATCCATTAGCGTGTGTTGCATAATCAGTCTCGTAGATTTTTGCCTCTTATGCAAAGTAGTGCGTTTAAATGTAATCACGCCCGGTGAATTAATCACTAGTTATAACTCTTATCTTATTTCTCCCCTTCGCTGTTTTAGAGCAGTTTTCTTTTTTGACATCATAAATTTGACATTATAATGAATTTGCTAAATTGAGTAAATAATTTCAGATCCTTTGTAAAAAAAAGCTTCCGAAGGATTAATTCCAGTGACCAAGAAACAAATCAGTATGGCGTTTTGGTTACAAATTAAATGAAATTATTATTTTATTAGCTAATGGATACGTTTCTGTTGAAACGTGATAATGGAAGAAGGCGTAAGGGTAAAGATTGTAGAGGGACACTAAGCAATGAATACAGTAAATAGGTTCAGTGGATATGGGTTGCGATAATTTTTCGGATATAATGATGCATGTGCAGGATAGACTACCACAGAGAGCTGATCAAACCAGTTTATGCACGGAAGACGACGATGGCGACAACAGTAACAACACAACAACAACGACAAAGACAATGACTACACATAATCTCCTTATATTCCTTGCCTACTTTATGCTTATGTAAAGGAAAGCCAGTACACCAATGAAAGAAGTAATGTTTCAGCAATATTTTTATTACGCGTGTAACAGAAGACGTGATAAAACTCGATCTTATTCAGCGTCGATTAACGTATTCATAACTGCTTACTGCAGAAGGATGCAGTGGTCTTAACGAATCATTGGTATCAAAATTGTCGAAAATTTAAAATTATTTAATTGAGAACAAGACGATGTTACACGAGTAATGTATTGTTCTTTGGTTATAAGTAAAAAATTTGCAAACCACTGAATTTAGTTTTTTTATATACATAACTTTTTTGTTGCTTCGTTTTTCTTGGGAAAATGGGAAGCGACAAAGTCTAAATTCATAATCAGCACCTGAGAAACATGTAAATGAGTAAATTTTGCAAACTTGTATCAAGGTTTCCTTGACTATTGTACGAGCGCCCGCGTGTTCTCACAGCTGATGTGCCATGGCGGCTTTTGTAGTACACGGAGCCACCGCTGAGAGGCAGCACTTACTGGTTACGAGAGCCGCCCATTCAATGGCGAGCGGCTGGTAAACACGTGTGTGACCGTGTCTACCGGTGTATTTTGCAAGTCACCGTGACTGTACTTGTACCGAAAATAGCTATTCTATCGATGTGTCTACCAATCCAGACTGGGCAAAAAATGTCACGTTCATGGATTTTCCCTCTTTCAAGATGAGCAGGAGAATTATTCGGGAAGTAGAGATATAAATGCAATAACAATATAAGATTATTCCTCCGGTTGGCGGCTGTGCAACATTTTTATACTGTCTGCATGGTGTATCACAAATTACCGCCTATTTTGTACCATTGCTGTATTCAAACTCGAAGAGAAGAAGAGCTATGTTTCAACCGATTTTGCCGCGGTGGCCGTGCGGTTTATAGGCACTTCAGTCCGGAACCGCGTGACTGCTACGGTCGCAGGTTCGAATCCTGCCTCAGGCATGGATGTGTGTGATGTTCTTAGGTTAGTTAGGTTTAAGTAGTTCTAAGTTCTAGGGGACTGATGACCTCAGATGTTGAGTCCCATAGTGCTCAGAGCCATTTGAACCGCGTCCGAATTTGTACACGGACGTGGATTCGACAGTTGAAATTCCTCTCAACTCCTTTGTATAGTGGGAATAGTGCAAAGATTTTCAAGAGCAAGAAGGTGATATTCATGCGGAAAGGAAGAGTGGAGCGTCAGTAGTGCTCATTGATTGTCTATGTAAAGGATTAGTAAATACAGTATATTTATGTGTATGATATAACAGGGGAACGTTGCTAGCGAAAATTGAGGCAACTTCTTGATCGATTTACTTAAAAATTTTACACGATGCTCTAATTAAGGTTCGGAAGGACGTAGGGGTCCATATTTTCTTGATATATGTGGTGTATGAGTAAGTATATATCTACTAAAAACGGAAAAATGTTTCTGCAAAAATCTCGATAAGTCCTTACTCGGCTTTAATGAAAATATTTTGCGATGTTCTCATTAAAGTTGATAGGAGCATAGCCTACACATTTCTGGAAAGGTTATTAGCAACTATCCCGCAAAGGTCCTGACCAGTGTATTTGTTCTGGAAAGGTTATTAGCAACTATCCCGCAAAGTTCCAAATCAGTGTATTTGAAATATTTAAACAGGGTTAGTTTCCTAAACAATAATGCACAGGTGTTCTGTTAAAACTGACTGCGAGAAAGAAAGTGCGCTATGTCGTGCTGTGACAATATGTGTTTTTACTTTCATTCCCGCAGCCATTTTTAACTACAATGTTTGGGCATTTAGACATTAGGCAAATTGTTTCTCCCATATATATTCTTTTTTGAACAAAAATGGTATCCATAACTATGTACTGTTTTGATTTCTTCCTCGCAGAAGGTTTTAATGCAAAACATAGAAGTTGTTTTTATGGCTTACCGGCTTATAATTAGAATGCTACCACGGAGCCCGCATCTCGTGGTCGTGCGGTAGCGTTCTCGCTTCCCACGCCCGGGTTCCCGGGTTCGATTCCCGGCGGGGTCAGGGATTTTCTCTGCCTCGTGATGGCTGGGTGTTGTTTGATGTCCTTAGGTTAGTTAGGTTTAAGTAGTTCTAAGTTCTAGGGGACTGATGACCATAGAAGTTAAGTCCCATAGTGCTCAGAGCCATTTGAACTATTTTTGCTACCACGGAATCTGAATAGTCGGAAACTTTGTTATTCTACCCGTCACATTAAAACTTTCAAAATGACGTCAATGAAGCTACTATCGTCACAGATGCAGCAGCAACGGAGGTTTGCCATTCCCCGTATTCGATTAACCCATTCATTTTAAGTGACTTTAATTCCCAATCTAGGATTCATAGGCAACAACAATCAACAAATCACAAGTTCAGAGAGAGGGTAGAAGGCGAAATGGATGAACGCGGAAGAGGAAATAGATACAGGGAAGGGGAAGGAAAAAATGGACTGAGAGAAGGGGAGAATTCCCACAAATATTTAGCAACTGCGAAGCATTGCCTAATGTTTCATCAGTTTTCGGACACTACTATATAACTATTACCTATATTTCGGCTGAAAATATTGCACCTATTGTTAAGGTTAGTCAGTGACTAAATTCATTATCATGCATTTCCTGACACGCCTAGAATATGTGAGGTCACAAATTACAACGAAATTCGAAACGCACACGTCACAGATCACGTAGCCAGCAGAACAGCGCAACAGTCGTAGATGGAATTTACGTGGTTGGACAAAAAATCAATTGTAGATGACAGCATACAGAAGAAAAAACAAGCACAGAACTGTTTGGCAGAAGCTGTGAACGGTGATTGTGAAACCAGTGAATTCTGGCTATCTGTAAAGAAATTCTCCACATAGAACGAGGAAAGGATCTGTGATCCAAATACATCCATGAGCCAAAATACTATGCCCACCCGTATAACAGCGTGTTGGTCCACTCTTCAAACACAGCACAGGAGCGATTCCGCTTGACATGGATACTAAAAGTCCTTGATGGGTTTTCAAAAGTATGGAGCACTAGATGTCTACCACATGTCACTAAATTCCCGAAAATTGTTGGATGGTGGTTTGAGGCACGAAGGTGAGGTCAGATTTATGTTCCATTGGTTATCGATCAGCGTCATTTGCTGGCTAAGATGTTTTTGTGAGTTTACTATCAAGTTCCTGAAACAACTGCAGCACGCTTCTGGCCCTGAGTAGCGGGAATTTATCCCGCCGGAAAATGTCATCGCCATCAGAGAATATTGCAACCATGAAGGAATGCAAGTGGTCAGCAATAATGTTCACGTAGTTCATTGTTGTCACGGTGTCTTCGGGTACTAACATAGATCCCATAGAAGCCCAAGTCAATATACCCCTACCACATATCCCATAGAAGCCCAAGTCAATGTACCCCATAGCATGACCTGCACGTATGGCGCGGTGCATTTCGTGCAACCATTCGTCTGGATGACAACGTGTAAGATCCCAACCATTGACCTGGTGTAACAAGATATAGGATTCATTCCGCAGGCGACACGTTTCTATTGGTTGACGGTGAAAACTTAGTGATGCTGTGCCTACTACAATCGTACATGACGATGTCGTTGGGTCATCACGGGAACACATAGGGGTAGTGTGATGTGATGTCCATGGCCAACAACGGCCTTTGAACGGTGTGCTCCAAAATATCTGTACTCTGTCGTCAGATCTGACACAGACTGCTGCCTTTCCTGGATTACACAGTGGGGCATCTTCCGACCTCTACGTTCTGTGATGGGACGTGAACGACCAGTACCATACGGCCTACACGTTATTCCACCAGCCTGCAACCACATTCCATAGGTGCTTACAGCAGTAGTACACAAACAGCCGACCAGCTTCACAATTTCAGAGATTTTTATTTCAACACACAGCGCCACTACAATGTGCCCTTTGTCAAAACCGATCAGTCTATTTCCGCATCTGACGACCTTATAGTCGCTATAATGATTGCCCACTTGTCTCTGTTCCGCTTACATTTTTCATTACTGCGTCTAGTGCCCGAAACACCACCAAGAGGCATTCAACATTGCGGTTGGCGGTGGTCACAATGACCTGGCTCGTCAGTGTAGTTATATGGCTCTGATCCGCAGTTATCTTAATGAGGTAGGAAGGTGAAGTAACATTCTGCGTCGATCTTTCTATGTGTCAAATAGGTTGTCCATCTTTTCTACGTAAGCGCATCTTGACGGCGGAACAGTGGCAATGCTTTATGTTCAGAAAGTACTAGCGTCTGGAATTGTTCTGGAGATTACGAAGTGCATCTCTTTCAGTCATCATATTCCAATGAACTAATCACCATTAATTCCATTATTCAGTGAATCGATGTAAATCCTGATGACTAGGTAAACCATGGTCTTTCGCCAAACACGTTTTCTCAGTTGTACTGTTTTCACATCCTCCATGTTACAATCTCAGCGTGTAGTAGTAGTAAATGAAATGATAGTGTGGCTTTGATGGCCGGGAGGCCCCATCCGGAGCAGTTCGGCCCCCGAGTTGTAAGTCTTACATTGGGCGACTTGCGTGTGGGTGATGATGAGAGGGTGATGAGGACAACACAGCATCCAGCCCACGAGTGAGAAAATCTCCAACCGGCCGGGATTGGAACTCGGGCCCGTTGCAGGATAGGAAAACATGTTGCCACTCAGCTTAGCAGGAGGACTCCAGATTGTAGTTTTCGGAACTAATATAAAATTTGACTCGAGACTAGAGGCGTGTCTAATATCGTACGTACCTGTGACTATTATTTACGGTAAGCAACAGATCTGATTTGGAATCCCAGTCTGATAAGAGTTTCGATTCTCACAATATATTCTTCGCAGTTACTTTCGCCAAGCATTAAGGATGTAACACCATGATGAAGCAACAGGCGACTATATAAAACAATGTTACTCGCTCCGTCAGAGAAAGTTTGCAGAGAAAAAGTCGATATTTAATTGACTGTTCAAGAAAGTTATCATATTGGTGTCCGTTATAAAAGTTACAGGTAAGTGAGAAAGACTTCTCAAGAATTTTAAATATATTTAGTAGTCAGTTTAGTGAGGGAATACTTACAGGGTACTAACTAAATAAACCATAGAACTTCTCATTAATCAAAAAAAAAAAAAAAATAAAATGGCTCTGAGCACCATGGGACTTAACATCTTAGGTCATCAGTTTCCTAGAACTTAGAACTACTTAAACCTAACTAATCTAAGGACATCACACACATTCATGCCCGAGGCAGGATTCGAACCTGCGACCGTAGCAGTCCCGCGGTTCCGGACTGCAGCGCCTAGAACCGCACGGCCACCGCGTAATCAAGAGAAGTGAGTGTATGTAGCAAGGAGAAGGGCACCGATGATCGTAATTTGTTAACATCCCACCCCCTCCCACATACACATACTATTTATTTATTTATTTATTTATTATTTTAACAGCTATTTAGCTCCAAGGAAATAAATACCTGCTATTTATGCCTTATGGATGGAGGAAACGAAGTTGAAATCAAACAGAATTTTCGTTAAAAAGCATAAAAGTAATTATACAAAAATTATCTCAGTAATCCGGGTGCTGTTTCCAATGATTGGACGTTTAATGCTACACAGTACCCGTGACAATACTGGGTGATCAAAAAGTCAGTATAAATTTGAAAACTGAATAAATCACGGAATAATGTAGATAGAGAGGTACAAATTGACACACGTGCTTGGAATTACATGTGATTTTATTAGAACAAAAAAATACAAACGTTCAAAAAATGTCTGACAGATGGCGCATCATCTGATCAGAATAGCAATAATTAGCATAACAAAGTAAGACAAAGCTAAGATGATGTTCTTTACAGTCCACCATCATTCCTCAACAATAGCTGTAGTCGAGGAATAATTTTGTAAACAGCACTGTAAAGCATGTCTGGAGTTATGGTGAGGCATTGGTGTCGGATGTTGTATTTCAGCATCCCTGCAGATGTCGGTCGATCACGATACACTTGCGACTTCAGGTAACCCCAAAGCTAATAATCGGACGGACAGGTCTGGGGACCTGGGAGGCCAAGCATGACGAAAGTGGCGGCTGAGCACACGATCGTCACCAAACGACACGCGCATGCCGCGACAGCGTGGACGTGAACCGTATGTGCAGTTGACGGACTTTGAGCGAGGGCGTATAGTGGGCATGCGGGAGGCCGGGTGGACGTACCGCCGAATTGCTCAACACGTGGGGCGTGAGGTCTCCACAGTACATCGATGTTGTCGCCAGTGGTCGGCGGAAGGTGCACGTGCCCGTCGACCTGGGACCGGACCGCAGCGACGCACGGATGCACGCCAAGACCGTAGGATCCTACGCAGTGCCGTAGGGGACCGCACCGCCACTTCCCAGCAAATTAGGGACACTGTTGCTCCTGGGGTATCGGCGAGGACCATTCGCAACCGTCTCCATGAAGCTGGGCTACGGTCCCGCACACCGTTAGGCCGTCTTCCGCTCACGCCCCAACATCGTGCAGCCCGCCTCCAGTGGTGTCGCGACAGGCGTGAATGGAGGGACGAATGGAGACGTGTCGTCTTCAGCGATGAGAGTCGCTTCTGCCTTGGTGCCAATGATGGTGGTATGCGTGTTTGGCGCCGTGCAGGTGAGCGCCACAATCAGGACTGCATACGACCGAGGCACACAGGGCCAACACCCGTCATCATGGTGTGGGGAGCGATCTCCTACACTGGCCGTACACCACTGGTGATCGTCGAGGGGACACTGAATAGTGCACGGAGCATCCAAACCGTCAACGAACACATCGTTCTACCATTCCTAGACTGGGGGACTGATGACCTTCGCTGTTTAGTCCCCCTTAAACATCCCAACAACCACCACCACCATTCCTAGACCGGCAAGGGAACTTGCTGTTCCAACAGGACAATGCACGTCCGCATGTATCCCGTGCCACCCAACGTGCTCTATAAGGTGTAAGTCAACTACCCTGGCCAGCAAGATCTCCGGATCTGTCCCCCATTGAGCATGTTTGGGACTGGATGAAGCATCGTCTCACGCGGTCTGCACGTCCAGCACGAACGCTGGTCCAACTGAGGCGCCAGGTGGAAATGGCATGGCAAGCCGTTCCACAGGACTACATCCAGCATCTCTACGATCGTCTCCATGGGAGAATAGCAGCCTGCATTGCTGCGAAAGGTGGATATACACTGTACTAGTGCCGACATTGTGCATGCTCTGTTGCCTGTGTCTATGTGCCTGTGGTTCTGTCAGTGTGATCATGTGATGTATCTGACCCCAGGAATGTGTCAATAATGTTTCCCCTTCCTGGGACAATGAATTCACGGTGTTCTTATTTCAATTTCCAGGAGTGTATTATTCACAAACTCGGTTCCTTCTGCCCATTGACAGATTGCCTGATAATCTGACTGAAAATAACAGGGGTGGGTCTCGAACAGTTATTTCTATCATTCAAACAAAATAATTAAAAGCGATCTGATGTTTTCCCTGGGTTTTTCTAAAGTGTAAAATTCTCTTGTGTCCGCCTGGATCAAGTTATAAGTTCTCAAAGGTGTTTCTGCAAGCAGATTCATTACCATCTTCAGGTTTTTCGCAACCACCCCCACACATAATGGTCTCTGTTGGTCCATTACGGCCAGAGGACATCGGCTCGTACGCACTTTTCAATTCAATAAAGTTTATCAACAGCCGTACTGTCACTTTTTCGTATGAATCAGCTGCACAACGATTGGAATTCACGATATCCAGTTTTATGACACTGTACGATAAGTTCGTTGATTTGAAAAAAGTGTATGGGGCCTGAAGATGGCAAAATGAATTGCCGAAAGTGGTTGCTTTCAAAATAAAATAAATTATCTTAAAGTGTACGGTTGTTGGTAAGTTCATTGAATTGAAACTGACACACACACGCACACACACACACACACACACAGACACACACACACACACAATGGTGGCTGCGAGAATCGCAACAGAGGCGGAGTGATGGAGGTGGTAATGGCCAACATACTCTTATAGGACGCCCAGAAGAGCAGAACAGCAGTCATTAGAAATCACTTGAAGACGGCAACGAGTACGCTGAAATATCGCGGAGAGCTGACTTGACCTGGTCGGACACCCAAGAATTGTACAGCACAAAAATGAAAAGTTTGAAAAATTAGGTCTGAACTGCGGCAAAGACATTTATGCAGTTCTTATACCTAAAGTGTTTGAGAAAACTGTTTTGTAGATGTGTGTAAAATATGCTGAATGGTGGATAGAAGTAAATACAGCAAGGTTTAAAAAAATTCAAAGAGATTTGTTTTCTGATTTCTTACTCTGGATTTCAGACATTTGCTCCAATTAAAGCAAAAAATGGAACAGCACTGATAATAGTGTGGGCGAAAGCTGTTAACACGGCACGAAACGGATGGACCTGACTGAGTGAAAAAGAATCTTGGAAAAGCCTTGGTTCATGAAACTAAAAACGTCATCTTTCATTTACTCACTGTGCTTATACACAAAGGTGTTTTGGTAATGGGAAAGGTAAGGTATGAGTTATTGCAACATTAACCCTATTCAGCAGACTTGCAACCCACTTACTTCCGCCTACTCCCACATCTGCCTGACACGTTTGGAGCCCAGTGCTGTATTTTTGGCTGTCGTAGATGGCTGCGATATCAGTTTAATGTAATTTGTCTGAAAATATTATAATTTTGCGTTGTGCATTATTCCGCCTAGCCACTGAGTTGCAGCACATAGCCGGCCTTGGTGACCGAGCGGTTCTAGGCGCTTCAGTCCGGAACCGCGCAACTGCTACGGTCGCAGGTTCGAATCCTGCCTCGGGCATGGATGTGTGCGATGTCTTTAGGTTAGTTAGGTTTAAGTAGTTCTAAGTTCTAGGGGACTGATGACCTCAGATGTTAAGTCCCATAGTGCTCAGAGCCATTTGAACTATTTTTGCAGCACATAGTACAGGTATGCGAAAAAGATCGATAACATATCACTAAGTAATACACAGGCTAAGCAGAAGATTATTTATTGATTTATTTTTTTGTAGTTAGATTAACGAACGTCTAGTTTACATGCATTATTCTTTCAGCCATGTCCCTTGTTATTATAACTGCGGAAAATACGTAATGTTGGATTTTTTTCCGAAATAAACTAAATATTTTTCTGATTTTGGTTATTTTATTGATTCAGATTACAGACGTCAGCTTCATTCAGTCAAGACGTGCTGACAGTCTAATTAAGCGAATACTACAAGGAGACAAGCTACAGAAAATGTGTACCGTCGCACAGATGGCGCTATTTACTGCAGTTTCTAAACAGTACAAACGTAATGTTTTGGAGTTACCATTCTTAACGTTAGTTCGGATTTTACGTATAATTTTTTCTACATAGAAACAAATCATTTTGCGTTTGAACGATGCTCTGTGATTAGTTTGAAACCATACGAATTTTAATTTTTACGGTTATACTCGGATTATCGAAGTAATGTTCGTGGCTCCATTCACTTACAGTTTATAAAATGCACAAAATATTAAATCTGACTACTTGAGCTGTAAATTATAACAAAACACTGCAATTGAAACTAAAATTTCTACACGATACTGTTCTCTACTGAATTTCTCATTTCTGAAATTTAATAGAAACGCATATTCATTACAAAGCTAATCATCACCATTTCATCCCCATCGACGCGCAAGTCGCCGAAGTGGCGTCAAATCGAAAGACTTGCACCAGGCGAGCGGTCTACCCGACGGGAGGCCCTCGTCACACGACATTATTATTTATTATTACAAAGCTGTCTGTTTCTTAACAATACCCAACATCAAATGTGTAAATGGTATAACACTGTTGCAACCCAGCAAACTTAAAGGCATATACATAGCTTTCATGCCTAGTTTGATAGTAAACATTAGCAAAGCTGACAAGATTTCATCATGTAATATCTAAAAAATATAATTTCAAATGGATTAATTATCGTGATTTTGTAGCTGGCCCATACAGACATAATATGTGTTCTAACGCAAATTTCAAAAACAATATGAATTTACAACCAAGATACTCTTCACTGCTGTTTTAATTATTGCCTATTAATTAGAAATTATCATCGGCTGGAAGGACTGTAACATGCATTATCATATAGTAACGAAATAATAATGTACTTGAATATCAGTATGTTATTAAATGGTCAATGTCGAATTACTTCACAGTGGATATTTCGCAGAACTTCGTGTTGGATTTCAAGAAGGAAATTTGTTCACTTCTGAAAAATAATAGATTTTTTTACCTGTGAACAAAGTCTTACATTGCAAGACATGGAAAATTTTCTTTTCATCCTCGTATACGCTCCGTGTAACTCTCTATAGTGTCATTTACATAAACCAACAGTTATCTATAAATTTACTCGTTTTCCAGTGAAAAGAAAACGTCGTGTTCGTTTTATGTATTTTATTGCACGATAGACAATAGGAGATAGAGCTGAGCACTAATCGCAAATTCGATCTGCAACATAACGTGAACTTTCTTCGTCTTACTTCCAGAAAATCGGTCCAGCGGTCGACTGCAACTGCTGTATAGCCTAATTCCGAAAGTTTAATGACTTCCGCAATGGCCAAACATTCGGCAAAGTTTACTGTTAGTGACGCAGCCCGCAGCGTCAGAACCGCTGCCTGATGCTGAAGATATCAGTCAGATTCAGTTCATTGCTAGGAAAACTACAGAGACCTCTCGTCAGTTTCAGTCAGTACCATATGCCGCTTTTCGTATTCTCTCAAGATTCTGTGAAAAGATACAAACAGCTTGCCTGACCTGTTTCGTCTCATTTCAGTAACTCCTTTATGTCCTCTTCTCGAGTACTAACTCAAATCTTATTTTGTGGTCCTGGAGCATCCCCAGTTTAGCGTACTGTGTCAAACATGTCCAAGTGACAGACGAGCAATAATGAGTCGCGCCAGACGCTCTCGCTCCATATGACGTTAAGACGATGTGTCGAATTTAAACCGGGATGTTTGCGTTTAGTCTCGTATTTGGGAACCGTGGACTATCACCTGCACTCCCATCATCCGCCAAATTTTGACGACGAAATTGTTTTACCGCTGTTATGATTCAAACAGACGACTACCAGGTCGCGTGCAAATGCAGTAAGCACGTCAGCGTCATCAATTGTTGAAGAGATAAATTAGTAACAGCTGGAAACTCTTAAAGAGAATAAATTATGTATCAGCTGCAGACATTCATGTTCAATTTACGCGTTAATTAAGAAAATCTTTAAATTAATGGTTCAAATGGCTCTGAACACTATGGGACTTAACATCTATGGTCATCAGTCCCCTAACTAACCTAAGGACATCACACAACACCCAGTCATCACGAGGCAGAGAAAATCCCTGACCCCGCCGGGAATCGAACACGGGAACCCGGGCGCGGGAAGCGAGAACGCTACCGCACGACCACGAGCTGCGGACTTTAAATTAATGCCCCGCCGAAGAAATACCTAAGGGTTTGTAACATTCCTACCACAAATTCATAGTAAATACGTAACTTCTTACTGGGAATGAAGTCGTAGCACCCATGGAGCTTGTGACGTTTTAGGACATAACTACGTCCCCAGATTCCAAATGCAGGAAGAACTCCACAGTTTTAATCAGAAACGTCAACTTCGTTACATTAGTAGTACTTTAACTAGATACTGCCAGCAGCTGTTAAACATATTCATACACTCAGCGATAAGAGTCTTTTCATTATTACGATCAGTTTCGATCTTACAATGGACCATTATAAAGTTGACTGTCCGAAAAACGGTAACACTGAAGCCGCAGGAATGTATATTACCATTCTATGCAAAACACTGCCATAGCGCAAATTTTGCCTTCATACTTCTAGAACATACCAAAACAAGAAAACTTCTCTAGTAAATATAGGCCCAAAAACGCATGCCTTTAGAGCTATGAGCACCTTTTTTCAGTAAGAGAGATATGTTCCACAACAGCGAAGATAGACAAGTGCACATAGCTCTTAAGGTATGTATTTTAGGGCTCACGTTTTTTAGACTTTTTTGCTTCGAGTGATTGTTCCTGGCATATCGCTGAATATCGATCATTCTACCTGAGACACCTCGTTTAAGTTTCATACATCACATTTGTTAGAGCTGTTTAGAAGTGACAGACCTATAATTACCTACCACTGTACGCCAGGAAGGTGCTGATATAAAAAAGAAACAACATTAACGAAAAACACGTTGTCACTTTGTGAAATCAGAAAGCGTTTAAGTAAACTACAATTCAACAGTGAGATCTAGACACTGAAGAAAATGAAAAGTAATTAAGAAATAACAACACAAGTAATGCAATGAATCCTAAAATACTGAGACTAAAAGTTAGAAATAACAGAAAAATATCACGGAGCAGTTTGTAAAATTACATACATGCATAAATGAGTAACACTGTTGATCTCATTCCAAAAAATGGCTCTAAGCACTATGGGACTTAACATCTGATACCATCAGTCCCCTAGACTTACGAACTACTTAAACCTAACTAACCTAAGGACATCACACACGTCCTTGCCGAGGCAGGATTCGAACCTGCGACCGTAGCAGCAGTGCGGTTCCGGACTGAAGCGCCTAGAAATCAAATGGCTCTGAGCACTATGGGACTTAACATCTGAGGTCATCAGTCCTCTAGGACTTAGTAGCCATCGCGCGGTTCCAGACTGAAGCGCCTAGAACCGCTCGGCTACAGCAGCCGGCGAAGCGCCTAGAACCGCTCGGTCATAGCGGCCGGCGATCTCCTTCAAAATAGGGAATGAAATGACATTCACCAGAGAGTAATTGCAATAGTAAGTGAATATCTGCTTGAAACCTTGAACACACTATTCCAATAATGTATGTCTCGACGGAGCACTCTTGGGATTATGTCATTACGGTCCACCTAATGGTTATTTACGAACTATGCAACTTAATTGACGAAATATTTCAACTACATAGTTCCAAGAAGATAATAGCTGAATTACATAAAGAGACAGTATATATAATAACAGGTAAATGAATTCCTTGGACACGAATTAACTATAATATCTATAATCTATTACTTTTTTTCAAATTCCTTGGACACGAATTTAATGAAATTTTATAACCTATTACTCGTTTTTCAAAAAGCTCTTTAAAAACTGATCAGGCTTCTGGTTGGTTCAATACGGTTTCCCCTTTGTGCCTACCTTTTCATCTCGGAGTAGTACTTACATCCTAGCCCTCAATTATTTGTTAGCTATATTGTAGTCTCTGTCTTCCCCTGCAATTTTATCCTCTGCATCTCCCTTAAGCTCCATATAAGTGATTCCATTACGTCTTAACACATGCCGTATCTTCTTGTCCCTTCTTCTTGTCAGTGTTCTTCGTAATTACCTTTCTTCGCCGATTCAGCGGAGAACCTTCTGACTCCTTAACAAATCAATCCACCTGATTTTCAACATGCTTCTGAACCATCACACATCAAACGCTTCGTTCTCTTGTTTTCCGGATTTTCCACAGTCCATGGTTCAGTACCATACAATGCTGTGCTCCAAACATATATTCTCAGAAATTTCTTCCTTGGCTTAAGACTGACGTTCCCTCTTTGCCTGCGGTAATCTGCTTCTCATGTCCTCCTTGCTTTGTTCGTCATGTGCTATTTTGCTGCCGAGGTAGCAGGTTTCTTTAACTTCATCTGCTCTGTGATCACCAATTTTAATGTTAAGTTTATCGTTAAACTCATTCTGCTGCCTCTCGTTATTTTCGTCTTTCTTCGGTTATTTATCAATTCAAATTATATATTCACTCGACTGTTCACTCCATTCATCTTGATCCGTAATTCTTCACAGTCACTGAGGATAGCAATGTCATCAGCGAATATTATAATTGTTGTTCTTTTGCCGTCACTTTTAATCCACTCTTGAACATTTTTTTCTATCTGCGTCATTGCTCCGATGTGTAGATTGAACAGCACGGGCGAAGGA
Source organism: Schistocerca piceifrons (assembly GCF_021461385.2). NCBI lineage: Eukaryota > Metazoa > Arthropoda > Insecta > Orthoptera > Acrididae > Schistocerca > Schistocerca piceifrons. The sequence continues at coordinate 528,858,569 of NC_060141.1, read as the reverse complement.
CTGCATCTCTGAGCATTTCTTTTTGAATCTTCCAATCTTATTCTTCCCTCTAGGTGCTTGTACTATTGTATTTCATTCTACTTTCCCTATAGCTTACTCTCAGTTTTTCTGCACTTTCGAACATTTTATGCCATTTTCCGTTGTCAAACGCTTTTTCTAAGTCGAAACATCCTATGAACGTGTCTTGATTTCTATTACATTCTTCTGCATATTATTCCTGACACTAGTTTGGATGCATGAGGCGCTAAGCTGATTGTGTGGTAGTTCATGCAGTTATACGTCCTTGCTATCTTCGAGTTTTTTGTGGATGACAATTTTGTGGAAGTCTGATGATGTGTTCCAGGCTCATCGTGTCTGTTTTGCCGCTTCCCCCAAATTTCAGGAATTCCCAATGAATGTTATCTATCCGTTTTCCTTTACTTGATCGCAAGTCTTCCAACGGTTTCTTGAAATCTGACTCTAATACTGAATACCAGATGCCTTCCATATCGACTCCAATTTCTTCTTCAATCACGTCATCAGATAAGTCTTCCACTCGTATAAGTCTTCAGTGTACTCAGTTGCACACTCTCTCCTGCTTAGCTAAGTGGTAACGTGCACTGGGACCGGGTTCGATTCCCGGAGATTTTCTCCCCTCGTGGATTGCATTTTGTGTCGTCCTCATCATCATTTCATCCTCATCACCGGCACACAAGTCGCCCATTGTGGTGTCGACTGAAACAAGACTTTCACTCGGCGGCCGAACTTCCCCGGATGAGTCCTCTCGGCCAACAATGCCACAAGACCATTTAATTTTCCTTAACAGTTAATTTACAATTGCACTCTTAACCTTATCGCCCTTGCTTTTAATTTCATAGAAGGCTGTTTTGGCTTTCTGAATTAGTCTTTTGGATGAAAATTTCTTTTTCAGTTTTTTTCACATTTTTCCTGCAGCCTTTCGCATAGCTTTCCATGCACTTCACATTTATTTCATTCTTGAGTTTTATTTCATTCCTGATTAAGCACCACTCACCTACTATTCTAGCTAGAAAAGACATACGCTGATCATCCCGGACCACTTAAGTACAGTCAGTGAAACGAACGCGATGAAAAAGGCAGAAGTACAGCTCCGTCTCGAAAAGAATTGCCTCGGTATGACGCTGTTCCTCGTCACTTCTTACGTCACAAACACGGATTTATTTTTATCTGACCCCCAGGAATTTAGGTTAACGGGAGGTCCCAGAATACACTCCCGTCTGTGTGTACAAGCTTTGTTCTCTCTCTATTTATAAATAACAATGCGCCGGGTTATGAAAGCAAACTTGCCGCTCTTTGTCTAAATGAAGACGGCGCCACAAGAAGAACTCTTCATCGCTACATTCTTACTGGTGCGGGATAGATTTCCTGATAGGTATACACCAAAGATGCCACGTACGACTGACTTTAATTTTACCTGATAGCCAACAGAGGAAAATGCACCACAGGAGAAAAAAAGTTTGCCACAAACTAAAATACATGACATCAGTTAATAGACCATGGAAAATTTTCCCAAATAAGTTTTTCTCCAGAAATTAAGTACCAAACCGGTATTTAGCGGATGCGGTCTGTTGTAGGAGAAAGGTTATGAGACACCGTTCTTCTTACAGAAAGTTCAGATACAGTAACATCTACTGGCCGGTTCAGAAACAGGGGATCAGGATTAAGAAACCGACGAAAGAACTATACGCAGAGCACACACGAAAGTAAACAACATCAGCAAAAGAAGGGCAAATTCCTAATGACGCATGCATAGGATGAACGAAAACAGATTGATCAAGAAGATTTTTAACATACTGACAACTAACAGAGAGAGAAAACCAGTTGAGTAAAGGAAACCACGGGAGACCTAAAAAAACTGAATGTCTCGACAGAAGACATGGCAGACAGAGAAAAAAAAGTCAGGAAATAGAATATTGTGCAAATTTGCAGAGAAAAGAAAGCAAAAGAAGTGGACAGAAGAGAGGAAGAAAAAACACAGTGAATATATGAGAAGTTTTTGGAAGGAAAAAAAAGTAGAAAAAATGACGTGAAAAGTGATTGTGTTTTAGCGCTCTCCTGAAGGAGGAATAATAATAATAATACACATATAAAGACTAAACGTTGCTTCGAAAATAATGTAAAACGTTCAGACGGACATAAATTACATAATTCCAAATAAATTAGGTATATTACAATCTACTTGAAGCACACAAATGGGAAATGTTAACTGCGAGACTCTCGGAAAGTTAGTTAAACGTTCAAGACCAATGTACTGGTTTTTTGGTAAAAAGGATTGCGAGAAAGGAAATGGTGCACTGTGTCGGGAAAAAGTGCGATTTATTTTTCTTTTTCTCAGTCAGCTTTAACTGTGATAGCAGGGCATGCAAGCCATTTTTTCTCCCATAGTAGTCTTTATTCTTTCATATGATTGTAAACAGAAACTGAAAGCACAACACTGTTTCTCCTTGTTTCCTACCTTGCAGTTTGTTTTAACAAGTAACAGGGAAGTAATATTTATGGCTCATCGGCTTATGACTATAATCCTGCTACGGAATCCGAATCGACCGAAATTTGGTAATCCTTCCCGTTCGCAGATTAAAACTAAGCGAAATACTCTCATCGAAGCTGATATCCTCACAAATCCAGCAACTGGAGAACTTTATCTCATGTCCCGTATACCAATAATCCCTGGCGATTTAAGCGCTCATTTTAAACAACTTCAGTAAACCACTTTACATTTAAATTTATGCACGTTTTTAGACATGGACGTTCAGATCTTATCATACATCTAAATCGCTTCACATTGGCTGACACTGACGTCATGCGACTCATCTGCTCTCTCTGTCACTCTATTTAACCTGCACCTGCTCAACCATCACCAGCAGTTTGGGGACTGGTGTCAGCACAGCTGTTTCAAGTGTCCAAAACGTCAGCAGGATAGATTCTGATACATCCTTTTAGGTGTATTCTTTTTAATGTCTTCTGAATTCCCTATGTAAAACAGCACTTTTAATTTTTATATTTACAATGGATTATCTGAAAGTTGTCTACTACTAGAGACCGAAACTGCTCACATTCTACCGTACATGATTGTGATGTTTACTTAACTGACAGATCGTTATTTCCCAATACCGTTATCTAAAATTGTTAAGTAACTTCAGTTTCCACCAAAGTGGTTCTTTTTTTTTTGCAGTAACAAGGTCGGTCGGAATGAAGGTGGAAGAGGATGTGGGCTGAGGAGAGGGTGTTGTAGAAACGGACATAGAGACGGCGAGGAGGAGATGGACAGAGAGAGAGAAAGAAAGAAAGAGAGAATGAGAGAGAGGGGGGGAGAGGGGTGCAGATTGACAAAGAGAGCAGGGAGAAGGAGACGAACAGAGAGAGGGGAAGAAGGAGATCAGGGCGTGTATCCAATTCCAATACATACGTATCAATTAAGGATCTTTGCTGGGTTCGCTGGTATAGAATAATAGTTGCGTGTAGTTTAATGGCTGACAGATGACCTAGGAATCGCCTGTTTCTAAGTATCCGCATTCTACAACACAGGGGCTACTCAGCGTTTTAGAACACTACTCTCGGCAGAGTCAATTAATCTCTGACGTCACTGATCCATTCGTGACGTAGTTGGCACACTATTTACACGCAGCCACGAGACGTGCATCCACAATGAGCAGTCGATTTTCACCAGATAGTTTTTCGTGAGGTAGAGGCTTAAAACATTGTGAATACGGAGTCACCACAGACAAGTAAAGAGACACTGTTTCTGCCAATACTAGGGCAGACAAAACGTGAATACGAGGGTCACTCCAAAAGAACTGCACACTATTTTTTTTTTTTAATCCATCTTTTATTCTACATGTTTGAAAGTTTTAGTGTGTAGATACATTCCTTTGGGAACAATATTTTCATTTCTCTACATAATTTCCATACCTCTCAACTGCCTTACGCCATCTTCGAACCAGCGCCTGTATACCCGCATGGTAAAATTCTGGATCAACCTGTTGGAGCCACTGTTTGGCAGCGTGCGCAAGGCAGTCATCATCTTCAAAACTTGTTCCACGAAGAGAGTCTTTCAGTTTCCCAAAGAGATGATAGTTACATGGAGCCATGTCAGGACTGTAAGGCGGGTGTTGCAGTGTTGTCCATCCGAGCCGGCCGGAGTGGCCGAGCGGTTCTAGGCACTACAGTCTGGAACCGCGTGATTGCCACGGTCACAGGTTCGAATCCTGCCCCGAGCATGGATGTATGTGATGTCCTTAGGTTAGTTAGGTTTAAGTAGTTCTAAGTTCTGGGGGACTCATGACCTCGGAAGTTAACTCCCATAGTGCTCATAGCCATTTGAACCATTTTTTTGTCCATCCGAGTTTTGTGATCGCTTCCATGGTTTTTTGACTGACATGTGGCTGTGCATTGTCGTGCAACAGCAAAACATCCTGCGTTTTCCGATGTGGTCGAACACGACTCAGTCGAATTTGAAGTTTCTTCAGTGTCGTCACATATGCATCAGAATTTATGGTGCTTCCATTTGGCACGATGTCCACAAGCAAGAGTCCTTCGGAATCTAAAAACACCGCAGCCATAACTTTTCCAGCAGAAGGTATGGTTTTGAATTTTTTTTTCTTGGGTGAATTTGTATGAAGCCACTCCATTGATTGCCTCTTCGTCTCTGGTGAAAAATGATGGTTTCATGTTTCATCACCAAGAAATTCGTCCCCACCGTTCTCGAACTGTTCCAAAAGTTCGCTGCATACCGTTTTTCTTGTTTCGTTGTGAGCCACTGTCAACATCCTTGGAACCCACCTGGCACAAACCTTTTTTAACGTCAAGCCTTTCAGTATTCTGCAAACACTTCCTTCCCCAATCCCAACGTAGCGTGACAATTCGTTCACTGTGATGCGTCTGTCAGCAGTCACCAATTCGTTAACTCTCTGCACATTGGAGTGAGTGCAGTACGCAACCTGCTGCTGCGCAGACAATCCTCAGTATTGCCGTGCCCGCTTTCATCACTTAACCTGCTTGCCCACCGACTAACTGTACTGCGATCGACAGCAGCATCTGCGTACACCTCTTTCAACCTCTTGTGGATGTTTCCCACTGTCTCATTTTCACAGCACAGGAATTCTATGACAGCACGTTGCTTCTGACAATATAAGTGTAGCGGCCATCTTGAAGACACGCTGTGACGGCACCACTCACGAGAGCAGGGTGAACTAAGTTTGAAAACAAGCGGGAAGGATGTATGTACACACTGTAAAACTTCCACACATGCAGAATGAAAACTGTATTTTTCAAAAATAGTGTGCCTTTCTTTTGGAGTGACCCTCGTTGAATGAAAATCGACAAAGAACGAGGAGATGTTTAAAATGGGTCGAGACAGGCTTTGGAAAGAAATGAACTTGCGGAGCACTAAGAAAGGTAGCGGGACATATACTGTGTGCCGCAGATTCGTGGCCTGTTTAATTCGACTTCGGAAGCGGCAATAGAAGAGTGCGGGATAAAGCGGGATGTTGAATATCATAGAAGTTGGTATACGGGGTACGTAGTGTGGGACGACACGTTACATTTACCAGGTAGGCAGAGATGAAAGGATAGGCACAGGATGACAAGAACTAGAGGATGTTATCAGTTTATATCAGATCTTCTACATCTCTTCTACGCAAACCACCACTACCAATTATGCGAAGAAGCGTACAAAGGGCCTAAGTATATAACACCATCTACATCTGTACATTCATTTATAACCAACTAAACCAAGTATACTATATACATATATTTATCCTAAAGAATCAGCATATCAAAAATCACTGCGGAAACAAGAAATCGCAGCTCCAACAAGGAGCTGTGCGGGATGAACGAAAGTTGATAGTTTTTCTACGTCCGAAAGATGACGTATATTGAAATGCAAATTAGGTTGGCTTCAAATACTCACTGTAACGGTGGTGACTGTTAGTTACTTTTGATATTAGACATAATGAGTTGATGTTAGTGAAGAATGCATTTAAGGCGACATAGACGCCATTCTCAACAGCTCACTGCTAGCACGTCAAAGGAGGTCGCAAACATGGACCCCCTGCTGACAGTTTGTGCTGTTCTGCACGTCGTCGCGCTGTCCATGTGGGTACTTGTCATACTGTAAACAAACACAACGGCTCTGCGCCTGCTCGTCATCACCGATTTCTTCCACAGTTATGGAATGCATTTAAGGCGACATAGACGCCATTATCAACAGCTCACTGATTTTCAACGAGGTCGTGTAATAGGGCTACGAGAAGCTGTATGTTCCTTCCGCGATATTGTAGAACTGAAACATCCTGCCTCTATGATGATACCTTTCACTACAGATTAGAGCTATAAAATAATATGAAAGACATTATCGGTGATTCCTACTCCACATTGTGGCAGGTAATTTTCAGAATGTAAGAAAATGCTAGTGATGTACTACAGGGATCCGGGGTGAGTGGGGACACTATCGTGTAGAGATGACGGGGTGTTGAGGTGGTGCCGCTGGGCAGTGGTGGCTAGGAAAACTTTGCAGCAAGATATGCTATCCTTTATTTAGTCTTGAGCCACAATGCTGAAGTGCTGTGACGCCCCTAGATACGCCCTCTGCAGGCGCCTGGTCTACCGACGGTGCCATTGACAAAGGAAGCTCGCTTCCTGCTTTACTGACACTCTCTACCACTCAGCAGCGCATACCTGAGTTAGCATATGGGCTCAAGAGAAATACGCCTCCCCCCCCCACCCCCACCCCCCCCCGCAACGAACTCATGACGTCACACCAGTCGCATTTTCCGTTGTACTTCGCTCGTGCGAGGCTGATGGGAAGGCAATACTTTAATGACAGGGTACCCATTTTCCCTGTGCTAACGAAAGCTTGAGTGGATTTAAATGCTCCCTGCAGGAGGCGGCCGCTAGCAGTCGTAAGAGCTGCAGTGTCACGTGCTGTGACATACGCTCCGCGGTCTGTCTTCTCCTACTTCTCGGTTAGCACTATGTGGCCCTGAGTGGGCAGGTGAACATTACACCAAGAGTGCCATCTGGCAGCCGCAAATAATAGTAGGCTACTTAACATTCAAAATGTACACAGATGAATGTTAAGATGAACGTTATTTAATACATGAAGAAAAGGCAATGTTTTATTTAACAGCAGCAGACATGGTAACTTTTTGTCTACGTAAGAGCTTAGAAGTACAGTTTTAAGACTGAAAACTGACTAACGGTAAAAAAAAAAAAAAAAAAAAAAGAAACAGTACTTACATCTCTCCCCGATGTTATTCAATCTATATATTGAGCAAGCAGTAAAGGAAACAAAAGAAAAATTTTGAGCAGGTATTAAAATCCATGGAGAAGAAATAAAAACTTTGAGGTTCGCCGATGACATTGTAATTCTGTCAGAGACAGCAAAAGACTTGGAAGAGCAGTTGAACGGAATGGACAGTGTCTTGAAAGGAGGATATAAGATGAACATCAAAAAAGCAAAACGACGATAATGGAATATAGTCGAATTAAATCGGGTGATGCTGAGGGAATTAGATTAGGAAATGCGACACTTAAAGTAGTAAATGAGTTTTGCTATTTGGGGAGCAAAATAACTGATGATGGTCGAAGTAGAGAGGATAGAAAATGTAGACTGGCAATGGCAAGGAAAGCGTTTATGAAGAAGAGAAATTTGTTAACATCGAGTATAGATTTAAGTGTCAGGAAGTCGTTTGTGAAAGTATTTGTATGGCGTGTAGCCATGTATGGAAGTGAAACATGGACGATAAATAGTTTAGACAAGAAGAGAATAGAAGCTTTCGAAATGTGGTGCTACAGAAGAATGGTGAAGATTAGATGGGTAGATCACATAACGAGTGAGGAGGTATTGAATAGAATTGAGGAGATGAGAAATTTGTGGCGCAACTTGACTAGAAGAAGGGACCGGTTGGCAGAACATGTTCTGAGACATCAAGGGATCACAAATTTAGCATTGGAGGGCAGCACGGAGGGTAAAAATAGTAGAGGGAGACCAAGAGATGAATACACTAAGCAGATTCAGAAGGATGTAGGCTGCAGTAAGTGCTGGGAGATGAAGAAGCTTGCACAGGATAGAGTAGCATGGAGAGCTGCATCAAACCAGTCTCAGGACTGAAGACCACAACAACAACAACTTACATGTCTCGTACAAAATAAATATCAATCGATAAAGCTTTAGTCACAAATTTTTTAAAGTAGAATACGTGGGAAACAAGCCACTACAGGCAGCTCACGTTTGTGGAGCTACTGGTAGCATCAGACTGAGGCGCCCGCGTTAACAATAGCGGACAGGTGAACATTGCACCAACAGTGCCATCTAGTAGCCGCTAGTACATCCTGGCTACTTAACATTTAAAATATAGACAGACGAATATTATGATGAACACTATTTAGTACATGAAGTATAAGACAATATTTTGTTTGACAGCAGCAGACAAGGTAACATTTTGTCTACATAAGGGCTTTGAAGTTCAGTTTGAAGGATGAAAACGCCCTTGTAGAATTACAAAGAGGGCTGAATGACACAGCCTGTATAAAAACAATATAACATGAAATGCAGCCAATAAAAACTATTTAAAAAACGAAAAATTATGAGTCGAAAAAGATAGAAAAAACACTTCGGTAACTGAGCGAGGGAACCCGAAATCAATATCAAGTAACGGCTTTAAGTGTAAAGAAGTTTTTATTACGTAATGGTAGCTGCTCATTAAGAATGAGGCTATCATTTCGAGAAAGATATTTAAAAATTTCTAATCCTTCGAGAATATCTAATCTACGCCCTTTCTTCTTGATGTATTATCGTGAACAGCTTTAGGCACGTGGCCTGTAATCAAAAGGTGGTCGACAAAAGACGAATTTAGGGTGCGATTGCCATTTTTCTTAAAATATGTTCTTTGTGTCTGATTGTAAAGGCACTATGTAGTAAGATGAGTAGGTGTCGCAGAAAATCTTATAGACGGCAGAGTTTTCCAAAGGGAACGAGTCGATTTTAAATTATGAATAAATTTTTTTTTCCAAATTATTATTGATTGAAAAGGCAACATTACAGCTGTATTTGCCGGCCGAAGTGGCCAAGCGGTTGTAGGCGCTGCAGTCTGGAACCGCGCGACCGCTACGGTCGCAGGTTCGAAACCTGCCTCAGCCATGGATGTGTGTGATGTCCTTAGATTAGTTAGGTTTAAGTAGTTCTAAGTTCTAGGGGACTGATGACCTCAGAAGTTAAGTCCCATAGTGCTGAGTGCCATTTGAACCATTTTGAACAGCTGTATTTATTACGAAGAAGGCGTTCAGTCTGGTAGGAGATGGGCCCTAAGAAAGGAATAGAACATAAATTTCTTTGGTTTAGATTCAATGATACAGGTGCCGAGTGTAGTAACTCTTTTAACAGTTTTATTTTTAAGGATGTCATCCACTATGCCAGATTCATATTTGTTATTAATTGTTAAATCAATCTCTTCATTGAATTTTTTTTCAAGAGTGGAATAGAAGCAGCTCTATGAATAGCAGAGTAGAAAAAAGCGTTTTTATGAGATTGTGGGTGCATGGAGGACGCAGGTAGTACATGTTTCTTCAAGAAAAACATCGAATAAGATTTTATTTTTTCTATTGTAAGCGTCATGTCAAAAAAGTTTAATTAACGAGCTTCGTTTTCGAGTTCGCTGGTGAAGGATATTTCTCGTGAAGTTAATTAAAGAGATTGAAAATACGGTGAATGTCATCAGCAGGTCCTTTGTAGATGACTAAAATATCATCAACATATCTGAAATAGGCGAGAATGCCTAACGCTGTAGCTGAGAAACAGATGGAAAACTTTTCTTCTAGAGAGTTAATGAAAATATCTGCAAGGATACCAAAATTGCTCTGAGCACTATGGGACTTAACATCTGAGGTCATCAGTCCTCTAGAACTTAGAACTACTTAAACCTAACTAACCTAAGGACATCACACACATCCATTCCCGAGGCAGGATTCGAACCTGCGACCGTAGTAGTCGCGCGGTTCCGGACTGAGGCGCGTAGAACCGCTCAGCCACCGCGGCCAGCAGCAAGGATACCAGCTAACGGGTTTCCCATAGGGAGACCGTCGGATTGCTTATACAACTGTTCATCAAATTCAAAATATTTGTGTTTGACTACGATTGTGATTAAATTCATGAAGTCTGCGATTTATTCGTCTGAAAGTTTTTTATTGAAATGACGTAAATTTTTTTCTACGTTCCTAAGCGTTTCTTGTACGGGAACGTTTGTATAAAGATTTTTGATGTCTAGTGAAAACAACTTGGTATCTGGACGGCATTCTAAATCTTTTATTTTGTGGACTTATTATAAATTGGGCATATCGGATGGTTAGGTCTGTGAATTTTGAACAGAGAACGAAGTTTTTGGGGGCTGAGGGTTCATGCTGATAAGCATTTTCTTCTGAAAAGTTTTGATTAAAGATTTTGTGTCATTGATAGCTGACCTCACTTCTTTTGTAATTCCGGATTCGGATACTCATCCAGTTCCGTAATATTATGTATTTTCGTTAAGAGATCTAAGGTTTTTGAAATACGAGGGTTGGAACTACACTACTGTGGAGACACTATGCAATGGAATCTACTATTGTCGCTCATAGCACATGTTGTTGAATACCTACTTTACCTCCGAGCAAATGAACTCGCCTGTCCCACGTCACCGGAGTGCACAGAATCGAGTGTAAAACAGTCACTTGTGAGCGAGCGGTCTAAGGTAACTGTGTCACTATGTTTTCGAAACAGGATCAACGGAGTTGAATCAAGATTCAATACGCCGTCAATGCACAGTATTACTACTCGGTTTTGGCATTCGCACTCTCTATTAAGTTGCTCTCCACTCCGCGCAACATTGACGGTATATTTGATCTTAAAGAAACGACTGAAGACTGAACTTCGTATGTACTCACTCTCTCGGTCCTGGTGTGTCCAATATATTCACCCTTACAGTTCTGAACGAGGTCGGCAGCTGCTGAACATCCCTGAAATTCATAAATTTCCAGCGATGTCTGATCGGATGAAAAAGCAATGAAGTACTGGCCATTTGGACTGAATTTTCGGAGAAAACAAGGTGGTTTCTCGACATTTACTATAGTGAAATTGAGGAAAACGTTTTGATGAAATTCCCTAGCAACGTGGAAATGTGTACCCGGATGAACGGTTCCAAAGATTCGACAGGCGGTAGACCACTCCATTCGCACCATCGACAGAACAGGCTCTGCTAACAGTATACTACGCCTTCCACATCTCTGGCAACAGGTTCTACACAACGTTGGTGGCTTCTTTGAAGGACAGTAACAAGTGCAAACATGTAACTCTTTTGTATCGGTTGTGAATAAATAGTTGTCACTATTTAAGTTCCAACATTCGTATATTCAGAATTGTAGGCAATAACCAAAGAGCAACCTTTGTCAGACTTAATTATTAATGCATCAGCTTTTTTAAAGTTTATTATTAATGGATTTAACCAACTTCCTATCGTTATGCATAACATTTTGAACACAGGCTCTGTTTTTACTGAGAATGTTAACTAAGTCAAAGGCAATTCTAGTTTCATATAAACTATCAATTTTTTTACAATCAAGACCAATTATTAGGTCTTTTCTGTTACATTTTTGTCTGCCAAGTAGGGTATGACATTGTACTTAAGGCCTTATTCGAGTAAGACAGTTTCATTCTGTGTAAACGTAATGTTAGTCTTATTTAAAATTCTTTTATGAAATACGTGACTGCTTTTCCTGAAAGTACTTTGAGGACATTTTTCAGCAGGAAACAGACAAAGAAGTGAAGGTGTTATGTACAGAACGCGTGTGTTTACGTGGTGTAAGTAGCTTAGTGAAGGCAGAAGGAATGTCCATGACGAACAGAGGAGCGGAATACCTCCCATTCTGACTGATGAGTTGGTGCAAAACATCGAATGTACTGTTCTTGAAGACTGCCGATTGACAGCGAATAAATTTTCTGCGATGTTTCGAAACTCTCCAAGATTCTCTTATTCGAGAGACTCAGAGAAACGTTGGAATGCCATAATTGTGCGAAAGATGGGTCCCAGAGCAGCCGAGTTTCATGACCGACTTGATATGGAAGGCGAGGATTTTCCGAGCTCTGTTGTGACTGGAGATGAAACGTGGTTGGATCATTACAGGTCTGAGGGAAAACAAAGTCTCACCAATTCTATATCTGCCAAAAATTTCAAAACCACAGTTTCGGGCAAAAAATATCATTGCCTCGGTGTTTTGTCGAGGTTTTGGTCGAATTTCTGCTTCACGGGGTGACCGTCAATGCACAGTGATGCTGTGAGACCTTTAAAAACTGAAAAGGACCATCCAACACAAAAGAAGGGCGAGGGGGAGGAGGGAATCCTAATGAGAGAAGTGTACTTGCTGAATAACACCCTGCCACAAACAACCTCACGCCCTCTTGGACTTATTTGGTTGCGTTATTTTAAACGACTCTCGTTTTCCTCTGACTTCGCGCCTTCAAACTATCATGTTTCCACATCCATGAAGGCGCACATGAGCGGAATTAAATTTTCAACCGGCAAGCAGGTTATGAATTGGTGGAAGGAGCTAGCGGGAAATTTCCCCGAGTAGAGTATAAAGAAGCTTGTGCAACAGCTTACCAGATGCATTAACGGGATGTCGATTATGTGGAAAAATACTCAACATGTGTGTCAACAGTAACCTGTAATTTGTTTTTCAAATGCACTTTTTTTCTAGTCTAGTATACTTACTTTGTGAGCATGCTTCGTATAAGGTATATCACAGCCACCAGCCGTGAAAGTAGTGCCTTTAAATTAAAGGTTATACGAACCAGAGAAGGTTTTGTCGTGCACCCTTAGCACCCAGTATCTGTAACAGAGGTGCTGGGTCCATATGACTATGGCAAACGCCACCTGGCAAAGATCGTTCTCCTTCTGACATCCAGACACGCATACTTGCATCGTAATGCTGTACGTGGAACCGAAACTCTTCTGAAGACGTGGCGCTGTGCCACTCCAGAGTCCAATTTGTCGTAGGACGCTCATGTCTCTGCTAGCACGTCAAAGGAGGTCGCAAACATGGACCCCCTGCTGAGAGTTTGTGCTGTTCTGCACGTCGTCGCGCTGTCCATGTGGGTACTTGTCATACTGTAAACAAACTCTCAACGGCTCTGCGCCTGCTCGTCATCACCGATTTCTTCCACAGTTATGGAACATGCAGTGGCTGGCCAGAGATGAACGTGACAGAAGTGAGAGCTCCAGATGGCCAACCGCTTATGGGCAAAAGTATTCTGGCGTGGGTCGTGTGAGAGATAAGCCATTTAAGCTAGCATAGGTTACACACTGTGGTTGGCGCAACAAGAAAGGGTACAGAATTGTAATCAGGCTGCGGCAATGAGTCCACATGAGGAATGTGTTTTTTTTTTTCGACTTTTGCTTTACTTACACTGCTGATAAATCGAAGTAATGATGTATTTATTACAAGGAGCATTTACTCACACCATATTATTCCTCTCTCTTTTGGATACAAAACCTTATTTTGCAACATATCTCCATTCGAGGCGACGTGCTCTCTGGTCGACGTCGGAGCCAACGTCTTGCTACATCAGTATCCTCCTCACAATCCACGTACTGTTTCCCGTGGAATGCATCCTTCATTAGGTCAAACGGATTGAAGTCGGAAGGTGCGAGATCCAGACTGTATGAAGCCTTGCGTCGACATGGAGAAGTTCGTTTGTATTTTTGTGGCGACGAACCCGTTGAAGCCGTTTCGACAGCTTCTTGAGGGTAACACAATACACTTCGGAGTTGGTCGTTGTACCACGAGCGAAGACATTAACCAAAATAGCCCCTTCAGAGTCACAAAAGACCGTCGCCATTGCTTTACCGGCAGGGGACGAGGCTTTGAAATTTTTCTTCCGAGGAGAGATGGTGTGGCGCAACTCCGGTTCGAAATGATGAACCCTTGTTTCATCGCCTGTGACGACATTCGACACGCATTGCTGCCATGTGTAGGTTTTTGCCACACCTTATTGTTTAGTAGGCATGGTTGCATTGTTAGTCTTCTTCTCGTGTTCACTGGCGCCACTCGGTTTCGTAAGCGTTGCCTGTCCGCTAGTGGCAGCAGCGGCGCTTATCGATACGTATTTCTGCTGCCCTGTCTTTGGGGCGACCTCGTTCTTCTTCCTTGCGTTGTGAGAGGGGAGTTCAGTTGGGGATGGAGGAGCAGCGAGGTCTACGCAGAGCGACAACACGCCGGGACCACCGGCGGCGTGTATGGACTGCCGGATCGAAAGGCAGTGGTCACGAGGGTCCACAACCTCGTCGAACCCGGATTTTTAAGTTGAGTGCATTGCAATTCGCGTAGAGAAACCTCCACCATTGTGAAATCTCGCGATTCTCCAGAGACTTGGGTTCTTGTTGCTACTCGTAGCGTCGCCGAGGCGAAAAGCAGCGAATGGAGTACCTGGTGAAGGCGGATCTGATTAGCCTTCCTGAGATTCTAATTACTATTTACTGTTTGTAGCTTCTAACATTGTTAAGTTCGCCGGCCGGTGTGGCCGTGCGGTTCTAAGCGCGTCAGTTTGGAACGCGTGACCGCTACGGTCGCAGGTTCGAATCCCGCCTCGGGCATGGATGTGTGTGATGTCCTTAGGTTAGTTAGGTTTAAGTAGTTCTAAGTTATAGGGGACTGATGACCTCAGTAGTTAAGTCCCATAGTGCTCAGAGCCATTTGAGCCATTGTTACGTTCAACCATGTGTATTTTTCTGTCTTGTGGCCGCTAACGCCCCAGTTACCTGCCCGGGGGGTTAGTGTATGTAACGGCAGTTTACACTTCCTCGCCTTGCCGCCGCTTTCCGGTGAGGCTTGTAAGTTTGAGAGCTTCTTGATTGTGGCGTTCTTCTACCTTAGTCGTAGTCATTCCTTCTTGTTCCGGGCGCTCCAAGCACAGTATTCTGCGGGTGGAGCCCAACCGCCGGTTCCGGCTTTGGCGTAATTTTACATCTTGCATTTGTTTTATTGGATGTCAGATAGCCTCACGGAGATTATCATTAGTCGCTCATTAGACTGCCACTAGTCCGAGTTACCATCTTGTGATCTGAATGCAACTCTTGGGTACTTTTCTCTTCGCTTGTGGAAGTGCTTTTGGTGTGACCTACTCAGAGGTCGATTCCTGGAGCACAGTCTGTCACGGACCTTTGTATTTTATCTTATTATTGTATTATTAAGTTACCATCATTTGTCACATCTGGTTTTTTTTAATTAACTTTTGCTATGCCATTCGCCGTTTGACAGCATATTTGTTAAAAAAATTTATAATTGCCATTTTGAGCGTTGAAGGCCTTCAGCCGTGATTGTGGTTACTTGCCTTAAAATTCTGATTGCGACCACATTGGCTTGCCTTCGAAATTATTGGCTGTCTGAATTTTATGCATTTGTTAAATTTTAAATAATTGCCATTTTTCGCGTTGAAGGCCTTCAGCCGTGATTGTGGTTACTTGCCTTAAAATTCTGATTGCGACCTCACTGGCTTGTTTTCAAAAATTGTTTATTAAAATAAATGAGTGAAATTGCAAAGTAAACCAATAGTAATTGATTCGGGCCCCGTCCACAATCGTAACCCAATCCTGCCTCCCTAAATTGCCAGGTTTCAAAACCGTCAAGATCAGCCTCGTGATTCGAAAGGAATTCCTCACAGATGGTCCTTCGTTACAGTTCACGGTCTTCTGTTAGGCAGCGACAGAGATGTTCGGTTGTGCAGCGAGGTGTTTGATTGTGATCCGTCCATCATCTCGAATGAGAATGTTCACACTTTCCAACATCGCAGGAGTCACAGTGTCCGGTCTTACAGACTCTTGAGCTTGGCGGTCATTCACGAGCTCAGCGCTTGGAAGAGGCGTGCTGGAGATGGCGTTCGCCGACGTGTGGAGGCGCGCGCTGTTTTCTTACACCCGGTGCTGGTCGTAAAGCGAGGTTCCGTTTCCTCGGCGGCTGTCTTGACGGAACCGCGGCCGCGCCTGTCCGCCGGCCCACAGTGCACACAAAGGGGCCGCAAATAGCCCGCCACGCCATGCCGCTACTGGGAAGCGGCGCCGCGGGAGCACAGCTGTGCGCCCCGTGACGTCACACGCCGTGCAGCGCAGGTGGCCGGCGCGGCCCTCTGCTGCCTTCCGGCGGACCTCCCGTCACCTCGGGCGAGCCGCCTCCTCCGCAGCGCTCTCCGTGCACGTGTTACTTCCTTCCCCCGCCCTCCGAGTGGCTTAACATTTCCGTTACGATGGCAAAATTATAACGCAAAACACATTTCGTGAGGGAAGACCATGTACTCACTGGTTGAGGTTAATGCCGTTCTGAGACGGGAAGCGTTGCTCATCACGAAGCACGCCACACGTCGTATTCGTGGTAGGTGCTGCACGCTCTGAAACGACCTGCTGCATCTCACGGAACGTGCGTCTCATCGTGATATGCGACCACAGCACTCTCCAGCATTGCTCACGCAGGTTGTCTTTTTTCTTTTTTTACGAAACTGGACACGCGCAGAGTGGTTTTATTAACTTTTGTTAGTGACCGTCGAAGAACCTCGGAGAAATTCGCAGAGAGGATTCTGGACTGGACTCATCGATGGCTTGAATAGCGAGTTGCTGTGAGGGTCACTCCAAAAGAAATGCACACTATTTTTGTAAAAATACATTTTTCATTCTGCATGTGTGGAAGTTTTACAGTGTGTAGATACATCCTTCCCGCTTGTTTTCAAACTTAGTTCAACCTGTTCCCGTGAGTGGCGCCGTCACAGCTTGTCTTTGAGATGGCTGCTACACTTGACGTTTGTCAGAAGCAACGTGCTGTCATAGAATTCCTGTGCTGTGAATACGAGACAGTGGGAAACATCCACGAGAGGTTGAAATAGCTGTATGGAGATGCTGCTGTCGATCGCAGTACAGTTAGTCGGTGGGCAAGCAGGTTACATGATGAAAGTTAGCACGGCAGTATTGAGGATTGTCCTCGCAGTGGCAGGCCTTGTACCGCACACACTCCAGACAATGTGCAGAGAGTTAACGAATTGGTGACTGCTGACAGACGCATCACAGTGAACGAATTGTCAATCTACGTTGGGATTGTGGAAGGAAGTGTTGGCAGAATACTGAAAGTGTTGACGTTAAAAAAGGTTTGTGCCAGGTGGGTTCCCAGGATGTTGACAGTGGCTCATAAAGAAACAAGAAAATAGGGTATGCAGAGAACTTTTGGAACAGTACGAAATTGGTGGGGATGAATTTCTTGGAACAATTGTGACAGGTGATGAAACATGGCTCCATCATTTTTCACCAGACACGAAGAGGCAATCAATGGAGTGGCATCATGCAAATTCACCCAAGAAAAAAAATTCAAAACCACACCTTCTGCTGGAAAAGTTATGACTACGGTGTTCTTCGATTCCGAAAGACTCTTGCTTGTGGACATCACACCAAGTGGAACCACCGCAAATTCTGATGCATGTGTGACGAGACTGAAGAAACTTCAAGCTCAACTGAGTCGTATTCGATCACATCGGCAAAAGCTTGATGTTTTGCTGTTGCACGACAATGCACGGCCACACGTCAGTCAAAAAACCATGGAAGAGATCACAAAATTCGGATGGACAAAAAAAGGAGTTCATATGGTTCTGAGCACTATGGGATTTAACTTCTGAGGTCATCAGTTCCCTAGAACTTAAACCTAACTAACCTAAGGACTTCACACACATCCATGCCCGAGGCAGCATTCGAACCTGCGACCGTAGCGGTCACGCGGCTCCAGACTGTAGCGCCGAGAACCGCTCGGCCACTCCGGCAGGCTCGGATGGACAACACAGGCTCCATGTGACTATCATCTCTTTGAGAAACTGAAAGACTCTTTTCGTGGAATAAGGTTTGAAGATGATGACTCCCTTGTGCACGCTGCCAAACAGTGGCTCCAACAGGTTGATCCAGAATTTTACCGTGCGGGTATACAGGCGCTGGTTCCAAGATGGCGTAAGGCAATTGAGTGGGGTGGAAATTATGTAGAGAAATGAAAATATTGTTCCTAAAGGATGTATCTACACACTGCAAAACTTTCAAACATGCAGAATAAAAGATGGATTTAAAAAAAAGTGTGCATTTCTTTTGGAGTGATCCTCGTACTTAGGAATAATACACTATGCTGTACGACGATCCGAAATACGTACTACTAGAGACTGTTCGCTAATTTAGTTGAATATC
Source organism: Schistocerca piceifrons (assembly GCF_021461385.2). NCBI lineage: Eukaryota > Metazoa > Arthropoda > Insecta > Orthoptera > Acrididae > Schistocerca > Schistocerca piceifrons. The sequence continues at coordinate 528,840,327 of NC_060141.1, read as the reverse complement.
TATCAGATGTTCAGCTTTCCGCATGCATAATGTTCTTGACGTTTTATTGACTACCATCATTCCAAAGTAACGAACTTGACCATACATGTTTCAATATCGAGAATAGTTTCATAATTTCATTCGAACAGAAGAGGATATTTTTTCGAGGCTGCTCACCATGATTGAAAAAGACATTTATTTAGCGGAAAGGTACAAACACAAGGCAGGCCATAAAATGAAGGAAAGTTATATATATTTTACACCAAGTCCCATAATAACAAAACTTTCCAGGGACTGACTTGTATTTACTTTCTGAAGTAGACTGAGAGCCACCTTAAGATTTCATTGCAGTCCTTCGCCTTCACAACAAGAATTGCAGCAAATACATTATTTGTGATAAATAACATTGAGTTTAGTTAATAAGAACGTCTCAGAATCTTTTAGAAGACATATGGTGAAAAAGAAAGAAGTTTGTTGGTAGCTAGAAATAAACCTGATGCCTTTCCCTTCGGACTTTGCAAACGCTACCAGTTACGCTGTGGCTTGAGCATGACTGCTGCATCTAAGCTACTTGTTATATAATTTATACAAATGTATGAAGACTGTAGCCAACTGTAACGAACTGTATCAAACAGACTCACTGTCGATAAATCATCATTGCGCCATAGCCTTCGAATGGCATACTTTAATAGCACGCAAATAATAATACAAGAATCACGAAGTGCAAGAATCCTGTAGCTATCTATATGCACTCGTACGAAAAGCGACGCATTTTCGATAGATCCTCCATGCGCTTGTGCTTTGAAACAGCTTATATTCATACCCAGTAGGATATAACATTAAGCCCACCGAGTAAGGAGTTGATTTCCATACGTCTTAATACAATATGGCGTCTTCTAAGTTCTGCTTGTGACATATAACCGATGCTGCTCCTCATTGACCACTCTCCTCTCCACGAAGCAAAAATCTGACGAGACAGTTCCTTGCTTTCATGCTTCACACTCTACTAGAACGTGGAATTTCACGCCGTCACGTCACCTGCTTCTCGCTCGTGAACTTTTTCACGGGTCGTGAATGGACGCCTTTAGGTTACATTTTGCAGAGCACTACAGATACAGGGAAGAGTAAAACAACCCGACAGTAAAATGAGAGAGGAGGTCGAATCGAACATAATTTTTCAGATATCCACACATCGGAAATGCAACATTCAGGGACTACCTGCGCTTACTTAAACAATTTAGCGCAGGTAGCAGGGAGGAGAAAGTCCTGCACCCGATGAAACGTGTTTTATGTCGTGGTAGCTGCACCGCGTAACAGATTCTTTTGAGCATATGACCGCTAATCTTCGAGCTTTCAAATCAAATGGCTCTGAGCACTATGGGACTTAACATCTATGGTCATCAGTCCCCTAGAACTTAGAACTACTTAAACCTAACTAACCTAAGGACATCACACAACACCCAGTCATCACGAGGCAGAGAAAATCCCTGACCCCGCCGGGAATCGAACCCGGGTGCGGGGAGCGAGAACGCTGCCGCACGACCACGAGCTGCGGACAAATGCTTTCAGTTACATCCCTCTTTGTTTTCGGATCGTCTACATTAAGTAAGACGTGACGTTTGCCGAACGTATTTCTCAATCTTACGTAAATTTTTGGCAGCAGTCAAGTTCTTTTGTAGAAATAATTTTCATTCAGCTGTGTCAAGGTGCTTCTTATATCTGACTGCGTAGACCATGCTGTGTAACATACGTTTTTTTCTTTTCCTTTTTCTTAAATAATCACATCCCCACTTTTTTTTCTTAATCCTAATTTGTGCTCAGCATTCTGACGATGACTATTAGAAGTATTTGAAACCGATTACTCTAGAGTTGTTGTGCTATAGTGAAATGTTAGGTATCGTACCCTCGACTAAAAGCACCCTAGAAAAATGTTACGCAAGCTCTGTTTTCCTAATTCTGTGACGTTACCATTGGATCAAATGGCTCTAAGCACTACGGGACTTAACATCTGAGGTCATCAGTCCCCTAAGACTTAGAACTACTTAGACCTAACTAACCTTAGGACATCACACACATTCATACCCGAGGCAGGATTCGTACCTGCGACCGTAGCAGCAGCGCGGTTCCGGACTGAAGCGCCTAGAACCGCTCGGCCACAGCGGCCGGATGTTACCACTGGTGCAGGAATGGTCTTTCCGTGCTCGAGCAGAAATGTTGTTACAAGAATAAAAATTCTCCGTTTATTCAGGCAGTGAGATGACTCATAAAACAAAGACTTTACTCTCTGTAAGTGATGAAGTCGACGACACTGTGAAATGACCCTCCTCTACTCCCAAAGTTTGTAAGAGCACTCTGCGTCATTTACCATGTCTTCCACGTTGTGCAGCGAGCAAGCGATTTCGCTATGCGATTTACTTGTTAGTAAAGAGAACAAATGATTAGCGAACGTCAACCAAGAGCGTAATTTCCTAGATATGTAAAATTGTTTTCTTAAGCGCAGCCTGACTCACTTAGGTCCTCACGGCAAGGATAAATAATCACTCTTTTACATCGTGTTTTCAACCGCCATTGCTCTCAGGCTCTTGGTTCAGTACTAGACTGGAAATTATATACCACTAACAGAATCCATTTAACTGGATGTCAACTCCCTTAAATTTTGCAAAAGAAAACCCTCCGAGTAACGGCTGTCAGCAGCCTACCACAATCACATAAACCACCCTAATGAAAATTTTACTCGAGGACATCAATATCTGTTTGCCATTGACAACCTACCTAAATTCATTTCTTTATTTATTATCTTCTCGGGTGGTAATTAGCTTTTCAGTGTAGCACAGGACTTCTGCCAAAAAATCCCAGATTCTGATAAAAGTACAGTCGTCTCTAGTGGCCCCATCCAAAGAAGTCACTTAGAAAACGTGATGTAACTTAAGCTTTATAGCAATTTTATGCAGTCTATTTAGCTCTACTGACTCCTAGGGTTCGTGGTACGATCCACTACTATAATATGACGAAAATGAAAAATTATTAGAGAAGTACAATCTCCGTCCTTCGTCATGCGAAGGCACAATCTGTCTTCTGGGCTCTGCAAAAGTCTTCAACCCACTGTAATGATGTCTCCAGCACAACTCGATAAACTGTTTGAACATTTCGCTTTTCAGCCCATCGATGCTGTTGATCGGCTTTCGCCCCGGCACAGAATATCTCCATTCTATGCGTTCTTCCACTAACTACCTAACTGGAATTCTCTGTTAGGTACTGCGTTCTATCAGGACATCTTATTGCTGTAATTCACTAAATAATGTTCAGAAAAGTTTCCACTGATGCTGTAAGGTTCCCTTTTACGTACTAGTTCGGCCCAGAAAGTCCTGCAGGAGTATTCTGCAATCGATGCGAACTTTGAAGTCAACAAACGGCTTAGTACAAAATCCACTCACCTAATAATGCTATTAACACGAAATATATGCTTAATATGGAAGGTGCTCCTAGTTATTTTATTACCGACGACCACCAATGGGCCGTAACAGTTAACTCCTAAAGTTACTTTCTAGCCGCGGCGGTCTCTCGTATCCCAACTTAACTACGCAAAACCACTCCCCAAATTAAATTCTCGATCGGACGACTAAAAATTATGGAATCGCACTCCCTACACGATCTGAAGGATAATTGTAAAAAAGCTTACGATAATTTAGTCCATCACATTATTGAGTGAAGATAACTCAACAATGCAACGAGATTATTCGTGGGAATTTGGAAAATTTTACGTAAAGAACTATATATTCCTCAGTCAAGATATTTATTTCCAACACAACAATGCAGTATATAAGGCACATTGAGAATTCCATTACTTATTACATCTCATCGAATTTTCGTACGATTACACCGAAATTTTATGGTTCATCGTTAAAAATACTGAGACTTATTCAGTAAAGTTATCGCTAGTTATTCCCAGTGTTAGCATATATTACCAACAACTCGCAAACTTATCAGAGACCATTCATATTATATTAGTATTACAACATCCGAAACGCAATTTTATTAGATTTTGCACTGTTCATCGAAATTACAATGATGATCTACGCACTACGTATTCAGAATCATAATGCTACTGATTAGGATCTGTGAATTTTTGGATCTTGAGGCATTTAATTCGAGGATGAGAGGCGTAAGTGATGATTTATAATAAAGGGAAGAAGTGTTAACCAATGTCCGTGGTGTTCGTATGAGTATAGCATGGTTTTTAAAGCAGCTGCGCCCACTAATCTCTTGTAATATTACTGGATCTGCAACTACTTGTCTCCTTTTCCGAAGCATCTAACTTGCAACGCTCGTTCCAGTAGTAGCTGTAGCTAATCATTGTTGTATATGGTAGACATCAAGAATTTGGCTCTACGAAAGAAGTATCCGCATCTGCACGCGATTTCTAAACTGATACTAAGTTCAGTGCCAGATCATCCGTCGAGGGTGATCAGACATAAAGTGTTGTCATTCCGTCGGTCCCTACAAAGAGTAGCCAATCAACGATCACTAAGATTCGTCCTCTCATCCCACTTATTTGCTACCTGTCTTCACGTCTCATGTCAGTGATTATGCGATAGTGTGGAGGCTGGATCACTCTTGATATGAGATTTAGATAGATAGAAACAGTCGTAAAACCAATTTCATTAAAGCACAAACGGATTTTGCCTTACATAATTGTATTGTCATTTTCTTCTAGCACGAAAGCATCTCGTGCGTAAAACTATTTTGCGTCACTTATGAAAGAGAATTGAAACTGTTCATGCAGTGTTTGCCTGTAATGTACATTTTAATGGCACAAATAACGCTGACAATTCCAGCATTCTCTTAGGCGTGAGCATTAGTGATGTATTCTTAGTCTGTCAACAGGTCTCACTGTAACGCAGCTCCAAAGATCTGGGGAAGGCAGTGGGAGTGGATGAAGATCGTTGTCGTGTGTTCATATGCCCGTCGTGTTAGTTCGGAGTGGTCACTACACCTATATTAGCAACCTATTCTCTTCTGCCATCATCAACGGTTCTCCTTAGACTGTCGTAGGATTAATTAATGAGAGGAGAAACTTTCCTCTCGTTTAAAATGTTCTTTTCATCATGTCCAGTTTTCTGTACCTGAAATGTACAACGATTTTCTGACTGAGTACGCTGCTCCAAGCATATTCCATAGATCAAGGTTTTCGAACTCTGCGCCGTGGCCTTAGAAGCAGGGGTGTAGCAGTGATTTTATAAAAATGATAATGTTGTCTATTTGCTTCTCACAAGGGAACCTCCCCATCGCACCCCCCTCAGATTTAGTTATAATTTGGCACAGTGGATAGGCCTTGAAAAACGGAACACAGATCAATCGAGAAAACACGAAGAAGTTGTGTGGAACTATGAAAAATAAGCAAAATATACAGAGTAGTCCATGTGCGAGATAGGCAACATCAAGGATAATCTGAGCATATGTGCGCTGTGGTCTCGTGGTTAGCTTGAGCAGCTGCGGAACGAGAGGTCCTTGGTTCAAGTCTTCCCTCGAGTTATAAGTTTACTTTCTTTATTTTCGAAAAGTTATGATCTGTCCGTTCGTTCATTGACATCTCTGTTCACTGTAATAAGTTTAGTGTCTGTGTTTTGCGACCGCACCGCAAAACCGTGCGATTAGTCGACGAAAGGACGTGCCTCTTCAATGGGAACCGAAAACATTTGATCGCAAGGTCATAGGTCAACCGATTCCTCCACAGGAAAACACGTCTGATATATTCTATACGACACTGGTGACGGCATGTGCGTCACATGACAAGAATATGTTGTCGACCCACCTAACTTGTACACTTGGCGAATGGGTAAAAAGATTCTTCTACCTTTCCCGATTTAGGTTTACTTGTGGATGTGATAATCACTCCCAAAAAAGGGATGAAAACATAAGACTTTGTGACATAAACTGAAAACAAAAAAATAAAATTTCTACTCGAGGGAAGCCTTGAACCAAGGGTCTGTCGTTCTGCAGCTGCTCACGCTAACCACATGACCACGGCACTCCTGAGCTCATCTTCTCCTTGATGTTGCTTATGTTGCCCATTGACTACTCAGTTTGTATATTTTGCTTATTTTTTCATAGTTCCACACAACTTCTTCCTGTTTTCTCGATTGATCTGTGTTCAATTTTTCAAGGTCTGTCCACTGTGCCAACTTATAACTAAATCTGAGGGGGGTGCGATGGGGAGGTTCCCTTGTCAGTATAGGAAGTGCTGTAGTACTAAAATGGTATATTGTGAGCCGGCAAGTTAAGCGTTGTTACTGCGGCGACGTGGTAGATGACAGCCGGATAGTACTACATGAGTCATTTGTTTTTATCCAATAACAGTCACTTTGAAGGTTGTTGTTCGTCTTCTGTGATTTTTGTTTGTCACCATGGACAATTTTTTAAAATGTAAGTCAAGTGCATGAATAGACAAAAACGCAGGAAGTATAACGACGGTTATCTGAATTTCGGGTTCTGCTTACCTCTGGGAAAGAAGAATGACCATAGTATATCACTTCTTTCAAAGTTCCAGCTGCTGCAAGCATGCTTCTGGTATGAAATTAAACTACATTTCGAGTGAAATCACAGTAGTTTGCTAGACAAATCGCGAGATCTCGTCTCCCACAAGTTAAAAGAAGTAGCAAAAAGGAGCTAATATTCCTACAAGGCTCTTCTTTAATCTTAATTAATTTAATTTTGTTGTAAGGTCTTATGGGACCAAACTGCTGAGGTCATCGGTCCTTAAGCCTACACACTACTTAATCTAACTTACGCTAAGGACGACACACACACCCATGCCGGAGGGAGGACTCGAACCTCCGACGGGGGGAGCCGCACGGACCGTGACAAGACGCCTCAGATCGCGCGGCTGCTCCACGCCGCTCTTTAATCTAACAAATTTTTGCCTACCATGTAGCAATAGCGAGAAATGTCACACCATTTTACCGCCTACCCTATAAGTGGTCACTATCGTGACAGATGAATCACTAGCCAAGGATATGGTAAATTTGCCTTTTTCAGACAACATTATTAGTCACCGAGTACTCGATATGGCTGACGACATAAACATGCCGACTGTCGCATCGTTAATGATCGATGTTTCACCGCCAGACCGGGCAGGCACACGGCGTCAGGTGTGCGATTCCGCTGTGGTCGCCGGCGACCACGCAGCAGTCAGCATGTTAAGGATCACTTATTTGCAAAACTGTTATTCAGCTGGATGAAGCTACAGGCAACCACAGTTATTGTTGCTGTTGTGGTCTTCAGTTCGAAGACTGGTTCGATGCTTGTCTCCGTGCTACTCTATTCTATGCAAGCCTCCTCATCTTCAAATAACTACAACAACTTATCCGTCTCAATCTGCTTACTGTATTCCTCTTTTGGTCTTCCTCTAATATTTTTTAATCCCCCACACTTCCCTCCAGCACCAAACTGATGATCCCTTGATGTTTCAGAATGTTTCCTATCAACCGTCGCTTTTTTCCAGTCAGCTTGTGCCACAAATTTCTTTTCTCCCCAGTTCTGTTCAGTATCTTCTCATTAGTTACGCGACGTAACCCTATAATCTTCAGCATTCTTCGCAGCACCACATTAAAGCTTCTGTTCTGTTCTTGTCTAAACTGTTTATCGTCCATCTGTCGCTTCCATACGTGGCTACACTCCATACAAATACTTTCAGAAAAGACTTCATAAGATAAATCTATACTAAATGTTTACAAATTTCTCTTCGTCTGAAACGCTTTTCCTCCCATTGCCTGTCTATATTTTATATCCTCTCTTCTTCAGCCATAATCAGTTATTTTACTAATCAAATTCATTTATTATTTAAATATATCGTTTCCTAATCTAATTCTTTCAACATCATTTGATTTAATTCGACTACATTCCATTACCCTTGTCTTACTTTTGTTGATGATCTTATATCCTTCTTTCAAGACGCAATCCATTCCGTTCAGCTGCTCTTCCAAGTCCTTCGCTGTCTCTTACAGAATTACAATGTCATCGGCGAACTTGGAAGTTTTTATTTCTTCTCCCTGGCCTTTAAATCCTACTCCAAATTTTTCTTTAGTTTCGTTTACTGCTTGCTCAGTGTGTAGATAGAATAACATTGGGGACAGGCTATAAACCTGTCTCACTCCCTTCTCAACTACTGCTTCCATTTCATGCCCCTCGACTCTTATAATTGCCGTCTGGTTTCTGTACAATTTATGAGTAGCCTTTCACTCCCTGTATTTTTTACCAATGTTACCTTTAGAATTTCAAAGAGTATTCTGGTCAACATTGTCAAATCTTTCTCGAAATCTACAAACGCTATAGCCGAAAGTTTGCCTTTCCTTAACCTATCCTTTAAGACAAATTGTAGGTTTAGTAGTGACTCGCATGTTCCTACATATCTCCGTAATCCAAACTGATATTCGCCGAGGTCAGCTTCTTCCAGTTTTTCCATTCTTCTGTAACGAATACGTGTCAGTATTTTACAACTATGGCTTATTAAAGCGATAGTTCGGATGTATTCACACCTGGCAGCATTTCCTTTCTTTAGATTTGGAATTATTATATTCTTCTTGACGTCTGAGGGCATTTCGCCTGTGTCATACGCCTTGCACAACAGACGGAAGTGTTTTGTCATGGCTGATGCTCCCAAGGCTATCAGAATGTCTGACGGAATGTCGTCTACTCCTCCGGCCTTGTTTCGAATTAGTTCTTTCAATATCTGTCAAATTCTTCCCGCAGTATTATGTCTCCGATCTCATTTTCATCTATGTTCTCTTCTGTTTCGATAATACTGCGTACAAGTTCCTTTCCCATATATAGACCCTCTACATACTCCTTCCACCTTCCAGCTTTCCCTTCTTTGGTTAGGATTTGTTTGACATCTGAGGCCTTCACGTTCATGTAGCTGCCTGCTTCTTTTTTCTCCAAAGGCCTCTTTAATTTTCCTGTGGGTGGTCCCCTAGTGATATATGCTTCTAAATCCTTACATTCGTTTTTACTTCCTGTCAGTCTCATTTCTCCTGCTTCATTTATGGCATTTTTATATTTTTTTCCTTTAGTCAGTTAAATTCAATATCGCCTGTGTTATTCAAAGATTTCCATCTGGCCTTTCTTTTTTACTTATTTGATCCGGTACTGCCTTCACCATTTCATCTGTCAAGGCAACCCATTCTTCTTCTACTGTATTCCTTTCCCCTGTTCTTGTCAATCGTTGGCTAATGCTCCCTCTGAAACTCTCAATAACCTCCGTTTCTTTCAACTTATCCAGGTCTCATGTCCTGAACTTCCTACCTCTTTATATTTTCTCCAGTTTCATAACCCATACATTGTGGTCAGAATCTACTTCTTCCGCTGGAAAGTCTAGCAATTTCAAACATGGTTCCTAAATCTCTGTCTTACCATTATATAATCAACCTGAAACCTCCCAGCGTCTCCAGATCTCTTCCACGTACACAACCCTCTTTTATGATTCTTAAACCAGGTATTAGTGAAAAATGGAATTATACTCTGTGCAAAATTCTACCAGGTGGCTTCCTTTTTCATTTCTTTCCCCCAGTCCATATTCACAGTTTTTCCTTCTCTTTCTCTTCGTAATATCAAATTCCAGTCACCCACAACTATTGAATTTTCGTGTCTTTTAATTATTTGCATAATTTATTTTATCTCATCATGCATTTCTTCATCATGTGTGAAGTAAGATAGCATAAAGACCTGTACTACTGTGGTTGGTGTGTACTTCGTGTCTATTTTGGCTCAAATAATGATTATGCGTGTCTAATTTATTACGTTCGGTTTACACATGAAAACATATTTAATGAAGATCTTCTCTGTAGAAAAGTAACTACTGGAACAAAACCAGCAGACGTCTTTGAAATACTAAGCTCTTTTAGGCAAGAAAATATTAACTGCAAAAACTATGTAGTCGCGTGTGCTGATGGAGGTCATTGTATGGCTGGCTGTTATGACGTATTTTAGGCTCTGAATAGTCATCCGGCTCCTCATGACGCAGTGTTTTATTCACCGAGGACTGGCATCAAAGAGAATTAACTCTGTTCATGAGGCAATTCAGTCAGCGATCGAAGTGGTGTACTTAATTAAAAGTTGACCACTTACGTAAACAGAGGTATTATCGACAAATGTGGATGATAAGGTTCTGTATACATTTCCCTAATTTATAACAATAAGTTTAGCTGGATTTCGCGCCGTACATCTTCAAAAGGATGTATAAACTCAGAAATGAACAATACTCCTCTTCAAGAGAATGACTGAGTTGCGGGAAGTTCGTACACAGTGATCTGGTTTTGAAGCTGGCGTGACTTTGTGACATATTTGAAAAATTCCCTGTATCCCTGTAATAAGACGGACATTCTGCACCTGTCAAACAAAATTTCAGCCTTCAACCTATTTCGCAAGAAAAAGTTGGATGATAATGATATACAATTTTCCTGATCTTCATTCAGTTTTGGAAGACAATGATTTTCAGCTGAGTGAAGACTTGAAGTCTTTGTTTCTGGGTCATTTAACTGAAATCAGAGATTACTTTCTGCCAGAAGAAGTTGACTGACACAGCTGGATCGTAGTTCTGTAGTGACAGAGGACACAGTGAAAATTATCGTAACGAGAAGTATTCCAAGCCAGAGATGTGCAACACATGTTATTTGGTGTTCGCGTGACCACTATGTTCTTAATTCTTTGTTTTTCCTTGGTTGCTATGTGTATCCAGAGATATCACTCACTCACTTTATGCTACGTTTGTTAAATGTTGGAAATAAATATCTTGTTATAAGACCTAATATATATCCTTTTAGTAGAGACTTTCAACCAACACTTATCACTCAAAACGGAGGACTTTATTAACGTTTCTTCAGACTTCACATTGAAACCAAAGTTCGTTCATCATAGCTGGAGTTTGGTTAGAATCTAGCGTATCCATAAGGAAGTCACCATGTCATACGACTTTTGATACCTTTTGCAACATCGCACTTACGCGAAGTAGTTTTTTCATTATTGGTAGTTATCGACACGAAATATAGAACGTGAATGAATGTGGAGGAAGACATGCGAGTCACAATCCTATGCCGACATTTGCAGAACTGGTGATGAAGAAGCGATGTCATCTCTCCCATTAATTTCGATGCGTGTAATAACTTTAAATTTGATTAAAATGCATTATGTCAACAGTTAATAAAGAAATAAAAGCTTTTGGCCTTTTTTTCCGGGACAAAGTTTTTTACCCCACACTTGCACGTCATGTGCGAAAGGATTCGCTTGTGGTTATGTTCAGGTCAAGGAAATCGCGGACCCAAAAAGTTTGAAGACCATTGCCATACGTAATATATTGCAACCGACGTGTTATTAGTGAATTTTTGCTCAAATGAATTTTATTACAGATTATAGACTTCGGTTATACCTTAGTAAAAATAAATAGGTAACAGTGTATAACATGGACTATTTACTTTCTTTGATTAAAATTGCTTTAATCGCTGCAAAATTATTTCACCAGTCATGTAAGTTTAGGTAAAATCGGTTTTCCAGAGACGTTCATTAATAGTATTCTAAACGTTTTGCTCGTTCATTCTTAAAATATATAATAAAAATCTTGTGAATCCAATTTCTTGCGCAGGATAGAGTAACACGGAGGTCTGCATCAGACCAGTCTTAGGCCACAACAACAACGACGACGACGACGACAACAAAACGGATGCTACAGATATTAACTCTGGATCACCCAAACTTCCGCTAGCCTTGGCAATTATGACAACAGAGCTGGCAACAATACGGAAGGTACTCAAATATGCTGAAGGTGTCATCTTGATAATGCCGGACTCGGGCCGTCTTTACCCCTCTTAATAATGTAGTCGTTATGGTAATAATCTTTGTGTTTAGATAGTTGAAAGGAAACTGGAAGTTATTGGCCAGAATGTTTCCTCACATGGGAGGAGGCGCGTTGTAGTATTTAAGGTAATGAGAACGTACACCATTTTGCAAGATGAGCGTCACATGAACGGCACGTGCATGATACTATGATTCCTCAAATTGATCTTTTCACGCTGACTTAAAATAATACTAGCAAATATGTAATTTAGGTAACAGTCTGTGTTGTAGACACTTACGGCCCGAGATAACAGGAAAAGAAATTAAATGCGCAGGCTTAGTGCTCCACAAAATTATCAAGAAAAAATCTGATCCTGAAATGTAACCACAGATTATATACGAAATATTATTTCCGAGTAGTTGTAGTGGATACACCACATACTTACCGCGGTGAAAAAGATATAGATCGTCTTGGTTGGGTGCAAAAGAATGACAAAAATGAGAAGTAAATTGGTAAAATTTCCCATGAGCCTGAATTGTTCGCTAGCCTCTTACTTGAGGCCATTATTAATACAGGTATCGAACGGCGTATGAGATTACAAATCAGTATCTAATCATTTGAGAACAGTGTGTGCGGGCGCGTGCGGGCCCCCATGTGTGTGTGTGTGTGTGTGTGTGTGTGTGTGTGTGTGCGTGTGTGTGCCTGTGTGCTTTAGTATTAATAGTAGTAGTTACACAAACAAACTGAATGGCTGGAAGGCTTTCAACAAGACATAAATTTAAAAAAAAATTTAACCTCACTACGATATTTTATGTAAGTGCTCCGTATTCAAGAGTTCGTAACGCAATGTTGCCACTCAATGGAACTGTTTGTGTGTGATGATAACTTAAAAATATCACCACATCAAGTTTAGTGGTACATGAACTTTTTATCCGTAGCTTAACACACCTTTTGAGTCCATTTCGTTGGTTATGCTACTTTAAATTAGCCCTAAGTGGAGTAAAGGTAGTAGTAATACGGTTCGCACTGGGACCGTCCTGCACAGTGTGTTCTCTCTCGGGTGTCGTAACTCAGCGCTCTAAGCTGCTGGCGGTAGCTGCACGCCGCTCGTGACGTCACGACTGTAGGGCCCGTTGCGGCGGTGACGGAGCAGTTCCTGAGCCGCACAACAGAGCCAACGTTTCGAGCGTCATCAGGGCTCGCAGGATCACCGTGTATCAGCCCAGTCTCTTACTGACGGCGTACTTTCTAAGTAATCATTACCAAAACTATGCCTGCTCACGTTTCCGACTAACAGCTGAAAACGCTGTTGCTGCAAACCCCCACTCTTGCAGATGTTAAATGTATGTGAATTCCTAAGGGACCAAACTGCTGAGGTCATCGGTCCCTGGACTTAAACACTATTTAAACTAACTTAAACGGACTTATGCTAAGAATAACACACACACACATGTCCGAGGGAGGACTCGAACCTCCGGCGGGAGGGGACGCGCAGTCCGTTACATGGCTCCTCAAACCGAGCGGCTACTCCGCGCGGACACTTTTGCAAACTGATAATTCGCACACATCGATGTTAACGATGACTACTTCTTGCGTGTTTGGTTAGAAAAAAATATTCCGTATGTGGCAAATTCGAAAGAACAGACGCCATTTGGATCCTGCAACCACTATGAATCAAGACACAAAAGAACGCAGGCTTTCTCGGCAAATCTCGATAATAACATCTTCTCGGGTTGACAGCCGAGTCAATGCGTTTTTCTCCAGCAACGTTTCAGCAAGTTTCTTACTTGCCATCTTCAGGCGAAGTGAAGTCTTCACCTGAAGATGGCAAGTAAGAAACTTGTTGAAACGTTGCTGGAGAAAAACCCATTGACTCGGTTGTCAACCCGAGAAAAAATTGAAGACATTAACTCCCAGTGGGGCATTGATTTAAATCAATGGGGCAAGTTGAAAATTTGTGCCGAACAGGGTGCGAACCAAGGCCTACTGCTTACTAGACTGATGCACTGACCATTGCGCCATCCGGACACAATGGTCAGCGCAACTGCGTGGACTCTCCTAACACACCTCCCGTAAGACCCAAATTCTCAACTTATCCACACACTGTTGATGTAGAGCCCCTTGCCCAATAGCCTCATTACTCGCGGTATTTCACCGATTCCTTCAAGGGTTCGAGCGTGGTGTGGATCCGCAATGAAGTGATAATCCCGGTCCGGCATAAATTTTCAACTTGCCCAGTTCATTTAAATCAATGCCCACTGACAGCTAATGTCTTTAAATCCTTTCTGTCTTGAAGTCACTCGAGTCACGTATTACATATCACACAAATTAACTAACATATTGCGGGGCAATTTTACTTTGCCCACCCTGCACATGTTCTTTCTTGTCTTCAGTTCGAAGACTTAAGTTATGCACCTTTCAACGCAAATCCTTCCTGTACAATCTTGATCTCTGCATCGATTTTAACATGTTTGCTTTATTCAGTCTTTGCTGTCCCTCTACAGTTTTTACCCCTCACACTTTCCTCCATTAGCAAACTGACAATTGCTTCATACCTTAGAGTGCATTCGTCAACCGGGCCCTTATTTTGGCCAGGTGATGTCACAAATTCGTTTCCTGCAGGATTTGATTCAGTACCTCTTTTTCAGTTACACGATGCATCTCTCCGTCATGTTCTTCTGTAATCTACTTGTCTGGGCAGTTTAACACTCAGTATTCAGCTCGAAAAGAAAAGTGAGTCACCCAGACTTAGACGAAGAAATGAAACGAAGTAGCTGACAGGGTATGTGATGTTATTTCTATTGTGACCACACGAAACTACTTTCGTCTGGCTGTAACTGTATGTTGTTTTGCCTGCCGCGGTGGTCTCGCGGTTCTAGGCGCTCAGTCCGGAACCGCGCGACTGCTACGGACGCAGGTTCGAATCCTGCCTCGGGCACGGGTGTGTGTGATGTCCTTAGGTTAGTTAGGTTTAAGTAGTTCTAAGTTCTAGGGGACTGATGACCACAGATGTTAAGTCCCATAGTGCTCAGAGCCATTTGAACCATTTTGTATATTGTTTGACTCCTTGTGGGGAAAGTTCATCAAACTAGAAAACATTAAATATTAATTCACTTTATTAAGAAAATGAATAAAGATTTACTTAATTTTGCCACAGGATTTATTGATGATTTACAACTGTCATTGACTATAAAAAATGGTTCAAATGGCTCTCAGCACTATGGAACTTAACTTCTGAGGTCATCAGTCCCCTAGAACTTAGAACTACTTAAACCTAACTAACCTAAGGACATCACACACATCCATGGCCGAGGCAGGATTCGAACCTGCGACCGTAGCGGTCGCGCGGTTCCAGACTGTAGCGCCTAGAACCGCTCGGCCACTTCGGCCGGCTGACTATAAAAGCATCACTTGATCCAGAGATTAACAAACTGTTCTCATGCAGTACACAATGCTTTACTAAAGTGTATTTCGTCAGAAACTTTAACTGTCACTGTCCCACGTGATGATGTTCACTGCTGTAGCTGAGGTCTCGAACTGGGGCAGAGATCTTGCATGCTCTATGCTACACTGATCTCAGCTTGAGGGCGATGCTATTTTGTTAGTCTCTCCTATGTGTGTTGCAGATTACGACGAGTACTCGCTAATGTCTGTGGTATCAAACCACCTTGCAGACTTTGATGTGGCCCTCAATCTCTCGACGGTACCACAGTTTCACTGATTACATTTTCGAAGGACTTGGCTGTAAGAATACACTTATCAGTATCACGTTGCACCCTCTCGGTGCTGGGTGCATACACTGATTCGATAGGGCAGGGCGACACAAAGCCGTTGTATCCTCTCCTGATGTAAGCTGGCTGACAGCTAGATATCCCAGATAGTGACTGTGTCACATACGTTCTATCAGGGACAGATCCGGGGGTCTTTCTGCCAGACAGTTCGTAGGTACAGATGCCACGCGTGGAAAAGCATATTCCTGCTGAAAAACGGTGCCACGATAGTGCTGCATGAGACGCAACACATGAGTACTCAAGATGTCCATAGTGTACCATTGTGCCATGACCTGAAGGCAGAATCGACGGCTTCTCATACCATGACGACAACAATAAGACTCTGCAGTCTCTTCAGAACAATGGAAGAATGGTATCTCTTCCCAGATCGCTGCCACACTAGTCGACGATAGTCAACCAGAGTAGTGCTGAAGCATTAGTCATCACAGAATACAGCGCGACGCCATTCACCAGCCGTCAGTTCTGTGCTGGCATAAGCTGTCGCCAGCACAACGGTTGGCAAAGATGTAGCGCGAAGATCGGTAGTAGGCGCGGAATCAATTGTGCCATCACGAGAGAGACCAGAGACACACCGACAAGCAACAGGCCGACAACACCCTCTCCACAGCAAGTATTTAGGCCGCCACCACTGACCAGAGAGCCTCACTGCCTCGCTAACTCACACTTCAGTTTGGAGTCCATCAATCCACTAGCGGAGTGGGTCACAGGCTGCGATATTACATAGCGACCAGAATTGCGATTATAGCAAGATTACCGATATTGTCCACAAGAGAACTATTTCTCAAAAAGGTTGTAGCGCAGCACATGGACTAAAGTTAAGTATCCAGTTCATGTAAATAAAGAACCTTATTAACCCATGTGTACATTTGTGTTGTAGAAAAAAGATACGGGCCACCTATAACATCCTCTCCCTTACTTCCCTACGGTACGACTCTACAAGTCTAGTCAGTCACGGCACCGCGCAAAACATAGCCGTTTGTGTTTTGGTGTTAATGACAGCCTACGCATGGGACGATAATTCCCTAGTTTGGTAACTGCCAGTCTCCGACCAATGGTGAAGATTGGTTCAATTGGCTCTGAGCACTATGGGACTTAACATCTGAGGTCATCAGTCCCCTAGAACTTAGAACTACTTAAAACTAACTAACTTAAGGACATCACACACATCAATGCCCGAGGCAGGATTCGAAGCTGCGACCGTAGCGGTCACGCGGTTCCAGACTGAAGCGCCTAGAACCGCTCGGCCACAACGGCCGGCAATGGTGAAGATAATACAGGTCGTTGTACTTAGTCCATTACTCGTCTTCGGATCGCAGGTACAGTTTTAAAGGGCTAATGGTGTGCTGAAATCGAAGTGAGCGTACGGCATTGTGGGCCGGGAGTTCCCCAGTCGGGGAAGTACGGCCCCCGAGGGCAAGTACTTATTGCATTCGACGCCACATGGGGCGACTTGGGCGTCGGAGATGGAGATGATGAGGACAACACAACACCCAGTGCCTCAGCGGAGAAAATCTCCTGCCCCAGCCGGGAATCGAACCCAGGCCCCTTGAGGTGGCATTCCGCCGCGCTGACCACTCAACTAACGGGGGCGGACTATGATGTGCTAAGTGCACAATATGGTGACCTTCTCATGTGGTGATCACACGTGGTCGACCGGAACCTTGAGGACGAGAATGCTTACCCTCACTATTCTGATCAGTCCAGCAGTGGGTCACTATGACATTCAAATCTTGCTCAGGTCTGTGTATTGCACCATTCGACTAGATGGCTTCTTTCAAACTCTGTCAGGTGCTGTTAATACTTTCTCACATGTGTTCGCAGCATCTCCGTGTCACTCGCAGCGATCACTAAATATCTGACGCTGTTCACGAGTCCTATATGACCTACCAGGCCTGTTGGCAACAGAAAATGCGAACCTTAGTAACGCACTCTGGTGGCAGCTACATCTGTAACACAGAATTATACTTCTAATCAATTACATAACTGTCGATAGTTTGTAGATATGACAGACGGCCATAGTTGCTGGGTGCTTGGCTTTATTTGTCCAGGAGTGTATATAACAGTAAATTCCAAATGCTCACAGCAAAGCCTTCCTAACCGTTACACTCATTAAATCTACTACTTTCGATCGAACAACAGACCACTCTCAGGCATATGAAAGTTTATTAATTACAACACATAGGTTTGATCATGATCATACCGCTTCTGTCTGGCCATACCACTTCTGTTGGCCCTGTACTTCGCCCAGCCGACATATTGCGTAACCATAAACTTTGAAATTTTATGGTTTCTATAATTTTCATGTAGTTAACGCATGCCGCGCGGGATTAGCCGAGCGGTTAGGGGCGCTGCAGTCATGGACTATGCGGCTGGTCCCGGCGGAGGTTCGAATCCTCCCTCGGGCGTGGGTGTGTGTGTTTGTCCTTGGGATAAATTAGGTTAAGTAGTGTGTAAGCTTAGGGACTGATGACCTTAGCAGTTAAGTCCCATAAGATTTCACACACATTTGAACATTTTGAATTAACTCATAATGTTTATTTAGAAAGCGATGGTAGTGGCCTCACATATGTCCCTCAGTTAAAGTCCTTTTTTTATGCCAGAGAATGGTCAGTTGTTCATTACTACTAGCAATTTCAGTCAAAGTCACATATAGCCATAACGGCAAATAGTGATTTTTCAAAAATATTTAAAAATCTGTAAATCTTCCTTTCTTTAATATATTGTGAACGTAAATTTACTTTTGCTGTTACCATATTTCTGTATCTGAAAACAGATTCGTACAGCTTGTAGTTTGCGTTTTGTATACTTCAGTACTTCTGCCATCGTCAGCTACATTTCTGTCCAGGCAGCACAGTTCGCCAACTACTTTCAGCATATCTTTTTCCTATTCTATTTTCCCAAAACCTTAAATCTATCATACTCCATTATCCTTGTCATTATCATTGATGTTCTTCTTAGGTTCCTTTTCCAAGACACTATCCAATTCGTTTAACTGATTTTCCTTTGCCGTCCGTGACATACCCTGCACACAAATAAACGGAAATGACAGTATAGCCGACACAGGTCAGTCCTGTAACGTATTTTATTTCAAGCAATTGACAGCCTATACGGACTTACTGCTTTTTGTAAGAAGGAGTCGTTCTGGTGTGTGCGACTCATTTACAAAGAAATATGGACGTGACCATTAGTTTTTTTGGACCCTAGTTCATAGGAACAAGGCTTTCTGCCACTAGCTGTCGCAGCTCTAGGGCGGTACAGTAACTCACAGCTACGGCGTTCGCAACTCGACCTTGCGTCCGAGGGCGGCTGTCGTCGAAAATTGATGGTACGCAGCTCGGAAATATATTTGGCGGCCGGTGGCGGCGCCGCGCTGTGACGTAAATACTTTATAGGAGGGCGCTCCAGGAATTCGGCAGCGCGCCTGGCCAACGCACCTGAAGCCGGGCCGCGCCGCGCCGCGCCGGGCCGCCGAGGCGCCGGTTTGTTGTCGGTGGTATTTCAGGAACTGGCAGGCGGTGCAGGGGCAGCGGCGGCGGCGGGCGCCCGCCACAGACTCTTGTACGGCCCACGGCCGCACCGGAGCAGCCCGCTGCCGAGAGGCGCTGTCCGAGAGCATCGAGACAACTGGACCGAGCGACTCACGTCTACACTCCACAGGTCACCTTAACCCATTACGGGCCATTGTCCCTTTTTTGGGACGCGTATATTTTACTTATTTCTACGTAAGAACCATCAAGAGAGTGACGATGAAGATGATGACGTAGAATTGGCGATAATTCCAACCGATGCAGATGTAATAACAGATGAAGACGGCATTGACGAAAATGTACTGAACAATGAGTCTGTTGTACAAGATGCAGCCGGTACTTTAGAGCTCATAACCAGCCGAGATGAAGCTAATGCTACAGTTGTACCTCCAGAAGCCAAAAGAAGGAAAGCGTTAGGAAATGCAGCAGAAAGTGGTACGTTATCTACAAAAAAATATAAATGTAAGTGGTATAAATGTCAACCAACGTACACAAACACTAGTGAACCAGGGAAGAGCAACGAACATTATGTTGCGAAATATCCAGCAAATAAGACAGTGCCCCAGGTGTTTAAGGATTTTTTTTTCTGAGAAACTAATGAATACTATTATTGAACAAAGCGATATCTATGCTGGCCAACACAACAAAATAAATTTTCTGCCTACCAAAGAAGAACTAAAATCATTTATTGGCATACCACTTCTGAGTGGTTATCATAAGCTTCCCCATGAGAATATGTACTGGGAACAGCCTCCTGATGTCGGTGGTCCTTTAGTCTTCAACTCCATGTCAGGAAATAGGTTTCGGGAAATAAAGAGATTCATTCATCTCAATGACAAATCCAAAATAGACAGAAACGACAAGATGTACAAACTGAGGTTGGAATTTGGAAAAATTGGCGTATTTCATTCAGAACTCTCAATTGATGAAATGATGGTACGTTATTATGGCAAACATTCAGCTAAAATGTTTCTGAGGGGAAAGCCTATAAAATTTGGTGTCTTACAAGTTCTAATGGCTTTTTTTTGTAATTTTTCGCCTTACTGTGGCAAGACTGACAACCAACGGGAGCCTTTAGGTGCAAGGCTTATAAATGAACTAACCAGCATGATTCCAGAATCAGAGTATCCGAATTATAAGATTTTCTTTCAGAACTTTTTCACCAATGTTGACACACTGATCACACTCGGAAAGAGTAAAATGAAAGCTACAGGAAGAATAAGAGAGATCCGAACTAATGCATGTTCTTTGATTGACTCGAAGAGAATGGCGAAAGAAAAGGAGCGAGGATTCTATGACTACATGTTTGACAAAGACAACGAAGTTCTGGTGGTGAAATGGAGTGACAACAAACCAGTATGTGTAGCGACAAATTACAGTACTATTACTCCTCTGAGTTCTACTAAAAGATACTCACGGGTAAAGAAAAAGGAAATATCTGTTACAATGCCACATCTCATCGAAGAATACAATGCCCATACGGGTGGCGTTGATCTATTGGACAAGCTGATATCACTTTATAGGACGAGGATAAGGTCAAAGAAATGGTGGTGGCCATTATTCACACAGATGATAGATATCTGCGTAGTAAACACATGGCGTGCATACCAAATTGCTAACTGTAATGAGAAGCTCTCAATTTTGGATGTCCGACGGAGAATAGTGATGTTTTACCTATCAAAGAAAGCAGGATCAATACCAAAACGCAGAGAACCACAAGGAAGCAAATTGATGGGACGACGGGTGAGCACAGATGTACGACTAGATCCAGGGAATCGTATCATTGTGCCAAGTAAAACACAGAAGAGATGTGCTTACTGCAAGAAAAAAACAACAAACATTTGTGATAGGTGCAATGTTGGTGTACACGGCAAGTGTTTTGCTTCATTTCACACTGAATAGAGATTCAATAATATTAAAACATTCTTTATTTATTGTTTGTGTTGTTTCTTACAGTATTATGCATGGAGAATAAGGTTATGAATTTGATTAGCGCATTTGGCCAATGTCCCAAAAATGGGACGGTCTGTAGTTTTTGTTCTAATAAACTGAAAATTTTCAAAACAACTTTTTATTCAATTAATCACTCTGTCTAACTTATTTATGAGTTTGCAAAAAATGATCCGATAGAGTTTTGGCCGGTAATGGGTTAAGTTGTCCTTGCAAGGAACCTGTTTCACATCGCGAAGCACGCCAGACATGGTGTCTGATGTACTTTCACTCATGACGTGCGCGATTTCAGAGATCACGTATCCATACAGTTCATAGGTCCGCTTATAGAGGCCATCTGGCGCGCTCTGGTGAGTGGCCAAAGAAACAGTGTTATTTAAGCGATCGCAAACTAGTGCCCGGGCTGTTCTGTAGCCTGTATTACTGTTGTCCAGTCGGTGTGTTCAGTGCTACTCACAGCTCGCACTTCATTATATCATACTTGCTGTTCTATAAAGTACAGTGAGTCCCAAAAATAATAACCCGATTTTAAATAGAATTATTTATTAGGAAGAAGGGCTTAACATCAACAAATGTACAATTTTGGTAAACATTTTTGAAATACAGTGATCAATAGATTATTATATTTTGACTAAAGTTCAGTCTTGATCACACCATTTATGTTTCAATGACGTAGGTAACCGGTTTCGGTTATTTTTACATAACCATCATCAGACCCATGGCTCCCTTAGGATGGTAGGCGGAACTCTCCTCAGCTGCTCAGCTGCTCAGTTGACTTCGTAGCAGCTGAGGAGAGCTCCGCCTACCATCCTAAGGGAGCCATGGGTCTGATGATGGTTATGTAAAAATAACCGAAACCAGTTACCTACGTCATTGAAACATAAATGTTGTGATCAAGACTGAATTTTAGTCAAAATATCAACAAATGGTTCAAATGGCTCGGAGCACTATGCGACTTAACTTCTGAGGTCATCAGTCTCCTAGAACTTCTAACTAAACCTAACTAACAAAAGGACATCACAGACGTCCATGCCCGAGGCAGGATTCGAACCTGCGACCGTAGCGGTCGCTCGGCTCCAGACTGTAGCGCATAGAACCGCACGGCCACTCAGGCCGGCAACACCAACAAATTGCATACTAAATTACTCAGATAAAACAGAAGTTTATAAAAATCTATTATTAATGTTCAATATACCCTCCATTCGAGAATGAGGTTTTCACTCTGCAGCGAAGTGTACGCTGATATGAAACTTCCTGGCAGATTAAAACTGTGTGCCCGACCGAGACTCGAACTCGGGACCTTTACCTTTCGCCGGTAACGGCTCTACTAACTCAGCTACCCAAGCACGACTCACGCCCCGGCCTCACAGCTTTACTTCTGCCAGTACCTCGTCTCCTACCTTCCAGACTTTACAGAAGCTCTCCTGCAAACCTAGCAGAACAAGCACTCCTGAAAGAAAGGATATTCCGGAGACATGGCTTAGCCACAGCCTAGGAGATGTTTCCGGAATGAGATTTTCACTCTGCAGCGGAGTGTGCACTGATATGAAACTTCCTGGCAGATTAAAACTGTGTGCTGGACCGAGCCTCGAACTCGGGACCTTTGCCCGCTAAAGGCAAAGGTCCCGAGTTTGAGTCTCGGTCCAGCACACAGTTTTAATCTGCCAGGAAGTTTCATGTTCTCCATTGGCTGCACGGACGACATCTAGCCGATAGCAGAATTCATCCCAAACTGAGCGTAAGGTGTGTTCTGCACTGAAGCTACAGCTGCTGATATTCTGGTTTTTAGTTCATCAATGTCACGAGGTAAGGGAGGAACGTAAACACATTGTTTAACATATCCCGACAGGAAGAAATCACATAGTGTTATGTCAGAGGACCTAGGAGGCCAAGAGTGTAAAGCCTGGTCTCGCGGTCCTGTACGCCCTATCCAACGTTGAGGCCCGTTGGCATTGAAGAAACTGCACGCGTTGTGCCAGTGCGGTGATGCTCCATCTCGCTGATAGCACGACGCGTAGACTGGCGGGGGCTCCGCTCAAATGCTCGTCGGATTTGTTCCACTGTTTGTTCAGGGACTCGTGCCCGGCCAGGACTTTTGCCTTTACGGAGCCACCCTGTTTCTTCAAACTATTTATACCAGCGTCGAATGTACTTTGTTGGTGGTATTTAAAGATCGGTATTCGTTCAGTAATTTCATACGAATTGAAGAAGAGATTTTTTCGAACCTGCCCAACATCAATGGATTATTGGATTGTATCAGACTGTGTTACACAGCATTATGTAGTGTTCCTCTAGCAGCAGCCTGCTGCTGCTGTTTAAGCCATCGACGAGTCCAGAATCTTCTTCACGGTTTTCTTCACTCTTCTTCAACGATCGGTAACAGAGTTAACGCATCTACTTTATGTGCGTCCGTTTCGTAAACAAACTGTGCAATTTGTGCAGCCGGAGAGCGCAAATCATGATGAGGAGCCCGTGCTGTGCGATGCAGCAGGTCGTTTCAGGGCCCTAAGTAATATCGACTATTGCAGACAATACTTTTATTAAATTAATATGAAAGACCTAGAATATTTTAGAAACCGAAAGGCTAAAAAAATTGGATGTCGCTACGCGCGAGTCTGCTATCTCTCCCGCTGAAGTTCACAACATTATCAACTACACTACGGCTTTGATATGGTGCAGGGCCTCATTTAGGTATAGTATACACTTCGTTACGGCTATACGTTCAAATGCCATTATCTGATGTTTAACTATGACAAACCGCACCCGAAACGAAGATTATCGTGCCATATCATTAAAACCGTATGCTTTCCTAGCACACCAGTTATTAATCTAAAAGCATCAAATACGAGAAGCCTTTATCCACTGATGTGCCGTTTCCTGTCATTTTATTGTAAAAAACCATACCAAAATGATACATTCTTGAGAGATTCTCAATGTATTGGTGCTCTGAAGCAGCTTTTATTCGTAACTCGTCCGCTATAATAAAAAAATAAATTATGGAGTTGAGCTGCATTCAGTGTCCGCCTTGGCCGCTGTGCGGTCAGAGCGGCGGTTTAATAAGCGAAGGGGTCCGGGTTCTATTCCCGACTGGGTCGAAGATTTTCTCCGCTCGAAGGCTGAGTGTTGGCTCTATGTTCATACATTCATAATTGACATTCCACCATTGAGATGGCTGAATGGACAGGTCTCGAAAGCCAAAAAACTGAAAAAAAGTATAACTCTATACAACATGATGTCTCCAAAGTACTGCTTGTGACATAAGACTGATGTCTCATCTCATTACCACGTTCCTCTCCACGAAGCAAAAACGTAACATGACTGGTTCTTCATTTCAGACTTCGTAATGCAGTGGAGTGTGGAATTCCACTATGTGACGTCACCAGGTCGTTTTCCACGCATGTTCTCGTACTGTGAGAGAACAGCCTTAGGATGTATTGCGAAGGATCTTTGGTATAGATATTAGGGCTATATGGCTGACGTTAACCTCTGGTAGAACTATAGAACGTTGAAACAGGTCAATTGGGAGTTTGTTATTTGCTTTTCTGGAGTTTGTACATACTTTGGATGTCTAAAATGCTAATCGCCTATTATTCGCGCGCAGGCTTTCGTCAGAGTAGCTCTGTCACTGGAAGATGTGTTTGTTTTGTCGTCACTGCTTAGCAGTGAGGAGAGTGGGAGTTCTGTCGTTTGAGTCGTAGTGAGACAGACGCCGAGCAGAGGACTAGTGGCAACGAAGACGTGAAGTTAAGGGCATCTATGCTTAAGTAAAATGATTTGTGTTTGAATATTGTGAAACAGAGAAGAAGGATTTGACTAGGGATTTAGAATGAAAAGAGTATGAAGAGAAATGAAGGCAATATTTTTATTTATGGGGACTGCAGTCGCGAGTGGTAAGAATTATGGTTCAAAGAGACATCCGCGTCAGCGAAGTTCAGATTTTTCATTAGAGATTTTGTAATTTTCACTGAAAGTCATTTTTTATGTTTATCAATTACTTGTCTAACGTTTGTGGGAGTATGAGTTTGATGTGAGTGTTGCCCTTTGTCAGTGTTCATAAGTGTTGTAACATGAATTTCGTACAATTAATAATACATCAGACAGTTTGAAAACAGTTTGTTAAAGGAATATTTTGCCTAAGAGCGTTGTCCACATCCACGATCTAAGCCCATTTTTATTTAAGGAAATGTTTCACTCAGATATGTGTATAAAATAGTTTGTATTGTATTGCATGCTAACTGGGGGCCTAGAAACGACTGACAGGCTGCGTCCCCGTCGCAGCCGCAGTGGTCCACAACCTCACGTCGACTACCGCAGTCCACTTCACCCCTGCGTCGCCCCACACCGAACCCAGGGTTATTGCACGGTAGTAATGGTGGTGTACGCGCACATGGAGAACATGTTTGCGCAGCAATCGCCGACATAGCGCATCTGAGGCGGAATGAGGGAACCAGCCCGCATTCGCCGTGGCAGATGGAAAACCGCCTAAAAACCATGTACAGACTGGCAGGCTCACCGGATCTCGACACAAATCCGCCGGGCGGATCCGTGCCGGGGACCACACGCTCCTTCCCGCCCGGAAAGCCGTGCGTTAGACCACACGGCCAGCCGGGCGGGCAATATAAAATAGTTTACTTGTTGCCTGGAGCATTGCGCTAATCTCACAGCAACTGTAGTTAGCAATTTGTAGCTGGCGCACAGAGAGCATCAGACAGGGCGTTGGCAAGAATTTACATTACGAGGTAAGATATTTTCATTTCAGGATCGGTTTCCTAGAAATACTATCAACGCACAGGGACCATTTCATGAATAGCATTATTGAGTACATCATTAACACACAGGGAATACTTTGTTTAATTAAAAAGATTTAATCAGTTTGCACATTTTTTCAGAGTGATTATAAAGCAGGGCCAAAAAAATCATACTGTATTCTCGCAGGCAGATGTATTTGGCTTCTCTCTCAGCTGCAAATGCGCAAAGGCACCCAAGGCTAAACAACAGCAAAGTTACAACCGACCAACGAAGCCAGTACGAGTTCAAAAAATCAAACGAACGTATAGAATTAATAAAAGAAACTTCAACGTGTATTATGGACACCTATTATGACAACCGTCGCCGACATCCACAGCCAAGTTCGCTAAAGCATGCGTGTGCGGCAGCGCTCATCTCTCAAGTAAGCTGGGTCAGACCGTGCTAGTATTTGGTCGCAGAGAGGGAAAGACGTGTTGGCGTAAAGATTACCAGTCTTTCGCCACTGTCCTCGAGTAAATTCCATGCATATCTGCAGCGTGTCATGAAGTGATGGCGTGTGATGCTGCTGATGGTGATCCACGGATCTGTCGGATTCGTTGGTGCTACTCGATAGGCCTCTTCCTTCTCTCATAATCATCACAGAACATTAACGCTACACTATACACGCATCCGTTACACTCTACACATACAGCAGAACTCTCAAACATCCGCAAGGAAAGGGGTCAATATGTGCGGAGGGAGAATATATACTATGGTTGGAACTTAAATAGTGGCAACTATTTATTCACAACCGATACAAAAGAGTTACATGTTTGCACCTGTTACTGCCCTTCAAAGTAGTCACCATCGTTGTGTAGAACCCGTTGCCAGCGGTGTGGAAGGCTTAGTATACCGTTAGCAGAGCCTGTTCTGTTGATGGTGCGAATGGAGCGGTCTACTGCCTGTCAAATCGATGGAACAGTTTTGATGCGAATGCCACGAAGTGGTTCCTTCATCTTCGGAATCAAATCAAAGTCTCACGTCGTATTATTGTTCGTTTTTGGAGCATCACCTGGGACCAGCTTTGCGAACTTTCTGCGCAACCCACCCATCATTTTGCACGACAATACGCGGGGCATACAGCGCAAGCTGTGGCTGCTCTGTTCGGTCGATGGGACTGGGAAGTACTGTACCATCCACCATACTCCCCGGACTTAAGTCCTTGTGACTTTGATTTGATTCCGAAGATGAATGAACCACTTCGTGGCATTCCCTTCAGAACTGTTCCAGAGATTCGACAGGCAAAAGACCACTCCATTCGCACCATCAACAGAACAGGCTCTGCTAACGGTATACTAAGCCTTCCACATCGCTGGCAACGGGTTCTACACAACGCTGGTGACTACTTTGAAGGACAGTAACAAGAGAAAAGATGAAACTCTTTTGTATCGGTTATGAATAAATAGTTGCCACTATGTAAGTTCCAACCCTCGTAGATCGTTGGTTGCTTGTGGACTGTGAAAATCGAGGTTGTCTGCCTGTCACCGTTTCCTATAACATCAGCTTAGAAAGATCAGACCTGATACACTTCTGCTCCCTGGACTGTGGAGACATCGGGCCAGGGAATTCGATTGCCAAGTTATTTACTAATGAAGGGAGTAGGTCGAGACTACAGACTAGCAACAAAGAGCTACGGTTACAGCACCCGTATTCTTGGTAGGAAACAGAAATGTGAGTCAGTCTCGTTGCAAGAAATGGGAACTTGCTAGTCCACAAATATGGACTACTCAGTGACCTGCGTACTTCCTGTGAGGCAAGCTTAAAGTATGTGAAAAGAGATAGAAACAGTTGAGAAATAATAACTAGACTAGCCCCCAGAGGAAGTACTGATCAGGAAATAAGAGGCGGATCTCTAGAATCGAGAACCACGAGCGATTGTAACAAGCATGAGTGGACACGTGATGCTAGCATGCAGCCTTTTGTGTTAGTAGAAGATCCAACCTCGTGTTACACGAGGGGAGGCCGAAATGCACGCTTTTTAGCTCACGCAGGCTGGCGTGAGGAGGGAAGAACTATACTGACGTGAGGTCTGGAACATGACAAGGAATGAGAATTCAGAAAGCGAACGTAATTAGTTTGATACTTAAATTTAATCCATTAATGATGAACGTCGCTCTTGACGGTACATGATTCACAATATTATCTGTTCAGAAGACATTCTTGAAGTAATTATAGTGACTGAATATGGCGCCTTGCTAGGTCGTAGCAAATGACGTAGTTGAAGGCTATTCTAAACTGTTGTCTCTGCAAATGAGAGCGTATGTAGACAGTGAACCATCGCTAGCAAAGTCGGCTGTACAACTGGGGCGGGTGCTAGGGAGTCTCTTTAGACTAGACCTGCCGTGTGGCGGCGCTCGGTTTGCAATCACTGATAGTGGTGACACGCGGGTCCGACGTATACTAACGGACCGCGGCCGATTTAAAGGCTACCACCTAGCAAGTGTCGTGTCTGTCGGTGACACCACACAGCCTACCGTTGTAACACTGATGGAACCGTAATACTGACTTCTCACAGTGCAGATCGCGTGTTGGCATCTTCATTATGGTCTTATGTACAATGTGGAAAAAATTACATCCTTTCAGAGATTTCCAATTCACTTAAGATGTATTGTTGCAACAATGCATATGGAGTACATAAAATGATTACATTTACAGATCAGTAGCACAAGCGGTACTGTAGTACCAAGTATCAAACCGTGCTGAAACATCCATATTAGTACGTAGTGTAGCCACCACGGGCGGCAGTGCAGGTGCTGACTCTGGCATTCAGTCGATCTCGCAGATGGCGAATAGTTTCCTGGGATACGTTATCCCACGCCTGCTCGACCTGTTCACGTAGTTCTATAGGATTTTGGTTGACGAGTCGCAGGAGACATTTCTCGCGTCATCATAGCTCACACAGTCCGTCCCTGGTAGCTGAGTGGTCAGCGCGACGGAATGTCATACCTAACGGCCCGGGTTCGATTCCCGGCTGGGTCAGAGATTTTCTCCGCTCAGGTAGTGGGTGTTGTGTTGTCCTTCACCATTTCATCCCTATCAACACTCAAGTCGCCGAAGTGGCGTCAACACGAAAGACTGGCACCAGGCTACCGGTCTACCCGACGGGATGCCCTAGCAATACGGCATTTCCACTTCATAGCTCACACATGCTCGGTTAGAGAAATGTCTGAAGATCGTGCTGGCCACAGAGGTTACTGTACGTCTTGTAGACCACGTTGAGCTTAAATAGCAGTGTGTGGGCGAGCATTATCCTGCTGGCACAACACGTCAATTTGCTGTTGTAACAACGGCAAAATAACGGATCTAACAACTTTTAGGACATACCGAGCGCTGGTTAGTATCCTCTCCAGAAGCACGGGTGAACAAGAGTTCACTTGGGGTGGGACCGAAGTGCGTTGGCCGAATTTACTCTACAAAACAGCGCTCACCAGATCTACGTTGTATGCACAAACTACGATCACTTGCGTGCAGGCAGAATCCGCTCTCATCGCTGAAGACCACGGGACGCCATATCATCTGCCAAGTAATCCTCTGACCGGTCGAGCTGTGCACGTCGATTCTGCGACGTAAGTGGATGACCGGCTAAAGTTTTGCGTGCCCATGTAATCGGTTCGCAACCGTGTTCACGACAGGTCCGCGCTGCAGGGCGTCTGTGCTGCGTTGACGTCCAGAACCTCGGCTACGGGTGTGAGAATGGTCACGTGACCATTTATACTAGCATCGTTGCACAACTAACGCAGCATGTCCAATTTGTGTGGTAATTGTGCGAAAGGATTATCCTGCAACTCGGAAAGCCACAACTGCCACCTATCAAAAGTTTTCAGCTGGCTGTAGGAAGCACGGGAGCGAGTCCTACTTCGAATGTCTGGACAAGAGCTGAACGTAACAGTGCATGATTGCTTCCATGATGGAAACCAACACATGTTCCGCAAAAATGCGGCAGCTGCTGCACCATTGCTGGCTGCGAAGTAGTGATGTGTACCAAGAACTAAAGGTAGAAAAAGATTCTTGCAGCCAGCTTGACTGGGGTTAGCAGTGCGTATTTTGCTACAGCTTTGTGCCGTTGGGCGATTCCGCCCGCCTAATGCACAGATTGCTAAACCTGGGTTGTCATCATTTTTAGTGGGGGGGGGGGGGGGTCACTGTCCCTTCGCGCCGCTGTTGCCTTGGCTAGAATTTGAAAAAAAAAAAGGTCCAAATATGTGTGAAATCTTATGGGACTTAACTGCTAAGGTCATCAGTCCCTAGTCTTACACACTACTTAACCTAAATTATCCTAAGGACAAACACACACACTCACGCCCAAGGGAGGACTCGAACCTCCGCCGGGATCAGCCGCACAGTTAGAATTTGAAACTAACGGCCACTGTAACCATCATCTGGGATGGGGAGGCGCTTGAAATTGCCCTGATGAAGGAGATGGAGGGTGTGGAGGTCGAGAGAAGGAGGGATACAGCAATAGAGGTGCAGCAGCGGGCAGGGGGTGGAGAGGGAGGAGGTGGGGGATGGAATCAAGCCAGAAGACAATGTAAATATACGGAGATGTTGGAGGAAAAGGAGGAGGTGGTGGAAGGGGATGAGTTCATATAGGAGCCGTGTGGCGGAAGGAAGGCGGATATGGAAGGCAAGGTGGAGCGCATGGCGTTCGACGATTTGGAGGGCCTTGTAAATGCGGGTGGGTGCGGAGATCCAGGCAACGCTGGCAGAACAGAGGACTGGACGGATGAGGGATTTGTAGGTGTGAAGATGGTGGAAGGATGCAATCCCCATGTCCGGCCAGACAGGAGTTGCAGTCACCAGTCAACATAGGCTCTTTTTAAGAGTCGTGTACCTATCTCGAATTCTGAGAAGAGCACAGGAGTTTACCCTGGCGTGCATGTTAACAGTGAGCTCCTGGACTAACTTTTAATGGTGAGTCATTTTATGGTGACTTTAGGATGTGATTTCTCCGTGTGGCCACTTTGATTTTCGCTAGTCATTCCTTAAACCACTTGGACGTGGGTCAGGGATACTAGGTATTGCAAGTCCATGTAACTGCGTAGTGTCCGGGTTCTGTTGCATCTACCTTGAATTACATTTGAGGTTGTTATTCGGCGATTCCTTTATTATTATTATTATTAATATGTTAAGTGGTCAATTTTATGAATCAAAGTTTATTCTCTGTATAAAACTTCAGCTGCTAATTTAAATTGGAATTGCAAACTTCTTCCTTGTTGGCAACTATAATAGTAACAATTTTCCGCCGTCAAACGGTGCTTTGGTATTTAAGGTTGTGTGCGGATTTTCTGGTTATCATCCCCTTGAGCCAGTTGTGGTTTATAAATTTATCAAGCGAAACTTCATGTCATTGAAGATTGTGTAACGAACTATTGCTTTAATAGTAACTGCGGTTGTCACACTATAACGTTTAACATCTCTTCCTGCATTTAGCACTAACCAGTGCTTGGCTGTTGGCTTTAGCATTTTCGTAAACTATGTATTAATCCTGGGTTTTGTTTTCTAAAAGCCGTTATTGGCATGCGCACGCCAACCTGTCTGTTGTTGTCGCTCTCGAGCACGGAATTCAGATGCGCGGCCGGTGTGAACGCTAAACGTCGAGAATGTGCTCATTGCTATGTAGATCTTTCAGGCTCACATAACATCATACTGCTGAATGTTTTCCATAATAGTTACTTCACGAATTTATAAGATCTTGCTATTTGAGTATTTTTGAAACCTAGTAGCCTTTACAAATTGTTACTTTTCATATTCACGGGACCTGATAATTTCACAACGAGAGAGCTCATCTGCTGTTATATTTGCGTAAAGTAATTTGTTATTAATTTAAAGTTGGGGCCATAAGGCTGTTTTTCTTTTAAATTTTTTTAATTATACTCATTGCTTTTATACAATTGAATAATCGGTGTAGATCGGCGCAATTTGCAAAAGCCTAATTAATCGTTGTGTTGTTACCATTTCTCTGTTTTACTTAACGTTGTGAAAATAAATTTTTGCTTCCTCAAATGGAGTCAGCATTCCACTCCAGCAGCCAATGTGCCCTGCTTACCAGTCTCAGACCTTATCAGAAACCTGGAATCTGCATGCCAATAATGCAAGAGTACGTAGACTGAGAAGTCACAGCTGGGCTTATCAGGTAAATCACGTTTTATGTTCCATCAGGCAGATAGCCTTTGGCGTATACAGTGTTAAACGTCTGAAATCAAGTATCCTGCAACAATCGACGGAAGGGCCCTGCCCGAAGAAGGGGGCGTTATGGTCTGTGGAATGTTTTCATAGCACTTTCTGGGTGATCTAGTCATTCTGGAAGGCACAATGTATCAACACACATATATATGTATACTTGGGGTCCATGGACCATGAACACCCCTACATGCATTTCGTTTTTCCTCGGTACAGTGGCATCTACCAGGAGGACAGTATTACGTGTGGTGCAGCTCGCAGTGTACATGATGTTTCGAAGAGCACCAGGGTGACTTTACCGTACTTCTAGACACGAGACTCCCCAGATTCAAATCCAATCGAGAGTCTGAGGGATCAACTCGACTGCGCTGTTCGCGCCGTGATCCCCAACCAAGAAACCTAGCGCATCTGGCCACGGCACTGGAGTCGGAATGGTTCCACAACCCTATCAGTGCTTCCAGAACCTGCACGTCTCGCAGAGGACATAGGTCCACGCTGCAAAAGATGGTTATTCAGGCTGTGGAAGGTGGTCACGTTAATGTGAAGTGACAGTGTAAATAGAAATCAGCTACTGTACGATTAGCCTACACTACTGGCGGCAAGTCACTGGAAACAGTAACTACCATAAAAAAAACACAAGAGTTACTATCCGGAGCGAAATAAAGTGGAATGATCACATAAGACAAATAGCAGGGAAAGTAAATTCCAGATAAGATTCACAGGAAGAATATTAAGGAAATGCAATTCAGACATGTAAGAATTGGCTTACAAAACACTTGTTCGACCGATTCTTAAGTAATGCTGATCAACCTAGGACTCACCAGGTTCGATTACTAGAAGAGATAGAGAAAATCCTACGCAGGGCGTCGCGTTTCTTAATAGGGTCCTGACGATACTATCCAGCTTCGTTATGTCATTTTGTTAGCTGACTACAACTGCGTGTCTTACAGTTGAGAACGTTAGTAAATAATAACTAAGTTAGAATTACGATATGCGGTTTAACCTATGGTAGCAGGATCTTAGAACGTAAAATGGAAAAATGTATCGAGTCTCTAGTTCCTACTTTTTTAATTCGATTATCAGTTACCCAATATGGCCGGCCGGAGTGACCGAGCGGTTCTAGGCGCTACAGTCTGGAACCGCGTGACAGCTACAGTCGCAGGTTCGAATCCTGCCTCGGGCATGAATGTGTGTGATGTCCTTAGGTTAGTTATGTTTAAGTAGTTCTAAGTTCTAGGGGACTGATGACCTCAGCAGTTAAGTTCCATAGTGCTCAGAGCCATTTGAACCATTTTTACCCAATATGTCGATACCGGTTCTCAGTATTCGTGAGTTCTGGGACAACGTATGTGGTGCAGAGTACTTCTGGAACGACTATAACTTGACATTATCCCTGTTCCATTCGTAAATGGTATACGGGAACGTCCAGTGTCGCTTAGCTTCCACGTAATTTCGAATTTCTCTGTTTTTTTTCCGATGTGATCATTTCGCGATATGTGTGTTGGAGGAAGTAATATGTTCCCTCACTTATCGTCGAACGTACGCTATTCGAATTACAAAAAAATTTTTTTTTTTATTCAAAATAAGTGCTACACGGACATTCATCAGTAACACAAATAAATTTGTCAGTGTTATCCCATTGCTGCTTATTAAAAGAAGAAACTACTCAATTCCATTTGATGTAATTCCTGAGATATTCAGTAGGTTTTAGTGATACCACAAAGGACAGTACCCGTTGTATTGTTATAGTCTTAACAAAATCTGCTATCCGTTAAACTCAGTGGAAAGAATGAAAACATAAAATTTCTTGTTTCTTTAGTTTCCATCGAAGAAGGGGGGGGGGGGGGGTTACGTTAAACATAAGACACGGTTTAGTTACAAAAATTGTTCATTTTTATTTATTTATTATTTTTTAAACTTATGTGTTACATGTGAAAAAACTACGTATGCAACGGAAAATGTAGCTTAAATTTACGTGCCATACGAAAGGGAAGCGCTCTATCAATAGATTCGTGTAGAACTCCAACAGTTATTCATTATACAAGAATTTACTGACGATTTTTCCCATTAGCACGAACATTATACTGGATTTTTTGTACGTTTAATCAAGCAAACTCTTTCAAAACAGAATGTAAATCAATTGACTTCAATGTATCGATCTCAGTGGCAGAATTTGATAGTCTACACAATCGTTCTTGAGAAAGTTAAGGTATGTCTTGATCAACTTCGGTTTTGAAGAACTCCTTCCACCACAAGTGGTGATGTCGTTATCTTCAGTCCAAAGACTGGTTTGATGCAACTTTCCGTACTACTCTATCGTGTGGAAGTTTCTTCATCTTCGAATAACTACTACAAACTACGTCCTTTCGCATCTGATTACTGTATTCGTCTCTTGGTCTCCCTTTAAAATTTTTACCCCCACTCTTCCTTCTAATACTAATCTGGTGATCCCTTGAAGTCTCAGAATGTGTTGTGTCAATCGACCCTTTTTTCTATTAGTTACGTGAAGTACCCATCTAATCTTCAGTATTCTTGTGCAGTACCACATTTCAAAATCCTATATATTCCCTTCATGTCTAAACTGTTTACCGTTCATGTTTTACTTTCGTATATGGCTACACACTAGACAAATACCTTCAGAAAAGACTTCCCAACAGTTAAGCCTATATTCGATGTTAACAAATTTCCCTTCTTCAGAAATGCTTTTCAGTCTACATTTTATATCAAGTCTGCTTCGTCCATCGCCTCGGCCATCGCCAGTTATTTTGCTGTCCAAATAGCAAAATTCATCTGTTGTTTTAAGCGTCCTAATCTGATCCCCTCAACATCACATTCCGTTATCTTTGCCTTGCACTTGTTGGTGCTCATATCTTCCTCTCCAGACACTGTCCATTCCGCTGAGCTGCTCTTGTATGACTTTTAGCCGGCCGCTGTGACCGAGCGGCTCTAGGCCATTCACACCGGAACCGCGCTGCTGCTACGGTCGCAGGATCGAATCCTGCCTCGGGAATAGTTGTGTGTGATGTCCTTAGGTTAGTTAGGTTTAAATAATTCTAAGGCTAGGGGACCGATGACCTCAGATGTTAAGTCCCATAGTGCTTAGCGCCATTTGAACCATTTGTAAGTCCTTTGTTCTCTCTGACAAAAGCGCCGAGAAGGATAGTGTAGTGGTCAGCGCACAGCACTCGCAGGCGGTAGGAGGACGGTTCGATCTAGCGTGCCCCCATCCTGACTTATGTTTACGTGATTTCCCTAAACCGTTCAAGGCAAATGCCGGGATGGTTCCTTCGAAAGGACACAGCCGCTTCCCTTCTCTAATGCGAGCATGTACTCCGCCTCTGTTAATCTCGTTGTCGAGGGGACGTTAAACACTATTCTCCCCTTCTTCTGACAGAATTACAATGCAAAACTCAAAGGTTTTATCTCTTCTCCCTGATCTTTAATTCCTTCTCCAAATTGTACTTTGGTTTCCGTTACTGTTTGTTCAGCGCACAGATAGAATAACATCGGGGTTAGGCTACAACCCTGTCTCACTTCATTCTCAGCCACTGCTTCCCTTTCACGCCCCTCGATTCTCATAACTGCTGTCTGATTTCTATGCAAGTTGTAAATATCCTTTCGCTCTTCGTATTTGATCCCTGTTGCCTTCAGAATTCACATGTATCGTGCTAAAGTAGTAATGTACTTCCTTATAAAGTAGGACTTGCGTGTAATTTGAGACGGATGACACTGGGACTTTATCGAAAAGCCGACATTTCGAAGACATTTATACTGACACATACTTCCACCCATGTGAATTTTCGCAAGTAATTTTGATAGAACCTATATAGAAATTATTATTATATATAGAAATTATTCTCAGTTTAGCGGCCCACCACCACCACCACCACACCACACACACACACACACACACACACACACACACACACACACACACACACACACACATAAAAAATAATTTGGTATATGTGTAGTTGTAGTGTTGGCAGAAGCGCCAACAATGTGTTGCTAGAGGAGGCCGAAATGCACGCGTTTAATTACACGCTGACTGGCGTGAGGTCTGGAACAGGACAATATCTTGAGAACTGCAAATAAAGTACGTAGATGATGTAATACTTTAATCCACAATTGTAGAACATCGCTCTTGATGATACATGCTTCACATAATAAATATCAATTGAATACGGTGCCTTGCTAGGTCGTAGCAAATGTAGCTGAAGGCTATGCTAACTATCGTCTCGGCAAATGAGAGCGTATTTGTCAGTGAACCATTGCTATGAACGTCGGCTGTACAACTTGGGCGAGTGCCAGGACGTCTCTCTAGACCTGCCGTGTGGTGGCGCTCGGTCTGCAATTACTGACAGTGGCGACACGCGGGTCCGGCGTATACTAATGGACCGCGGCCGATTTAAAGGCTACCACCTAGCAAGTGTGGTGTCTGGCGGTGACACCACAGAAGTAACTTCACATGTGGCAAATTCTTTTTGGTGTGTGGGTGTGTGAAGTTACTTCACATGTGGCAAATTTTTTTTGATGTGTGTGTGTGTGTGTGTGTTTGTGTGTGTGTGTGTGTGTGGTGCTTTGCACAACATGGTAATGTACAAATTACATAAGTGCTGGATATATTTTGGAATATTCGAAAAACACAATCCTGCAACTTGGCAACAAAATCGCGCGGAATTTTCAACGTAAGTACCATAACCACTTAACCTCACATATTTATTTACGCTGTATTTCATCGTTTGGAGGTTAGTTATTTTCACATAGGGCGCTTCAAACACTGTTTTCTACCGTAGGGCAACAACACACCAAAAATACTTCACCACAGTGGAAGAATAAAAATCGAAAACGGACGATAATGTAAAGTGTATCTTGAAAATCATGTGAACAGCCGTCTGACGATGAACTTGCCAGTTGGAAACCGGTAACGGAGCTATTTACCTAAATAAATAGCAGTATTAATAGTGGCTGGTTGCTGTTTTCTTCTTTGTAAGAATTAACCTACATTCCTTCCGAATTTCCTCTATCTAGAAAACTTCTAATCCACCAAATCAGTAGCTTTCGCCTTTTTATTTAGGGGTTTATAGTATGCGCCCGCCATTAGCACAAAAACTGAAGTAGCTGAGCTATCCATATTGCCATCAGAATCGCAGATCACTAAGAAATGCTGGAAAACACTGGCTATTCATATTGCCATCAGACTCACAAAATGCTGGAAAACACTGTATATGATCCACTGTACAAACGGGCTTGCACTCCAGACCTCTATAAAAATGTGGCAGGTAACTGAGAATGCAAGACAAAATGACACGCAACATGTGCCTGGAACTTGGCATAATGGAAATGTAGCTTAAAGCGGCGCTGGATGGGATGCAACTTGTTGCCGGCCCTAGCGTGGATTTTGGAAACTCGCGGGCTTCGGCTAACGCGGTGCCGGTAGTGTTTCGGGTAGCAGCCGCCGAGCGTGGGGCGGCGCTGGCGTCGCAGGTGGCAGCAGCGTCGGCGTCCCGGGCTGCAGCGGCCGCGGCGGCGTCGTCTGCCGTGCAGTGGCCGGCGGCGCGTCGTGGCGGCGCTGCGGGGGCGTCGGTGAGTGCAGCGAGTACAGCGGGTACAGGGCTCGGAGTGCACAGTGCGGCGCTGCGAGGCGGGCGAGGCGAGGCGAGGCATGCTGAGGGGCCGCGCCGACGGCGACGCCAGCCAGCCGCGGCCGCGCAAGAAGCTGTCGTTCCGCGCCCAGCCCGAGATCATGGGCTGCTACCGGCGTACCGTCAGCGCCTCGGGCGCGCAGCGCGACCCGCCGCGCCGTCCCGAAGGGCAGAGCCAGCGAGCCGCCAGCGTCGAGGACCTGTCTCTGGAGGTAGGCGGGCGACCACGTGGCGCCGGCTAGACCGAGGGCGGCGCCGCGCCGCGCCGGTCGATCAGTCGCGCCCTCTGCCGCCCACGCTCCGAGTCGCCCACATCATTAGCGTACTTACAAGGAAACCTCCCCATCGCACCCCCCTAAGATTTAGTTATAAGTTGGCACAGTGGATAGGCCTTGAAAAGCTGAACACAGATCAATCGAGAAAACAGGAAGAAGTTGTGTGGAACTACGAAAAAGTAAGCAAAATATACAAACTGAGTAGTCCATGCGCTAGGTAGACAACATCAAGGAAAATGTGCGCTCAGGGGCGCCGTGGTCCCGTGGTTAGCGTGAGCAGCTGCGGAACGAGAGGTCCTCGGTTCAATTCTTCCCTCGAGTGAAGAGCTTACCTTCTTTATTTTCGCAAAGTTATGATCTGTCCGTTCGTTCATTGACGTCTATGTTCACTGTAATAAGTTTAGTGTCTGCTTTGCGACCGCACCGCAAAACCGTGCGATTAGTAGACGAAAGGACGTGCCTCTCCAATGGGAACCGAAAACATTTGAGCGCAAGGTCATAGGTCAACCGGCTCCTCCACAGGAAAAAGACGTCTGCTATATTCTATACGACACTGGTGACGACATGTGCGTCACATGACAGGAATATGTTGTCGACCCACGT
Source organism: Schistocerca piceifrons (assembly GCF_021461385.2). Classification (NCBI taxonomy): domain Eukaryota; kingdom Metazoa; phylum Arthropoda; class Insecta; order Orthoptera; family Acrididae; genus Schistocerca; species Schistocerca piceifrons. The sequence continues at coordinate 528,801,765 of NC_060141.1, read as the reverse complement.
AACTTGTACAGTTGGCGAATGGATAAAAAGATTCTTCTACCTTGCCCGATTTAGGTTTTCTTGTGAATGTGATAATCACTCCCAAAAAAGTGATCCCATCGGATGGACAGATAATAATTGTCTGAAAATAAAATATTAAACTTTTCACTGGAGGGAAGACTAGAACCAAGGACCACTCGTTCCACAGCTGCTCACGCTAACCACAGGACCACGGCGCTCCTGAACTCACAGCCTCCTTGATGTTGCTTATCTTGCGCATGGACTACTCAGTTTGTATATTTTGCTTATTTTTTTCATAGTTCCACACAACTTCTTCGTGTTTTCTTGATTGATCTGTGTTCAGTTTTTCAAGGCCTATCCACTGTGCCAACTTATAGCTAAATCTGAGGGGGGTGCGATGGGGAGGTTCCCTTGTTAGTCGCCACGGCGGCTTCAGTACCGATAACAGCACCGTGTTCAGACAGTTGCAGTGATGAATACGAAATTAAAGGTTGTACAGGACCACCTTTGGCATCCAAAAGTGCTTAAATCATCAATACATAGAAACTATTAACGATGATAGGTAGCTAGACTGACAAATAGAAAATAACCCTATTTCTTTGCAAAAATAGACATAATGTCTAATAGGATAGCAGCAATCAGTGAATTTTACAATGTTACTTAATAATTCATCTTTACTGCAATTTTTTTTATTCCTATGACCGGTTTCGGTCCATCTACAACCACCTTCAGATCTGTGAAAGTTGCTACATTTGGACGAGTTATTCCTGTAATCGAAATATCAGATCTGAAGATGGTTCTAGATGAACCGAAACCGGTCACACGAATAAAAAAGAATTGCAATCAAGACGGATTATAAGTAACATTGTAAAACCCTATTTCTGTCTGCTAATCGCTGTTTCTGTTATTTCAAACTTTTTCGTACACTGTTGCCCATCTTCAGACTTGTCAAACTATAGGCCTACATGGTGTCCACCAATTACTATTACAGACTTCTAGGACCTGTAGACGGGAATAAGTACGCAACATTTTGATCAAGCACCCACGCCCGAAAACGTACCGTTTACGTTCTACGACGGTTTCAGTTTGGATGTTTAGCTACTGTGCGGCTAGTGCCGGCGGAGGTTCGAGTCCTCCCTCGGGCGTGGGTGTGTGTGTTTGTCCTTAGGATAGTTTAGGTTAAGTAGTGTGTAAGCTTAGGGACTGATGACCCTAGCAGTTAAGTCCCATAAAATTTCACACACATTTGAACATTTTTTGATGTTTAGCTCATCCACTTCTGATTGAGGAATCGAATTGGCCGCGACGCAGTACAGTTACTAGGAAATAATTCGAAAGGAAACAGAATGAGACATCAATTTATCTCTTATGCACATTTGTTTGCATTAACACTGAAACATTACGTGTTTACATCATTCCGAAACAAAAAAGAATCCAGCATGTTGAACGTAAGGAACGTAATGTTTTAGTGTTCGTACAAAAAATGTGCTTAAGTGGTAAATGGATGTTTCGTTATGTTTCCTTTCGAATTCTTATGCAATAATTGTACTGCGTCACACCTAGCTCAATTTCTCAAGCAGAAGTGGATGACCTAAACAACTGAATCGAAACCGCCGAATAATGGAAAAGTTACGTGGTTGCAGATCAAAATATTATGTACCCACTCCTCTCTACAAGTCCTAGTAGTTTGCAACGGGGATTTCCGAACACCTTGTTTAAAACAAATGGCAACACGGTTCTAATAGAGCGATTACAATGTTACGGAAAACAATTTCTTTCTCTCTAACTGCAGAGTAGCGTAAACAATTTGCACTGGGAACATATTATGCATATAGTGGCTTCTCAGTAGGATTCGATACTTCACTGAAGATCGCACTTCACTGTTATCCGAAGAATTGTAAGAGTGACACAGCAGATTCGTAGAATTCTTCCGGCATGATTGTAGGCACAAAATGTGTTATTGTGTGCACAAAATCTTTTGTTCGTACCTGACATGATATATCAAGTGATGAATTTGAAATCGCAGCTTATCTGTAGTGTATTTGATTTTGAGTGCTGTTTTAACGAGAGATTCCAGACAGCTGCTGAATCGGCGGGAAGGACAAACTGTGACTCGCGAAATAAGTACCAGTAATTTCAATAAAACACAAGAAGTTATTTTACATTTGTGCTCAGTATAATCACTTTCTGAATGAGAAATTAAATAACTTTTCACTAATAGGCAATGTCTTGTTCCTATCCCTTTAAAGTATCCAGGTACTGTGCAGATACAATGTTTATAAACCATAGAATAACGATCTGCTTTATTTGAGCGTTGTAATTGATTTCTACTTCTAAATCAGCAATCTCACTTCACTGAAGTAGATTTCTAGCAAACATTTATCAAAGTATCTTCAGTTAGGTAATTTCAAAAATAAATCACCAAATCAACAAATTTGTATTCTCTTCAATACTTGCAACAGATTTATCTACAGAGCAATATTCGCTCCATAACCACGTAATAAAATTATTATATTATGAAACTACAGGCGTAGTTTCAGAACTGATACAATGGTTTATTAACAGAATGCAGACTCGTAATTTTTTTCTTGTTACAATAATATAATCGCTGTCTTAACATACTTGGAGACATCATCTTGCGGAGTCTGGCCGTCGACCATGCCGCAGACTGGTCCGGATTAACCTTTTCATCAAAACGTCTCCACCACCACCACCACCCCGTGTAGAACATGAAACAAAAGGAAAATACCAAATTTGCAGAGTGTATACGATATATCCTATGTCATAACACAGTTAACTATTTATGAAACAAACGTCATTAAGTTCAGTACCACCCACTGTGGGAGCAGCGAACTTTGGAGTGAATCAACTTCCCAGCTGAAACACTTCAAACTGTCATGTTGTGCGCCGGCCGAAGTGGCCGTGCGGTTAAAGGCGCTGCAGTCTGGAACCGCAAGACCGCTACGGTCGCAGGTTCGAATCCTGCCTCGGGCATGGATGTTTGTGATGTCGTTAGGTTAGTTAGGTTTAACTAGTTCTAAGTTCTAGGGGACTAATGACCTCAGCAGTTGAGTCCCATAGTGCTCAGAGCCATTTGAACCATTTGTCATGTTGTGCGTATCATAGTCAAAGTATTTCGACACTAGTGACCAACATACGAGGTGCAATGCAGGATACATACTCCAGTCTTTTAAAACTCCTCCAGTTGAATGATATTTTAAAGTTATACATAATAATCCAGCAAGAAACCGGCTATTGTTTGATAAACAAATGCTTAACCGGTCAAAAATGTTTGTTACACCAGCTATAAATCAAAATTTTTGGCAAAATAGTCGAACGGTCTGTTTGACAAACGTCAGGCAACGCCGCAGACTGCCAAATAATTTGACAAACACATGAAGGATGATAGATCGTTTGATCGTCTACGGTGGCCTTTAAAACATGTTAGGGACAGATGACATGTCATTATTAGTGAGAAGAACTCGTGTATCTCCCTCAGATAATTCTTCAGCCATCTTTTTTTTTTCTTTTTTCTTTTTTTTTACAAATTTTGTAACGCATTTCAACTGACTTCCGATGAGCTAGAGACTTCAAACAGTATGACAATGCAATATTAACTTATTTTCTTCTCCGATGTATAGGGAAGGGTATTCTGTACGTACGCGAATGGTTCGCACGGAAGGACAGTTGCTGGTAAGCTTTCATGTGATCTTAAATCTCTCTTATATTTACCTTCACGTTCTTTCGTGGTTGCACCTGCTGAAGAGAAACTGATATAAACCTGAAATTTACCACATGTGCCTGTTGTAACCTCAAATCTGTGGAAATATTCGACACACACAACACAAAAAAGCAGGAAATCGTTATTTAAGTAGAAATGAATTTTTAATATACCATACTTATACATCAGACTAAAAATATAATTTCTCCTAGTCCTATACACATTTCTAACCCCATATGCACATCCTGAAAATTTGTGAGTTCCTAATAACGATGAAAATACGAACTTCCATAATGCTGGTATAGCTGTGGGTCAGCAACTTTTGTTAAGTAGAACGAAAAACCTGTCCAAAGTTGCAAATTTTACTTTTTTTATTCACTCGGTGACTAGTTTCGGGTCGAGACTCATGTTACGATGATTTGAAAATGGGTCTCAGCCCGGAACTAGTCATCTAGTGAATAAAAAAAGTAAAATTTGCAACTTTAGAATTTCTTCTGTATCTTTAGAGGTACAAAAAATGGCACTCATTAACCATGCAGAAAGTACCTGCCTGCACGAGTAATGTATAACCTTGTTTCCATGAACTGTATTATCTATGGAGAATTCGTGGTGCTAGGAAATCGTTTGTTGATATCTCTTTCTGGTTGTTGCAGCACGTAACGTGGGAAAGAATCGACAAGCGATTGAGGACAATTCATACATGCGAGAGGGAATCAACTTTATATCCTACGCAGGGGTAACGTAGCTTCTGGCAGTTTTATTCATGAGTAAATATACGGCCATCAATCGAATTCGTTCTTCACTAACATCTCCATTACAAGCTGAGAATAGTAAGGCTGCAACGAATCTTGAGTGGGGCGTCACACAGTTCTCTCGCCATGGATGGATCGTTGTGGGCCTCTGGCACATCCGGAAGAAAAGCTTCGTTAAATGTTACAATGCGCTACACGCTTTGCAATAATTAGCGTTGAATATTTGTGGCATTTTTATTGCTGAACGTTTATGACATACATTCCTCCAAGAACGCTGGATTACTGGTAAACAAATGTATTATTGTCGAGTGCAATGGATTCACGTTAGATATGGACAACATTTTGAGAGTTAGCTACTGCACTATTCCTGCGGAATGATCTTCCTCTTCAAAGAAGACGACAGAACATACATTACTGTAAGGGTCATTTCTACACTACTGTTCTGGGGAAGACAAGCGACTTGGTATGGGGGTTACAGCAAGGATCTCGCTTTTGGGCGAAGCACGATTGAAATAGATCTCTGCTCGTCCTTATTTAGGTTTTCCTTTTGTTCCGAAGTAATTTCAAGTGAATTCCAGATTGGTCTTTTCCAAGAACAACGGTTGTTTCTTTTTACCGAAAAGTGCCAACTGAATTTGTGCTCCGTTCCGAGCGACCTTGTCTTCTGTGTAAGGTTGCTCTATAGTTCTCTCCAGTTTCTGAAATGAATTTTCGCTTTGCAGCGGAGAGTACTCTGACATGAAAGTTCCTAGCGGATTGAAACTGTGTGCCGGACGGGGATTCGAACCCTTGACCTTTTTCTTCCGCGGGCAAGTGCTCTATCAACTGAGCTACCCGTGCATGGCTCACGACCGGACCGCCAGTACCTTATCTCCTACCTTTCAAACTTCACAAAAGTCCTGCGTAACTAGCTGCTCCGGCACTCCTGAAAGGCATGATATTGTAGAGACATGGCTTAGCCGCATCCTGGCGGATTGTTCCCAGCGGAGCGTGCGCTGATTTGGAGGGTTAATCTTCCAGGAGTTTTCAAATCAGAGCACAGCCAGCTGCAGAGTGAAAAGTCATTCTGAAAACGGTCCACCAGGCTGTGGCTAATCCATATCTTAGTAATACCCTTTCCTCCAGGAATGCTAGTTCCGCAATGTATGCAAGTTTGAAATATTGGAGACGAGGTAGCGTCGGAAGCAAAGCTGTGAGGATTCCCGCGAAAGGCAAACGTCCCTGGTTTGAGTCCCAGACTGGAACACAGTTTTAGTTTGTCAGGAAGTTCTTTTCTACTTTATGTTTCCGTGAGGATGACAATGTAGCGACTGCCAACATTCAATGTAAAAGTAATAGTAAAATGATAAAATAACACCAAATGGTTACTCGATAACTGGTAACTGACTCCCGTGTTTCATAGATGCTGTCGGCATGTAGGAAAATACATATGACTTATACAGGGTGTTTCAAAATTCATGTTACACTCTTCTAGAGGTTGTAGAGGGGACTTAGTAGATCAAGTTTTACATAGGAATCCATGTCCTGAAACGTCATCCAACGACGCTAAAGAGCGTCAGAGTTATAGGCGCCGGTACCTATAAATGTAAACAGGGCGATTCTGTGATGATGTTGCAAGCTTTTAAGGATGATGGAGAAGGATAAATGTACCAGTTTGAGGTGACAATCCCCGTACCGGAAACTAACGAGTCGAAACTTATAGGCGAAAAACGTTCTGATACCTCTGACACTGGAAAACATGTATCGGTACTGTTGTTGCTAAGATTACGAGGCAGGCTGTTTTCAGTGGTGGTAGTATGGACCACGACAAGAGGAAATGTCCAGTAAACATGGACTCTAAAATGCATACCTGAGGAGCTACGTGCACTTGTTCACCATTGCTAGTGTGAAACGTCTCCTCTACTGAACAAGTGCTCATAGCTTTTAAGTTACACGCTTTAGAGCCCATGTTTGCTAGATCTTGTTTGTTGGTTTGGTCCAAACCCACTGCTCTGAGAGTTGCCTATCCTACAATCTTAGTAACAACAGTACCAGTACACGTATTCCACCGACAGAGGTATGAGAAGGGTTTTCGCTTATAACTTTCGAACCGTTGGTTTCCGAATCAGTGACCTTTACCATAAATTAATACATTTACCATTCTCTATCAACCTAGAAAGTTTTAAAAATCATCACTGAATCACCTTGTATATACATACATTTACAGGCGCCGACGTCTAAAATTAAGAAGCTCTGTAGCATCGTTGGATGACGTTTCCGGATGTGGGGTCCTGTGTAAAACTTCATCTACTAACTCCCATCTACAACCTCTAGATGCTTGTAAGATGAATTGTGAAACACCCAGTAGCTGATTCACTGTTTAAAACTGAATTGTTCACGTAAAATACTTCGGTTTCCGTCTAACTCCGTGAAAAATCACGGTACCCACTGTTACGCAATAGTCAGCTGTAGCTGTGTTGTTTGATCCTACGAACTTGTTTCAAATGGCTCTGAGCACTAGGGGACTTAACAGCTGTGGTAATCAGTCCCCTAAAACTTAGAACTACTTAAACCTAACTAACCTCAGGACATCACACACATCCATGCCCGAGGCAGGATTCGAACCTGCGACCGTAGCAACAGCGCGGTTCTGAACTGAAGCACCTAGAACCGCTCTGCCACATCGGCCGGTCTCGTAACTGCAATAGACGTCAGTGTGTGTCAGTGTTTATATGTGTATGTGTGTGTGTGTGTGTGTGTGTGTGTGTGTGTGTGTGTGTGTGTGTGTGTGAGAGAGAGAGAGAGAGAGAGAGAGAGAGAGAAAGAGAGACAGAGAGATAGAGAGAGGGAGGGGGATAGAGTTGCTTGGGCGGAAGTAGCTTCGTAGGCCATTTTGATGCACAGCTGATGTACTTGAGAGAGATTTATAGCCCTGTTTGAGCATCACGTCACCGTGATCTGCGGTACTGCTCTCCGCGCGTCATCCGTCTGCATAGTACAGAGACGTCCGTGTAACGAAAACCGAGCAAAAATAAATGCGAAGTGGCTGCCAGCAACTGATGCCGGCCGGCCGTGGTCTTCCGATCGCGTAAATCACGTGTATCATTTGCGTATCGCGAATAACAAGCGTCGTAATCGATTTTCAGAGGCTCTCACTACACAGACAAGTGCGTGAGATTGTAGAGGCCGACTTTCGCCAGCATGGCACGGCTCTTTGTGATGGCCACTGACCATGCGGGTGCTCCGTGTTGACTGCTCCAACATATCGACAAATGGTTCAAATGGCTCTGAGCACTATGGGACTTAACATCTATGGTCATCAGTCCACTAGAACTTAGAACTACTTAAACCTAACTAACCTAAGGACATCACACAACACCCAGCCATCACGAGGCAGAGAAAACCCCTGACCCCGCATATAATTTCTAACCCCCGGAATAATACTAAATAAGTGGGATGGTAACTAACGCCATAGTCCACATGGGTGAGCAAATGAAAGATAGATATTGATTCTCGAACATGCAACAAAGTCTCTCGCTTTGAACGACGCGTTTAACCTTGGGCACAAAGAAATTACATCTATAAAACATGAAATTCCGTAAACGAAATGTTACGTCGAAGGGAGCTCACAAAAAACGGTATTACCGAAGTTTCAGTACGTCGCAGCGTAGAAATGGCCATCGTAATGAAACATTAACAAGTCAGCGAATTAACACACGGAAATTGCAGGCAGCGTCCACGCGATGTGTCTAGACTCAGCGGTTCCGGAAACATAAATGTGTGTATGCGCCTTATCGCCCCGACAACTTCGGCACGCTTTCTCTAATCTCTCACGCTGACTCGGGTTTGATCAGTCAGCTACCGCCTCCACAGCACAGCGTATAGACCTACAGGGTGGTCCAAATGTCCGGAAATATCTTCATAAAATCCAAACGGAGTAGCAAACAGTAAAACAAAGTCCATACACACGAGGAAGAGGAGAGGGAAAAACTTGTGTGTGTAGAAAATGACGATCATTCCACTTGGGACCTGTGGAATGGTACATTAGCTTATTTGTTTTAGTTGTAAATATTTGTCATGTATTGTTGTTTATCTGACATGTTCCACATCCTGGAGGACCTCCTCACTACGGATCAATTGGAATGAAAGTATATCTAATCTAATCTAATCTATGTCACCAACGTGACTGCCATCTTCAAAGCCGCTATCTTCGATTCGACTTGAAAATATCCAATAGGAAGGTGGTCATGTGACAAATCAGACAGATAGAGAATTTCACCAGAAAAACGATGACGTTGTTACTTTGAACACAGCTTTATTCACTCTCGATTTATAAAGAATTACGTGTGGCAGCAGTGATACGCTTGGCAGCGTGAATGTTACTCACCGAAAAGGCAGTAAATCGACATAACACAGTCGCGAGAGAAAACTAACAGACGCAGGAACAGTTCGATATACTATCCATTATGTTGTAGTGTTAATGCTATAGTCTAAACACAGTCCTGATGAACTTTGACCAACACATCCGGCTGAATTTGACCGCTGCTTAAGATGAACCAGATCCTGTTCTTTCACGGCATAAACCAGTGCTTTGACGTGACCCTACAGGTCAAAATCCAAAGGCGTTAAATTAGGAGAACGTAGTGGCCACTCCACTGCACCGCTACGGCAGTCCACATTTGGGGGAACTGGACATCCAGGTAAGCCCGTTCACGGTGTCCATAATGCGGCGGGGATCCATCGTGCTGAAAGAATTCGGGAAATGTCTCATTCTCCGTTAACAGCAAAGGAAACACCACTTCATCCAGTAACTTCAGATAACCGTTGGCTGTTGATGAACCTACAATAAAAACGGTCCCACCACTCGGGTACCCCACACACCAGACTATCATTTGCTGCGCACCGATCGTTTTAGATGCATCAGTCGAGTGCGGATTTGTGTCCGATCAGTATCTGTTGTTCTGCTTGTTTACCTCACCAATGATAACCAGATTGGCCTCATCACTGAAAAGTTGCTGATAGGGAAAACGACGGATTACCTGCTGTTGCTGCGTCACCCATTCTGTGAATTATACCCGACGGCCTGGACCACCCTCATTCAGGTGTTGGAGCAACTGAATTTTGTACGCGTGCCATTTGTCCTACCATAAAATTCGCAGAATGGAGATATGGGTAGCCCCTTATTCTTGCGACAGGCAACGAGTGCTTTGTTGAGGACTCTTGCTAAACGATGCCAGCACGTCAACTGTTGTTGCGTCATAGGAGGCAGATTTTGGTCTTCCAACTTTCGGTTTATCTGCGACGGAACCTGTTGCCCGCAATTTGGCCACAATTTTAGCAACAGCTTGTGATAAATGCGTTGTCTGGTCGAGTGGCGACGTCTGTTGAAATCCTCAGCAATGACCGAAGTGCTTCGTCCTCCTGACGTCCAGATGATTTCGATGCGTTTTTCTGGTGTTAAGATATTTTCGTAACCAGTAAATGAGGAAACAACTGTTAAAAAGTGAGTATGAGTAAATTTTACCTAACATTTAAACACATGTAAAATGTCAGGCATGGGATTTGCACTTTCAACCACTTAAAACTCTTTTTGATGCCTTCCCGGTACGTAACAGTCATGCTGTCAAGCGTATCACTGCTGCCTCATAAACTATGTTCAAAATAACATCATCGTTTTTGTGGTGAAATTCTATATCTGTCTGATATGTCATCTGATATGTCACATGGCCACCTTACCATGAGAAATTTCCGAGCTGAATCCAAGATAGCGACTTTCAAGACGGCCGCCATGCTGGTGACAGCCAGTTGTGCTGTTTGCTACTCCGTTTTGGATTTTATGAGTGTGTTTATGAACTTTTGGACCACCCTGTAGTTTAGCTACGCAGCCGAAAACCGTGGCATTCAGAACAGATGAAACCTCGCCAGCGTGTAATAACTCGCATAAAGATGATATCGAACGAACTGCTCTCAACCCGTGAAAAAAACCGATGACTTTCAGCAAATTGGAACTTCTAGTTTCGATCATCAACGAGGTTGGTGTGATGTAGCTCTTCAGTGCTCCCACTTGCCCGCCATCGTCTTGATTTGATCACAACTGCTGTGCTCCAACATCATCGACGGCCTGTGTTGCGAATATAAGCGTGGGGATTTTCATGCGACTCATTACTTCCACCATCCCTTCTTCAACTAGAGGTTTCAGCAGTGATATGTAACAATGTTCTCAATAATATCTTTCCCCTTGTCTGACTGCTGGATGACTTCATTCCTTACCTTATAAATCCATCGGATCTTCCAACATCCCTTATTTAAAAAAGCGTCCCATTAGTAGCCTAAAGTGGTTAAAGAAAACTAAGGGAAACTTCAAAAAGGATACCGCGATAGCCATTTGTAAATGAAAACGTGCCATTGCAACACCTTTTCCAGTACAGTAGACGAGAAGATCAAAAGAATTTTGCTTGTTATCGATATCGTACTGGCAAGATATTGGTCCTAGGTATACCAAGACAGTATCAGATTCTCTCTGTACTTCATCAGACTAGACGAGACATACAAGAAGAAGGGAGCAGGGAACTTCAGTTTATATATGTAGAGAGAGAAAATATAATAAAACATTTTATTTACTTACTAAAATATGACTGTAACTTACATTTTATGTTTGCATGCAGTAATGTTCGTCTACTACGGTTTTTAAGGTTCATGAATGCAGTGTATGGTCAATATAAAATAACGTGATATACTTACAGTTTGACAAGGTTCAATTTTTTCCTTTACTTGTACTGTGAAAGATTGCTTCTTGCCAAATTTCGTGATTCTAAGTCAACGGGAAGCGTTCTATAAATTTTGATGAGTGTATTTTCATCAAAATATATGACATCAATGGCTGCATGTTTTGATGTCATTGACTTTGAAGCTTACAACTTTTACACCGCCCATGGACCGTCACTCTTTTTATGTGACATAAATGTGACCTCGATATACTACATCGTTCCAGAGAAAATGGATCTTAACAGAGGGGAAAAACAGGCAAATTGACAGACAGCTAAAAAAAGACAAGAAATATTTTTCCTATTATGTAATTACAAATTATAAATTTTCGGATTTTTGTTTCCTTAACTTCTACTGTGAAACCTTGCTTCTTCACAAATTTCATGATTCTAGGTCAACGGGAAGTACCATACATATTTTGATGTGAGAGTTTTCGAGTATGAAAATATGTCACATAAATGGTCGTATCTTTTGACTGAAGTGACTTAGAAGCTTACACTTTTACACCTCGAAGAGACCATGTGACGTAAATTTGAACTTGGTACAACTGCCTGTTCCTGCGGGAAAGAGTTCTTAAGAGGCGGACATACGTACATACAAACATACATACATTCATACACACACACACACACACACACACACACACACAGAAAAACAACAAAGTGATGCTCCAAGGGTTCCTTTTTCACAGCTTGAGGCACGGAACCCTAAACATGTAAAGTATTGCAATTAAGTAAGAGTCCGCAGCTCGTGGACGTGCGGTAGCGTTCTCGCTTCCCACGTCCGGGTTCCCGGGTTCGATTCCCGGCGGGGTCAGGGGTTTTCTCTGCCTCGTGATAACTGGGTGTTATGTGATGTCCTTAGGTTAGTTAGGTTTAAGTAGTTCTAAGTTCTAAGGGACTGATGACCATAGATGTTAAGTCCCATAGTGCTCAGAGCCACTTGAACCATTTTTGAACCAATTAAGTAAGAGGAAAGACTGGTTATTGTGTTTTTACGATCAGAATAGTAATTGGAACCACCTTATTCAGTAAATATCTAGGATTATGCGTATGGACGGGCTTGAAGTGGAACGTTCACATAAAAGTAATGGCAGGTAAGGCAGATTCCAGACTGAGATTCGTTGGAAGGATCCTAAGGAAGTCTATCCACCCACAAAGGAGCTACCTTATAAAATCCTCGTTCAATCAGTACATAATATTACGCGTCAGTCTGACATCTATGCCAGACAGGATCGATTGGGGCAGTCAAGGAGATTCAAAGAAGAGAAGCGCGGTTCCTTACATGTTCATTTACTAAGCACAAAAGTATCAGGGAGATGCTCAGCGCACTGCAGCGACAAACGTGCATGATAGTAGGTTTTATTGTTACTATTCCGAGAGTTATTTTCTTGGAAGAGTCAAGTGGTACAAACTCTTCTTAGGTACATTTCACAGACGGGTAATAGAGGTATATCTATAGCGATTCACGAGGAGGCTTAGCAACAATCGTTCTTGCCGCAGGTTATTCGCAACTACAACAGGAAAAAGATGGATTTCGCTGTGGTAGACAGGGCGCTCTCGGTCACAATCCATTACACGGCTTTCAGAGTATATATAAACATGTAGAGGATGACAATTAGCGAACTATATAAAAAAACGTACATTAGTCACCAACTACGGCGTGCACAGTCTTTATTCAAAATGTAAACGTCACTACAGATATTCGGATTTAGGTTATGACATATTCCATATGCCTGCTATCATTGGTGATGATGTGGCTCAGACGAATAGCGAAATTCTTTATCATCCACTTAAGTGGCGGAACATCGGTGCTGTGGATGATCTGCTGAATGGCTGTTTTCAGCTCAGCAAGGTTTTTTGGCGTATTGCTGTACACATTGTGCCTAATGTAGCCCCACAAAAGGAGGCACATGCGTTCAGATCCGGAGAATATGGCGGCCAATCGAGGCCCATGCCAGAGGCCTCTGGGTACCCCAGAGCCAGAATGTGGTCCCCAAAGTGCGCCTCAAACACTGCTTCTATGGGGACAAGCTCCCTCTTGCATGAACCACATATTGTCGAAATCAGGTTCACTTTGGATAATGGGAATGAAATCATCTTCCAAAACAACCGAGCGGGGTGGCGCAGTGGTTGGACACTGGACTCGCATTCGGGAGGACGACGGTTCAAACCCGCGTCCGGCCATCCTGATTTAGGTTTTCCGTGATTTCCCTAAATCACTCCAGGCAAATGCTGGGATGGTTCCTCTGAAAGGGCACGGCCGACTTCCTTCCCAATCTTTCCCCAATCCGATGAGACCGATGACCACGCTGTCTGGTGTCCTTCCCCAAACCAACCAACCAACCAAAACCTTCACGTACTGTTCGGTAGTCACAGTGCCATCAAGGGAAATCGCACCGATTATTCCATTACTGGACATTTCCCACCACAGAGTCACCCGTTGAGGGCGAAGAGATTTCTCGATCGCGAAATACGGATTCTCAGTCCCCAAATGCGCCAATTTTGATTACTGACGAACCCATACGAAAGAAAAAGGGCTTCGGTCGCTAATGTACGTGCGCATCCTCATACTAATTCCCATCATGCCCCGAGGGGAACCGTGCAGTTTGAAGTCCTAATGCAAAATGTTCAGAAGTCATGACGATTTTATTTCATGTAGTTCAACAACTGTCATCCTGTATATTACCGATCAAAAGTTTTCGACCACCTATCACAACTATGAATTTTTGATTGAAACCGGGATTCCGCTTTGAATACTTTATCGCCTTCCCGTTCTCATAATAAAACAAGCGTAAACAGGCAGTGACTAAGCGCCTTTTTCGCGTATTTGACAGGTTGTCTGCAAAGAGAAGCGCTGATTATCCACAGCGATATTGAAGCACCTTTACTTAAGACGGTTCCACTCGAATAGGCCTCGTTCCTTCATCCGTCTATGTAGCAGTCAGTTCGCATAGTATACAGTACATTGTGTGCGTCTAGAAGTATGTTTGTATACTTAATCATGTTCCTATCATATCACCTTTCAGTGGGACGGACGCAGGAGATTCGAATTCAAAAATGTACTGTAATTGTAGCTCTGCATCAGGAAGACTATTCTAGTAGTCAACAGCAACTAAAGTTGGCGTAGCCCCATCTACAGTGGTGTATACATAGCAACTAAACAAGAAAACTGATGTCAATGCAAGTATTTCGCTATCTGGAAGACGCAGAGTAACATTCTACAGGGAAGATCAGTTCATATGTGTATGTATAGTGTAAACATTAGAGGACTCTTACTGTACCTGATATTCGCGAGGAAGTAATTAATATGTTAGCAGCTCCAATCTCTACCTCGACAGAGCAACGCCTTCTTGGTGAAGAAGGTGTAAAAGGCTGCATAGCGGCAAGAAATCCTTATTACGCGATCAAAATAACGTGGAAAAATTGCAGTGGGTACAGTAACAAAAAACTGGAGCGTGCAGAAATGGTCCAGTGTGCTATTCGTGGAAGAATCTAAGTCTGAAATATTTGGAAGCCATCGTCGAAGGTATGTCGTAGAGATCGTATGAAGAGGCAGTATGTGATTCCAACGGTGAAGGGTGGTGGAGAGTCGGTAATAGAGCTGCAATGTCTTGTGAGTTATAAAGTCTGTCATCTAGTTAAAATTAATGGAACATTAAAGAATGAAGGATATCACAGAATGCTAATCAAAAATACATTTCTATCTGGCAAGAGACTTACTCGTCGTGGGTTTGTTCTGCAGCAGGACAACGATCCCAACATGCTTTTAAATTGTGCGGAGGGTATGTCAATAGAAAAGAAAGATATGGGCAACTGAAGGATACGATTTGGCCAAGTCAGTCACGTGACTTAAATCCCACTAAACCCTTATCGGATGATCGTGACTGGGAGCTCAGAAAAATGAAGTCATCTAATTTATACACATTTTTGACTGAAATACCTACAAGAACGGGACAAAACCTTACCAACAGATTGCCAACAGTTTGTTCAGCTTTTCTGAAGGTAAAGGGTGGATACGTCGAAGAAGCTAAAATCTAAACCACATCGTACTGTACTTAATGATAGAGAAAATATTTGTTTCGTTGCTGTCTTTAGTTTTTACAGTGTGATTGTGCCTTAAAATAAAGTATATGGTTTTTATCATGGGTGATCGAAAACTTTCGACCGATAATGTGGAACAGGTATTAAACTGTTTTTGGAAGATGGAGTGCTATCAGTTCGATGAAAACGAGGGAAACTCTTTGTACGTTTTCCCCGTCTGTTAGTTGTACCATCGTCACCTTCGTGTACAGTTCACAGCTTTCCAGTACAAAGAGGCCCCCAGTACCGCTTCTGCCGTGTTGTATATGCATTCCAGTGTTCAGAGACACCAAAGAGAGTAAACGAAAAGAACTCATCGAGGGACAGATTCGGTAAGTGGGGAGATGTAAAGTGATGTATATCGATGAAGATCAAAGGGAGCAAGAGCACAGGCGGCTCTTGCCTCGCCGTAAATCACACACGGTGTCTCTCCCGAGTGCAGGCGCGCCTGTCATTTACGTCGTAACGTTCGTGTACGTTGGTGTCGAGTACTACGTCGCCCATCTACGTCGCCAGCAGGGCCTTGACTGGACTTGTATGACGTTCGCCCGGCGCAATTTGCCAAGTTGGAAACCTTGCGGAATGCGCTGGAATCTGACAATTTAGCTGCCACTGTAGTACCGAACGCCGAATTTAAAATAATAAAGACAGATAAAGTCGCCGGCCGCTGTGACCGAACGGTTCTTGGCGCTTCAGTCCGGAACCGCGCTCCTGCTACGGTCGCATGTTCGAATCCTGCCTCGGACATGGGTGTGTGTGATGTCTTTAGGTTAGTTAGGTTTAAGTAGTTCTAAGTCTAGGGGGCTGATGACCTCAGATGTTAAGTCCCATAGTACTTAGAGCCATTTGAACCATTTTGAAGAGAAAGTCGCCGTCATTAAGCGGCAGATAGCCTACAACTTGAGAAACTTGTAACATTTTGCTTACATATCTACGGAGTCTTTCGCAACGGAGTTCTTGGATAAAAAGTTTTTGGTTAACCTTCCGCGTAAAATTCGGACAAAATCCCAAAGATTCGATGGCTGCCTTAATGATAGACGTCAGAGGCTAAGTGAGACTATGAGGATGGAGGCAGTCTTCGCAACTGTTTGAGCAAAACGTTGTTAATTTTTTAAGTTCCAGGCTACAGTCACCCTATATACCTTTACCTATTTTTACGATTCACAATGTCTCCTGTTAGTGCATACATTGTCGCAGTCCCTGTTATTGTTTCGAGTAATTGGAAGATTCCTCAATCCGTAATAACTTGCGTATATATCCAGGGCGTCCACTCAAACCACCCTGATATCTAAGACCCAGGGAAAAAAAAGCACAGTAGATACGACTATGAAAAATGCACCACACTGTAGAGCATCTCAAGAATTTATTTACTTTTCATCAATACACCTTTAAATGTGAACCATTTGTTGCACGAAGAATATCGCGTCTATATTCAATTTTTTGCCAAGTTCTTTGTAACATTTCCTCTGTTATTGTTGCAGTCGCATTAGTGATACGATGTCGCAACGTAGGAATACCGTCCACGTTGGTCGCATACACGCGGTCCTTCACGGATCCCCACATGAAGAAATCAAGCGGCGTAATGTCGGGTGAACGTGGTGCAGTGGGTCCTCCGTGCTCGATCCATTGGGAAATTTCCTATCCAGGAACTTGCGAACAGCCATTGACCAATGCGGCGGTGCTCCATCTTGTTGAAAAATGATGTTGGGTTGCAAGTCTTGTATCTGAGGGTACACAAACTGCTCAGACATGTCCAGTACATGTACACTGACCCATTCACTGTTTGTTCCGCAAAGAAGAACGGTCCAACAATCCTGTCGTGCATTAGCCCGCACCGGACGTTTAGTTTAGGGCTATCAGGAATGTGTTCAATGACAACGTGCGGATTTTGCGAATCCCAAATCCGAACATTATGCCCATTCACCCTTCCTCATAGATGAAAGGTTGTCTCATCTGAGAAAACTTCTTTCCAGGAACCTGGCATCCATATCAATACTCTGCAGCGTATCCGCAGCGAATTGTTGTAGGCGTGGTTGGTCATTCGACGTCAGATGTTGCAGAATTTGCACTTTGTAAGCACACATACGAAGACGCTGGTGAACTACACGATGCAATGTTGATCGAGGTACATCAAGTTGCCTAGATGCTTGACGAATTAACTTACGTGGGCTTCTGAGGAACGTTTGTCTGGTCTCCTCCATTGTCTCTTCTGAAACTCCGTAACATGCACTGCCAGAATGTTTCAGAACACTTCCAGTTGCCAGAATCTTCCGATACCATTCCTTAATTGTTTTCACATCAGGTGGATCACATTCATACGCACGACGATAATTTCTTTGCACAGTAATCGGCGATTTTGTTTCTGAAAACCACACTATTGCTCGCGCTTGCTGTTGTGGAGTCGCCATTTTCACTTCATGCGACCATGTTGGACTCTGGCGACGATACTTGGCAGTTCTGACGCAGGAATATAAATTCTTTGAGATGTCCTCCACTGTAGTGCATTTTTCATTGTCGTATCTGCTGTGGTTTTTCTCTCCTGGTTCCTTGAAATTAGGGAGGTTTGATTGGAACACCCTGCACAAGCAGCTGTTTGATTCAAGAGTAGTACAGGGTGTTGAAAAAAGTGCTGCAGTCTTACGCGAAAATCGACGAGTTACAAAATTTGTGTAAAGTGGCCTGTATTATAGTGCTGCAACGCTCGATGTTTGACCGGTCACTGCTCGCCTGTTGACAGGGGGACCGAGCCGCTCGTGTCCGGCCCCACACGACTCGGCTCGGTGACGTACTCGCCCCACGTCTGTTGTCCGGATTTCGGACACGCGGATAACCGAGCATGACCGGTCACCGCTGACGTCTCACCTCGCCTCGCCCCTGCTCGCTGCACCGTACTGTGCAAATCCAACGCCTCTCTCTCTGTCTCTAACTCTCTCACCCTCTCTCTCTCACACACATACAATGTATTTATCTCTGTCTCTCTCTCTCTCTCTTTTAATACAAAAGTAACATTTCCAAGAACAGGTACGAGACACAGGTAAATTCATAAAGCAGTTGGGAAGTAAAATGATATTTCAATACAATCGTGGATAGAAGACGAGTCTCATTTCCAAACAGAAGATATATTTTTCCTTTCATTAATAGGAAACATCAAATAAGTGTTGTCCCTGTAATCTAGAAGACAACCATCTTCATAAAGAAAGCATACAAAGAACATTAAACATTTACAGACGTGATTTGTCGTACTTTTCACTTGTTTGCAACAGAAACAAAATTGTAGTTATTGTTTATCAGCAGTAAATCACTTACGCGTTCCGCATTTAATTGGCTGCGGCGATTTGTTACTAACATGCCGGCTTTACTAAAGCATCTTTCACTAGGTGCGCTTGTTGCTGGGATACAGAAAATACGTCGTGCAACTGCAGCCAGGCCTGGTAGATCCGTTTCATGTCTGCTCCCCCACTTTAAGATGTCATCATCATCTCCAGGGTACATTAAAATGTAGAGATCTACTTCATCTGCTGCGGATGATCTGTTGTTCCTCCATTCCTTGAAACGAACTCTCTTTCTGGGTGGTGATGACACAGTACTTGAAGGATCTATGATAATAGAGTGCGTAAGGATTCCAGCATAGTGTACAAGCTGTTCCAGCGTGTGTAGGCCTCTAGTTTCAACGATGATTTCAAAGACGAGCAGAGGCTACTCAATGTACCTTATAATGCATTCTGCAGTATTTATTGTTGCTGCGATGTTCGGGGCATGATTTAACAAGAAGTTATCTTCATCTAAACTATGGCTAACTGTGTGTTTATACAATGAGCAGCACAAGGAATCCTTTCGTGATTTTCCAAAGCCTTTATTACATTGGCACCCTGGTCAGAGACAAAAACAAGACTGTGCAACATGTCCGGCGAAATGTCCTAATCACCCATCCTCTCTTCAATTTCTATCATAATATTTACTCCCGTCTTCTTAACTCCCGGCAATTTTGTTGTAAATAAAACATTGTTCACAAAAGACCAATCTGTGTTAATGTAATGTGTTGTAAGCGTTAAATAGTGCACCAGATTTTGCGAACCAGTCCACATATCATCTGTCGCAGCACATATTTTATTAATAACTTCTGCAATAACAGAAGGCATTATGCTGTTTCGTATTGCATCAGCTCGTTCTTTGACATGTCTGCTTATAGTAGAGGGATGTGGCATGACATCTGCCACGTTAACTTCTCCATAATGCGCACCTAGATGTGCTAATTCTTGGCCTAGTTCTCTGAAACCTTCGCCGGAAACAGCATTAAAAGGTCTCATGTCTTTAGCACACATGGCAACACACTTTGCTGTAATACTATTTTTTATTACTGCCGATATCCGTGAAGGAGCTGTATCTTTGTGAGGTTTCTTGCAACTGTATTTCTTTAAATGAGTGGTTCCCGACTGGAAACACGACAATGTGGAGCAGTTTATGCACGATGCGTACCCAGTAGACGCACTGTTTTCGTCTACAACCAACAGAAATTTACTCCATACTAGGCTTTTTAGACCTTCCAGTTTCTTCAATGTGTAAACATTGGTTTCAATCTTACATCTTACTGCACTGGCATGATTACAGAGAGACACACCACACGGATAATGACACGTGTAATGTGTTTGACGTTACGTGCTACGTATTCGGTCACGGCATCTATGCTCGGTCACTAGAACTTGTGCGGGCAGCCTATCCAGTTAGGGTGTGCTCGCCCTATTTCGTGTTTTGTGCTCGCTTACTCGGTCATGCAAGACTCTACTGCATTATGCGATTCATGTAATTGAACACTCCCTCTAATGGTCTGCGTATTTTCAAGCGGAAATAAAGGATATTAAATCTGCTGGTCTTATATAACTGACGTGAATAAAATAATTTTGATCTATTACGTTTTGAAATGATCGATGAACTGCAGATCGATCTATCGCCAAAATAAGAAAGAGAGTCGTCTCAATTAATAACCACTCCAGATAGGAACACAGATACGTTAAACATTATAAATATTAACATTTAACTTTTAATTCGGACTCAGAAATATCAAGTACGATGCATTATTTGAATGCTAATTCTTTAGTGAGAGGATCTCCGATAATTTAACGAAGTATTTTAAATTTCAAATTATTAACAACTTTACTGTCATAGCGAACACAATTGCCTTCTCTCTTCTCTAACAGTCAAGCAACAAGAGCAAAATGGGGTTCTGCATCGGATTGCAATCGTTTTATAAGTTTAATTTCCCAGCTAGTAGGCCAACAAAATCACAGTTTGAGCTTCCCGCTTACTATTGGCCGTCTAATATTCTATAGTCACTGACAAAGACCGAAAACAGCGCGCATGCATGTATTTTCACACGTTGCAATGCTTGTTGAAGAAATAAAGCAACACCTCTTTCTGAAATTTGATAGTAGTGTGGAGTTGAGTTTCGTAAGCCGCATCTTCAGTTTTCACAAGAAAAGGTCAGATTGTAATAAATCAAGAGACTGATGGAGCTACAGCACTTTGAAACCCGCTTACCATCCAAGCACTGATGCAAAAAAATCGTTTTGTTGTACGCTGTATGCCCAGTAGCACTGTCCAGCTGAAATCATTTGTGCTGTAACTGGTCTTCAGTTATACTGTCGCAAATCTTTATACCGCCTGTATGTTCACTGTTAATTGTGCCAAGAAACAATGCGATGAAGGTTCACTTACGCAGCACTGCACACATTCACTCACTTTTAGTTTGTGCAAAGGAGACTCGTTGAACTGATGTGAATATTCGGTAGACGAAATAGAATTCTGTGAATTCACATTTTCACCGAGGTAGGACCATGAACCCTCAGAACAAAATCAATTAGTGAGTTCTTACCTACCTTAGGTTAATGGTGACATGAAGACCGGCGAAAAGATACATGTTTTCCACTGTCAGATAACAATCCATGAACATCACTGTATCTGTACGAATATATCCTTAAACTGAGCAACGCCACATGGGCACTATCAATGGGAAAAAAAAGCAGATTCGCTGGGTAGGAGTCCTGCAGGCATCCCAGGGATCAGAGAATATACATTTTGCACGTCGATAAAGTTTTGTGGTGTTAGTGCTTCCGATCGATCACTTTTGGCCGCATCTGCCACATTCTGTTTCTTCTGAGCGTGCTCGTACAGGTTTTTTTTTTTTTTTTTTGTTTGGTGTGACTTAACCACATTTTTCTGTGTAGACATGTTGAGTATGGCTGTAACTAACACATCTGATGTACTTGACGACAATGACTACTCACCGCTGTAATATTTAACCCATTTCACCCTCAACTAAGTATGGATCGCACGTTCAACAGGTAAATAAACACTGTCCAGTAATGATGATTCACTTTTTGATCACTCTTTACAAGGCTTCACAAATACGGTGATCGCATAACATTATGTTGGCGTCGTTTAGAAGCCGAGTATCGAAGATGGCAGCGAAATTTACAGACCAAAGAGGAAAACATAAAAATCTAGCATCTATTCAAAGATAGTCTTAATTGCTCTAAATACTGTGTAGTACAACTGGAACATAAGAGAAAAAGTTGAGGTGTCGATATACGATAAATGACAGGACTGAGAAGGTTCAAATTAATCCACTGGGGTCGTAAATAGTATCGCGCTTTTGCAAACAAAACAGGCTGTGTGGATTCCCCGTTTACTGGAAAGATACGTATTTGCTAAATGGTGTCCTTTGCAGCTGACTGGCGTGCCGCCCCAGTAACTTAATTTATGAAACGACTGTACCTCTTCCGTCTGGAATGAGTTTCATTTGGGCGCTGCTTCTGCCGTTATTGTATTGGATTTATTTGCACAAAGAATTATTGTTTGCCATTTGAGTAACGTTAAATTTAATACCAATTTACTTAAACCAATTTTGTACTTTCATATTCAAAGCGAAATACTGTACCTGTCAAATGCAGGAGACGTATACAATCCTTCCAAGAGTCCACGGTACGCAGAACGAAGGGTTTCACGGAATGGACAGCTGGAACAAATTAAGCTGCCTTTGTTGAGTTGTCACAAGATCATACAATTGATACTCCACTGAGTTAATGGCTGCTTAAAATTAAATCACCATCCCAGCGAAGAGGACTTAAGGATAACAGGTTTCGAAATGTATGTACATTCAGTTCGTTAGACTCCTGAGACACGCGGTCTTAATCACTCACCGTAAGTACTATCAAATGAGGCCAGATCAGAAAATATTTTCAAAGTATTTGATTTCTGTTGTTGTGGTCGTAAGTCCAAAGACTGGTTTGATGCTGCCTTCCATGCTACTCTATCCTGTGCAAGCCTCTTCATCTCAGAGTAGCTGTTGCTTAGTGTCTTCATCTCTTGATCTACCTCTACGATTTTTACCCTCCACGCTGCCCTCCAGTACTAAATTGGTGATCCATTGATGCCTCAGAATGTGTCCTACCAACCGATCCCTTCTTGTAGTCAAGTTGTGCCACAAATTTCTCTTCTCTCCCATTCTGTTTAGTACCTCCTCATTAACTACGTGGTCTATCCATCTAATCTTCAGTATTCTTCTGTAGCACCACATTTCAAAAGCTTGGATTCTCTTCTCGTCTAACCTGTTTATCGTCCATGTTTCACATCCATACGTGGCTACACTCCTAAGAAATACTTTGAGAAAAGGTTTCCTGACACTTGAATCTGTACTCGTTTTTCAGAAACGCTTTTCTTGTCATAGCCAGTCTACATTTTATATCCTGTCTACTTCGACCATCATCAGTTATTTTTCAGTTTCACCCGATTTAATTCGACTACATTCCATCATCCTCGCTTTGCTTTTGTTGATGTGAATCCTATATCGTCCTTTCAAAACACTGTCCTTTCCCTTCAACTGTTCTTCCAAGTCCTTTGCTGTCTCCGACAGAATTACAATGTCATCGGCAAACCTCAAGGTTTTTGTTTCTTCTACCTAGATTTTAATTCCTATTCCTAATTTTTCTTTGGTTTCAATTAATGCTTGTTCAACGTACAGATTCAATAACATCGGGGATAGGCTACAACACTGTCTCACTCTCTTCGCAACCATTGCTTCTCTTTCGTGTCCGTCAACTTTTATAAGCGACCTTCTGGTTTCTGTACAAATTGTAAATGACCTTTCGCTCCCTGTATTTTACCTCTGCCACCTTCAGAATTTGAAAGGAGTATTCCAGTCAACTTTGTCAGAAGCTTTCTCTTAGTCTATAAATGCTATAAACGTGGGTTTTCCTTTTCTTGACCTAGCTTCTAAGATAAATCGTACGGTCAGTATTGCCTCGCGTGTTTCTACATTTCTACGGAATCCAAACCGATCTTCCCTGAGGTCGGCTTCTACCAGTATTGAATCTGCACTGTATTAAAATTATGTTTTAATCATTATCGATGAACATGGGTTCACACTTGCTGACTTTTTTAATGACTCCATACAGACTGCAAGTATCAATCGTTTTGGTTTATTTTTCGTACTATAGTACGCTTTCTGCCTTGGGCCGTCTTAAAGCACCTAGTTACAGTTACTCTCTGCATCAAAGTCAATCACAGCAAATGTTGCCGTATTGGCCTTTCAACCAACCAAATTTATGTGGACATACAGGTTAACGTGTATTTCACACCACAGCTAGCCTTGGCATTTTTGCAGTTGTGTAAATCATTGTCAGTGGCAAGAAGCGGTATGTGGTAACACTCGTAGGATGACTTCGATATGAATCTCAAATTCCTAAACTAATGTGACTCTTAACCATTTAGTAACTGGGCCACACCGTTATAATTAGTATAATAAATCCGTTACGCATCGTGGTCCATTGCTTACTGCTGTCCCATTTGAAGCATAGGCACTCAAGGCCGCAATAGGCTCGCTGCCGGGCCTGACCAACACTTGGATGTGTGTCCGCCAGGGTCTGCCGAGCGCTGTTGGCGAGGCCGATGGAGGAACTACTTGATCGAGAAGTCGCGGCTCTTGTCGCGAGAGCTGACAACAGCCGGGAGAGCAGTGCGATGACGACGTGGCCTCCACATCCGTATCCGATACCTATCGATTGAGGATGACACGGCGGTCGATTGGTACCGCTGGGACCTCCGGGGCCTGTTCGGACGGAATTTACTTGTTTTTAGCTTAGTGTACAAACGGGCAGTATCTTTGATTGCAGGATATCTTTGTCAATACTTTATTTGAAATTTATTACGCTAACAACTACTTCAATGAAGCACATGTAAAAACAAATGTATAAATACATCATCCATCTGGCTGCGCGCTGTCGGATTCTAGATACGTCACGCTGGAGAAATATCGGACGGTATAGTGAGTGCAGAAATGAGCTGTGGGGTGTTGGAATGCCATTCCACCGCTTTTACTAAAAAATCAGCTCACGTAGTTTAAACCAGAAAGGTGTATAGAGGGGCGTTCTGCAAGCGCTGTTTTTCAAACTGGCGATAAGTTTATTTTGAATGTTGTCCGTCCCGTGCATTCTGAACGAAGATGCTGCAACATACTTTCGGCACTGTGTTTACTAAGTGCTTTCATAATGTATCTCTTCCTGGCACTCGAGGCAGCGTTGAGGAACTTGATCGGTCGTTTACAAAAGGACCAGGAAGTAATCTCTGTGACTAAAGAGTCGAAATTTCTGTAAGGCGTGATTACCGAAACCTTTAACTTTCTGTAGTTTATATTTACCAGAGCTAGGGGGACTCACACGAACAGGCGAACGCGAACATTCGAGTGTGCAGCGGTGTCTCATCCTTTTATATGTTTTCTGTCACTGTAAATAATATATCTCTATTATAATGGGGGATGCATGCTCGCGCTGCACGAGTTGTGGATGACATCCTTGACTCTATGTTTAATGTAATCTGTGGTTCGCTTGATCGCCAGTCAGTTGTACAGCGCTCTGGCATTCTCATTAGGGGCAGACTAACGAGGAGTTGAGTTTTAGAGGAGGAGGTCTGATATTTGTGAATCTGGAAGAAATTATCAGGAATTGCTTATTATAGAGATGAAAACCTGGTTATAAAGCTATTTTATTGATCATATTGTTGGGGTAGATTTTTGGAGGAATATTTCAAGGTAATCCATGAAACCGGTAGAAGGAAACGTTTGCTGTCAGAACTGTCTATTGAAGGAAATATTTGTTCCTTAGATAGCTAATAATATTCAGATTTGTGTTAAACTAATCTCTTCCTTTTCATCATGTCACAAACTACGCAGTAGGTTGAAATGTCTATAATTTTTGTAGTGAGAGAGTTTTGTAATTGTTAGTGTCTTCGTATGTTATACAGTGTTATTTGACAATAATCAGAGTTTGATTTTTCGTGAACGATTTTCTTTAAAGTAAAACTCTTTTCCTCCGTTCTTAGTAAACTTTGAAACATTTTGTTGTGTAAGATTTGTATGTAATTTATCTGTATTTTAAGATACAGAATTTCCTCTTTTTTTTTAAAAAAAAAAGAAAATAAACTTTCTCCTCGTGTAAAGTGTGCTTTAGATATCGTGTTCAACTGCTGAGCAATATTGATTGTAGATTGGCCCTGTGTTGAGCAAGTGAACGGTGTCGCGAAATAAAATTTTAATCTCACTGAAATACTGAATTTGAAGCAATGAAAATGAATCTAATTAAATCCCAAAAAAAACTAACCGGGTACTCAGTGAAAACTCCTTAACTGAAACACAATACTGAAGTACATTATGAAAGTAACGTAACATCAAGTGCAATGTCTGACTTGAAATATCTAAGAAATAAAATACTGCACATCTCGGTAGAAAATAACCGTTTAAGATTATCTACACTGTTCACTATAAATTAATCTGCTCACTTCACTTGAAAATTCCGACAGCAAAGTGTCTGCTCACAAGAATGCAAAGTGCGATCTGCTCTGAAATAAAAGTAACTTATCTCATGCTCAGCATGCTGTTTTGTGTCTGGTGTACTGACATCCTCGAAAGAAAATAGAAATCAGTAGCATCAGCAGCTAAAGAAAAACAATCACCCTAAATTTTTCCTTGCTTGTCAGAGACAGTCGGTAGCTGCATGTGACGTAAGGTGCAATGCACACACGACAAAATATTTTAACATTTACTAAGAATGATGGAGGAGGAGGGGTTTACTTTAAAGAAAGTAGTTCTCGAAAAATGAAACTCCTATTATTGTCAGAAAAGACTTTACAACATAAGAAGACTCGAACAATTTCAAAATTCTCTCACCAGTCTACAAAAATTAGACATTTCAAACGATTACATAATTTGTGATGTAATGAAAACAGAGAGATCAAATTAACTCAAATCATGAATATTAGTAGTTATCTAAGCAACAAATATTCCCTTTAATTGCTAATTCTGATAAACGAACATTTAATTCTTGCGCATGCATGGGTTATCTTAAAATTTTCCTGAAAAAACCTTCTTCATCAAAACACTCAATAAAACAGTTTTATAAGCACATTTTCATCAACATAATAAAGTATTCCAGGTAATTTTTCCCAGGTTCACAAACAGCAGATCCCCTTTTCTAAAAATCAACTGCTCGCTACCATGCCAGTAATAAGAATGCCATAGCTACAAAAGTGACTGATGCCAAGCAACCACAGACTAGATTAAAAACAGAGTCGAGGACATTATCCACTACTTCTGCAACGCGCTCATGCATATTTGTCGCAGGACAGTAAAGGTGAATTACTTACAATAGCAGAAAACTTATGAAAACTATACAGCTTCTACTGTAAAATTCTTAGCTGAATGCAATTACAATGAAATGAATAGCCCTAGCTGCATACAGGCGTTGATATATGTCAACGGGGACAGTTGAAAATGTGTTGCCCTGCCCGGCACTTGAACCCGGGGTCTCCTGCTTACATGGCAGACGCACTATCCATCTGAGCCACCGAGGCCACAGAGGATAGTGCGACTGCAGGGACTTATCTCTGGCACGTCTCCCGTGAGACCCTCATTCGCAACTTATTGTCCCGCGCTATATTGCTGTTTGCAGCTCGGCGTATTCTTTTCATTGTAATTTCATTCTAACGAGCTGGATGGTCACCGGCTGCTCGCCCTCTGTAACAGAAAACAGTAAAGGAATCAACGGTCAACTTGACCGAATGTCTTGTGA
Organism: Schistocerca piceifrons; assembly: GCF_021461385.2. Classification (NCBI taxonomy): domain Eukaryota; kingdom Metazoa; phylum Arthropoda; class Insecta; order Orthoptera; family Acrididae; genus Schistocerca; species Schistocerca piceifrons. The sequence goes on along the minus strand of NC_060141.1, from coordinate 528,774,350 downwards.
CGTCCGCCCAGACCAAACGTAAAAAAAAGGTAGAGCGTATGCCATGTAAGCAGGAGATTCCAAGTTCGAGTCCCGGTCGGGGCACATATTTTCAGCTGCCCCCGTTGACTTATTTCAAAGCCTGTGTGCAGCTAGGGATATTCATTTTATTGTAATTTCATTCTAACGAGCTGCATGGTCACCGATGGTATCTTAGCTGAATCTCGGCAGTTAGTTCTCTTCCTTGTGCAATTTCTTCGCTGTGGTAAAGTGCTAGCGGTGCACGGGGTAAGCCATACTACGAAACTACACTTCTTTTCTGATTAGTATTTATCACGTAATCGAGTTTTACAACTGGAATTAATGTCTGTGTACACTATTATAACTAAATTTTTTCAATATTAAATGCCATTTGATACTCGACGTTGTGTAGTTATTTACTTAACTCACATTTGTTTGTGACAGGGAAAGGAATTTAATCTGTCTACAGTTTGTTTTCGGTTACTTTCACATGTCACCGCCCCCCACCCCCTCCATCCACTGCCCCTCCTCTTTGTGCCCAGCACCCGGTTCCATCACTAGGATTGTTAGTTGTCTCCTCGACCCACAGTATCTTTTTATTCATGTAGAGTGATATGTGTATTAAGATTGTTTGAAATGAATTGATTCATACGAACAAACCCCAAAACTTACTCTACTTTGTTAAACTACGTTTTCGATTATTTTTACATGTCCCCCCTTTCTCACTCCTCACCCCTATTCCTAACGATGACCTAATGAACTACGTTTGAATGAAATTACTTCCCTTGTTCCAAATAGCGTTCCAGAGCAACACACACGCACACTTTCACAGAGAGAGAGACGCACACTTTCACATAGAGAGAGAAAAAGAGAGAGAGGGAATAGCTAAAGTTTATAATCGCAGGCACTATAATCAGATATGAGAATAAAGCCACAAAAGATTTTCGTGACTGAGATTGAAGAGGATTTACAGTTTACTCCAGGTACTATTTTGAGAGACAATGCACAGTGCAGGATGCTTAGAAGGAAATTTGAAACTGAGTAAATCGATAGGTAATTCGAGAAAAATCTATTACGAATTTTCTGGAAGCATGTGGATAGTCTTATAAATCTTCACGTAATATCATGATGATTTACCAGACCCCTAAGGTCATCATATGAGTAAATTATAAAGGCCGAATAACGGGTGAACATAGAGGAAGAAACGGCTGTATTATGATACCTGTAAATAGTATGGCGATTTTTTCGTCTGGACGAGAAACAGCAGACCGGAGGTAGAAAATTCGCTCTTGCTGTTTGTCTGATAGCTCTTCCCCCACACAGGACAGTCACATCCCCCCTGCAGTGAACAAAAAAACAGGTCTCTCCTAACAACGCAGTTTAATTAGAATGCCTGTCACCACTGATTAAAATGCATGTGATCTTACCTACACGTACGGGCTCGAGGTTGACAAAATTTATAGCAGAACTCTGTCTTTCTGAAAAATTTACTTTGTGGAACAGACACCGTTGTTTTAGATTGAGCAAAATCGTGAATAAATACAGTGGGCTTATTTACTTTTAGCTTATTTATCCTCTTTTGGATGTTCTAGCAATTCTAATTTCCGTGCTTGGTAAGAAAAAACTGGAGAGGAATTCCTTCTTGTAAGACTCTGTTTTGTAGTTTAATCGTCCCGACATATTTCATCTCTTTATATGCTATCTTCGGTGAATTTTCGTTTATTTTCTTTCTGAGAAATCGTTGTTACATGTCAACCTACTGTGTAGATTATATGAATTTTGGCTCAAAAGTATTTACATTTGAGAAAGCAGCGATTATTAGACGTCAAATATCTTACATTAGTTCACATTTGGTATACAGTTATGCCAAAGAGTTGAGGTATTGTATGTTTTACTTTTACGCTTTGCTGAAAAGTTTTGGTCTTGTATTAAATTTGGTAATAACACCAAGGTACGACCTACTTTTTTTACTTAACTCACATGACCTTATTAGATGTTAACGCTGGTAGCTTTACATCCCAAAAAATGTTAAAATGTGTGTGAATTCTTAAGGAACCAAACTGATGAGGTCATCGATCCCTAAGCCTACACACTACTTAACCGAACTAACTTACGCTAAGGACAACACACACACACACACACACACCCATGCCCGAGGGAGGAGTCGAACCTGTGACGGGGCGAGCCGCCCGGACCTTGACAAGACGCCCTAGATCGCGCGGCTACCCAGTGCGGCTTTACATCTCATATCAAGATGATATAAACACTGCAGTTCACCACTGAGACATAAACAGATGAAAGACTCAATTTCCTAGACCTCTCCGTGCAGGAGAGAAACAACGAACATTAGTTCACAATAGGACCTATACAGGATACCTACAATTACCAGCACAGTTATACACAGCAAAACCAATCACTCTATAACCCGTAAACAAGCATGCCTCAGATGTTTACTACACTGGAAGAGCAGATCATTTATGAACATACAAGACTACATAAAATAACGAAACATGATAAAGGAAACTGCGCAGGAGAATGGCTGTGGCGAAAAGAGAGTAGATCTACTAAAGAACAAAATACAAAAACAGATAATACATAATCAGGAAACATACATACATAATAAATCAGCAGACAGTAAGCAACAAATGGTACATAATGCCATATAACAGCAAAGTTACACTCCAGGTGAGTAAAATACTAATGAGAGACGGGTTCAACGTAGAATACTGAAATAAAAAACATAATGCAGAGCATACCTGGAAGACGAACCACCAACACTGACTAATATAGCCAATATTATATATGCCAATTAACTTGTAATTGCTTCACTCTATGTATGTGGGTCAAAAATTTAGGAATTTTAGAACCAGATATGCAGATCATCTCATAGCATCGAAAAGTAATAGCTCCCACTTAAAATTTGTTGACCTCCTGAGAGCACAGTACCACCAACCAACGAACTTACAAACTGATGAAAAAATTTTTAAGACTAGTAACACTTTGTACCAAAAATCAGCGATAGAAGAGAAACATAGTGTCCAAAAATTAGTATCGCAGGAAAATCAAGTTCTAAATGAATAAGCATCACTGTGCAACAAAACTCTCTTGCGACAATGGAAGAACTGTGTAAACACTTCCCCTCCCCCTCCCCCCAAAATCTGCAAATACTTATGGCTAATGTCACTACCGCTTTAAAATCGCACACACCACCCAAACAAACACGAAACGAAACCAATGAACACGAAATACCTGTAACAACGCGTGAAACTGCGGTTGAAACCAAGTAATTTGCTGACAAATTATACAAAATGGCTCTGCAGCAACAAGAAACAATAACAGCAAAAGAAATAGTGCTTAAACACGTCACAAAAATGTGTCAAACCACAACATCAGAATACCGTAACACGCTGAATAACGGACTAAATAGCGATTCTCAGTTTGAAATGAACGATAAAAAGAAAAATAGAAAACAGTTCGTTGTTTGTAGTTGATAAGTTGTAGAATGTGTGATAGGTACACGAGCTACCATCATTTTTTCTTTTTATCGTTCATTTCCGACTGCACTTTTATGCTTTGTTTAAAGGATTTGATCTTACATTAAATTATATATATATATATATATATATATATATATATATATATAAAGGTCATCAGTCCCTAAGCTTACACACTACTTAACCTAAATTATCCTAAGGACAAACACACACACCCATGCCCGAGAGAGGACTCGAACCTCCGCCGGGACCAGCCGTACAGTCCATGACTGCAGCGCCGAAGACCGCTCGGCTAATCCCGCGCGACAACTAATTTAAAATATTTGACTCCTAATACCCGCTCCTGTTGTAAATGTAAATACTTTTGAGCCAAAAAATTGATATAATCTACGCAAGAGGATAAAATGTACGAAAATGTTTTGAGAAAGACAATAAACAAAAACCCACCAAAGATTTGACATGAAGTGTCGAAACAAGTCTGGATATTACAAAACCACAAAACGGTGTCTTGATTAAGACGGAGTTTCTCTCCAGAAAATTTACCAGATTTGTTCACTTCAAGCTTCTATCATTCACTTTGAGGCCCCTGAAAAAAAATTTAAATAATGAGAAATGGGTAAAAACATCTGATTAGGTTAAACTGTATCTTAGGACGTACATATATTTGGAGTAACAGTCGTGAAACCACATAATCCACAATGTAGTCCCATATTTAGTTTGAAGTCGCCCATAGAGCGATTTGAGCGATGTTCTACTGAGATATCGCTGTCAAATGCTATTCAGTAATACACCAGTAAATATTTTGGCAGTTGTGTGTAGAGATCGTTGTTCAGATACGTTTCGTTGAAGGGTAAGTAAGTAAGCAGTCATAGAATCCAACTAAGAGCATTGCAAGGTGGGATACAAATCGTATAGATACGCGTTAATGCTCGAAGCATAGTTTGTTGCATACATTCCGTGTAGAGTCCCCTGCATTACTCCCACGCCAGTAATGTTGCATGTAACATTACTGTTTATTACAGTGAATGTAGTTGCTAAAGAATTGATAGATTAGTTCTCAATAAGGCAATAAAACTATGTGCAGCCTATTATAAAAGCATTTTCGTTAGAAACCTTTGTTTTCGAAACGTTCGACATGTGAACAATACTTTAGTCTTACTCCTCGCAATACCAAGGGGAGGGGGGAGGGGGGGAGGCGTTACTTCATGGCTATCATTTGAAAATATTGTAATCTAGTAAGTCACTTTATATTTTAAAATTTTGAAAAAATATTCATTGTTTTTAATGATTTCTTATATCAGATTTCACAAATGATTTAAATTTTTTTGTGGAAAATGTCTCAGAAATTTAAGTCTTACTAGTAGGTTTCATTTTCCACATGAATGTCATGTTCAGTACTTTTAAGTTCAGGATCGTACTTACATATCAGTACCACTTCCAACAATACGTTCTAAGTAACTGTCGGCAACAACTAACGTAATTTTATCTTTTTTAAATTTTTGTAATAGCCAAAAAGTAGCCCCAGCTTGGTAGTACATGTTATGGAAAACGCGTTAATATTGGTAAAAGTGTGCTATCAGATGTTTCCAGGTTATTATCTCTACTTACACATCAGTACCTCTTTCAAAAGTATGTTGTTAATATGAGACAACAAAAGTTAATGAATTTTGTATTTTTTTATTTTTTGCGGTAGGTATGTACCACCACCGATGTAGTAACGAACCATCCTATTCGAATGTTAAATTTAATTTGCAAATACCTCATCAAGATGGAGGCTTGATACTTGGAAAACGTTTCACACACAAATCACAAGCATTACTGTAATTATTGTCATGTATCCACCATGCTTGCAAAACAAGTACACGCTATTCTGCAATTAATTCTCTGTTCATTATTTATCAGATAATAACAAGCAACATAAACTCAGACTGCTACTATCAACTGACTTACGGGTAATATGCATTAGTCAAGTTCACAACTGACTACTGTATCACGAAATGAAAAACGTTGATGGATTGCTAGTGGCAACTAGCTTATGCCCCTAACCGTATATAGTAAATAAAAGTATTTATTATTAAATAGTTTCAATTTTTTAAAAGTGTAAAAGCTAAATGTGTCTCTGGGGTTGGGGAACTTTCCTCTATGATTAAGTTAATATTTGGTGTCAAACAGACCATTACTTTACAACAACAGTTTGTCCAGCTTTTTGATGGAATACTGTGCTCAGGCTTTTTTTATTAATGATTTAGTTTTTTCTGCATTGTTACTGACTACAATTTGGGCACGTACGTTCTTGAAGATCTTTTTTTGCCAGATTTCCTCGCACTGGAAACCAACGTTCGTATGTTTCTGCCACCGAAAAGTACAAGACCACGCCCTACGGCTTATTAATTATCTTACGTCTTAAGTATTTATTCTGCATCGTTTGGTGTCGTACTTCCCCATAATTTCATTCGTGCTGTTACGAATTGCCAATTGTGCCATTCTTAGCCGTCTCACTGCATCACACGGAGTGCCTCACGTCCCCCTTGGCCTGTGCCTTTGCTGCTGGTTTCATGAACGTGGCTCTCGCAGCAAATGCTGGAAACAGAGACTGCAGCAGTTACGTACCGTCATATTCCCTACCGATTATTCTCCATGTCAAGTAATTCATTTGACGATTGGGTCCTGATCTCACCGACTGTTCATTGCATTTCTACATGTCTTGAAGAAGAATGTGGAAGCACCAAAAACACAACGTATTACCGTGCTTCATACGTTGTAGGAAACTGGTTGGCATTCAAAACAGCATCGAGTCGTGAAGGAAATCTTATATCAGTCTTCCTGCAAAATAGTGGTAAGTTCAGGTAACGGTGATGAAGGTGGATAGCAATCAAGCATGCTTCTCTCCAAAGTAGACCACAAAGGTTCATTAATATTGAGATCTGCCGACTGTGGTGGCCAGGCGAGATGCATAAAATAATCCTCGTGTTAATAAACCCAGTCGTGGACGATTCGAGTTGCGTGAACTGGGGCTCAGTCGTCTGGGAACACAGCAGCACCACTGGATGGACCTCATCACACAAAACGGTCACATAATTCTTTGCTAAAATGCGATCTTGCAGAATACCCATGGGGCCAATCGAATACCACGACATGACTGCCCAAATCATCACCCAACCCCCACCATTTTTCACTCTTCGAACACAGATTCGGCTAGAAGTTGGAAACAGTGTGACAGAAGACTGATCCTGGCAAATGGCTTCCCTCCATTGTTCAGTAGCCCAGGTTTTATGGCTTCGGCTCCACGTTTTCGTGTTACGGGCATTTGCGTCTCTGATGGGTGGTTTTGGAATTCTAGCTCGCTCTATAATTCCCTGTTTATGGAGCTCCCTTAATGTTGTTTGATACTGACCAAATGCCTTCGCAAAAGAAGACGAAGAAAATATTCCAGAAATCGAATCGAGAACAGTTGCCAACAAGAGTAACGTAGAAGTAAATATCCCTGGAGTAGTGAAGCAACTTAAATCACTCAATAAAAGCAAGTCTTCCGGTCCAGACTGTGTACCAATTAGGTTCCTTTCGAAGTATGCTGATGCATTAGCACCATACTTAACAATCATATACAACCGTTCGCTCGACGAAAGATCCGTACCTAAAGACTGGAAAGTTGCACAGGTCACACCAATATTCAAGAAAGATAGTAGGAGTAATCCACTAAATTACAGGCCAATATCGTTAACGTCGATATGCAGCAGGCTTTTAAAACATATATTGTGTTCGAACATTATAAATTACCTCGAAGGAAACGGTCTATTGACACACAGTCAACATGGGTTTAGAAAACATCGTTCTTGTGAAACACCACTAGCTCTTTATTCACATGAAGTGACAGGGGATTTCAGATCGATTCCGTATTCCTGGATTTCCGGAAGGCTTTTAACACTGTACCTCACAAGCGGCTCGTATTGAAATGGCGTGCTTGTGGAATATCGTCTCAGTTATGCGACTGGATTTGTGATTTCCTGTCAGAGAGGACACAGTTCGTAGTAACTGACGCAAAGTCATCGTTTAAAACAGAAGTGATTTTTGGCGTTCCCCAAGGTAGTGTTATACACCCTTTGCTGTTCCTTATCTATATAAACGATTTGGGAGACAATCTGAGCAGCCGTCTTCGGTTGTTTGCAGATGACGCTGTCGTTTATCGACTAATAAAGTCATCAGAACATCAAAACAAACTGCAAAATGATTAAAAAAATATCTGCATGGTGCGAAAAGTGGCAGTTGACCCTAAATAACGAAAAGTGTGAGGTCATCCACATGAGTGCTAAAAGGAACTTGTTAAACTTCGGTTACACGATAAATATCTAGGTATTACAATTGCGAACAACTTAAATTGGAAAGAAAACATAGAAAATGTTGTGGGGAAGGCTAACCAAAGGCTGCTTTTTATTGGCTGGACACTTAGAAAATGTAGCAGACCTACTAAGGAGACTGCCTACACTACGCTTGTCCGTCCTCTTTTAGAATACTGATGCGTGATGTGGGATCCTTACCAGGTAGGACTGACGGAGTACATCGAAAAAGTTCAAAGAAAGGCAGCACGTTTTGTATTATTGCGAAATATGGGAGAGAGTGTCATAGAAATGATACAAGATTTGGGCTGGAAATCATTAAAAGAAAGGCGTTTTTCGTAGCGACGGAATATTCTCACGAAATTCCAATCACCAACTTTCACTTCCAAATGCGAAAATATTTTGTTGACACCGACCTACATAGGGCGGAACGATCACCATGATAAAATAAGGGAAATCAGAGCTCGTACGGAAAGATATAGGTGTTTATTCTTTCCGCGTGCTACACGAGATTTGAATAATAGAGAAATGTGAAGGTGGTTAGATGAACCCTCTGCCAGGCACTTAAATGTGTTTTGCAGAGTATCCATGTAAATGTGGATGTAGATGACCATGATCGCGAGTAGACATTCAGTTCTGCAGTAACTTTTGCAGTTGCCGTCTTCCTACATTTCGTCACAGTCTTCTTCATCCATAGTCTGTCGCGATTATTTAACACACACATCCGTTTGCGATGTTACTTAGCGGATGATCTTTTTGCGCTTTCCTTGTATGCGGTATAAATGCAAGATATGATGCCTCTTGGAACACCAAACACTTCGGCATCCTTGCTTACGGAAGTATACACCATAGAGCACCATTAATTTGCCGACGTTCGAATTCACTTAGCTCGGACGTAATGCATTCACAACTACACTGTTCTGACGGCGACTGACATTTGCAACGTATAGAGGACATTGCACAGGTGCCGTTCGTGGCGAAACACAACAGCGCAATCTGGTGGCTTGGCCAGCACCTGCATTTATGTTCAAGCATGCATTTCTCGCGGTGTTAGCATGTTTTTGTCCAACCCCAGTACCGACGTGGTGTGTTGAAGCCACTGGTTAAAATTTTTTCCAGTTTCGGCTCTAATTTCAGTTTTGTTATTTGTTTCTTCAACAGTTTTGTCTCGGAAACGTCCTCATTTTTCGTTTTTTTCTTTTTCAATTGTGGTCAGTGTTTTTTTGCCTATTTCATCGTTTCTGTTACGACTGCGAATTGCTGACAGTTCCGAATAATTGCTACATAACTCCTTTACATAGAAGGGGCTGTTGACTCATTATCTGCATTTAATGGAGACTCCGTAATGCCCCACTCTACAATACACTTCGAAGCCGTTTGTAATTTACAGCTGTTTTCCAACGCCTAGTTCGCTGACTGGGGGCGCCCGCCTCCTCCCGTGCCCTGCCAGCCAAATACCGATGACGAAAATTGTTTCTGCTGTTGGGATTCGAGCCAGGTAGCATAAGGCAGGTGCCAATGTACCACTGCGATTCACATGCCTCCACAGTGAAGGAGAGCTGAAATTAAATATACCGAGGAAGGCGGCGCAGTGCTTAGCAGAATGTAGTAGCATTTGGGAGGGGGCGAGCTTTCAATCACCTTCCGGCCAGCGGAGTTTAAGTTTGCTGCAGTTGCAGTAAATCGCTTAAGCTGAATGATGGAACTGTACCTCTCATAAGTTTATGGCCAAATTCTTTTCTCATCTCTGTGCGGCTGGTCCCGGCGGAGGTTCGAGTCCTCCCTCGGACATGGGTGTGTGTGTTGTCCTTAGGATAATTAAGGTTGAGTAGTGTGTACGCTTAGGGATTGATGACCTTAGCAGTTAAGTCCCATAAGATTTCACACACATTTGAACATTTTTTCTTCTCATCTATGTCGTATCATTCTCTAATCACAGTGTTGTCCAGGGGCGGATCTAGAGTCAGGTTCTGGGTAAGAGGGGAAGGGAAGAGTGGGGAGGGGGGGGATGGATAGTCACAATCTGTTTCTGCCAGCCCCTCCTCACCTTCCAGTATAGCTTGCCGTTAGCATTACTTTTAACGAGCCACAGATTTTTCAAATGATAACGATATATCATTATTACTGTAATAACACAACTTATCTACACTGACTGACAAGGAAAGTGAAGCACACAGAAGGGAGCAGGAAGCGAAATGAAACTTTACGGTTTGAGAGGTATGTGATGTTATATCAGTGATTACAAAATCAAGTCAGTCTACAAAGAACGTGATAGAATGATCCCACCCATCAGTGTGAAATTGCGACCCCCTGGCCTGGATACTTGCAGTGATTCGGTTGGGAAAGATGTTACAAAGTCGTTGTAACCTCTCCTGAGACCAACTGGCCCACGGTTTTCTGTGACTCACTCAAATGTAAAAGGAAGAAAAGAGAAAGCAAACGTCTCTAATGTGTATGGGAATTGGGTACACCTCGTAACCTCCTTCCCTCCCCTCTCTCTGTCCATCTGCCCCTACACCTTTCTCCGTCCATATCCTCATTCCCTCTCCCCTCCCCCCTTTCTGTCCATCACCTGCTCCGCTTCTCTCTGTCAGTCTTCTGTAGTAGTATAATAATCATAGACCAGTAAGCCACAGAGACAACTTTACTATTTGCTAACAACGCTTCACTGTTGTATATATACACGACACTTAATAAACGTTTAGACACATATGAACTATATACTTTTTAATACCGCTTGTTGTTGTTGTTGTTGTTGTTGTTTTGGTTGTTGTTGTTGTTTTTGTTGTTATTGTTGTGTGGTCTTCAGTCCTGAGACTGGTTTGATGCTGCTGTCTATGCTACTCTATCCTATGCAAGCTTCTTCATCTCCAAGTAACTACTCCAACTTACATTATCCTGATTCTGCTTAGTGTATACATCTCTTGGACTCCCTCTACCATTTTTACCCTCCACACTGCCCCCCAATACTAAATTGATGATCCTTTGATGCCTCAGAAGATGTCCTACCAACCGATCCCTTCTAGTCAAGTTGTGCCACAAATTCCTATTCTTCCCAGTTCTATTCAATACCTCCTCATTAGTTACATTACCTACCCATCCAATCTTCAGCATTCTTCTGTAGCGCCACATTTCGAAAGCTTCTATTTTCTTCTTGTCTAAACTGGTTATCGTCATGTTTCACTTCCATACATGGCTACACTCCATACAAATACTTTCAGAAACGTCTTCCTGACACCTAAATCTGTACTCGATGTTAACAAATTTCTCTTCTTCAGAAACGCTTTTCTTGCCATTGCTAGTCTACATTTTATATCCTCTCTGCTTCGACCATCATCAGTTATTTTGCTCCCCAAATAGCAAAACTCATCTACTACTTTATGTGTCTCATTTCCTAATCTAATTCCCTCAGCATCACCTGATTTAATTTGGCTACATTCCATTATCTTCGTTTTGATTTTGTTGCTGTTCATCGTACATCCACTGTCCGTTCAACTGCTCTTCCAGTTCAAAGTTTTTATTTCTTCTCCTTCGAATTTAATACCTACTCCAAATTTTTCTTTTGTTTCCTTTACTGATTGCCCAATACACAGATAGAATAACATCTGGGATAGGCTACAACCCTGTCTCACTCCCTTCCCAACAACTGCTTCCCTTTCATGCCCCTCGACTCTTGTAACTGCCATCTGGTATCTGTACAAATTGTAAATACTTTCGCTCCCTGTATTTTACTCCTGCCACCTTCAGAATTAGAAAGAGTATTGATGTCAACATTGTCAAAAGCTTTCTCTAAGTCTAAAAATGTCAGAAACGCAGGTTTACCTTTCATTAATCTAGCTTCTAAGATAAGTCGTACGGTTAGTATTGCCTCACGTGTTCCAACATTTCTACGGAATCCAAACTGATCTTCCCCGAGGTCGGCATCTACCAGTTTTCCATTCGTCTGTGAAGAATTCGTGTTAGTGTTTTGCAGCCATGACTTATTAAAGTCATAGTTCGGTAATTTTCACGTCTGTCAGCACCTGCATTCTTTGGGATCGGAATTATTATTTTCTTCTTGTAGTCTGATGGTATTTCGCCTGTCTCATACATCTTGCTCACCAGATGATAGAGTTTTGTCAGGGTTGGCTCTCCCACGGCTATCAGTAATTCTAATGGAATGTTGTCGACTCCCGGGGCCTTGTTTCGAGTTAGGTCTTTCAGTGCTATGTCAAATTCTTCACACGGTATCATATCTCCTATTTCATCTTCATCTACGATCTCTTCCCTTTCCATAATATTGCGCTCAATTACATCGCCCTTCTATAGACCTTCTATACACTCCTTCCACCTTTTTGCTTTCCCTTCTTTGCTTAGAACCGGTTTTCCGTCTGAGCTCTTGATATTCATACAAGTGGTTCTCTTTTCTCCAAAGGTCTCTTTAACTTGCCTGTAGGTAGTGTCTATCTTACTCCTAGTGATATATGCCTCTACATCCTTACATTTGTTCTCCAGCCATCCCTGCTCGGCTATTTGGCACTTCCTGTCGATCTCATTCCTTTTTGCCTGCTTCATTTACTGCTTTTTTGTATTTTCTCTTTTCATCAACAAAATTCAATATATCTTCTGTTACCCAATAATTTCTACTAGCTCTAGTCTTTTTACCTACTTGATCCGCTGCTGCCTTCCCTGTTTCATCTCTCAAAGGAAACCATTCTTCTTCTACTGTATTTCTTTCCCACGATCTTGTCAATTGTGTCCTAATGCTCTGTCTGAAACTCTCTACAACCGCTGGTTCTTTCAGTTTATCCAGGTCCCATCTCTTATTCCCTCCTTTTTGCAGTTTCTTCAATTTTAATTTGCAGTTCGTAACCAATAGATTGTGGTCACAGATGTCTTACAATTTAAAACCTGGTTCCTAAATCTCTGTTTTACCATTATATAATCTATCTGAAACCTTCCAGTGTCTCCATGCCTCTTTATGAGTCTTAAACCATGTGTTAGCTATGTTGAAGTTACGCTCTGTGAAAACTTCTACCAGGCGATTTCCTCTTTCATTCCTTATCCCCATTCCATATTCACCTTCTACTTTTTCTTCTCTTCCTTTTACTAAGTAACTTGTGAAAATCTTATGTAAAGCGGAAAGCTACATTTTGGGATTTTTGGTAACAATGTTTTCTCTTAATATAATATATATCTATATTTATGTATTATATGAATTAAAATACGTATATTTAAGAATTATAAAAAACATGCCATCGTAGAATTCAGAGTTGTTCCAAAATTTTCAAAGCAATCAGTGAAGAACTTTCGGAGTGAAACGATTTTGAACAAACCAATATCACCATTTTTATAACGTTTCTCCTTTTATTAAATATATATTACATATATACCTAATTATGTTCCAGTGGGTATATAAAGACACTAGAGTATTCGAATGCAACGTCGTGTCAAAATTTCAAAGCAATCCATGAAGAACTTTCGGATATTTGAGATTTTGAAGAAGCGAACATCTACTTTTGTACTTATAAAAGAAATGTAGATGTTCATAATCGCAAATCTCCAAAAGTCTTAGACCGATTGCTTTGAAATTTGATACAACGTTCCACTGGTAGACACGCGTGTTTTTATTTGGCTGTTTTCATTTTTATTTATATAGATTTAGCTACAGAAGGTACGACAGTACTTTTCTCTTCCATTATGTTCCTCCCGCTGTTAATCTTGGATTCGGCGGCAGAACTGAATTCACAACACACATATATTCACTCACCCAAGTACATAACATTTAAACACATAAAATTTACGTAACAGGAAAGAGAAAGTAGGTCAGTTATACTATTGGATTACCTGAATGTTGTTACGTTAATGTTCCGTTCGTTACTTGGTTTGACGCTAATCCAGTTTATTGAGTAATTATTCACAATCAGCCTCAGTGAGTAAAGTTGTTATTGCTAACTGTCATTGAATGCAATCTTTTCGTTAATGAACTTATTGCTAGTTACCAAAAATTATTGTCCAAACTGAGACATGTTCGCGAGTAAAGCAGTGATCCAGGAAGTGTAGAGTAAATTCCTCTTACTTCTGTCTATATCACGAAACATTATATTAGAACATTTTTTAAAACAGATCTGAAGATGGTTATCGCTGGCCGAAACCGGTGGTCTAAGAACCTAACAATTTGGTGAGCATTGATGGAAATACGAGAAATTTACCCAAAAATTAATTTTTAACTCCTGCCAGCCATTTGTTTTTGTAACAAGCTTATGAAAAGCATAAATTGCTACTCAGCTGAAAGATAACACGTTGAGTTGCAGATACGCACAACGAAAAGGTGGTTATACATTGAGCTTTCGACTAAAATCTTCTTCAGAAAGGAAAATACACACACATGTTCACACAAGAAAGCACACCTCACACGCACATGACCACTATCTCCGGCCAGGAACCAACTAGGCCGTGTCGCATTCTGGATGGAGAGACCCGACATAGCAGTCATGTGTGTTAGGTGTGTTTGCGCGTGCGAACTTATGTGTGTGTGTGTGTGTATTTATTTTCATTTCTGAAGAACGTTTTGGCTGAAAGCTCAATGTGTAACAGCTTTTTCCTTGTGTCTCTGGGACCGATGACCAAGCAGTTTGGTCGATTTAAACTTCAAACCCAACACCACCTTGTGTCTCTCTGCAATTCAGTGTATCATCTTTAAGGTGAGTAGCATTCAGTCCTTTTAATTGTTGACATTACAACCTGGACTTCCCATTGTTTGAATATTTCTTTAATATCGTCTGTGAGATTGGTTCTAAATAAGTAACTTGTCTCGCCTGAAGAAGTAACGAAGCCTACGCACTGAAATGTCAGCTATTTATTACACTCTGAGCTAACGCATGCTGTAGTTCATTTGCTCAAAACTCTGTTTGCTGTCAATATTTTTCAATGAACAAAGAAGCAAGTAAGGAATCTACTGTTAGCTAATGGCGAATGGAAGCCGGTACTGCAATCTTTGCCCGCTCCAGCTGCACGGAAACACTACTTTCTCGAAATTGACGAAAATTTGTTCTTGTAGTTATCGCTGACATTTATAGGTGACAGACAGCTGTAATACAACCGCTTCTGGAAACAAACATATACAGAGCACTTCACTTTGGAGTGTCCACATTGGATAGAAATTTTGTACGGGTACTATTCGTATTATAATGGACGATCCTTTATTAATTATACCTGCTCTCCCCCATGTCCCCATATTCTTCCTTCCTCAGCACTGTTTAGGTAAAGGTCCTACAAAATTGTTTCGATCTTCCTCTGAACATGTGTACGCTGACTTGCACATAGATGTTCCTTTAAAATACATTGAGGTGACAAAAGTCGTGGGATACCTCCTAATACGTGCAGTACCTCCTTCATTCCAGGGTAGAGCAGCAACTCGACGTGACATGGACTCAACAAGTTGTTGGAAATCCCATGCAGAAATACTGAGCTATGCTGCCTCTGCAACCGTACATAATTGAGAAAGTTTTACTGGTGCAGGATTTTATGCACGATCTGTCTATTATGTCCCAGAAATGTTCGACTGGGTTCATGTCGGGCGACCTGGGTGGCCAAATCTTTCGCTCGAAATGTTACTCAAACCAATCGCGAACAATTGTGACCCACTGACATAACGCATTGTCGTGAATAAAAATCCCATTGTTACTTCCGAACATGAAGTCCATGAATGGCTGCAAATTATCTTTAAGTAACCGAAGCTTTCCAGTCAATGATCGGTTCAGTTGGATCAGACAACGCAGCCCATTCCATGTAAATACAGCCCACACCATTATGGAGCCACCACCAGCGTGCCCAGTTCTTTACCAGCTCAAATCGGGACTCATCTGACCAGGCCAAGATTTTCCAATCGTAGTTGTGCACCATTGGTCTAGGGGTAGTGTCTTTGATTTGTAATGAGAAACGCTCATGGTCTCTGCTTCGAGCCACGCCACTGCTAAGGTTTCGAATAAAAATCATCAGCATTGGTGGCCGAAGACTTCAGGCATAAGAAGTCGCCCTCATTCTGCCAACGGCCTTGTGAAAGAGGGTGAAGGAGCGGTCAGAGGTTCAGGGCACTCTCTTGCACTTGGGATGAGAAGCTGCCCCTAAAGGTGGAAGAATTAGCGGTAATTAGCGGCATGAGGATGCAGAATGCAATGGAAACCATTGCGTTAAAGATACATAATGTGTATCCACAGGACATGTGACCTGTAACTGAAAAAGTGTCATGATGATCTCTCCATTGGCAAAAAATTCCGGAATAGTCCCCCATTTGGACCACCGCGAGGGGACTGCCAACGGGGAGATAACCACGAAAATACACGAAATGTCAGAAGTTTGAATGTTGTAGGGAAGCTTGAAAATCTGAAAAGGGAAATTCGAAGCCTCAGTCATGTAGTGGGAGTCAGTGAAGTGAAATGGAAAGAAGACAAGGATTTCTGGTCAGATGAGTATAGGGTAATATGAACAACAGCAGGAGATGGCATAACAGGAGTGGGATTCGTTATGAACAAGATGATAGGGCAAAGTCAAACAATGGAAAATCCGGGATGGAATAATGACAATATTATGAAAAATATAGATTGCTACTCACCGTATGGTGGAGATGTTTAGCAGTCTTGGTCGTGCCTGTTTGTGATCCAACATCTCCACTATATGGTGAGTAGCGATCTATTCTTTTCAGCCGGCCGGTGTGGCCGAGCGGTTCTAGGCGCTTCAGTCTGGAGCCGTGAAACGGCTACGGTCGCAGGTTCGAATCCTGCCTCGGGCATGGATGTGTGTGATATCCTTAGGTTAGTTACGTTTAAGTAGTTCTAAGTTCTAGGGGCCTGATGACCTCAGATGTTAAGTCCCATAGTGCTCAGAGCCATTTGAACCATTTTTATTCTTTTCATAATATTGTCAAGGAAGGGCACAGAGAGAGTTACTGCGAAGAGTTCAGTGATACGGTTGTTCTTATCAGAGTCGACAGCAAACCAACACTGACAACGATAGTTCAGGTATGCGTGCCGATACCGCAGACTGAAGATGAAGAGTCAGAGAAAGTACACGACGGTACTGTTTGGGTACTTCAGTACATAAAGGGACTGTGAAAGGAGTCTACTTTGGCACATTTGTATGTAGCACCCGAATATGATTTTATAAATGATGTGTGTCTTTGATAGGCTGTATATCGCTGACTGTGTAAGACCACAGGCCCAGATATACTGCTTCTGGTCTGCGATTATTATAGTGTTGGACTAAGAGAGAGCTTGGCGCACATTTGTAAGTAGCTGTCTGTGAGCGAAAGACGATGGAGTATGCAGTTTTTGTGGTGTTCTGTGTGAAGCGACCGAGTGTTAGATTAATGTAGGTATGTCAGTATTGTTGGACATGGAAGCAGAAGTCTTCATGCAAGCTTGGTGAAGATGTTAAAGAACTATGATTTCTGTTTTTGTCAGTGCGTTAGTGTGGATGAATTGGCTGATAATTTGCAATTGTTGAGTAACCCCAGAATATACGTAAACTGATTTGATGAACCTGCTAGTTAGATATTTAACTTTTGTAATGCTTCTAAGAGTTGTTGACAGAGCTATTGTGATCTGATCATTTGCTTTTAAGTTGCATTAATGAGGTTAGATAATACTTGCTGTTAAAATGTCATTGTTTGTCAATCAGTTGTAAGTAAAGTAACTTCAGTTGTCAGATAGTTTTGAAAAGAAGAATTTAACGTGCAATATAATTTTGCTAAAAAAAATCATTATTAGTAATTCTCCACAATCAGTACCGCCTCCCTGTCCCGGTCATATATTTTTCAAAGAAGTTGGATTTTTCATAAATATTTTCGTTTATCAACCAACAGAATCTCATGTACATTTCAAAGTATTACGGCCAGCGTTGCACACTGCTGAGCGTGCAGCTAACATCCATATTCTTTTTATGAGAGACCAGAATATATAGCGTTCCACCGTTGATGCTTTAGAGGCAAGACAGTGTAATATATATCGTATGTGCGCAGGGACCAAAGTTATCAGTTTTGAACAGGGCCAGATGATTCAGTACCTAAGGGGCCAAATGTACTTTGCAGTGACTGTGTTTCTTTATTGGTATTGGGAGTTGCATTGCCCAATCAGTTCGTACAGAGTTTTTGCTAACAAAAGCACAAAGTAAGCACACCACTTGCATTTAGAACACGCTAATCGATAATTCGAGTTATGTATCCATTCCACAGTTCAGACAGACTGGAATGCATTTTTAGGCAAAAGAGGAGAGGAAAGGGTTACCAGAGAATATGGGCTTTGTATTATAAAGGAGAGTAGAGGGAGATTAACTGAGTTCTGCGATAAATTTCAGCTAGTAATAGTGAAAACTCTGTTCAAGAATCACAACAGGAGGTGCTGTATTTGGAAAAGGCTGGGAGTTACGGGAAGGTTTCAGGTAGATTACATCATAGCAAGGGAGAGATTCTGAAATTAGATACTGGATTCTAAGGCTTAGGCAGGAGCAGATACAGACTCAAATCCTAATTTAGTAGTGATGAAGAGAGGCTGGAGTTTAAGAGATTAGCCAGGAAGAATGCATACGCAGAGAGGTGGGATACGGAAGCACTAAGGGATGACTATATCTGCTTGCAGTTCTCTAAGGCTATAGATAAGGAACAGCTCAGTAGGCTGTTCTGTTGAAGATGAATGGACATCTCTAAAAAAGGCGAAGTTGAAAGAAAAACATAGGTATAAAGAAGCTAACTGTGAAGAAACCATGGGTAACAGAAGGAATACTTCAGATGATTGATTAAAGAATGGAGGAAAAAACATTCAGGGAAATTCAGGAATACAGAAATACAAGTCGCTTGGGAATGAAATTAACTGAAACAAAGGCAAAACTGCTTGGTGAAAAATGTGAAAATATCAAAACAGTAAGATTGTCCGAAGGAATGTCTCAGCATAAAAGTCAAAACGATCTTCGGTGAAATTAAAAGCAAGGGTGTAAATATTAAGAATGCAAAGGTAATCACACAAATTTAGAGGATAGGGTGGATAGGTACAAAAGTCAAAACAACCTTCGGTGAAATTAAAAGCAAGGGTGTAAATATTAAGAATGCAAAGGTAATCACACAAATATAGAGGAGAGGGTGGATAGGTGGAAAGAGAACATTAGAGGACTCTGTCAGGCCGAAGATTTGTCTGATTTGACAGTAGAAGAAATAGGAGTCGATTTAAGAGAAACATATGTTCTAGTATTAGAATCAGAATTTAAAATATCTTTGGAAGGTTTAGTATCGAATAAGGCAGATGGAATAAATGACATTTAATCAGAATTTCTAAAATCATTTGGGTACATGACAACAAATGGTTCAAATGGCTCTGAGCACTATGGGACTTAACATCTACGGTCATCAGTCCCCTAGAACTTAGAACTACTTAAACCTAACTAACCTAAGGACAGCACACAACACCCAGTCATCACGAGGCAGAGAAAATCCCTGACCCCGCCGGGAATCAAACCCGGGAACCCGGGCGCGGGAAGAGAGAACGCTACCGCACGACCACGAGCTGCGGACATGACAACAAAACGCTGGTGTGTAGAATGTATAAGTCTGGCGGTATATCATCTGACTTTTGGTAAAATATCATACACTCAGTTCCGAAGACTGCAAGAGATGAAAAGTACGAGAATTATCGCACAATCAGTTTAACAGCTCATGCATCCAAGTTCCTGAGAAGAATAATATACAGGAATGGAAAAGAGAACTGAGGATCTGTTAGATGACGATCAGTTTGGCTTTAGGAAAGATAAAGGCAACAGAGTGGTTGATAACGGAAACAAGACAAAAGGAAAATCGAGACACTTTCAAAGAATTTGTCGACCTGGCAGAAGAGTTCGACAATGTAAAAAAATTCAGGATCTTGAACTTGTTAGGAAATAGAGATAAGCTGTAGGGAGACACTGGTAACATACAACGTGTGCAAGAGCCGAGAACGAAGTGCTGAGATTAAAAAGGGTGTAAGTCAAAGATATAGTTTCTTACCCGTACTGTCCAGTCTAGGCAGCGAAGAAGTAATGATAGATATAAAAGAAAGATTCCAGAGAGTAATTAAAATTCAAGGTGACAGGATATGAATGATAAGATTCGCTGATGACATTGCGATCCTCCGTAAAAGTGAGGAAGCATTACGGGATCTGCTCAATGGAGAGAACAGTCTAATGAATACAGAATTCCGATCGAGAGTAAACCGAAGAAAGACGAAAGTAATGAGAAGTGGCAGAAATGAGAACAGCGATAAAATAACAGCATGGATGGTCAGGAAGTATATGAAATTAATATCAACTGCTGACTAGGCAGCAAAATATCCGATAACGGAGAGAGTAAGGAGGACAATAAAAGCAGACCAGCACTGACAAAAAGGAAATTCCTGGCCAAGAGAATTCGACTAGTATCATATATAGGCCTTAATTTGAGGAAGAAATTTCTGTGAACCTACGTTTTGAGCACATCATTGTATTGCAGTGAAACATGGCCTGGGGGAAGGCCGGAGAAGAAAAGAATCGAAGCATCTAAGATGTGGTGCTACAGAAGAATGTTGAACAAGAGATGGACTGATAAGATAAGGAATGAAGAGGTTCTGCGCAGATTCGGAACGAAAAGGATTATATGGAAAACACTGACAAGAAGAAGGGACAGGACTATAGGAAATCTGTTAATACATCAGGGAATAACTTCCACAGTACTTTTGGGAGCTGTAGAGGATGAACACTGTAGAGGAAAACAGAGACTGTAATACATCGAGCAAATAACTGAGGATGTAGGTTGCACGTGCTAGTCTGAGATGAAGAGGTTGGCACAGGAGAGGAATTCGTGCGCGGCACATCAAACCAGAGGACTTATGATTCAAAAAAAGAAAAAAAAAAGGTTTGGTCCAACCCACATGTTCATAAGCCTAGAAAAGGCACTTCAGACGATGTCGTGCTATTAGCATAGACACTCGCGTTGGTCGTCCGCTGACACAGCTCATTAAAGCCAAATTTCGTCACTCTGTCCTAACGTAAACGTCCGTAGCACGTCTCACATATATTTCTGTGGTTATTTCACGCAGTGTTGCTTGTCTGATAGCATTGACAGCTCCACGCGTATGCTGCTGCTCTCGGTCGTTCAGTAGAGGCCGTCGGCCACTGTGTTGTCCGTACTGAGACGTAATGCCTGAAATTTGGTGTTCTCGGCACACTCTTGACGTTGTGGATCTCGGAATACTGAATTCACTAACGATATCCGAAGTGGAATGCCCCATGCGTTTAGCTCCAACTAGCATTCAGCATTCAGAGTCTGTTAATTCCCGTCGTCCGGTCGTAATCACGTCGGAAACCTTGTGACGTGGATCAACTAAGTACAGATGAAGCCCCGCTAGTGCATAGCACTTTTAGATCTTGTACACGCGATACTACGGTCATCTCTGCATGTGCATTCTAACATTCTGCGTGGTGTCTGTTTGTTCTATATCGTGTCTCCCTACCACTTTCGCGCAACGACGCTCTGAGCGTGTTTTTTAGGAAATTGACTAGTTTGAACCTGGGACCCGTTGCTGGTAAGGAGACACCAGACCACACATGACATGTAGAGTTCAGAAGAGTTTAGTGAGACTAGCGATGATATAACCAAATACGTAATGATTTCAGCGTCAGCTCCACTGCACTCCCTGTAAAAGAATCTTAATACTAACTAAATTTAGTGGAAGGGATTCAAGGCTTTCCTATTTTTAGTTAGCTGGTAAAATAACGTCGAAAAAGCCGTTAAGTTTGCCATTGGAAATTTTATTCTACTCGCAAAACATTGTTTATAAATTGCACTATTGATAAAAGGAAATGTTTTAATACAGGATGATAAAAACCAACTGCGTTCAACAAAAATGTAAACGAATATTCTCTGAGTGGGTTTCCAAGTTCTACAATGGATCCAAGGATGACCTATGCCATATCACATCTATAATCTAGGTTTAAATTAAGTTTCACAAGAGAGAAAACTATCAAAATGGTCTACAGTGACCCTCAATTATCTTTAATTACTTATCTAACTTGTCGTAAATTACAGTGGCTGATGTGGCTTCTCAATAACTATATAACAGAAAAATCATCGCGTTTCAGATTATTACTTCAAGTGGCAAATGTGAACACCATGCGCTTTAATTGACGATCGACACTAGTATTACGCAAAAAGGGGGTGTATCAGATGAGACTTCTGCAGTTCTGAGTGAAGCTTTATGCGCTGTTATGCGGCATCGCGTGCGTTCATTACCTTGTTGGTGTTCGTCAGGGGGCAGCGGGCAGCACAGCTCCACTCACTTCGCCGTCTCGGAAGCAACTCCCTCCTACCTTCTCCTTAGTACAATTTACCTAAGTTGGTTTAAAAAAAACTATCTGACTGTATTTTCATCTGATCAATCAGGGTCTCAATGTTAACCTTAAGCTCCGCCTACAAAAATTCTGTCTATACAATGAGAAATGTTATACTTTTCGTGGAGGGGCAATGTTTTTAAAGTTTGCAACGTAACAGAGACGCGAAAAAGTCTCACGCCAAACCTTGCAGCTGGGGTGGCCCTTTTTGTATTATCGTAAGATCTATACTGTTCTTCTGGAGGGCTCTAGCTTTTAACATGGGCTGGGGGGTGGTCCTGACGTAACAGAGACGCGAAAAAGTCTCACGCTAAAACTTGCAGCTGGGGTGGTCCTAGTGGTTAACTGGCGACGTGGGTGTCCAGTCCGTCCCTTATCGTAGGGCCTTCCAGCTTAACACGGTTCTGCTCTCGGCTTCTGTTCTCGTTTCTCCCCTCGGAACTGCGTCTGTCTCACGGTGGGAAGGTATGACATGCATTTAGACATTCTTGTGTTAGTCTGTGGTATTCCATTTGCTCACTCGTTACTCGTATTACTTTGGTTAATTTAACGTCACGATTTATTCGGAGCTGTGTGACATACTACTGGATTTGCTTATCATATCAGGGTTTTCATGGAAGGTGTTGGATTTACCTGACACCTTACAGCATGTCGCTGCCCCATCACTTTTGCCACATCAGTGTATTACCATTCCACCTTCGGCAGTCTGTACTTAGCCGGCCGGGGTGGACGAGCAGTTCTAGGCGCTACAGTCTGGAACCGCGCGACCGCTGCGGTCGCAGGTTCGAATCCTCCCTCGGGTTTGGATGTGTGTGATGGCCTTAGGTTAGCTTGGATTAAGTACTTCTAAGTTCTAGGGGACTGATGACCTCAGAAGTTAAGTCCCATAGTACTCAGAGCCATTTTGCAGTCTGTATTTATTTTACACCATCATCCACAATTATAATTAATTCTTTATATGCTCTACTGTAACGTCTTCTGCTTGCTTCTCATCGTGAATGCAAACAGGCCATCAGAAGCCTTTATTCTCTTCGTAGAACACAACCACTTTCAGCTGTCTTCATCTCCCATTCGTCAGTTTACATAGATATTAATTCCTAGGAGAAGAACACTCATACAACACAAATTGTTCACTATTTTTAATATATTTTTACATAATTATATTATACAGGGTGGTCCATTGATCATGGTCAGGCCAAATATCAAACGAAAAAACTACAAAGAACAAAACTTGTATAGCTTGAAGGGGGAAACCAGATGGCGCTATGGTTGGTCCGATTGATGGCGCTGCCATAGGTCGAACGGATATCAACTACGTTTTTTATAATAGGAACCCCCATTTTTTTTTTACATATTCTTGTAGTACGTAAAGAAATATGAATGTTTTAGTTGGACCACTTTTTTCGCTTTGTGATAGATGGCGCTGTAATAGTCACAAACATATGGCTCACAATTTTAGACGAACAGTTCGAAATAGGTATGTTTTTTAAATTAAAATACAGAACGTAGGTACGTTTCAACATTTTATTTCGGTTGTTCCAATGTGATACATGTACCTTTGTGAACTTATCATTTCTGAGAACGCATGCTGTTACAGCGTGATTACCTGTAAATACCACATTGATGCAATAAATGCTCAAAATGATGTCCGTCAACCTCAGTGCATTTGGCAATACGTGTAACGACATTCCTCGCCTTCTGTAACGTTCGCACATCCATTGACAATCCGCTGTCGCCGGCCACTGGTGGCCGTGCGGTTCTAGGCGCTTCAGTCTGAACCGCGCAACCGCTACGCTCGCAGGTTCGAATCCTGCCTCGGGCATGGATGTGTGTGATGTCCTTAGGTTAGTTAGGTTTAAGTAGTTCTACGTTCTATGGGACTGATGACCTGAGATGTTAAGTCCCATAGTGCTCAAAGCCAATTCGCTGACGTATGTTGTCAGGCGCTGTCGGTGGATCACGATAGCAAATATCCTTCAACTTACCGCACAGAAAGAAATCCTAGGGCGTAAGATCCGGTGAACGTGCTTCGACGACCAATCCACCTGTCATGAAATATGCTATTCAATACCGCTTCAACCGCACACGAGCTATGTGCCGGACATCCATCATGTTGGAAGTACACCGCCATTCCGTCAAGCAGTGAAACATCTTGGAGTAACATCCGTAGAACATTACGTAGGAAATCAGCATACATTGCAGTATTTAGATTGCCATCGATAAAATGGCGGCCAATTATCCTTCCTCCCATAATGCCGCACCATACATTAACCCGCCAAGATCGCTGATGTTCCACTTGCCGCAGCCATCGTGATTTTCCGTTGTCCAATAGTGCATATTATACCGGTTTACGTTACCGCTGTTGGTGAATGACGCTTCGTCGCTAAATAGAACGCGTACAAAAAATCTGTCATCGTCCTGTAATTTCTCTTGTGCCCAGTGGCATAACTGTACACGACGCTCAAAGTCGTCCCCATGCAATTCCTGGTGCATAGAAATATGGTACGCGTGAAATCGATGTAGATGTAGCATCCGCAACACCGACGTTTTTGAGATTCCCGATTCTCGAGCAATTTGTCTGCTACTGATGTGCGGATTAGCCGCCACAACAGCTAAACCACCTACTTGGGGATCATCATTTGTTGCAGGTCGTGGTTGACGCTTCACATGTCGCTGAAAACTTCCTGTTCCTTAAATAACGTAACTATCCGGTTAACGCTCCGGACACTTGGATGACGTCGTCCAGGATACGGAGCAGCATACATAGCACACGCCCGTTGGGCATTCTGATCACAGTAGCCATACATCAACACGATATCGACCTTTTCCGCAACTGGTAAACGGTCCATTTTAACACGGGTAATGTATCACGAAGCAAATACCGTTCGCACCGGCGAAATGTTACGTGATAGCACGTACTTATACGTTTGTGTCTATTACAGCGCCATCTATCACAAAGCGAAAAAAGTGGTCCAACTAAAACATTTATTTACGTACTACACGAATATGTAATAAAAATGGGGGTCCCTATTTAAAAAACCGGTGTTGATCTCCGTTTGTCCTATGGCAGCGCCATCTAGCGGGCCAACCATAGCGCCATCTGGTTTCCCCCTTCAAGCTAGACGAGGTTCGTTCTTTTTAATTTTTTCCTTTGATCTTTATTTAGTGAGATATTTGGCCCGGTCACTATCAATGGACCACCCTGTATACCATGGAAGCCATTAATGAACAAAAACCCAAAGAAAACAGCGTTGTTTGTGTGCAGACTGAAGCAAAGAAAGAGAATTTTAATTGTGACCGGGATTGGAACCCAGGTCTCCCGCTCAGTGGGCTAATGTGCTAACCACTACGCCATCCTGACGTTGTGGCTTTGTACTACTGAAACGGCTACGTAACCCCAGCACGGCCCCTTCCACAGTACAATTTCCCGTTGACGCCTCAGCTCACTTGGTATTCCTTAGGTTTGAATCCTGGCCTTCGTAAATAATTTCATTTGTCGCTTCACTCTGCATATACACTACTGGCAATTAAAATTGCTACACCAAGAAGAAATGCAGATGATAAATGGCTATTCATTAGACATGTGATTACTTTTTCACGCAATTCGGGTGCATAGATCCTTAGAAATCAGTACCCAGAACAACCACCTCTGGCCGTAATAACGGCCTTGATACGCCTGGGCGTTGAGTCAAACAGAGCTTGGATGGCGTGTACAGGTATAGCTGCCCATGCAGCTTCAACACGATACCACAGTTCATAAAGTGTAATGACTGGCGTATTGTGACGAGCCAGTTGCTCAGCCACCATTGACCAGACGTTTTCAATTGGCAAGAGATCTGGAGAATGTGCTGGCCAGGGCAGTAGTCGAACATTTTCTGTATCCAGAAAGTCCCGTAAAGGACGTGCAAACTTGCGGTCGTGGATTATCCTGCTGAAATGTAGAGTTTCGCAGGGATCCAATGAAGGGTAGAGCCACGAGTCGTAACACATCTGAAATGTAACGTCCACTGTTCAAAGTGCCGTCAATGCGAACAAGAGGTGACCGAAACGCGTAACCAATGGCACCCCATACCATTACGCCGGGTGATGCGCCAGTATGGCGATGACGAATACACGTTTCCAATGTGCGTTGTAAACAGAACCTGCATTCATGCGAAAAAATGACGTTTTGCCATTCGTGCACCCAGGTTCGTCGTTGAGTACACCATCACAGGCGTTCCTGTCTGTGTTGCAGAGTCAAGGGTAACCGCAGCCATGGTCTCCGAGCTGATAGTCCCTACTGCTGCAAACGTCGTCGAACTGTTCGTGCAGATGGTTGTTGTCTTACAAACGTCCCCATCTGTTGACTGAGGGATCGAGAAGTGGCTGCACGATTCGTTACAGCCATGCGGATAAGATG
Organism: Schistocerca piceifrons; assembly: GCF_021461385.2. Taxonomy (NCBI): domain Eukaryota; kingdom Metazoa; phylum Arthropoda; class Insecta; order Orthoptera; family Acrididae; genus Schistocerca; species Schistocerca piceifrons. Next base: position 528,747,759 of record NC_060141.1, on the reverse strand, counting down.
GCTGTCATCTCGACTGCTAGTGATACGAGGCCGTTGGGATCCAGCACGACGTTCCGTATTACCCTCCTGAACACACCGATTCCATATTCTGCTAATAGTCATTATATCTCGACCAACGCGAGCAGCAATGTCGCGATACGACAAACCGCAATCGTGATAGGCTACAATCCGTCCTTTTTCAAAATCGGAAACGTGATGGTACGCATTTCTCCTCCTTACACGAGTCATGACAGCAACGTTTCAGCAGGCAACGCCGGTCAACTGCTGTTTATGTATGAGAAATCGGTTGGGAACTTTCCTCATGTCAGCACGTTGTAGGTGTCGCCACCGGCGCCAACCTTGTGTGAATGCTCTGAAAAGCTAATCGTTTGCATATCACAGCATCTTCTTCCTGTCAGTTAAATTTCGCGTCTGTAGCACGTCATCTTCGTTAGTGTTGCAATTTTAATGGCCAGTAGTGTATAAATCGTAGATGTTTCAGACGTGAAAATGTTTGTGACGAGAAAAACTGATTTTTCCATTACACATGCGTTCTATTTTGCATAAATTATGGATGGTACTCGAAATATTGTGTGTAGTAAGAATCTGTCGCCGTAAAATCCTGTGGTGAGGAAACCTCGAACAATTGGAGGCGCGCTGTGCTGACGCGTATATCAGCGCGGAGATCGTGGGTGACCAGGTCTGTCGGACCGTAGAAGCAGAATCCCGCTCGCGCCCGTTGGCGCCGTCACGAGCGAGCGGCGGCCTGGCAGCCGGCGAGCCACGCCGCGCCGCTCCACGCCACGCCACGCCGTTGGCAGCCACGCGTCCTATTGTCGGCGGGCGGGCGGCCACTGCCAGGAATTCCTGACAGGGTCCCCGCGTCGTGCCTTGCGGCTATCGAGACGCAGGCAGGCAACCTGGCGGAGTCGGCACGCAACCGCGGACATGTGCTACAATCTACTTGCGGTCAGAAACTAAACGACGCTGCTGGACATTAAAATTGTAACACGATGCGGCAAAACGTCAAATTGACTCCAGTGTACGACATTCTTGGGTGAGCAACTGAGTAAGATTTAAACGCGATCGCACAAAGAACCTAAGAGCAGGACTACGTAGATTCTGTATGACACAAAACTCTACGCATCGAGTTTCTCATTCAGAAATAATATTGAATGTTTGTTCGTTGTGAGAGACTCGTGCTGTGCTTCGTGTGTCAAGGAGGAAAGCCTATACGTATGTGTCAGAATTCCATAGTGACAGCTATGTCAGCTGTCGATATTGTGATTTAGTGTTCTGCGATACTGCTGTTCGCGTTGGTTGTGATTGCGCGACTATCATGCGGATACGGTCTGATATTCCGGCCTGACGAACTTGAAAGCGCTCCTAAAATTTGCGAACGCCGCTGTCGCCATCTCAGCACTGTGCGCTGGCCACGCCCTCGCGGCAGCGCATGGAACCCGACGTGAGCCACAGTCCTTCCACCTGGAACACAGATTGTGCAACAAACATCAAACTGCTGCAGGTCTTACAAAATCGATGATTTCGGTGCATACCTGGGGTACCCAGGTGGGTCAGGTTCCGTGACTTGCACCAGGAACTCGACATCCCGTCTATACAGGAACTTGTCATCTCCCACACACGCAAACTTTTGGACAAAGTGGACGTGTTGAGGCCTTCGACAAAACAACTGTGCTATACCGGGACAGTCGCCCTCGCGCGCCGCCACCGCATCCGGGTATTTGTAGCCATTATTGAGGTGTCACAGTGAATTTAAATAAAGCCAAATGAAATCAACCCACACCTCATATTGCCTCAAGCCCCCCCCCCCTCCCCCACCCGTCCCAGAACGGCTTAAACGACTTCTTAGAGCCCACAGCACTCCTTTCCCTAAAATAAAGAGTGAATTGCCTTCACTTGTCACCCAGAAGTTCAGCTACCAAGGTGGTAGCACTTCAGCGCACAAGCAGCCAAAAAAAAGAAGCCCTGACTTCAGTCACGTTCCGAATGTGATCTCGTTCTGTTCGCTACACTCGTCGTTCTTTGGTTCCTGATATAGCTTCATCTAGGCTCTCGATTTCGTTCGGTCTCTGTACTTGTCATTCTGCCATTTTGTCTTCGTTATCTGTCCATCGTCATTTGTTGCCTTTCTGTGGTTTACGGCGAGTCACTGTCGACGCTCTCGTCCGGTCGCCTAGTGTCTCCTGGTTGTGTCCGTTTCCGATTATTATATATGGAATCTATTCGTTCAGGAGGGTCGTACTCGCCGCCATGAGGGATCGCAAAGGGCCCGGCGATTAGCACCTGATAGACCTCGTTTTGTCGCATGGTCATGTAGAGATGTACTGCGCATACCTTGAGTGTGAAACTGAGCTGTTTCGCAGCAAGGGAAGTTCCCAAAGGGACAATGCGACAACATCCAGAGCACCACTCACACCATGACGACCATTGTTGTGGCTGCCACTGAGTCGGCGGCAGAGAGAGGTGGCGATGATGGTGGGTCCATCGACAACACTGCATACAGGAGAGGCACCAAATCGTCTTTTCAGACAAGTTCTGATCTTGTAAACAGCATCCGCGTCTAGAAGATCCGAAGAGAACGAAATTTGCCAGACTGCAATTCGTCATCGTCATATGGGCCAGCACTCGTCACGATTAAATGGGATTCCATTGGGTATGCAACACAGTCACCTCTTGTTTTTATAGTCAGTATTTTGGACAGCAGGCGTTACATTTCAGACGTGTTAAGGCCGGTGTCTCTGCCATATTTTCGAGGTCTCCATGACGTTATCATTGAACAAAATAACTCAAGGCTTCGCGATAGGTGTGATGTCCAACGTATCTCGACAAAGAGGAAGTTGTTCTGAACAAAATGTTTCCCAGATCTGTTTTACAATGTAAATATGTGTTCATGTATTGCCAAGACCGTCAAGCCACCACTCTCCAGCCACTAAGATTGATGGCAGTTGGAGCAGAAAGGGATGACGTAGATGTATCTGTGATCCAAATTCAGCTCAGTTCCACTCGGTGCCTAGCCGAATTAGAGCCACTGTCTCTGTGTACCAAATTTCGCACTTTGCATACCTCCAAATCAGCTACAAATGTAATCGCGTATTCTTCCTACTGTACTGCATACGCACAAGAAGTAAAATTTCGCTTTTTTGCTATCTTTTTTGGTGTTGAAATTTTAATTGGCTGTAGCGTATTAATGGCGAAGCGCCAGCTACTCGATCCAATCTCCAATATGTTACTACTGCTAGTGTTTGGACGAGCGAAGAACTTCATTTATTGGCTGCAGAAATTCTGGTATGTTGAACAGGTTTGATGAAATGCGGTAGCTTCCTGATGAACTGCATTTCAAAGAGGACTCAGGCAAGGAGATTCGCAAAGCTATTCACAGTAGTCCTTGAAAAAGAGGAAGAAGCAGTACATGTCTGGCTCGTCATCTGTATGCTGACATCAATTTACAGTTTGCCTCCTGTGTGAATATAATTTCAATACCTAGTTTAAGAACATAATGGAGCAGTTTTCAGATAAAGCACGAAAATCATAGTAAGACTAAAACATCGAAAAGAAAATAGTGTGAATCCACGATGAACTCATAAAATATGTTGATGAGTTTTTGTTTTTATGGTAGCTGGAAATAACAACTGGATAGGTACCACAAAAAATAAATAGAAGATTAGAAATGGCCTCAGTTCTTTTGGTAATCTAAATAGATTTTCAAAAAAAACATAGAGTACGACGTGTCTGAAACGAAAAGGTAACTATCAGTGTTCATTACTTTTCACTTATGGAAGTGTGGCATGGAATTTTAATGCATAATTCATTAAAAACCTAAGGATTATGTAGCGAGACCATCCACAAACCATGGCCCTTGCGGCGATGGGGTGACTTGCGTATGTCAGCGATACAAACAGCCATACTGTAAGTGCGACCACATCGGAGGAGTATCTGTGGAGAGCCCAGACAAACATGTGATTCCTGAAGAAGGGTAGCAGCGTTTTCAGTAGTTTCAGTGGAAACAGTCTAGATGACTGGCTGATCTATCTGACACTGTAAAATTAGTCAACACGGCATCGGTATGGTGGTAATACGAACGACTGAAAGCAAGGATCTCCTCAACAAGAAAAAGTAACTGGTAATCTGCGTGTCGTTGCATGGAAAATTTGATTCCTTAATTGGGTAGGTAGAGTATTTTAAAAAGGGATATTGATAGTCTGAAATGAGATATAGCGGAAATTAGTGAACTGTACTGGCAGGAGGAGCAGGGTCTCTGCTCTGGTTCGTTGATTGCGAAACAGCATACTGTACCGTCAGTGAGTAGGACGCAGGAGCGCCTCCGTGTTACTGCTAACTATTTGGGCGGCGGCTGCTATCACGAACCTGTCAGCAGCCATAAACTGGACGGCAATGAAGCAGCTATGACACATCGATACTGGCGAGACGCTTTGGTGCCGTTACTGCGTATTCTTGGTGTACCAGTTGTCCAGAGGAGGGCAAGAGTAAGCTCGTGAAATGTAAAGTGTAAACTGCTTAAAAGTATTGTGTTCTGAACAATGTAATGGTTCCTTGGAAACATCTATACTGTTCCAGGGGATGTGCGAACACGCGTGAACATTGTGGAACCATCAGCTTAGTAAAACACCAGTAGCTGCTGCACCCCTGACTCCTTAAAGCATCGAATTCCCACATTTGAAGCAGCTTCAGAAGTATAACTACTTTACAAATGAGTTAAAGCGTTAAGTAAATGACATCAAGCGTGTAAAATGTGTTTTACTGAAGACATAAAACCGTAATTACGGTGGTTATGTTAGCTTCGGGTAATTCAGCCTCAGACGGAAAAGTTTAGACAAAGTTCGAAATTACGTTTAAAAGTCATGTGAGGTCACTAAGTGCTCTCGTTGTCAATTATTGCATGGGTATAGTCTGGTTAATTTGCGATCCATTGTAGGGAAAGCTAATTTTTCAGCATTTCAATGTTTATAACGCCATATCTCCTGAAGTATATGTCGTACAATAATAATTTTTTGCACGTGTGTGCAGTTGTACTTGTGGATACTATCTGCAAAATGTGTTGCAAGTAGAACAAATAGTAAAGCAGTAATAAATTAAGACGTCATGCGTGATACTGACTTTTTACTGTATGAACAGAGGAAATGTCGAAAGCGATAATTCTTTTTTTTACTTTCATTATTCTGAGTGGAGCGTTAGCAAGTAGATTTCGGAAAGCTTTGAAATTGTGTGTAAATAAGTGCCCTTATTCTCCAATACTGGATGAAAATAGTCTGTATAATTAGCATGGCGTTTGTTAAGCTGCCTCTAGACATAAACACAGTTTCAGACTTTATTTGCCTTATCCTGTTAATTATTTAACCCAAGAGTAGGTCATGACAGCTTTTTAAATTTTTGAATTCAGTCAGTAATTATGTGAAATAATGGAAATTAAATTTTTGTTTCCCCTGGAAGCCAAGAGGTAGGCTACCTACAGTTTGGGTTGTGCACTGATTTAATCGTTTATTAATACAGATGGTTAAAAAGTACCGGCGCGAATTATTTACGAAACTATGGATAAATTGGTAGAAGCCGACATCGTGGAAGATTGAATTGGATTCCGGAGAACGTAAGAACACACAATACTAATCCTCCGACTGACCTTTAAAGATAGACCGAGGAAAGACAAATCCATATTTATTTATAGCATTTGTATATTTGGAGAAGGCTTCGGATAACAATGAATGGAGTGCACTTTTAGGAAGACAGAAGATGGCAGGAATAACACAGAGGGAGTGAGAAGTTACGATTTCTACGGAAAGAAGACTGCACTTATAAGAGTCGATGGACATGAAAGGGAAGCACTATTTGCGAAGCCACTCTATATCTACATGACTACTCTGAAATTCGCAGTTAAGTGCCTGACACAGAGTTCGCCGATACACTGTCACTCTACACTGAGGTGACAAAAGTCTTGGGATAGGGATATGCACACATACGGATGGCGGTAGTATCGCGTGCACTAGGTATAAAGGGGCGGTGCATTGACGAAGCTGTTATTTACCAGGTGATTCACGTGAAACGGTTTCACGTGTCATTTTGGCCGCATGACGGGGATATACAAAGCGGTGTGATAATTGGAGCACTGGACAGGCATTCGGGAGAACGACGGTTCAAACCCGCGTCCGGGTAGCCTAATTTAGGTTTTCCGTGATTTCCCTAAATTACTTCAGACTAATGCAGGGATGGTTCCTTTAACAGGGCACGGCCGACTCTTCCACATCCTTCCCTAGTCCAATGGGAGCGATGACCTCGCTGCTTGGTCCCCTCCCCCGAATCAACCAACCAACCAAGGTTGGAGTTACACGAATAAGACAGTCCATTTCGGCATTCGTGAGCCAATTCAGTATTTCGACATCCAAAATGTCAAGTGCGTGCAAAGATCACCAATTTCGTCAGTTAATTCTAATTACGCACAACCCAGTGGCCGACGACTTTTACTCAACGACCGAAAGCAACGGTATTGGCGTAAACATTTCAGTGCTAACAGACGAGCAACACTGCGTGAAATTACTGCAGAAATCAACGTTGGATGCCCGACGAACGTATCCGTTAGGACAGGGAGGTGAAATTTGGCGATAATGGGAAATGACTGCTGACGACGGATTCGATTGCCTTTGCTAACAGCACGACATCGCGTCCAGCGCCTCTCCTGGGCTCGTGATCTTATCGGTTGGACCCTAGACGACTGGAAAACCGTGGCGAGGCCAGTCAGCTACTTCAGTTGGTAACAGCTGATGACGGGGCGCAGACTCCACGAAGCCATAGACCAAAGTAGTTAACAAGGCACTGTGAAAGCTGCTGGTAGCTCCATAAAGATGGAGGGTCCTCTCGTCCAACTGAATCGGTCATGGTTATGTTCGGCTAATTGGATACAAGCTGGAGCTATTCACGGACTTCATGTTCCCAAACAACGAAATGGTTCAAATGGCTCTGAGCACTATGGGACTTAACATCTGAGGTCATCAGTCCCCTAGAACTTGGAACTACTTAAACCTAAGTACCTAAGGACATCACACACATCCATGCCCGAGGCAGGATTCGAACCTGCGACCGTAGCGGTCACGCGGTTCCGGACTGAAGCGCCTAGAACCGCTCGGCCACATCGTCCGGCTCCCAAACAACAATGGAATTGTCACCGGCCCACTATTCTTCGTGATTGAACATATTGCACAATTAGAGTGATGATCTGCCCACTCAGATCGCCCGATATGGATCGCATGGAACATTTGTGGGACCTAATCGAAAGGTCAGTTAATGCACAAAATCCGGCACCGGCAACACTTCAGCAATTATGGACAGCTATAGAGGCCGCAGAGCTAATTATTTCTCCAGGTCACTGCTCACAACCGTATTTTTGTTGAGTCCATCGCAAGGCCGAGTTGCATCAATACAACGGGCAAAAGGACGTACGACACTGTAATAGGAGGTATCCCATGACATTTGTCACCTCAGCGTATTTCTCTACCGTTTCGCTCTCGAACGGCGCGCGAGAAAAGCGAACACTTAAATCTCCTGTGTGACCTCTGGTTTCTCTTATTTTATTACAATGATCACTTCTTACTATTATGATGCGCATCGAAAGAATATTTTCGTATTCGGAGGAGAAAGTTGGTGACTGAATTTTCGTGAAAAGACCATGCCGCAACAAGAAACGCCTTTGTTTCAGTCATTACCACCACAACTCGCGTATCATATACGTGACACCCTCTCTCATATTTCGTGATAATATTAAACGAGGTGTCCTTCATCGGACTTGTTCGTGGCTCTCCGTTAATCCTGTCTGGTAAGGAACTTGAAACACCTGGTTAAATCCGAAGGACAGAATATGTAGTTGGAATGGTGGAAAGGGGCCAGAAATGAGCGGCTGTCAGTTACACTCGAACACATATAACTTTATTTAGTTGCCCAAACATTACAGAATAAATTTCTGAGCTTAACTATCGACTGAATATGTCACACAATCTTATGGCTTAAGGGTACAACCTCTTTAAATTTTAAAACGACTGAAGGTCGATGATTCAAAACACAACTACAATAAATTTTTACAAGGAAGAAAGCCCAAGGCTTTATCCTTAAATAATTTTTTTTTTAAATGAACTACAGTAAATTTTCAAAAGGCAGACAGCGCAAGGTTTTATCGTTAAATAATATTTCAAATGAGGCTGAAGGCCCAAAAAATCTAAGACTTGACAAGTAAGGAACTTTAGTTTTAAAGCAGCTGAATGCCCATTATTTAAAACCCAACTAAAAGCAAACAGAGTCAAACTGTCGGCTCTGAGCCATTAAAATACACAATCAAACACCAATAAGAAAGGCAGTGAAGCCAGCGACGTTCAGAAGTTTCCGGGAGTCGCTCTGCACTTGAAATATTAACGTTCGCTTAGGGGACACAAGTAGTCGGCCCAACTTCAAATAACCAAAATACAGTTAAACTCCACCGGATGGTGGCCAAACTCTCGCTAACTCGAAGAAAACTCGCTGTTGCTCACGGAACCACCCCCCCCCCCCCCCCCCGAGCCAATCATGAAAACCAACGGCACAATGTGAACAGACTGACTTCGGTAGTTAAATCACCACTCAACTTTGATGACCTGGGTCGGTGAGCCACGAACCTCTTAGCAATCGGAACACCTCCCACACACCCCGACACTGCGTAGAGACCTCCAAGGGGCCTGTCCCACTATGCCGCGCGGAGATTTCCCGGCTGATCCACACCAACCGACCGACTGCCACACATCAGCACTGAGACAGCACTAAAATAAGTGCGCAGTCGACATCAAAAACTACACACAGTTTCACGAACACTTGCACGAAGGACTAGACAATATTAACGGCAGCGACAGTGCAATAACAAGGACGAATCACTAGTCGGCAACCCGTAAACGATCGCCGGCCAACATACACGTTGTCCAACAAGACGACCGACCGACGGCCAACCATGGTGGTCCGCACGCAAGTGATGTGTATCGGCAACCGTCGGGCGAGTCATGGCTATCCGGACCTCACTGCAGGTGCGCCCCGACTGAACTTCTGCCGCGTCCTAAGTCAAACACTGCCAGGTCGAAACTGCACTGCTAGCGCCTCCCAAGTCACTGGCAGATCCGAACTAACTCCGAACACACGACAACCGGGAATTAATAGCAGTCAGCAAAGACAATACGCCAGGGCTTATATCGATAAGCGCCGCTGCTGCCGCTCACGGGCAGGCAAGGTGGAAACTCAGTGATACCAGTAATTGAAATTAACATAACGAGGTGGTAGTACATCTACATCTACATCTGCATCTACATCTACATCTACTGATTACTCTGCAATTCACATTTAAGTGCTTGGCAAAGGGTTCATCGAACCACAACCATACTATCTCTCTACCATTGCACTTCCGAACAGCGCGCGCGAGAAACGAACACCTAAACCTTTCTGTTCGAGCTCTGATTTCTCTTATTTTATTTTGATGTTCATTCTTACCTACGTAGGTTGGGCTCAACAAAATATTTTCGCATTCGGAAGAGAAAGTTGGTGACTGAAATTTCGTAAATAGATCTCGCCGCGACTAAAAACGTCTTTGCTTTAATGACTTCCATCCCAACTCGCGTATCGTATCTGCCACACTCTCTCCCCTATTACGTGATAATACAAAACGAGCTGCCAATTTTTTGCACCCTTTCGATGTCCTCCGTCAATCCCACCTGGTGAGGATCCCACACCGCGCAGCAATATTCTAACCGAGGACGAACGAGTGTAGTGTAAGCTGTCTCTTTAGTGGACTTGTTGCATCTTCTAAGTGTCCTGCCAATGAAACGCAACCTTTGGCTCGCCTTCCCCACAGTATTATCTATGTGGTCTTTCCAACTGAAGTTGTTCGTAATTTTAACACCCAGGTACTTAGCTGAATTGACAGCCTTTAGAATTGTACTATTTATCGTGTAATCGAATTCCAACGGATTTCTTTCGGAACTCATGTGGATCACCTCACACTTTTCGTTATTTAGCGTCAACTGCCACCTGCCCGACCATACAGCAATCTTTTCTAAATCGCTTTGCAACTGATGCTGGTCTTCGGATGACCTTACTAGACGGTAAATTACAGCATCATCTGCGAACAATCTAAGAGAATTGTTCAGATTGTCACCCAGGTCATTTATATAGATCAGGAACAGCAGAGGTCCCAGGACGCTTTCCTGGGGAACACCTGATATCACTTCAGTTTTACTCGACGATTTGCCATCTATTACAACGAACTGCGACCTTCCTGACAGGAAATCACGAATCCAGTCGCACAAATGAGACGATACCCCATAGGCCCGCAGCTTGATTAGAAATCGCTTGCGAGGAACGGTGTCAAAAGCTTTCCGGAAATGTAGAAATACAGTAAAAACGGGATGTCAAATGAGATATGGCACGACACGAGCCACGCGCGGCTTAGACGTCAAGGTGAGATCAGTTTGTAGCCTATCCCAGATGTTATTAAAATTGTAAATTGAACAAGCTGTGACGGAAATCGAGGAGAGATTTGGAGATCGAGAATTAAAGTTGCCACCGGGGTTAATTTTGTCGCTGGAGGGCGAACACAACAGAAGTATTCTTTGTTTCCATAGTGGAAGACTGTGGAATGTTGGTAATGGCTAGAGCTGTCACTCCCAGTCCGCCGTGGGCTGACTTGTTGCGGAATGGGCTGTGTGCTGGCGGGCGGCTGCCGAGGAGCGAGACGCCGGCCGGCGCGCGGCCTGTGTTTACAAACACTGCGTCCCAGCAGGCGCGCCGCGCGCCCGTCGCGTCGCCCCCTCCCGTCTAACCCGGCAGCGCTCGCGCCGTCTGCAGTGGCGTAGCGCAGCGGCGCGGATTTCCCCACCTCGCCTTGCCCAATCCCAGCCCGGGAAATAAATCCGGCTGTTTTATGCTAACATTAGAGCCGACACGTTTCCTCAAAGAAGAGGCTTTTATAATAACTCTTTCCGCTAATGTTCGCGCTTGTTGTGCTCTTCAGTCCCAAAGCTGCTTAGATGCAACGTTTCACGCCAGTCTGTGTTGTGCAAGACTTTACATATCTGCAGCACTACTGCAACCTACATCCAATTCAACCTGATTACTGTAGAAGAATATAATAATTCCAATCCCAAAGAAAGCAGGCGTTGACAGATGTCAAAATTACCTAACTATCAGTTTAATAAGTCACGGCTGCAAAATACTAACGCGAATTCTTTACAGACGAATGGAAAAACTGGTAGAAGCTGACCTCGGGGAAGATCAGTTTGGATTCCGTAGAAATATTGGAACACGTGAGGCAAAACTGACCCTGCGACTTATTTTAGAAGCTATATTAAGAAAAGGCAAACCTACGTTTCTAGCATTTGTAGGCTTAGAGAAAGCTTTTGACAATGTTGACTGGAATACTCTTTTTCAAAGTTCTGAAGGTGGCAGGGATAAAATACAGGGAGCGAAAGGCTATTTACAATTTGTACAGAAACCAGATGGCAGTTGTAAGAGTCGAGGGACATGAAAGGGAAGCAGCGGTTGGGAAGGAAGTGAGGCGGGGTTGTAGCCTCTCCCCGATGTTGTTCAATCTGTATATTGAGCGAGGAGTAAAGGAAACAAAAGAAAAATTCGGAGTAGGTATTAAAATCAATGGAGAAGAAATAAAAACTTTTAGGTTCGCCGTTGACATTGTAATTCTGTCAGAGACAGCAAAGGATTTGGAAGAGCAGTTGAACGGAATAGACGGTGTCTCGAAAGGAGGATATAAGATGACATCAACAAAAGCAAAACGAGGATAATGGAATGTAGTCGAATTAAGTCGGGTGATGCTGGGGGAATTAGATTATGAAATGAGGCGCTTAAAGGAGTTTTGCTATTTGGGGAGCAAAATAACTGATGATGCTCGAAGTAGACAGGATATCAAATGTAGACTTACAATGGCAAGGAAAGCGTTTCTGAAGAAGAGAAATTTGTTAACATTGAGTATAGATTTAAGTGTCTGGAAGTCGTTTCTGAAAGTATTTGTATGGAGTGTAGCCATGTATGGAAGTCAAATATGGACGATAAATAGTTTGGACAAGAAGAGAATAGAAGCTTTCGAAATGTGGTGCTACAGAAGAATGCTGAAGATTAGATGGGTAGATCACATAACCAATGAGGGGGTATTGAATAGGATTGGGGCGAAGAGGAGTTTGTGGCACAACTTGACTAGAAGAAGGGATCGGTTGGTAGGACATGTTCTGAGGCATCAAGGGATCACCAATTTAGTATCTGAGGGAAGTGTGGAGGGTAACAATCGGAGAGGGAGACCAAGAGATGAATACACTAAGCAGTTTCAGAAGGATGTAGGCTGCAGTACGTACTGGGAGATGAAGAAGCTTGCACAGGATAGAGTAGCATGGAGAGCTGCATCAAACCAGTCTGAGGACTGAAGACCACAAGAACAACAACATAGGAAATCTCATTTTCTGGTGTGTTATTATCTAAAATAATCCCCTCGTCATCGCCTTACGTAATGAAACTACGAGGGCTATTCGGAAAATAAGGAACGATAGGCCGCGAAATGGAAACCAGTGAAAATCAGAACTGTTTTATTTGCAGTAGTTAGCGAGAACTTTCAGCTACTTATCTCTATAGTCGCCGATCCGACTTAGACGTTTGTCGTAGCGTTGTACCAACTTTCCAATACCCTCGTTATAGAAGGCAGCCGTCAGTGCTTTCCGCCAATTTTGTACGCTGGCCTACAGCTCGTTGTCTGTGCCAGAATTTTGTCTTCATAGCCAGCGGTTAAAGTGAGCAGAGATGAAACTCAGAGGGAGACAATTACGGGCTGTATTGTGGGCAATCAAACATTTCCAACTGAAAACGATGTAGGAGCATCTTCATTGCCCCTGCAGAATTCGGCTGAGAATTGTCTTGAAGAAGAAAACGCACAACAGTTATGTAATGTTGGCTGCATAGGTGCAGGCGAAATTTCTCATCAGGCCCTCGTACTTGGCGGGAGACACTATGGTTCTAGGTTTCTCTATGTGCTCTCTGTGTGCTCAGAACTAAAAAGAACGACGTGGTGCGATCGTCGGGCATACACACCTGTGGAAAACTTCATCGAATTTTCACTGTGGCTTTCATTTCGCGATCGATCGTTCCTTACTTTCCGAATAACACTCGTACTTTCCATTAACTTTGTTTCACTTTTCTTGATACTCATCCTCTAGGTTCTTTTCGAGAAACTATACATTCCGTTCATGTGCTTTCCCATAAGCCCATTGCCGGCTCCGAAAAAACAGCAGTGTCAACAGGAAAGCTCAGAAATTTAATTTCCTCACTCTGAACTTAAATTTATTATGAAATTCCTCCCCAATTTCTTCCACAACTTGTTCATGTTATAGATTTAATAACACCGCAGACCCTGTTTCCTCGACTGTTGCTTCCCTTTCATAATGGCAGTCTCGCTCCGTGCAAGCTGTAGATTTTATCCTTACTAAATTCAGAAATTCAAAAAGTGTTTTGCAGTGAGCAATGTCAAACGTTTTCTCCAAGTCTGCGAAAAAAATTGCGCCCGCTTTCATCAGCATCTTGTCTGTTTCAAATCTGCCCACTCCTTTGCGATTCTCCTCAGTGTTGTGGATGACGAGTAACATGCTGGTCTAATGGTAACCTCCACTGAGATTGTCGTTTTATTTGAAAATGTGGGTAGCGTCTTCTGATATCTATGATTTTGCTCTTGGCTTTTCTTATTTTCGTATCCTCCTGTTCTCCTCTTTTATTGTCGTTAGGATGAGCGACGTTGAAAATTATCGTCCGAATATTACATCTCCTTTCTGTAATTATCATTTCAATATGTACCCTTCTGAATTCCAGCATTACCAATGGAAGGCGCCACGAACTAGTAAGTCATTTTCTGACAGGTGTGCGGATACTTTTGATCAGATAGTGTAAGTAGACATATGTAGAATGAAATAGATTATTTACACAGGGTGAGTCGCGTAAGACTTTAAGTTCCAGGCAGCAGGTTAAAGGCACGAATAGTCTCATATATAGGAACCACAAAAGAACGGTCCCGCATAATTACAGACCAATATGCTTAAATTCGACCTGCTGCAAAATTCATAAGCAAGTTTGGTTTGTGGGTCGTTCAGCTGCGCGGTCGGGGATCGTACCCGAGACCCCGTTATCTAGAGACAGCAACGGTAACCAATGTTTTTATTTTTTTAAAAATCTCATTTTGTTGGATATTGTTCGTTGCATTTGTTCGAGGCGGAACGTCATCTGCCAGCGTGTGTGCCAACATTCGGAGATGGTGGTGTTATGGTGTGGTCTGGGATTTTATATCCGCCCGGGGACTGGATGTCTGTGTTGTCCTCATCATTTGATCATCATTTGGAGAAGTGGCGAGAGTGGACCGTGAAAAGATTGGGAATTTCTATGGGCGCTGATAACCGCGCCCATGACGCTTGTTCAAGTTCATCGTTCTTCCACTCTTCAATCGTCCAATGTTTACGCTCTTACAGTAGGCAAGGCCTCGCCATTTATCAGCATCATGTGTGGCTTATGAGCAGCCGCTCGACCATGAAATCCTAGTTTTCTCGCCGGACACGGTGGCCGAGCGGTTCTAGGCGCTTCAGTGCGAAACCGCGCAACTGCTACGGTCGCAGTTACGAATCCTGCCTCGGGCATGGATGTGTGTGATGTCATTAGGTTAGTTAGGTTTAATTAGTTCTACGTTCTAGAGGACTGATGACCTCAGATGTTAAGTCCAATAGTGCTCAGAACCATTTGAACCTAGTTTTCGCACCTCCCTGTCAGTCAACATACGAGGTCGGCCTGTACGCTTTTGTGCTTTTCGTGTCCCTTCACGTTTCCACTTCAGTATCACATCGGAAACAGTGGACCTAGGGATGTTTAGCAGTGTGCAAATCTCTCGTAAAGACGTACGACACAAGTGAAACCCAATCACCTGACCACGTTCGAAGTGCGTGAGTTCCGAGGAGCGCTCCATTCTGCTACTGAAGTCACTGATGTGCAGTACTCGGTAGTAGGTGGCAGCACAATGCACGTAATATGAAAAACGTATGTTTTGGGGGTGTCCGGATACATTTGATCACATAGTGTATACACAAAGGCACGCTGCAAGGTAATGCCTCCGAACTCTGTATGTGAAAACTCTTAAAGCTTTTAAAATTAAATAGAAGTTGCAGGTATTCTATACACGTATTCTTAATGTCTACATATGTATAGCCTTCTGTCGCCTAAGGGCTCCGAATAAGGGCATAAAACATGGCAGAGTGTAACGCAACAATGTTGGTGCATAGGAAACACCGTGTTGTAATGGAGCACTCTCTCCATCACCATAACAATACCAGACCACACGAGCGCTGCGACATCTGCAACGATCCAAAGCCTTAGGTTCACTGGCATCAGTCATCCTCCGTACGGTCGTGACTTGGCCCCATCCGATTTTCATCTATTTCCAAAACTTAAAGAACACCTCTGAGAACTTGGCTTTGATAGTGACGAAGTAGTGCATCCAGAGACCCCGTCAACGATGTTCAAATAGCTCAAATGGCTCTGAGCACTATGGGACTTAACATCTGGGGTCGTCAGTCGCCTAGAACCTAGAACTACTTAAACCTAACTAACCTAAGGACATCACACACATCCATGCCCGAGGCAGGATTCGAACCTGCGACCGTAGCAGTCGCGCGGTTCCGGACTGAAGCGCCTAGAACCGCTCGGGCACCGCGGCCAGCGTCAACGGTGTCAAACGTTCTACAGTGATGGTATCAACAAACTGGTCTCTTCGCGGTAAATGATAAAAATCAAACAGTTGCAGGACAAAGATTTATTAAAATCCTTGACCACGGTTTCGGTGTTCACAGGCGAAGTACTGATGCTGTGCTGTGTTCGCATCGACCCTCATAATTATGTTGTATAAATGGAGATGATGTTTTAACTACTGACGACTCCTTTGGCACGATTGTTTTATGTATCTCCACTGCAGGATGTGATTTTAGTGTATTTTACTTCTGATGAAGGTATATTTAGATACACCGAAACCGTGGTCAAGGATGACTGTGCTGCAATATAAGTATTCAGATATGCAGAATAAAGATGTAGGATGTTAATAGCGTTTGTTTTACTTAAAAGCGTTAAGAGTTTTCTGATAAAGAGTTCGGAGGCATTACTTTTCAGCACAGGGGCTGTGATGTGAAAGGGGAACCCAGGGATAACAGCAACACCATTCACAGTTAAAAAATTTTAACAGAAAATTTATTTGACAATTGATAAGCTTAATTTGATATAGCAACCTTAACTAATTTATGATAATGAAATCCTAAGAAGGAGAATTTTTTTTCCGATCTCACTCACTTTGAACGATATCAGAGATATTTAAATTAATGATCTCTTAAAAAATCCAAATGAATAAAAGTAAAAATGTTCTTAAATACATTGTATCATAAACAGCTTCAACAAATCCAAAGAAAATATTCAGAATAATGATATTTTAAGTAAGCTGTTTGGTTTGCATACCTAGCAGTTATTAAGGCCACCAACATCTTGAACTACCTGCAATTTCTAGACCGCGTCCCAAAACTTAAGTCTAACAAATACCGACTTCAAGAAAACGTCTTATTAAATTTATAACATCAAGAATACCAACGCAGGTAAGACCGTAAGGCACTTCATTTCAGAAACAATAATTCTCAACAGACACGACTGACTAAAACAGTAAAACCAACATTCCATAACTGGCTAGTAATAATTTACAGAAATAAATACGTGATTAAGTGAATTAAATGCACTTGCACTGAATGTAAGAAAGTACTGCTAACCAAACACTTAAATACAGTGCCGTTGCCAAGTGGCAAGCAAATCAAGCACGGCACTTTAACAGAAACCTTTAAACATATACTACTGGCGATTAAAATTGCTACACCACGAAGATGACGTGCTAGAGACGCGAAATTTAACCGACAGGAAGAAGATGCTGTGATATGCAAATGATTAGCTTTTCAGAGCATTCACACAAGATTGGCACCGGTGGCGACACCTACAACGTGCTGACATGAGGAAAGTTTCCAACCGATTTCTCATACATAAACAGCAGTTGGCCGGCGTTGCCTGGTGAAACGTTGTTGTGATGCCTCGCGTAAGGAGGAGAAATGCGTACCATCACGTCTCCGACTTTGATTAATGTCGGATTGTAGCCTATCACGATTGCGGTTTATCGTATGGCGACAGTGCTGCTCGCGTTGGTCGAGATCCAGTGACTGTTAGCAGAATATGGAATCGGTGGGTTCAGGAGGGTAGTACGGAACATCCTGCTGGATCGCAACGGCCTCGTATCGCTAGCAGTCGAGATGACAGCCATCTTATCCGCATGGCTGTAACGGATCGTGCAGCCACGTCTCGATCCCTGAGTCAACAGATGGGGGCGTTTGCAAAACAACAACCATTTGCACGAACAATTCGATGACGTTTGCAGCAGCATGGACTATCAGCTCAGAGACCATGGCTGCGGTTACACTTGACACTGCATCACAGACTGGAGCGCCTGCGATGGTGTGCTCAACGACGAACCTGGGTGCACGAATGGCAAAACGTCATTTTTTCAGATGAATCCAGGTTCTGTTTACAGCATCATGCTGGTCGCATCCGTGTTTCGCGACATCGCGGTGAACGCACATTGGAAGCGTGTATTCGTCATCGCCATACTGGCGTATCACCCGGCGTCATGGTATGGGGTGCCATTGGTTATACGTCTCGGTCACCTCTTGTTCGCAATGACGGCACTTTGAACAGTGGACGTTACATTTCAGATGTGTACGACCCGTGGCTCTACCCGTCATTCGATTCCTGTGAAGCCCTACATTTCAGCAGGATAATGCACGACCGCATGTTGCAGGTCCTGTACGGGCCTTTATGGACACAGAAAATGTTCGACTGCTGCCCTAGGCAGCACATTCTCCAGATCTCTCACCAATTGAAAACGTCTGGTCAATGGTGGCCGAGCAACTGGCTCTTCACAATACGCCAGTCACTACTCTTGATGAACTGTGGTATCGTGTTGAAGCTGCATTGGCAGCTGTACCTGTACACGCCATCCAAGCTCTGTTTGACTCAATGCCTATGCGTATCAAGGCCGTTATTTCGGCCAGAGGTGGTTGTTCTGGGTACTGATTTCTCAGGATCTACCTGTATGCACCCAAATTGGGTGGAAATGTAATCACATGTCAGTTCTAGTATAATATATTTGTCGATTTATCATCTACATTTCTTCTTGGTGTAGCAAGTTTAATGACCAGTAGTGTATTTACTTATAACTGACGTCACGTACATAACTTAGTCGATAATAATCCAAGGCCAAGGCGCCAACCTGATCTGCCTTGTCACAGCAATATTATAGATACGGTTACTGCATCGGGCAGTTTACTTCCTCCATCAACGGATCGGCCCAGACCATTTGAACCGCCAAAAAAGAACTTGAATTGCTTGCCCAATAACATGGAGGGTAAAGGCGACCAATTACAGGAGCCGAGGAGTAGTGCACTAAAGCAGACGTTTTCAATCGCTGGAATTGGCTCCATCAGGCAGCGCACAAACGAAAGACAGTCGTAGCCGACAAGGCAGCAGCAAAATGGTTCAAATGGCTCTGAGCACTATGAGACTTAACTGCTGTGGTCATCAGTCCCCTAGAACTTAGAAGTACTTAAACCTAACTAACCTAAGGACATCACACACATCCATGCCCGAGGCAGGATTCGAACCTGCGACCGTAGCGGTCGCGTGGTTTCGGACTGTAGCACCTAGAATCGCTCGGGCACTCCGGCCGGCCAAGGCAGCAGCAGCCGACAGACTAAGGACCTGTCTCAAGACCCCGTGCGGGCCCACAATACTTCCTGTCACGATCGCCGTCCGCACGCGTCTCCAAGTTATCGCCACAACCCAGACCTCTCTCGCCTAGTTTTTCTACTCGACCTGTCGGAATGCTCGCAAAGATTTTCTTGCCGAAGGAAGTCGTCCCATCGCCTTGAGCACCAAGGGTCAGTCTCCATCTTTCCGATGCATCCTTTGCATTTCCAGCGATGCCTTTAATGTAGTTACCTCGGAGTAAGATCGGCCGCCTCGTTTGTTGCAGAGCCAGGCGATGCGCATCGTGCGAACCGTGGGGCAGGCCTTCGAGGTGTGCCACAAGCTGTCGGCTGCGGCGGGCAACGCGGCCGACGACGACGACCAGGACCTCGCGGGCACCGCGTCCACGGCGGCCATGGACGCGGCCGAGGCCACCACTGGAGTCACGGGGGTCGAGCGCAAAGGTAAAGGCAGGCGCCGCTTCTGTGTACCACGGCTGGAAACTCCTACCTAAGATTTTTTTGTTGTTGAGTCATTAGTCTGCTGACTGATTTGATGCGGCCCGCCACGAATTCCTCTCCTGTGCCAACCTCTTCGTTTCAGAGTACCACTTGCAACCTACTTCCTCAGTTACTCTGGATGTATCCCGATCTGTGTCTTCCTCCACAGTTTTTGCCCTCTACAGCTCCCTTCAGTACCATGGATGTCTTCACAGATGTCTTCACAGATGTCGTATCATCCCGTCCCTTTTCCTTAACTGTGTTTTCCACACATTTCCTCTCCGATTCTGCACAGAACCTCCTCATTTCTTACGCTACCAGTCAACCTAATTTTCAGCATTCCTCTGTAGCACCAAACCTCGAATGCTTGGATTCTGTTCTGTTTCGGTGTTCCTACAGTCCATGTCTCACTACCATACAATGCTGTTCTCCAAACGTACATTCTCAGAGATTTATTCCTCAAATTAAGGCCTATGCTTGATACTAGTAGACTTCTCTTGGCCAGGAATTCCCTTTTTTCCATTGCTAGTCTGCTTTTGGCGTCCTCCTTGCACCGACCATCATTGGTTATTTTGCTGCCTAGGTAGTAGAATTCCTTAACTTCATCTTTTTCGTGATCATCAGTTCTTATGTTAACTTCCTCGATGTTCTCATCCATGCTACTTCTCATAAATTTCACCTTTCTTCGATTGACTCTCGATCCCTATTCTGTGCTAATTAGACTGTTCATTACACTTAACAGAGCCTGTAATTCTTCTTCGCTTTCCCCAAGGAAAGCATTCTCATCAGCGAATCTTATTATTGACATCCTTTCGCCTTGAATTTTAATTCTGCTCTTGGACCTTTCTTTCGTTTCCAGGTTTCTATCATCGCTTCTTCGATGTGTAGACTGAGCAGCAGAGGTGAATGATTACATCTCTGTCTTACACCATTTTTTATCCGAGCACTTCGTTCTTGGTCTCCCTCTTGGCTGTTATACATATTCTTCCCGTAAGTCTAGGTGTACAGGCAACCAAACCAGCGTTTATAAGATTTTTAGATTTAAGAAGAAGCATTTGACATTGTTGCTTTGAACACAATCTGAGGCAGCGAATATAAAATACAGAGATCGAAACACCTACGTAAACAATGCTGAATTTATAAGAGTTGAGCGATATGACACGGAACCAGTGCTTGAGAAGGGAGCGAGAAGTATTGTATTCTGTCTTCTATCGCGCCCCGACACTAAGTCACTACCCCACAATGGACTCGGCGTGACCTGCGTGGCGCAATCAGAACGTTAATAACAATGTCGATGTACTCTCTGTTCATCCACCTTGGATACAGAACAGCGGCTGGTCAGACATTTACCGAAGAAAAATCGCAAACAGAGGTATATTTTCAGAAGTTGTTATCTCACTAAGACTTCCGGTTTCGGCATCTCGTTAATGCCATCTTCAGGCTCCTATACACATCGTGTATAAAATGTCAGATACATCGATGCATGCGTAACTGGAACCGTCAATACCCGGATTCCGTGAATCTTTTGTGGAGTGTGTACTTCGAAGACTTGACAACAACTGACAGATGTTGTCAAGTCTTCGATATACACACGCCACAAAAAGGATGGTGTTGATTGATAGAAGATATACCGAAGCACCAAGGAAGAGTCAGTTTGCTGGTGGAAGATAGTATAGGCAATAAAACTTTTACCGGGAGACCAAGTATTGACTATAGTAATCAGATATAAACGCACGTAGGTTACAGTCGTTATGCAGAGCTGAAGATGCTTACACATGACAGGATAGCGTGGAGAACTGCATCAAACGATTCCTTGCAAGGAAAAAAGGAAGATTAAGGTTTAATTCCTGTCGACAATTAGGTCAATAAAGATGGCAGTCTCTGGACTGAGGACCAGAACAACAAGTACAACAAAGGCCTCAGCGATTAAAGTTTCCTTCTTTTCTCGTTTGTGGCACCACACTGCGTTGGCTCCATAAAGCGACGCCTACGAGCAACGCAGGTCGCGGCTCGTACGTCACAGCACGTGACACTGTAGGTCTTACGAGTACCAGCAGCCGCCTCCGGCGAGAGCGAGTGACTGTTTCAGGAGAGTTTAACAATTCTTGTCTGCACGTTTAAATGGTAGCAAGTTCTCGATAGTACACACAAAATTAAGACCTTTAGTGGGTATCTTTTCAATTAAATATTCATTTCCTGTGTCCCTTACACGGAGACGAAAGTTCGCAAAGTGTGGTGGACAAGCCGACTAGTGTGACGTCACAAATTCATTGAAGGCCCTTAAATGTCGATGGTCCCGCAGGAAATGGAAGTAAATTTAAAAATTTTTTCTGAAAGGGCCATTCCGACACTCGGAAGGCCCTAAATTTACCTCTTTCAAACTCGCTCAGTTGATTGTAGGAAGCACGTATACATCTCTGTGACATGGTTGCTACTTGCTGCACACGTTTGCACCACACTGACGCTTCCGGCTTTTAACCTTACCTATTAAAGAGTAAACACAAATGGCGATCTGGCAGCTACTCCACTTCACTACCTATTGGCAGACGACGCTGCAAACATTATCAGCGGCATATCCCGTCATCGGATCAAAGCCTACATCGTGTTTCCAGGCGTACTAATTTTTTTCCGGCAGTGTATGTATTGAGCATAAATAGGCAAAATCCACTGCCGTTCGATTGAAGTTTTGATGAGAAATTACTGGAACAGTAACCAAGATCAACTCTGCATTGCATCTTGCATAGAAGATCTTCTGCTCGCGACTCCTAGCGCAGTTATACCTACGAGTAAAAATTCGGAACGACATCTAGTGGAATGCCTACAAAACACAAACTGCAGTAAAAGCAAATGTCAAGCAGACGTTCACTGGAACAATCATAAGGAAAAATAATTCATCCACGAAAGAAGTGGTTTACAAAACATATTTCGACTGAGTCTCAATTATTGCTTTTTAGTCTGAGGCTCTAACCAGGTTGGATTAATACAACAGACAGAGACGATCCAAGAACAACCGTTCGTTTCGTCGCGGAATTGTTAACTAAACACGAGAGCATTGGGTAGATGACCAACAAACTCTTGTGGCAGACACTACTGGAACGTTATTTCTATAACTGCAATTTCCTTAAGGACTTCACCCATACAATGACCAATTCATTTCAACATATTTATTTGCATCATAGATAAATCATTAAGAGAATTACAATCATAAATCAGATAATTTCTTTCAAAATGGTTCAAATGGCTCTGAGCACTATGGGACTTAACTTCTGAGGTCATCAGTCCCTTAGAACTTAGAACTACTTAAACCTAACTAACCTAAGGACATCACAAACACCCATGCCCGACGCAGGATTCGAACCTGCGGCCGTAGCGGTCGCGCAGTTCCAGACTGTAGCGCCTAGAACCGCTAGGCCACCGCGACCGGCGATAATTTCTTTAAGAAACGCCATTCAGGCAAACTGCACAAACTGCTTGTTATATAAAACCACAAATGAATTAATCTCTTTAAAAACATTTTAAAAAACCACCACTCGGGCCAAGTAAATCATTTAAAATAAACTTTACATCAAATAACCAAGACATCAATTATTATTTCCACATAGATTGAAAACTGACCCTCCCGGCCGAGATATTACCAAACAACTTTACAAGGTTATAGACAGTTTGATCAATAATAACCCAGTTATTTTCCCATCAAAATTGACATACGTCACTAAGGCTGAATTGCACCAAAATTTTAGAAAACGGTTTCAATTAAGACACATTCTTCTAGAAATCCCTCAAAATCCTTAAGACATATATCTGAAACATTTAACCCGGGCAACCTTGCAGAGCCACCACAAGTTTTAGAAAACTGCCACTTGTACAATAACTGAGGCCCGAGATTGCGAGGCCGCGACTTGGCCACGAACGGTGGAGGCGACTGAGTACTTATCTTCGAATTAAGATGTGGACTCTGTTTGTACTTCCACCCCATTCAGAACACCGAAATCGGAACCAAACAGGACACGCGAGCACAGGCGAAGTCCACAGCCCGCACGCCCGCTAGTAATTTAAAAGGGGAGGCTCTGCACTTCGGTGGCCCACTGCTTCCGATCTCTGAAACATAAATCAGAAGCGACAACAGGGAACCAAACAACCCTTCCTTCACCTTAATACTCAAACTTAAATAGAAAACTACTTCTACAAAATTGACAATAATAAAACTGGTTTCATTCCTTTAAGCAGTACCACGTACACGAATGATGCAAACGGAACTGGCTCATTAAAACCCAAGCATCACATGGAGCACCTTATGTGGGCCTGTAAGGTACCATACGGCAGTTTTTAGACACGGAATATAGATCGTTCGGTAAGGCTGCGCACACGTATCAATGTTTTAGACACTTGCCGGCTGAAGTAAGAACAATACTATTAAGGAGCGAAGCACACACTTAATAAGAGGCATGAAATATCACATCACAGTCCTTGCAACGCTTTGCTGCCTCAAGAGCAATCATCATCATATTTCACTAATTGTTGTTTGGACTTGAATTGCTTAACTTGATGCCAGCTGTTGGATCGATGTGGCGAAGACACCAGACGCTGCTTAATCCGATAGTAACAGCGTGTTCCTTCACGGAAGCGAGCACATGCATAGCTTCACGAGGTTGCCAAGAAGCCACAGCGCCGGCCCGCTCTTTACTGACCCCAGTACGATCAAGCGCTAACTGCCGCCCGTACTCAGGCACACCTGCTCGCTGTCGTCTATCCAACGTCTCGCTAATACGCGCCCTTCCGCGTGCCGTGCCCAACGTTGTTGTCTATTTCCACTCCGTACTGCTCGCTATTTCCTGAGCCGGCCCAGGCTCCAAAGACAAACTTCTGCCAGAGGGAATCGATAGTGCCTAACCAAAGATAGCCCTGGCACTACTCCCGCCACGGCTCAAGTACAAGAGAAGCATTTTGTATCTCGGAGAAGTTGAAAACTCGAAGATTACGGTCTAGGTATAGTCGGACAACATTTTACTTCCTCCCACAACCGTCGAGCAAAATGGCCAATACGAGAAAATTGGAGAAATTAGAACTCATAGAGGAGCGGAGTATATGTATTGATGTAAGTCACGGTATTTAGATTTACACTGCGGAAGTAATTTTCTGGTCTTCTCCTGCTGTCCTGATAAACGTTAGCCTCGATGTCGGCACTGCAACCTTCGCTCTCAGGAGCAGACATTGCAAAATCTGTCAATGGGCCAGCTCGTCCGCGCGGAATCCCTAGCTAGAGAGATGGCGGTCACAGGTGGGCGGGCTTTCAGCATGCCAAATCTTGTTTCCTCGTTCTGTTATTTACGACCCGCTGAGGCATTCCTGTCACGTAATAAATACTGGTTTTAAAAGGACGCCGTTAAAAATGGCTTTCAGGATAACAGTAAAATTTAAATCGTGCGCACCAGTGCAATAGGCTGGAGCACGAAATGCATCGATCTCCTTTCTAGGTATCTGAAATGCTTTGCAGGCCGTTGTAAAGTTTCGACTGTGACTACATCGTTAGTATCACACCGTTCAAATGAATTATTACGGTTTGACACAAATTTCAGCGATTCAGTGTTTACGTTCTCATTTTCAGATCCTCTGTGGGATAAGTCGACATTACGTTAAAATATTACGTGCAGCAGTATGATAGCTTCTGGCAACTCATGTTTAATCATCGGTTCTTCTCTCACTGAGGATCTCAAGACGTAACACTGAGGATATAAACAATGAAGTGCTGAAATCCGTGTGTGGCAGTAATTATCTCTACCAGTAGTGTGATTCTGACCATCTGTTCACTGTTAAAATCTCTGTTTTCTGAAAACTTTGCGACACTTTTTAGTTAGTTTCAGATATCTAGAAGACGGAACTATGAACTTTGGGCTCCAGCCAACAGCTTATTTATTCAGACAATTAGTCATTCAGGTGTGTGTGTGTGTGTGTGTGTGTGTGTGTGTGTTGGTTGGTTTGGGGAAGGAGACCAGACAGCGTGGTCATCGGTCTCATCGGATTAGGGAAGAATGGGGAAGGAAGTCGGCCGTGCCCTTTCAGATGAACCATCCCGGCATTTGCCTGGAGTGATTTAGGGAAATCACGGAAAACCTAAATCAGGATGGCCGGACGCGGGATTGAACCGTCGTCCTCCCGAATGCGAGTCCAGTGTCTAACCACTGCGCCACCTCGCTCGGTTGTGTGTGTGTTCCAGCTTAACCGTAGGGCCAAATTTGACACTGTTTAGATAAGACACCCCTGAGTGTGTGACGGGAGTGCCGTGTAAAAGTTTTGAAAAATCTACGTTAATACTACTGAATCCATAATTTTTGGGGTTGATGGGCTGTTTGGTGGTTGTCACGATTTTATCTCCTAGGTGTGTGATGGTGAATGGATGTAATGTAAAAGCTATTCAAAACGACAAATATTATGATCAAATCCAGTGGGACTGGAAAGGTAGGTTGGCATGCAAAGCCTTATGCTAGAAAACATGAAGAAATTTTCCCGAACTTCACATACTTGTCATTTATTATCTGGAGAAAAATTGCGAATAATACAAGTAAATGAACTTAGTTTATTACTGCTCCATGACTTCATTTCGTAATATATTATTGGCATAAATAAGTAAAGTGAAAACCTGGTTAACCTGCTGGTATATATATTTCTCCTCCGTGCATTACGATCTTCACCAATTCCCATATATGTTGCTCTCTCCATGTTTACTAATGCCAGCCACCCATCTTCCAGTAGATTATCGCAGCCGTCTTTTCTTATTCCTTGAAATATTGCAAAGTGCTTCCTTGGTGTATCTTTCAGCGCCTGGCTACATCACTTGCCTACTTGCAACACATCACTGAGGGCGAAACACGTACAGCCTCAGTGCATTGTATCATTGATTTTTCCCTTACAACTATTCAACTGTCGAAAACAGCAACTATGACTTGTCCATTATCTTACACTTTTATCACCCCCCACTTCAAGACGGTTGAAATTGTTTGCAGGTTTTTATATTGTATTCCCATACTTCTCAAGATTGCGAACATTTTTTTTTTCATCTCACCTTGCCCATATCTTTCTGTAGATCCTCCACAACGTCACAACTAATGGTTACTTTATACATATTTAGATTACAAAATGCAACACAGCAATTGTTTCCTTGATACATTAATTTTATCAATCCATGCCGATGTCTGTCCAGTGGCGCTTTCATTTTTCATTTTATTCTTGTGTTCATTATTGAAATCAGAAATTTAGAAGCTTCAGATTTCAATCTGATCCACCAATAGCTTTCACATTTATCCACCCTACCATTCTACATGACACATCTTAATGCTATTCTGTCAATCTACTAGTTTCATAGATAAAGGCTACCAGATCAAATAATGTAATCCCTTCAGTTCCTGCTGGTCTTAGCAGTGACCAAATTAAATCTTCCAATATTGTAATTGTGGGTTAGAGGTGACTTTCTAGCACTATTCAGTCGTGTCACCAAAAATCAATCGGTTGTCTGTCGATGTCTAACTGTCCCTAATGACTGGCCAGTTTCCTCCAAACCATTTTTCACCTTTTAATCGCCATTCGAAACTGCTCTTCTGGTCTACAGGACTTCGATACATTAACACCATCTATTTGGTTTTTCTTCTGCGAGTCATTATTTTCACTTTCCATTTCCTGAAATAACGTTTAATATCCATGTCATGTCAATTTTTTTGACTACACTCTTTTTCAGTGTTTCCACGTGTTCTTTATTCTTTCATTTATCGAGACAACAATCACCGCTCACTCATCATGTAAAAATCATTCGTAACCTGCAGTCATCGTCAGGTCATATGAAGCAACGTAAAGACCTTTGTGACACCTGAAGTTCTTGTTTTTATACCGCCTCCTCACATAGTTTCATTAGGCTGTGGATGTACTGTATTTAGTTACTAGCTGGTACCAACTAGTTTCCCGTTTATAGCAAGTACAACGGTCTCAGGGGATCACTCAATTTAAGCGTTTGTGACTAAATTGTTTCGTTTGTTACGATCTTGAATTCAGAGCTCTTCTGTTCTACTGCCTGCTGCCTACCGCCTACTGCCTGCATCTGTTTCCAGTCTCTCTCAGTCGCATTTAGCATGGCATTCCTTCTATGGTTTTGATCCAGTGAATCTGTCTGATCGAATGGCTGTTGCCGTTCCCATGTCGCTACGGTAGCGTTCTCTACTGCGCCCAGTCTGTGAACCAGCATGGTGCCAAACTCTTACACAATCTCTCTGTCTCCAACTATAAATTTTTTCTTGGCTTTCACGCTCTCGTATTCACTACGCCGCTTCAAATCATAACAGCAGCGCATCGTCCTCTTGGTTTCCTCATCTACGAGCACAGAGCTTAAAAGCTCACGAAAGGAATAGGAGAAAGAGGACAGTTAACAATTTGACAGCACTTCGAAAACGAAGACATCGTGAAAGAATCATCTAGACATCAGCTTGAAGTTGGAGACGCCACTACAACAAAAGTACGAGGGCTATCCACAAAGTACATTACGTTTTGGAATTAAAAATAAATAAAGTATTGGAAATTTTTGTATTATATACAGATGAAAACCACACTTAAATACTACTTTTCTACATAGTTGCCATTTAAATTAAGGCACTTATTGTAGCGATGGACGAGCTTGGAAATTCATTCGTCGTAAAATTCGGCCGCCTGCGCCTCCAACCAGGTGGCGACTGTCTTTCGGGACAGAAAAGGTGTGATTTTTGTGGATTTCCTGGAAAGAGGCACTACAATAATCTCTCAAAGGTATTGCCAAACTCTGCACAACCTCAGAAGAGCAATACAAAACAAGCGCAGGGCAAAGTTGGGCTCAAAGATATTGCTGATTCACGACAACGCCCGGGCCCACACGGCAAATGCCACTCGTGAAGTTCTCGAATCTTTTAAGTGGGAGTTGTTTCCTCCTCCGCCGTACAGTCCCGACCTGGCACCGAGCGACTTCCACTTATTCCCAGCAATGAAGAAGTGGTTGGCTATGCAGCGTTTTGATGACGACGCACAGCTTCAAGAAGAGGTAACCACGTGGTTGAAGGCGCAGGCGGCCGAATTTTACGACGAAGGAATTTCCAAGCTCGTCCATCGCTACGATAAGTGCCTTAATTTAAATGGCAACTATGTAGAAAAGTAGTATTCAAGTGTGGCTTTCATCTGTATATAGTAAAAAAATTTTCCAATACTTTGTTTATTTTTAATAACACAACGTAATGTACTTTGTGGATAGCCCTCGTATTAATGTGTAAGATCAATATGATTCATGTGTCCGACACGGCATACGAAAAATACACAATTAGGCTCGCCATCCGTCTCTCTCTCTCTCTCTCTCTCTCTACAGCTTCCTCTCTCTCTATCTCTCTCTCTCTCTCTCTCTCTCTCTCTCTACAGCTTCCTCTCTCTCTCTGTCTCCCTGTCTCTTCTCCTCCTCCTCCTCCTCCTCTCCGTTTTTGTTCAAATCGATTATCTGAGTACGCTGCTTCCGTATTTGAAACGAGCTCTGTCAGTTGGGTAATGGAGATGATCTTTTTAGTGACGTCTTAGTAAAACCTACAAGTCAATTAGCCTGTTTTCAGACTTTGAAATTATGTTGTCGAGTGATGCTTGTTATAAATCTTTCAAATTGGGATGCATGTGCGATGTCGTTAGTGTTATACGATCGTTTGAGCTCCATAAAACATATCGATGAATGTCACCGACAGAAACTGAATGGGAAGATAGTTTCGAATTACTACGCTCATGAAGCGGAGATACCCGACTGTAAGCAGGAGCATGATTATGTCTGCTGTCACTTCCGTAATTAGACTGATCAACAAATGTTGAACTTTTACGTCTTGTTGCAAGTAAAGTCAATATTATTTTCTTTGTCAGATCTGAGAACTGATTACAAAGGGGAAGTCTAAAGCTTAAATCTAATAACATACACATGACCCCTATATTTTACGACCAGTAACTTCTGTGCCTTCAGTTAACGTAGAAGTGATATATTTTAATTTCTAGCATGTAGTTCTTCCTCACTTTTCACGGATTCTCTCTCGTTCCGTGCATTAGGGACACCTCTTGCCTTACTTACACTCGTACAACCATTATGTTCACTATCCTTCTTGCCAACGAGTTTATACAATACCTTGCAGTTTTTTTCGTGTATTCCTTTCCGTTTATAGAATATTTCTGAATCTGCTGAACTTCATGTCGGTACGCCTAAAGCATTTCTGATTAATAGCCGGCCGCGGTGGCCGTGCCGTTCTAGGCACTTCAGTCCGGAACCGCGTGACTGCTACGGTCGCAGGCTCGAATGCCGCCTCGGGCATGGATGTGTGTGATGTCCTTAGGTTAGTTAGGTTTAAGTAGTTCTAAGTTCTAGGGGACTGATGACCTCAGATGTTGAGTCCCATAGTGCTCAGAGCCATTTGAACCATTTCTGATTAGTCTTTCCGCTTTTAGCTGATTTTATCCTGGAAGGTGAACTATTACGTACAATGACAGACTTGCAAAATTTTATTTTACAAGAAAGGAAGAATACTATATTAGAACAAAAGAGCCCTCGGTCACAAATATTAAGTCAAAATTGACCAGGTTTCGACGCTACTGTGAGCATTGTCTTCAGAGTTAAACTAACTGTTCTAAAATATAATCGGTATATAAGACATTAATAAACTAAAGTGTGTACTGGCTGGAAAGAGATGCAGTACTTACAAGTCACATGCTAAAAAAATATAAGCCGGAAGGCGAAGTCATGAAAAGTTGTAAATAAGGTAAGATGGCGAGCCACTAAGGGCTGCTCGTACCTGAGCGAACACGGGTTGTAACAAAACTCTTTCCAGTCAGTACATACTTTAGTTTATTAATGTCTTATATACCTATTATGTTTTAGAACAGTTAGTTTAATTCTGAAGACGAAACCTGGTCAATTTTGACTTAATATTTGTGACCGAGGGCTTATTTGTTCTAATATAATTCTGACACGGTCATTGAACCTTAGCAGCTATGTTCGAAGAATACTATTTAACGTTCCATAGACATTATGAGAGATGGGGCATAATCTCGGACTGGGAAAGAATGGTGAAAGATATCGTCCTTTTCGTTCCTGGTATTTGGATCACACGATTTGCGGAAACACCAGAAAATGTAAATCTTGATGGCAGTTCTTAAGCCGCCATCCTTCTGAACGTGAGTCCGGCGTCTTCATGACACCGCTATCTCATAGTTTAATTATTATAGAATGTCAGACTGTTTAGAAAGAGTCTTATTCAAAAGTTCATCCGGAATTTCATAAGACACTGCACGGAAACTATAGGACATACAGGACAATGGTACGCATCTGTGGATAGGAACCATCTCCATCTGTGGTAATTGCAGAGCGCACCTTTGGGACAGGCGTGTCAGAACGTGGTGTATAAAGGAACGATGCGTGCGGTTTGTATCGTTGAATTCGGTAAATGTGAGTCAGTTGTGACGGTTCAGCAACAATTTCGTATCAAGTGTTAGGCAATCCGTGAGTGGTACAACACAGTCCATGAGACTGGCTGATGGAGAGTGTGCGTGAATCATTCGCCAAGATTCCGAAGACATCAACAATATTGCAGTCAACTGTCTGGCAGACTTTACGCGAGCGTAAGCTGTAAAACCATACCAGCTGCAATTGTTACATTCGCTGCCTGCTCGGGACAACGAGCTCTGTTCTGACTTCTGAAGAAACTTGCAGCGGCTACTGGAAAACGACAGTTTCGCTGATGAATTCTTGTTCATGTGTCTGGAAATGTGAATCGTGCGTGCGTACGTGTTTGCAGCGCAAAACATTCACACATGATTGTGGAACACATCCGTGAGTCACGTAGAATTAAAGTATTTTGTACCATGTTCTCTTCAACAGTTCATGATTTTTCTTTGCAGACAGAACTGTGACTGGTTTAATATACCTGGAGATGGAGATATAATGGCTTGCACTACAATTATAGAAAGACAGTGAAGGCTTCATTTCGGAGCACGGCGGTCCTCCACCACACTATTGTTTCAAACTTACTTGATTACTTCAGTGCCGAACTGTCTCAGAATAGGATTCCAGCTACTTCCCATCGCGATAGTTCTCCTCTGCAATGGCCTCCACAATCATGTAATTTAATTCTATGCGGTTTCCTCTTATAGGGTTACGTCACTGATCGCGTGTTCGTATCTGTACGTAATTTTGAAGAGTTGCCACAGCTTTTTTTTTTGGTAGAGGCGGGGTGGGGGGTTGGGAGGGGGGGGGGGGGAATGGTAAGGACAATTTTAATCACGATACTGCCACAGATTGACAAATACACAATTATTTTACAAACATATATACACGTTTCATCATAAAGACTTTTCCCAAATTCAACACGAAAAGTAAATATCCGTGAAATGAACAAGTACAACTTTTTGGTAGCTGAATCTATTAACAACGGTTACTTTAGAATATCAGTGACATTATTAAACACTAAACACTTTAACCAGTTTTATAAACCAATCACTCTTGTTTCAAATAATAAATGAAGTATAGTTCTACTTTTAATTCACTGGTGTTGGCGTGATCAATCTACTGGCACCTTGCAATGGTACTAACAAATGGACAGCGTAAAAAAAATGGATTACTATAACAGATAGAAAGAAACAGAATTCAAAACAGACTTTAGAGCACTGAAACATCTATTTAAACGCAGATAAAATGTGGCCACTATAAGCACGGGAGATGCACAAAGATACTTGGCCAAAACTTCGAAAGATTTAATATTACAGCAGAATATAACAAAGATAGTTAAGTGTTATAAACTATATTCTGCTTTGGCACTCCAGAGATCAACATAACTCAAAAACGAGAAATAATAGTTATGTTAACAAGGGATTTCACAGTTGAGGCAATTAAAAAAAGGAAAACACAATATTCGACAGTTATCATGCACGGAATATAAGTGCGTGTTAGCACCCAGATTAAATGACACTGGTGAACACAAACACGCAACGCCCACCATGGTGGATAGCAATAATTAAAGTTCACTATAAGTTACAGGTGAGATCCGAAGGAGCAGTTTTTGACATAAGATTCTCACCAAAACCATTTTCCTCTGTGACCGCCCTGGAGTAACAATTTCATAGCGGTCGGTGTCGTGCGCAAATGTTACTGCACTTTGACCAAGTTCGTTCTTAAGGCACTTCTCGACGCTGACAGCCCGGTCTGGACTACGGGAAACGCACCAGAGACCAAGGGGCCAAGTTGAAGCTTCCCGCTCGGCCACGTGAGGGTACGAAGACCAGGCAGGAAACCTGACCTATGAGTGGAGAGACCGCCATCACGTCCTCCAACACAGGACTGCGACGGCGAGGCCGACCGCTCCCATGAATTCTACACACGCCGGTTGCTCCCTATTGCAAGGAAGGTAAACACGTACTCTTGAATCTAGCAAAGACGTAGTCTCGTACACACGATATCGATTCCAGGCACTCAGAGGAGCCAACAACGAAGAATATTTAATGCGGTCGCTGATGTCGGCCATGAAGTGTTGGGAAGTGTTTAACAATAGTATGACTGTCGTATTGATGTTTTCCACGTCACAGACGATGGCCACATTGTGACCCTGTAAACCTTTGTGAACTTATCATTTCTGAGAAGGCATGCTGTTACAGTGTGATTACCTGTAAATACCACATTAATGCAATAAATGCTCAAAATGATGCATTTGGCAATACGTGTAACGACATTCCTCTCAACAGCGATTGCCTTCAGTAATCTTCGCACATGCATTGACAATGCGCTGACGCATGATGTCAGGCGTTGTCTGTGGATCACGACAGCAAGTATCCTTCAACTTTCCCCACAGAAAGCAATCCGGTGACGTCAGATCCGGTGAACGTGCGGGCCATGGTCTGGTGCTTCGACGACCAATCCACCGGTCATGAAATATGCTATTCAATACCGCTTCAACCGCACGCCGGACATCCATCAAGTTGGAAGTACATCGCCATTCTGTCATGCAGTCAAACATCCAGTAGTAACATCGGTAGGACATTACGTAGGAAATCAGCATACATTGCACCATATAGATTGCCATCGATAAAATGGGGGCCAATTATCCTCCCTCCCATAAAGCCGCACCATACAGTAACCCTTAAAGGTCGCTGATGTTCCACTTGTCGCAGCCATCGTGGATTTTCCGCTGCCAAATAGTGCATATTATGCCGGTTAACTTACCGGTGTTGGTGAATGACGCTTCGTCGCTAAATAGAACGCGTGCAAAAAATCTGTCATCGTCCCGTAATTTCTCTTGTGTCCAGTGGCAGAACTGTACACGACGCACGACGTTCAAAGTCGTCGCCATGCCATTCCTGGTGCATGGAAATATGGTACGGGTGCAGTCGATGTTGATGTACGATTCTCAACACCGACGTTTTTGAGATTCCCGATTCTCGCGCAGTTTGTCTGCTACTGATGTGCGGATTAGCCGCGACAGCAGCTAAAACACCTACTTGGGCATCATCATCTGTTGCAGGTCGTGGTTGACGTTTCACATGTGGCTGAAAACTTCCTGTTTCCTTAAATAACGTAACTATCCGCCCAACGGTCCGGACACTTGGATGATGTCGTCCAGGATACCGAGCAGCATGCATAGCACACGCCCGTTGGGCGTTTTGATCACAATAGCCGTACATCAACAGGATATCGACCTTTTCCGCAATTGGTAAACGGTCCATTTTAACACGGGTAATGTATAACGAAGCAAATACCGTCCGCACTGACGGAGTGTTACATGATACCACGTACTTACACGTTTATGACTATTACAGCGCCATCTATCACAAAGCGAAAAAAGTGTCCAACTAAAAACATTCATATTTCTTTACGCACTACACGAATATCTGATAAAAAATGGGTGTTCCTATTTACAAAAACGCAGTTGATATCCGTTTGACCTATAGCGTCGCCATCTAGCGGGTCAACCATAGCGCCATCTGGTTTCCCCCTTCAAGCTAGACGAGTTTTGTTCTTTGTAGTTTTTTCGTTTAATGCTTATTTCGTGAGATATTTGGCCCGATCACTATCAATGACCACTCTGTATATGCAACAGTCGATTCACTTGCTACGTCTTATCCTGATGGCCAAGTAGCCATCACCAGTAATCATTCCGTCGGCGGGATGTTACCTTGATCTTCCTTGTTTTGTTGGATCACTAACGGTTAGGTTATGTTATTATTAACTCCCTTACGTTATGGCCTACCTGTATCGGTCTGAACCAGCATTGTTTTCCTAAGAGGCAAGTCAGAGACGTCATCAAGATGTATCTTGATATTAATATCCCTAATTAGTCAAAAATTTCTCATTTTGCATTTGTATCAGTCCACCAGCGGTTAAGAATCACCGGAATTAACGTCTTTATATCCGGGGGAAACTGATACCCGTCAATTTATGTGGCGTGCGAGTCTAGGCTTCAGAAGTTGCTTGCGATTTGAACTATTATGGACGTCAGTGCTATCTCCACTAGAATGTTCGATACCATATTGATTTTATGAGGAGAGTGACTCGGAGGCATGAAACATATGAAGCTGTAACACAATGACCTCTGTATAACGTCAGCGTAGTGTGTAACCTTATACACACTTGGCCCTCGGTGTTGTGCACCCTAGGTGAGTTTGAGTGTTGGGATAAATAAGAGAATTAAAGGAAGGGGAACAATTTGCCAAGTATGAAATGTTTGTTAGTAACAAAAAATTAATATTTCGTGTGCCCACTTTTTACCCTTATTACAGCAGAAATTCGTTTTACTAGAGAGCACACTAGCTTTTTACAGTATTTGGCGCTTACGGCATTCCATTCAGAGCGCTGGCGGTCTTTTAATTCTTCTTTTAGTTTAATTGTGTGCCACCTGACTTTTCGCTTCAATAAACCCCATAAATGTTCTATGGGGTTCAGGTGCGGTGATTGAGCAGGCCAGGCCAGAAGCGCAAAATAATTTTCCCGAACGCATATCTTTGTGCTGACAGATTTATGGAAGACTGAGTTATCGTGCTGGAAATAAACGCCGTCCATGCTTGTATCGTCAAAAAGCGTTGTAAAAGAAGGCAGTAAGCCAGATTCTTGGACGTCTCTATACTTGTGGAATTCATCGGCCTTCACATACGGTAAATTTTTCCACTCCTGCAGCCCCAGTTCATGATGCTCCCTTTGCCATGTTTTACGGTAGGTACCACACACTCTGGGTTATATTCCTCAGCCATCCGGCGACGGACGTACGTCACACCCGGTGTACATAACATCTGAAATATGAATAAATATTATAGAGGATTCTTTCATGAGCTTTTAAATTAATATATTTGGATTTTTATCCAAATTGGTATGTGGTTTTAGAGCACCAAATTGACAAATCTACCTGAAAGTTAACTTCGTCAGGCCACACGATATTTGAACATCTTTGTTCGGTGAACATTTTGTGTTTTAGAGCCCATTTATACCACGCCTTTCTATTCTTGTCCGAGAGCTATGGCTTCTTCTTGGCTTTACAGCCTTTTAGACCAGCTTCTTGGAGTCGTCTAAGAGTGGTGCAAGCGGATATTTTTTTGTTAAAACTTTCAGACAACTCAGCATCGAGGTCTAAAGAGGTTTAGTTCCTAGTTTTAACGACTCTCTTACTGTCATTTGGTCCTCAAGGTCTGATGTGATCTGTTTGTGTCCTGCTCTGAGCCTGTCAACATGAGACCCGGTCACGGCGAATCGCTCAAAAGCGTATTGTACAGATCGGAGTGAACATTTCACAGTTTTCGAAATGTCCTTCTACGATTTGCCTTGCTCATGCAAAAAAGCTTTACCTGTACACGTTTTTCTTAACTAAGTTATTTTCTTTTAGACGTAATACAGCAGCATCACTGATGTCACAGATGTAAACAGCAAAAGATCACTACATTAGCGACATGTGTCTACAACTAGCGAATGTAGTGAACTGATTAGTACACAGAAAAACAGTCAAATGGCAAATTTTATTACACCAGATGTGTTACTGGTGGCTTTGAGGTGAGTCATTATTTTTTGCCTTTGTCGGTGCCGACGAACTACGTTTAAAACGAAAGAGTTACTTATTGTTGTTATACTTACAGCACACGCGAAAAATTTGTAGGGTGCTCAATACTTTTTAGCCAAGGGTGTATGAATTGCTCTGCTGTATGGAGAGGAAGGTTCGATATGAAAAGAAACCTTAGTAAACCTACTAGAAGCTATGAAACTGTGGTTAAGCGGGAGAATTTTTAGTCTCACCGGTAAAACACAGCAGAAATAAAAAAGTAATACTAAGTGCACTCTAAAAAGCAGAGATGCTGATTCTCATCAAATGCAGCTTGATGGCGTGCTAGGAGCATGCGTTGCTTAACAAATAATACAAGCCATTACACTTCATTCTGAAATGTAGAATCGAAGATCGTTGAAGATTAAGTAGAAGAAGGGTATCAAGCCTGAAACACATGTGATTGTGTTGAAAAAAAAAAAAAGAACGACACTACCACATGGCTGAAAACCGACTTGTTATCCCCAGTCATCATTGTGCTGGTAACTGGGAAAAGAGTGCAGCGTAAATAGAAGGATAATTCAAACAACATCGTGCGTTTCAAATGGGACACGACTAGGAGACCAGAGCAATATTCTGGTTCTGGAAAAGGTGATACACTAAACGGGATTATAGGGTGTGAACCGTTCCGCAGTTTCGTAGCATGCCTGTTCAACAGTGCATCTTTCTCCTTTAATTGTTGCTCTAAGTGGGATAAGCGGGCTGCTATCTTGTTGATGTATAGAATATGTTATGATAAAATGTTCAAATGTGTGTGAAATCTTATGGGACTTAACTGCTAAGGTCATCAGTCCCTAAGCTTACACACTACTTAACCTAAATTATCCTAAGGACCATCACACACACCCATGCTGCCCGAGGGAGGACTCGAACTCCGCCGGGATCAGCCGCAGAGTCCATGACTGCAGCGCCTAAGACCGCTCGGCTAATCCCGCGCGGCTGTTATGATAAATCAGTACTTAAATATAAAGTCCTAAAACTGGCAGTATATTTACAATGTGCAGCCGATGTTATTTTTTTCCTTTCGCCAATGTTCGATATTTTTCCCGTCGGTATATCAACATGTAGACAATTTTTTTCGCTGTATCGAAAATATCGATACATCGGATACCCGATAGTATTAAAAATATCAACAGTCCTGGTTAGGAGGCCAGCTGAGGGCCTGCGCACAACTTGTCTGTATACTAGACACTCTGGACCTACACCTGGAGTTATGATCTGGGGCGCGATTTCGTATGACACCAGGAACACTCTCCTGGTTATCCCACGCAACCTTACCGCAGAGTTGTACGTCAATCTGGTGATTGGACCTGTCATGCTTCCATTCATGAACGTCATTCTAGGAGATTTTTCCCAACAGGATAAAGCTCACCCACAAACTGCTGTTGGAACCCAAATTGCTCTACTGAGTGTCGACATGTTGCCTTGGCCTGATCGACCGCCACATCTGTCTCTAGTCGAGCACAGATGAGGCATCAACGGACGACATTATCGTTATCCTGTATTAAATATATTTTTGTGTTGCGACTTTTTCTGTCAGTGTATTTAGAAAATATTCTCACACGTTTAGATGAGGTGACACTAGACGCAGACAGATGGGGTAACTAATATAGGCCGCGCGGGATTAGCCGAGCGGTCTTGGGCGCTGCAGTCATGGACTGTGCGGCTGGTCCCGGCGGAGGTTCGAGTCCTCCCTCGGGCATGGGTGTGTGTGTTTGTCCTATAATTTAGCTTAAGTAGTGTGTAAGCTTAGGGACTGATGACCTTGGCAGTTAAGTCCCATAAGATTTCACACACATTTGAACATTTTTGAACTAATATTGTCCCCAGGGAGAAGTGTGGAGAGAGGAAGGGCAGTATGCCAACCTACACCACTAACATCACGAAACTAGGATTAACATGCCGATCCCGTATGGGTTAAGACCAAGAAAAGAACAAGACGTTGCATTCCGCCTTCATAGTGTTGCGATGTTAACCGCCATTAGTGGAACTACGACGTGGGAGCCGGTGGTAGCTGTGCCCCGTCAGCATGTGTAGGTGAGTCGCCGCGGCACTTGGCTGCGAGTGTGCGCTCGCCGGCCGCAGAGCAGGGGGCGGCTGCGGAGGGCCGTCGCGCCGGTGACACGGCGTGGCCGCCACTGGCCGCGGCTGTTATTCCTGCGCGCGTGACGTCAAGAGGCGGCCGCCTTGGCAGGCGCACAATGCGCTGCTGGCGCGCTGCCGGCAGGGAGCGGGAGGCCGCAGCGGCGCACCACCGCCCCGCGCCCCGGTCTCACCATTGTTGCTTTCCGCCGGCCGAGCTGTCAGCTGTCCTATAACAAGCTACGCGCAAGTATGTACACTTAGAATACAGTGGTCTCGTCTTCCCCGACTCATCACTGAACCACCCGACCGAGCCGACGTAGCAAGATGAGGAAATTCTATTGACAGAGGAGTAATCACGGCGTCTAACGCGGTTCAGTTTTGGCTCCACTCTTGTTGCTTGTACACCACCCGTCCAAAACGTTCCCAGCAATTTTATTCCCAGTGTATAAGCGACGGCAGCGCGCTAACTACGGTGGCAGCTTGAACTACACTACTGGCCATTAAAATTGCTACACCACGAAGATGACGAGCTACAGACACGAAATTTAACCGATGGGAAGAAGATGCTGTGATATACACACAAGGTTGGCGCCAGTGACGACACCTAAAACGTGCTGACATGAGGAAAGTTTCCAACCGATTTCTCATACACAAACAGTTGTTGATCGGCGTTGCCTGGTGAAACGTTGCCGTGATGCCTCGTGTAAGGAGGAGAAATGCGTACCATCACGTTTCCGACTTAGATAAAGGTCGGATTGTAGAGTATCGCGATTGCTGTTTATCGTATCGTGACATTGCTGCTCGCGTTGGTCGAGATCCAATGACTGTTAGCAGAATACGGAATCGGTGGGTTCAGGAGGGTAATACGGAAAGCCGTCTTGGATCCCAGCGGCCTCGTACCACTAGCAGTCGAGATGACAGGCATCTTATACGCATGGCTGTAACGGATCGTGCAGCCAAGTCTCGATCCATGAGTCATCAGATAGGGAAATTTTCAAGACAACAACCATCTGCACGAACAGTTCGACGACGTTTGCAGCAGCATGGACTATCAGCTCGGAGACCGTGGCTGCGGTTACCCTTGACGCTGCATCACAGACTGGAGCGCCTGCGATGTACTCAACGACGAACCTGGGTGCACGAATGGCAAAACGTCATTTTCTCGGATGAATCCATGTTCTGTTTACAGCATCATGATGGTCGCATCCGTGTTTGGCGACATCGCGGTGAACGCACGTTGCAAGCGTGTATTCTTCATCGCCATACTGGCGTATCACCTGGCGTGATGGTATGGGGTATCATTGGTTACACGTCTCGGTCACCTCTTGTTCGCATTGGCGGCATTTTGAACAGTGGACGTTACATTTCAGATGTGTTACGACCCGTGGCTCTATCCTTCATTTGATCCCTGTGAAACCCTACATTTCAGCAGGATAAGGCACGACCTCATGTTGCAGGTCCTGTACGGGCCTTTCTGAATACAGAAAATGTTCCACTGCTGCCCTGGCCAGCACATTCTCCAGATCTCTCACCAAATGAAAACGTCTGGTCAATGGTGGCCGAGCAACTGGCTCGTCACAATACGCCAGTCACTACTCTTGATGAACTGAAGCTGCATGGGCAGCTGTACCTGTACACGTCATCCAAGCTCTGTCTGACTCAATGCCTCGGCGTATCAAGGCCTTTATTACGGCCAGAGGTTGTTGTTCTTGGTACTGATTTCTCAGGATCTATGCACCCAAATCGCATGAAAATGTAATCACATGTCAGTTCTAGTAATATATATTTGTCCAATGAATACCCATTTTATCATCTGCATTACTTCTTGGTGTAGCAATTTTAATGGCCAGTAACAACAGCAAACAACACATGTGCATTAGAGCAGTCAGTTGTGAGCAGCCAGTCTTAAGTAGTGGACTTGCAGCCATGGTGTGTCTACGTTGTTGTGTCACAAATCACAGTGGGGCAACGAATTGAACATCTTTAAGGTGGAGTAACAAATAAACTGTTTCTGTTCTACTGATTTTTGTTTAGTTCTAGCTAAGGATAAAACTAAAGTAATGAATTAAAGTATGTGCCAAGGCCAGAACTTGAACCCGTCTCCTGCTTAACAGGCGGATGTGCAAACCACTATATCAGCCTAGTAAGGAGGAGACCTGGCACAAATTTTAATACATTTTTGAAGCATTTATCCTTATCGAATGCCCATTGAGCCGGAAGATAGAGATCAACAAAAACCAGTAGAACAAAGACAGTTTACTTTTTATACAACGTTAAATACGAAATTGTTCTACCAAGAAGCGATGGAAGAATGCATAAATAAGAACTGAACATCTCTAAATCAAGTATTCAAGATATTTTCCAGAATGTTTTGATGAAGAGAAGAGTATATCCTAAGTTCGTCCTGCACGCCATGACTTCTAAACAAATACAACAACGCGTGGACGCTTGCCGTGTCTTTGTTACGGTAAAACGAAAAACGCGGACATTTATACTCTGGAAAACATCATCACAGGTCACGAGAGTTTGTGTTATCAATTCGAACCTGCCAAAAACCGATAAAGTGCAGACTGGTTCCTGAAGGTTCGCCAAGACAGAAGAAAGTGGAAATGTGATGCGTAAATTGAAAAGCATACAAGGAGGGCGGGGTGGGGGGTGGGGGCAAGGGGGCGTGACTATGTAGAACACCTAAAGTATTAAAAATCACCTTCTTAACCGTTGTCACTTTTTAAAACCCAATCACGAAACCTTTTGGACAGACGAGGTATATGCGAATAACACTACACCTAACATTCATCAAGCGCAATTAGTACTTTTTGCAGCGAAGCCAGTGTTAAAACAAATAGCATTGGAAGGAAAGCAACAGGATTTGTTGATGTTGTTTTTCAAAGAATTATTCGGTGATTCTCTGGAAGTGAACTGTCCCTTAATTCTGAGAAAATTCACTACAGTTCTGTACAAGGAACAGAGGTATCCCAACAACTGATGTAGCACATAAGCAGGAGTCTACAAACAGGTTATAATGTCCCAAATTTTTGGTTGTACAAACTGATGAAAGTGTGAACTGGTAGAAACATATTACTGAGCTGCTCAAACAACTAAATTCAGTTACACTTGGTCTCCACATAGTTGATATCTTGGAAAGAAACGGATCAGTCTCCTAACGTATTTAAATATTTCCAGTCAACAGATTTCTACGGAGTAATTTCTTGGGGTAACTCGTCACTTGACTGTAGAAAACCGAGCAGTAAGAATTATATGTGACGTCCATTAACAGTCACTTCATAGCTACCGCGTCGGAGGAGTTAGGAATTTTAGGAGCACCTTCACAATAAAGATATTTGAGAAAAATTCCGGTGTCTTACGGCAGTAAAAGACAAAATGATTGTTATTACTCATTATAAAAGCTGCCAGTGGCCCAGATTCTGGTTGTATATGCATCAGAATAACTTACTGATCATTTCCCGAGTAACATAAGAATTTAAAAATAGCCTAAAATCATTTCGTCTGAACTATTTCATCTATTCTATGAACTATTTTTTATTTATATCTGATAGCCTTTAAAAACAAACTAGTTGAAAGTGTAGATAGTAGGACTGAAAAAATACGTTTATTCAGGTTAAATGTAGGTCAGTGTGCCATTTGGGAACTTGTAAATGGCCAGCATCTAGTTATTCAGAGAAACTAATCATGTACACATATCCTGTAAACTGACTTGTTCTACATAATTTAACTAAAAATTCGTTAAAAAAATGCACAATGTGTGTAACTAACTAACTAACTAGGTGCGATGTGCGTTATCAAAAAAGGGGGCGACAAGGGGTAAGAGTAGCCATTTAATCTCTATAACCTGGGAATCGGGAGAAATACTCATACACCTCTAAAAATCATTGCTTATGGCTCCACTAAACCTCAAGTTTAAACTATTGTAGCCAACGTGGACGAGCACATTGGGAAATAACTGTGGCTTCAGCAATCGCTGCATAATTTGTGCTTTTTCAGTTGTCACATCGTTCATGGGGAAACTGTACCGTTTCCTTCGGCGCAAGCCCGTATTTTCTTCCACCTTAACTCAAGACAGATCGAAATGTCTACAGGAGAGCGCTATAGCTGAGTTCTGACCCGGCGCGTGGAGACGCTGATCAGTTTTACACGGCATTTCGATGGATTGGATCCCGAAGGA
Organism: Schistocerca piceifrons; assembly: GCF_021461385.2. Taxonomy (NCBI): domain Eukaryota; kingdom Metazoa; phylum Arthropoda; class Insecta; order Orthoptera; family Acrididae; genus Schistocerca; species Schistocerca piceifrons. The sequence goes on along the minus strand of NC_060141.1, from coordinate 528,705,034 downwards.
GTTGGGTTATACACTATATGTACTCATTGCAACCACAGCAACGCCTTTGTGAAAAATCGTCATGCGTCTGAAGGTTAAGAAGTATTATTTGGAACATATCACTCAAGTGTTTATGTAGCTGATCGGCCATAGTATGCACGACATCATCGGTGTTGTGCGAAAGCTTCAGTTTTTCTGTGTTTCCAGAAACATCCGTCACTTAAAAGTTGTTATAAATTTTCCTTTACAATTTTGTATATGGTTTTCACTTTTTAAAAAGTACAGTAATTTATTTTTATGCGTTATGTAGCCATTTATACAGGCCAGAGGGAACCAGAACGGTGCCATCTGACGTGATTACAAAACGCACACTACAACCGTGTTAATGTTTTCTGAAAAACTGTTAATGACCATGAAACAATAATTGCGACAAAAAAGATTTTTTGTAACATAGTTTTGCATAGTATGTCAAAGAGGAAATTTTGTTAACATCACAATCGCCTCCGCCATCTGTTGGCCTGCAGTGGTACTCATACATACTACAGTGTATCACAACTGTTCCCGACGTTACCGTCCCTAGAAGAAACCTTTTCTTCAACATTTCCTCTGCTAGATGCAGGTAATCCAGAGTTCATGATAATAATTTGTACACGTATCAGAGTTTAAACACATTCGTTGCATATGACAAAAGTCAACAAAAAGTAAACTTTTTACAAAAATTGATTTTTCGTTTAACATTCCGTATGTGGCCATAATTTTTAGCAGAGACACGCAACATTCCCGACACGGTAAGGAAATTCAAAAATATGACGAAAAGTATTGGTTTATAACAACTGGAGTCGAATAGAAACTGTTTTGCTCGAGCTTGAGAGTCCACATTTCTACCACGCTTATGACATGCCTTCTCTAGCCCCTCGCTCCACCTCAAACTGTGTTCAGCCTCTGGATAATAAGGAAGAGTGAACTTTAGCCGAGATGCCAAGGGTATTGCGTGGAATGTGCAAATTATGAAATACGTTAATTAATCAAAGAAATGTCACATATCAGTCTTGTAATAAGTCTCAAGTAATAACAATTCTAATTCAAGTGTTTCGTAGTCATGTTATTAACAGATTCCATGTAATACACTCGATTTCTTTGTCACTACAACTTTCGCAATGATCTACTCGTTGCTTATCTCTACAATTACCTGTCAATTTCACTATCACCACTAGCCTACAAAAGTTTGAAAGCTGCTATTAGATGAATAAATATCACAAAAAAGAACTTTGACTCTTCGCATATTTTTCTGCAGTTACCATCAACGATCCACCTAGTCAGTTTTTAATTGCATAATAAATAAAAATAATTAGCATGTGGCAGGCTGCAGCTCCAATGCTAGACAACTAACGCGTCGTTAAATTAATTAATTTTGTTGTCTCTGGCAAACATGCCACATTACCAACTCATCTCCCTGTACGAACATTTTGCAATTTGTTTCTCTAATATCCAATTTTCCAGTTGTCGCAGCTCTCGTTTTCCATTAACCCTCGCGGCGTAAATGCTTTTTACGGGACTCGCAGACGCATATGACGTACTTCTTTTTCCATGTTTGTGATTGTTCGCCGCGGGGGTTTTGAGCAAGCACTGCCGTATCCTCCGTTGGTTGTAGTTTCTACAATTACTCTCCATTCCATAAATGCAAAAGAAGACACAGCCAGTCAGCAACATCAAAGGTATTACCGAAAGTGTCGAAACAACCACAGAATTTGACGGGTAACCCAGCGCCTCGTCAGATGCTGCACCAAAACAGACGTAAGTGTTGTAATACAAGTTAGCTGCAAAATCCGTGTCGATGTGTAGTTCACATTGACAAATGATGGGGGAGCTATTTAGTGCAACATGATGCCGGGTGCTTTCCACAGGGGCTTTTTGAAAGCATGTGACAGCGTAGAGAGTGAAGAAGGTACTGTCCAACCAGTCAAAAAACTGATTAATCTCTCCCAACTAAAGAAATCATAATTCTGGGCTTTTCTGGACTTCCATTTTCTAATGATGTCATCTCTGTAACTTTTAAAAAATTAGGGCATAAGCTACAACGTTGACGTACACAAGGGTGATGTAAATTTCTTCTGATAGCAGACTCAGTTCCACAGCTTTTCGCAGTGCGTCATACAGTGATGGCGGTTTAGGCTGTTGATGGTGATCCGTTATTCGAACACCCAGATGCCCCTTTGGTGCTATCCGAGAGAGGTAGGTTAGGTGCCAACACAAGGTTTCACCCTCATCCTTTCTTTCCTTCATGCAACACAAACATGACGGTACACGTACAAACCCACGTTCGTAAGAGTCACCTACACCTTACAGATGCACTTAAAGACAACTCTCAAACTTCGTGAAATAAAGGTACCCCTGTGAGCAAAGGAAGAAAAGCCTTCCCTATTAGGCAGCTGAAACTATTCCTCGGGGTCTTCAAGCCAACCACGCCTAAAAACTTCATTAGTGTATCATAGTAAAGGCTTTTCATTGCATCTGTATGATGGAGATGTTATTGTTGCTGGTTTCTTCAGTATGAAGATTGGTTTGATGCAGCTCCACATTCTTATCTATGCAAGCCTCCTCTTATCTACATAACTAACGCAACGTACATTCATGGGAAACTGCTTACTGCATTGAAACCTTGGTCCCCCCCTCCACCACCACCAACACCCTCAAACCTTCCTTCCTTTAGCAAACTGACAATTATTTCCTAACACTTAGATTGACATTAGACGTCAACAAAATCCCGTTTTCAGAAACTCTATCCGTTGTCTTACCACATCCCCTCATCATTTATTTTGCTGCCCAATTAGAAAAACTCATCTCCTAGTGTTTGTGTATAATTTCCTGATCTAATTGCTTCAATATCATGTTATTTAATTCCACTACATTCCAATGCTGTTGTTTAACTTATGTTTATGTTGATCTTATACTTGCATTCCAAGAATCATTCACGATTCATTCCATTCAACTGCTGTTCCAAGTCATTTGTTGTCTCCTTCATCTTTAATTTCATTTCCAAATTTCTCCTTGATTTACTTCACAGGTTGCTCAATGTGCAGACTGAATAACGTTGAGAAAAGGCTACAAAACTTTCTCACTTATTTCTTAGCCACTGTTTCCCTTTCATGTACTTTGACTCTTATAATTACAGCATGGTTCGTGCACAAGTTGCAAATAACATTTAACTTCCTTTTTTTTATCCCTGCTAGCTTCAAAATTTCAAAATTTCAAAGAGCGTCATCTGATCAATATCGTTAAATTCTTTCTCTAAATCTATAATTAGAGTTGTGTTAGAGGAAGACTAGTTTTTTCTGTGGGAAAGGTAAAGACACAAGAGAGGCAAGTGTGCTGCTGGGGTTGATAATGGAAGCAAGATTTAAACAATCAAGAGACGTTCATAGAATTTGTCGACATGGAGAAATCATTCAACATTTTCAAGTGGTGGAAGAAGTTCGAAACGGTGAAAAAAAAAGGGGTAAGCTGTAGGGAAAGATGGGCGATATTCAATATATGTAAGAGTCGAGAGGGAAGAAGCAGACTTGAAACCAAGAAAGGAGTGCTCAGACTAAGAAGAGTGTAAGACAGCAATGTAGTCTTTCACACCTACTGTTCTATCTACGTACAGAGCGTCCATAAAGACCCTTTACAACTTCAAAATGTTATTACAACTGCAGTTGTTGAAAATAGCCGGCCGAAGTGGCCGCGCGGTTCTGGCGCTGCAGTCTGGAACCGCGAGACCACTACGGTCGCAGGTTCGAATCCTGCCTCGGGCATGGATGTGTGTGATGTCCTTAGGTTAGTTAGGTTTAACTAGTTCTAAGTTCTAGGGGACTAATGACCTCAGCAGTTGAGTCCCATAGTGCTCAGTGCCATTTGAACCATTTTTTTGTTGAAAATATTTTAAAACATTTCTTTTATTGTAATCAATGTTTATAAGAGTTTTTTTACAGTGTTTAATAGACCCCTATATGGACACCTGTAGTTGCATGAAGCACATCAAGGGGGTACTTGATTTCTTGCAGTGTTCATTGTAGCATGTTGTTGTTGTTGTGGTCTTCAGTCCTGAGACTGGTTTGATGCAGCTCTCCATGCTACTCTATCCTGTGCAACCTTCTTCATCTCCCAGTACCTACTGCAAACTACATCCTTCTGAATCTCCTTAGTGTATTCATCTCTTGGTCTCCTCCTACGATTTTTACCCTCCACGCTGCCCTCCAATACTAAATTGGTGATCCCTTGATGCCTCAGAACATGTCCTACCAACCGATCCCTTCTTCTGGTCAAGTTGTGCCACAAACTCCTCTTCTCCCCAATCCTATTCAGTACCTCCTCATTAGTTATGTGATCTACCCATCTAATCTTCTGCATTCTTCTGTAGCACCACATTTCGAAAGCTTCTATTCTCTTCTTGTCCAAACTATTTACCATCCATGTTTCACTTCCATACATGGCTACACTCCATACAAATACTTTCAGAAATGACTTCCTGACACTTAAATCTATACTCGATGTTAACAAATTTCTCTTCTTCAGAAATGCTTTCCTTGCCATTGCCAGTCTACATTTTATATCCTCTCTACTTCGACCATCATCAGTTATTTTGCTCCCAAAATAGCAAAACTCCTTTACTACTTTAAGTGTCTCATTTCCTAATCTAATACCTTCAACATCACCCAACTTAATTCGACTACATTCCATTTTCCTCGTTTTGCTTTTGTTGATGTTCATCTTATATCCTCCCTTCAAGACACCATCCATTCCGTAGCATAGCGTCATCCATTGTGGCAATGGCATTACAGATCCTTTGCTTCAGGTCAGCAATTTCTCTTAACTGTGTTTGATACACGATATCTTTTACATAACCCCATAAAAAATGTCCTAGGGAGTGATATCTGGCGAACGCGGTGGCAAGGAATTGGCCCATCCTTCCCCATCCATCTGCCTGGAAATTTTTCTTTGAGGAACCAATGAATATGCAGTCCCCAATGTAGCGGTGCACCATCTTGCTGGAAAATGATAGTTGGTAGTAAGTCAATCAATTGTGGTGCTACATATTCGGTCAGGTCGGGTAAACTTCTGCACTAAAAAACTTCCTGGCAGACTAAAACTGTGTGCCAGACTGGGACTCGAACTCTGGAACTTTGTCTTTCATGGGCAAGTGGTCTACCATCTGAGCTACTCAAGCACAACTCATACCCCGTCCTCACAGCCAGCATCTCGTCTCCTACCTTACAAACTACACAGAAGCTCTCCTGCTCACTAAGCTTGAATGAATAATAATATTAGTTTCTCTGAAAATGCTCACCATGTTTCACAAACATTCTATCAAACAGATTAAAATTTATGTTAATTAATTTAAATGGAATACATTTAGTAACATTATTACCAATGGCCATTTAATTGGTTTCAACAGTTTGACTGTTACAGCCAAGCACACTTTTAGTACTAATTTTTTACAGCCATGTTTAATTTTACATCACTATCAATAGTTACTCTGAAATTTCATCTGCTTTAATGATTAAATTAGGCTTTTTCGAATGAATAAATTTTTCTATGTTCTATAAACTACATTGACCAGCAGGAATCCATGTTATTTCGCCATCACAATTCAGTTTATTGTTTTTTGATGTAATATTCATAGTTAAGAAAGTTGGAAAAAAACCAACCAGTGCAACAGTGTTATAACTTTCTCATACATGTAAAAACAATCATTTTTGAGAGCCTTCATTCCTAAATGAAATAATCGACTCGTTTACTATTAAATATTTTATTTACATGATATACTTTATCATAGCAACATATATAACATTTATCTTGTTGATTGTGTAAAGAATTAACATTAGTCTCCAGTAGACAAGCTGTCTGTTTCTCCTATTTTAAAATTTTGATTAAAGAATATCTCTTTGAGGTAGCTTTGTAAGTATAGCATTTTTTGTTTCTTGTTTAACCTTATCAATTAAGATTTTTGTATTCTTATTGAATTCTTCTAGCTTTATATTTTAATTTTATAATTTGTCTTGGATTTTTAATTGATTTTCGAAAATATGTAGCTACTTGTTGAAATTTATTTTGTTCCATAGTTTTTGTATACTTTAGATAATTAAGTAATGTATCCACAATTGTTAAATAATTATCTTTAATTTCATTGGCGACCATAATTCTTAAACTCATAGTTTTTCACAATTTTAGTACATTATAAAACCTGTGTTTTTGCACTAAATTATTAGGTTTTAAAATTTAAATTTCATCTTCAATATATTCATATTCTAGAGCTAATGAATTATCATATTTTATTTTAATGTACTCATCAGTATAATTTATAAAAGCTGTAATAAGAATCTCTTTTTAATTGTTTAATGTTATCAGGTTTGACACTTATTGATACCGAAATACTATACTTAATAAAACATAAGGTATCATTAGTAGTTAATACATTCTTCTCTTCATACAATCAAACCCAAATGACAAAAATGACAATATTTACAATAGTATCATCTCTGTTTTCAGCAACTGCCTACACTCTTAAAATACACACACACACACACACACACACACACACACACACACACACACACACACACACACACACACACACACACACGTGCACATATCCTAATATGTACCATAAATATTGACAGCCGCCAAGAGTACAAGAGATTGACCTCATTCACAGATAATTCATCACACCAACAGCTTGTACCCCCTGTCAGCTTAAAACTGTATGTACATCATCTACTGCACAAATGTATATCTATCTGCATATTTTATAACATTAACCAGTGTATTACCCCAACCTTTAGGCAGCTAATATATGCAACATGTAAGCTTAAGACTCCTTGCCATGTAAATGTTTGCTCTCATATAATCACTCCTTCCTCTCTCTCTCTCTCTCTCTCTCTCTCTCTTTCTTCAAAGAGTGTTATCTATGTATGATTTTACTGCTGTAGCCAATATGATCATTGTAATTGAAGCCTATAACATTTTACCTAATTGTTATTAGCAAGTATGAAGTTTAAGCCATTTTAACATTTCACCTGATTGCATAAACGAGTACGAATCTTTAGCTGTTTTAACCTTTCAAAATTGGATTTATATACCACCTGAAGTACACACACATATATTTGACACCTCAAAACAAACACCTCCAAATGGTTTAAACGATTATTCTGTAATAATGTTGTTACAATGTATATTCTTTGCACTTTGCGATTATGTCTTCTCTTCTGCTGTACGAACCTTGCACCCAGCTGATTCCAGATGCCATATTTGTTTACAAATGTGGCAGTATACATGTGAAGTGTTACGACAGAAAAAGGAACCTGTGACCACTGGAGGTACTCTAGTTTAGTTATTAAAGTTTACCATTAAATATCAGTTTAATTTTTTGTCAAAAGTTATCCAAAACCATATTTTGAAATAGTGTCTTGTTTCTCCACTAGGCAGTGCCACAAGTTCCTCCAAATGTCGTAACACAACATACACACATATGTAATACTAACTAATGTAAATCCACTAAATCCACCCGATGATGGAGGTTTAAACCTTCGAAACGCGTCGTGGAAAAAATAAAACGGTGACTGGTAACAGTAAACTTGTTGTTTCATTTAATGTCAGTAACAGTCACGGTAAAGCCTAACCTAAAAATGTTCACATTTAAAGTAAACCCAAATATCTTTAAACCAAATACTTAAATTTAATGAATAATCGTTGTTCTGTATAACATCAAATATATTCATCATAGATGATTCTGAATTAGATGTACTTCCAATAGCGACTGCTTATTAAAAATAATGTTTTTAGATTTTTATTTTTTTTTATTTTTTTATTTCATTTTGAATAAATACGTATTTTATAGGTAACTGATTATCATATATAATTTGTGTATGAAATTTCGTTTTGTTTAAGAAATTCTACAGAATGTCTTTTACTTCCTGACACATATTCAGGTGTCACATCTTTGATGCCTGAAATGAAAAGATACAATATCATTTGTAATGAAATATTTCTCTTATTTCATTTAAGATCTACATGGATTAAAGTTTTAATCCTTGGAAAAAGAGAAATATTTAGAAGATCTTACCATATCCACTGCAGTTTTAATGAGAAATAAAACATTTTTACAATTATTAAGTATTTTACAACATTCTTTTTTATTATTAAAATTTTTGTCAGAGAGATTCCCGTGGAATTTCATATTGTAAAGTTATAAAAATATTGCATTGTCAAAGTTATATTCCTGTAATCTTTTAAGCTTTTCCTCTTCTTACAATATTAATTTTCTTTAATTTGTTTCTTGAATTGTCATACTACCATTAATGTAACAATATCCTAGAATTGTATGATGTTTTTCTATTTGTTTTGATCTGACAACTTTCTTCCTTTCTAAATCTTCTGCAAATCTATTAGCTCTTTTCTATGTTAGTTATAGTATTTTTCTATCCTTAAAGTCTTTGCAATACTAGCCCAGAGTTGTTCTACATTTAACACTTCTATTTCCGAATCTTTAGGATATAAGCATTTCTTTGCATTTATATGGTTCTGTTATACTTCACTGACATATTCCATTAAATTATATTTACTCTTGTAAAAAACTTCATATATTTTAATATTTAGCTATTTCACATAATTCCCAAATTCTTTGTTTGAAGGTTCTTCATTACATTTCTTGTGTTTTTTTATATGTTTTAGAGAAGTTATTGTAACCAACAACCACTTCTCTGAAATTGGTACCCATTTATAGTAAAGAAAGTTGTATTAGAAAGTTAATTTTTGTGATGGAACCGAATGGGATACCCCATTATTTTTTTTATTAAAAGTTGAATTTTTGTAAGAGAACATCCTGGCCATGTTCAAAATTACATCTCAATTAGGTTGAAATTTATTATATCATTAATCAATTCTTCACATGTATAGTCATCCAAAATATTAAAATAATTATCTCAAGAAATAATTCTTAAAGTTTCTTTCATTCTCTCATATAAATTTACTGAATTAGAAACATAATTATGTCATAACATTTCTTCATAGTTTGTGTATTTATCTTGAATAGTGCATAACTGACCTCATAAATTTTTTATTTGTGTTCTAATGATGTAGTTAGCATAATCACATTCATCATCATTAATTTCAAAAGAACAAAAGCAGGTTTTAAATTAGGGTCTTCAGTTTGAGGAACAATATTTGGTAACATTTAATCTATTTCTCTTTTTCTTCTGTTTATTACATCTAAAGCCATATTAACTGTTTCAACCAAATTTTCTATTCATTTTTCTCCAGCTCCTTTATTTCTTATAGTCATTCTATGCAATTATTTTTGTTTCTCTAGGGATCTGTCATTTCTTTTTTAATCTTATATTCTCCTTGTTCACAAGTTTCTGGTAAAACTTCATGTCTGATCCATTTTCTGAATGATTTTGCTTCTTGCTTTTGCGATTTAAAAATTGAAGAGTATATGCTAGGTTCATTGATTAATATTGATAATTTTTAATTATCTCTCAATCCTGGGGTGTCCTTGGGTTTTAAATTTTTGAACATAATTTTATCTTCTTCAAAACATGTTGTCTAATTGCATAGTGATTCTTAAATTAGTTTTTTATTAAAAAGATGAATTTTATATTTCAATATTTCAGCAACATCTATCGTTTTAAACCAACGACTATTCTTTTTGTCAGTAATCACAAATTCTTATTTACCATTGTTTGTAGGCTTGTTAAGCAGGTCCATAATTGAATCCATTTATATAGGATAAAAATGTATTAGATTAAATTGTTTAGGTAGGTTTCAGTATTTTCCTTATGAGTGAGTCATTATAGATCACAATTTCTTTTTCATGAAATTGAATAAAAAATACATTGTACAAATGCTAGTGACAGTTAAACATTGAAGAGTGTAAATATTTTCTCTATACAGTTAACTAGTCCGCAGCAATGTGAAAGAGGATTCATTTATTAATATACATTTTTATTTGGAGTAAGAAAAGACCATAAAAATGTAATCCTTTTTCTAAATCTTCTAGTTTTTGATGCATGATAAGCATTATTGATCCAGTTAGAAAATAACCTGCTAAATCATAAATCGTTTCATCACAATGAAGATAATTATCACATTCTCTGGCCCAGTAGTTAATATATTTTTATATTGTTTAATGTTATCTTCATGATTAATTAATATATATCCATCTTCAGTTTCACCAATTTGTTCTCAAAACACTCTTTCATTAATTTAGTGATGATTTTTCAATGTATGTCTTCTTGGAATTTTTGTTACCAATTGTAGCAATTTTATTTTTCCGTTGTATTTATTACATAATAATTTTAATTAAAGTAATGAAAATTTGGTCTCACTAAAAGGCAGTGTTCAATAAGTGTAAAAAATCTGATGTGGAGAAGTCAATTGATAACTTTCATCTGGACATGTATACAAAGGATAAGCTTTTGCATATTTGTAAATAAGGTGATAATAAATATCAAAAAATATTTAAAATAATACTAATAGAGTTCTTTTTACATAGGAAAATGTTTTGCATCTAAATATTATAGAATCAGTTAAAATAAATTTCATCTGATGAGTGTTCTATAATTTTACTGTCCATGAAAACTGACAAATGTGATAATTCAACAAAAAATGATTGCTTGTCTAAAAATTAAAGGTTTTAGTTGCTTTTACTTGAATGCTCCATCTAGGGGCAAACATTCAAGTAGTTGTAAGACTTTTTGGGATTATTATAAACAGCAATGGAAGTTAAATATAATTAATAGAACTTCGAATTATGATCGACAAATAGGCTTTAAAATATTTGTACACTGTCAAGAAATTAAATACCTCTGTTGTTTTTACTTAACCTGTATATGTAGGCTGAAGCTCTCAAGTAGATGCGAGATTTATCAACTGGAAGACAGAAAAAAGAAAAGTAGTCCATAAGCCTGGAAAAGAAATAGTTAAAAATTATCTCAAAAAGCATTTATCACAGCCAACCACATAAATCTGACTGAAAACCAAGTTGTTGCAACTTTTCATTTTTTCAAACGTCTAATGGTTTTTTAACCTAAGTAAATGGCTAAGAGTTTGAGAGAGTATACAGTCACTTAACGTTGTATTTGTTGTAGAAGCAATAATTTACGAGTATACAGAAGATTTAAAAAAGATAATTTAAATAATTTAGTTGTTTCAAATTATTTATCTATCCTAGCAGCATTCTTGATGATTTAAAGTTTCAGAACTCATAGCTAGAGCTAAAAATTGTGGTATTAGAGGATATAGTACATTAAATAACTCATAATTAATTAATTCGATTGTGTGAGTTCAACTTCATACTGAATTATTCCAAAATACTAGGACAAGGCCAAAACGTGTACCTAAGGTAAATTATTTTTACGGGTCTAATGATGATGTTGTTCAAAAACACAAGCACCTAGACAAGAAAGAATAGTGAGACTAGATCAAATTTATCCGTTCAGTAGCAAACCATTTGACAAGAAAAAGAGACTAAACCATCTAAAGAGGATTTATTTGAGATTAAAAAAATAAGATCGAGATTAAATGAAAAATTTAAAGCATGGTCATTTGGCTATAAAATTGCCTTTAATAATGATAATATTGCCAAATTCGATAATATTTGTTAGAGAACAGATATATAACAAAAACACTTAATCATTCATTCCTAATTTTAGAAAAGGAGATATGTTGAATACAACATCAAAAAATACAAAAGTGTTTCTTCCAATTTTTGCAGTTTATAAAGCATCAGGCAATACTCAACAATATGTTTAAGTTTTATGCAATGAAATCAGAGATATATTAACACCTGATGAGTCTATTGATATAGCAAATATTACATTTGACATTCAAATGTTAGTAATGTCCAGATGGATAAGCAATAGAGGTAAAAAATAACAAATGTAGCTGATGATAAAAGATAAAAACATTTGTCACAAGAATTAATAATAATGATCATCTGTTTTATTTGAGAGCAATAATAGTTGCATTAACATTCCAGACAAATAATATCTTATTCAGAGTACTAACTGCTGGGGAAGTTAAGAAAATTAGAGAAAGGGATAAATATAAAATTGAAAAACAGTTAACTTAAATATTATATAATCAGCTGGGCAAATACTATGAACAAATATTTACTCTAGATTATATTAAACATGTTGAGAAACTACTAGAGATCGAAATAAATGACTTATACGCCGATATTTTCAATTCAGTTATTAGTTGTGGTTCTGAGAAAGAAATATAAAGATATTACTGTATAAAAATCAAAACCATTCTGATGTAATTAACAGTAAGCAATCTTTCTTAGGATCATATTATTTCTGTGATAAATGTAACAAACGATATAACAAGAAACACAAACATAAATTAAAACTACAGAGGAAAATCTGTATACTATGCAGTGGTCCAGAATAAAAAAGTGCAGAAAACAAGATATACTGTGGAAACTGCAAGAAGTAATGTTATAATGAACAATGATTAAAAATCATCAAGAAGTTTTTGACATAGCTTATAAACATCTAAAGAACGTAAATGTGGTTATATTCAAATGCTGAGGGTGTAGAAGAATAGTTGGTGGTAAACATTTTGAGTGTTGTGAAGACACTTTCCATATGAGACTGAATTGTGCCTATACAGAAAGATACATGTGGTTTGATTATATAGCTCAACAAGAAACAGGTATACATATTCTGAATCTCATAATAGCTCACAATTTTACTTTTTATAAACATAGGACATATGATGAATTGTGTAGTTCCACGGTATCTGATGAAAACAGGAACTATGCATTCATAGCTCATTATGTTAAAGGATATGATTTATAACTCATTTTGAAGTATTCTGTTGAAAATACAAGAAAACGATGTATTATCGACACAGGAACTAAGGTGATGTTATTGGAGAGAAACAATTAGGTTTACAATTATGGATAGCATTAATTTTGTACAAGGTCCTCTTAATAACTATCCAAGAACATGTGATTTGAAACAATTGAAGAACGGACATTTTCCATGTTTATCGATGTACAACAAAATGAAAATTAATTGGGGTGATTCCTGATGTCAAATATTGTGTTGACACTATGAAGCCAAAAGACAGAGAAGTATTTCTCAAAAGTCATAGCACCAGCATTAAGGAAAATTATGTGTTAAATATGAAGAAAGAAATTCATGAGTAATTTTGATGTAGATATTTAAAAAGAGATGAATACACTAAGCAGATTCAGAAGGATGTAGGTTGCAGTAGGTACTGGGAGATGAAGAGGCTTGCACAGGATAGAGTAGCATGGAGAGCTGCATCAAACCAGTCTCAGGACTGAAGACCATAACAACAACAACATATAAAAAGGACTGAGGAAACAATTTCTAGAAATAGCTAATATTGACGCCTTCTATTATGTAGCAATTGCTGGAGTTTGAATGGCTATTTACAGATGTAAATATATTTCTGAAAATAACATTGCTGTATTGGCTAAAGAACAAGAAGAAAATTATAGCAAAGAATCTATAGGTTGGTTAAATAGTATAAGAATAAAAATATTCAACATGCACCTAATGGTGGAGAAATAAAAATAGTAGATGGTTTCAATAAAGAAACAAATTCTGTTTATCAATGTCATCACTGTTTTTAGTATGGTTGTAAAGACTGTTTTAAAAGTGATATGATATTGACAATGAAAAAGACTTTAAGAAGAAGTGCAGAAATATGAAATGCGGAATATAATTTAGTAGAGATGTGAGAGAGTATAAAAAACTTAAGAAATTAAAGCAGTTACCAGAAATCGTTGAACCATTGAATCCAAGAGACGCTTTTTAAGTTGGTCAAACAAATGCAATATAGTTAAGAGCTATAGCTGAAGGTGCTAACAAAAAATAAGACATGATGATGTATGCAATCTTTATCCGAGTGTACAATATTGTGATTAGTATAAGTGACATGAAACAGGAATGTAGAGTCCAGAATACTAAAAAAAGAAATTGTATTGATTTATAAAATGTAATGCATAGACACCTAGAGGATTGTATTATCCAGTATCACCAGTAAGAATGGAGACCAATAAAAGTGAAAAACTGTTGTTTACTTTGCATGTTGATTGTGCAGAAGAAAAAATAAATAAATGTTATCACAATAATGAGGACAGACATCTAATTGGAACTTGGGTAACTGATGAAGTAAAGTTAGCTGTGGAAAATGGATATAAAATTTTAGATGTATATGAAGTATGGAATTTTACAAATAAAAGCAACACAATACTTAAAAACTAAAAGTAAATGAATTGTATTATATTAATGGCTGTGAATATTTAAAAACTGGAATTGGAGAAAAAATTTGTATGGAACACACACTAAATTTAAAACTATTTTGCCAAACAGACATAAAAAAATCAATTACCAGTTGGAATTTTCAGTTTTTTGAAGAAGGTAATATTAAACTAAGATATAAAGGAATGAAGAAATATAAAAATAATTATAATGAATATCACAATACAGAGTTCATTATGTAAGAATAAATTACTTTCTTTCTTATTTATTTTTATGAGTACAATGGGTTGGTGCAGTGATTTACCTCTAAGTGCACTGAAGTCACTCTTTTACCGCTAATGCGAATGATGGTCTATGTCCCGACTCCACCACAGAGACGTTAACATTACAACAGGAAAACACGCAGTGCAGAATTTACTTCAGGCTAGAATACTAGGCGTACCCTACATTCCTTCACACAGATAATGAGGCTTTTGGCACAAGATTTTTGGCGTTAGAAGGAACATTTTGCCAATGAAGCACGTACTAAAAGAGCCTCCCTGACAAATAAAGTAGATGCAGTCTCTGTAGCGCGAGGTAACGACAGGAAGTTAAAGAAAATAATGTTTAATATAAGTCCTCATATTAGAATAAGGTCCAAGATATTAAAAAAACATTTATTTTGTTAAAACAATACTAAGTGCATCCCAGTACTTCGAATACGGCAACATAGGAAAACACTGTTCACAAAGATAGCGCAGCATATGACATGCTATACTTTGTCACGTCTGCAGTTAGAAGATGATATGATTGTTACAAATAGCACATATTTCCCTTTTACAGTGCCATCAAGAAGAAAGAGCTATTTCTGATCCTTCAGTTAGAACTGTGAAAACAAGAAGACGATGAAAGTTGCAGGATGGGTGTACTAGTGAATTAATAAAATACATACTACTCGTGAGATTTGTGCTAAACGATACACTGGTACCAGACTCGCAAAGTTTAGCGCATTGCGGAGTAAACATGTTTCATTCCCCGTGCAGTGAATGACGAACGTAGAACCGGATTCCAGAATCTGATGCGTAATAATTGCTCATTAACGCTAGTGTGTTCTTCACAATTACTCCATTAACACCTGTCCTCACAGACTGCAATGGACGTGTACAGGCATACTCTAAGAGCGTATAAGTGATGGTGCTGTGTGCCATTAAAGCTTAATTTGACGCTGTGGGAGCAACTTTGCGTTCTTAACCACCAAGATCGCAAATGATACCTCGGTTCTCTCTTCATCGCTACTCGTAAATTAAACAGAATGCACTGCCTGTACGTGTACCAGACAGTTCGTTAGCGGATAGCGACCTTCAATAATTGGGACCTTTAAAATAGAAAGCTGCAAAACACCAAAATCATCAAAAACACACATAATAAAAATTAATTTACTGCAATTATTTCACGTCGTTGTACTGTTTACGCGTAAAAATACGTATGACGCATTGTCTCCGTATATTATTCTTGCAAAACTCATTAACAAACATAACAACTATAACGAAACAAGAAGTGAAAAGTAAGTACCTTGATGGCAACAAGCTTCAGGCATACTTGGAATGTAGTCAATCGGAAACTCTTTAAGTCTGAAAAAAATCACATCTGTCAAGTATATAAGCAGCCTCAGTCGCATTGTGTAGTTTTTCTTTGATATTCTCTCCGATGAGTCCACAAAATGCGTTATTCTTTTTGCATTAAATTGGACTCTGAAAGTCCTTTTATCCATGTGGAACACTCGAACTTTAGTAATATCAAGAAGTAAGTAATATGTCTATAGCAAATATTTCCCTTTTTCAGAACGTCCATCTATTTCAACAATATAAATAGACTTAATGAGTTATTCACCCATTTACCTTTGCAAAATCGTCACAACTAGAACAAGGTTCCTTTTTCACAATAGGCTATCATCAAATGTGTTGGTTCAGGTAAACTGAACTATCCACTAGAGCGGCTCGACTATGTTGCAGTCTAAATTATTAGACCAATTGTCGTACTGTACATTCACGGAAGTTCCAGGAAATAGCCGTAACACCAAGATATTTACGATGCAATACCCATGTAACACACAAATAATTTCGTGAATCCGTAAACAGATATTAAATTACGTCCTTTACTTTTGAATAAGTGAAATTTCCTCAATGAATTTATTCTATTATACATGAGGATTGTTTGTTTATGTTTGTGTGTGTCTGAAGATAAAAAAGTCATTCACTTATTTATAGAGTGACCATACAGCCAGACTAACGAAAACGATCTCCCTCTTAAGTAACAGACTGTTGATTACCTGTGGCTGACGGGAGCAGCTGCATCGGTAGAAGCCTCGGTTGGTAACGACGGTTTACTCGGTTCAGCTAACGTATTCAGCCTAAGTTACCAGATGACACTGTGTTCAGTATGTGTGCATACTCGTAAACGAAAGCAGTCGTGTACACAAAGAGTTTATGGTTAGAGATGTGATAAACAGGGAGTACCAGGAGGAGGTCAGTATTCACAGGTGTGACAGAAGCGATCAGTCGAGGCCAAAAAGTTCAGTAAACATGCGCTCTAAAGCGCATATCTTAAAAGTTATGAGCACGTCTTCATGTTTGATGCCGTGAAACAAATCTCTTCTACTGCAAACTCTTTTGCTTTCCTTATTTTTAGAAGTGATAGTATGGACAAAAAAAAAAGTTGTCCCAAGCGACATGGGCTCTGAAGTCCATACTCTAAGAGCTGTGAGTACTTACTCATCTTCGCTACTGTGAAACACATCTCTTCTACTGAACAAGTGCTCATAGCTCTTCAAGTACGCATGTTAGAGCCCATGTTGAACAGACTTTTTTACTTCAAATCATATTTCCTATCTCCTCACCGAATACTGATCATTCCTCCTGGTACACCCTGTATATGTAATTGAGTCTGATATGGCTTAAATCAATCAAGATGTTCTTTGGAAATAAAATTGAAATCAAATGCCTGGTAGTGACGGAGAACAAGCGAATATCAGCACGAAGTCACATACCACGTTTCTACTTTTATCGAAACAGTCATTACTTGTATCCACAGCGGCGATATCGCCTAATATTTGTCAGTCAATAGTTCTCTATTTACTATGACAAGATTTATTTCCCTCATTAAACTTCCATTCCGGCGTTCGTGTTTCATGGTTGTAAGACGACAATGAGGTTCTGATAAAACAGATGACACCCCACTAATAGGTGTCCGGATGATAGTGTATGAGAAATAAGCAAAACTGAACCCGAGACTCTCTTCGTTATTTCCCTGCTGTCACAAAAATTTTCTCTCCTTTCAACACTGATAGAATTATTCGGCACAACGTTTTCCCTTCATTTGTTAACAGAATCATTTTACTCTTTCTCTGGTCCATTTGGGCTTGTATGAAAGGGAAGATTTCCGGTACATCTTTGTAGAAGCCAAATTTTTACCAAAACTCACCTCTTAGTCATCGCGTGAGATTAAAGTTTCAGAAAGTCGTATGTTACTTACCCGTGCTGGATTGCAAGCTCTTGAAAATTTGAGAGTAACTTTCTCTTCAGTACACATTTCCTTTCCCTTAGCATCTACCATTGGAGGTTGTTGGGGATTTCTGCAACACTCTTGTGTGTTTGAACAAACCGGTGATGGAGCGCGCATCTCTTCTTCGAATGTTTTCTTTTCCTCTCTCTGTCTCTGTCTGTTTTTCTCTAGTTAATACAAATGTTTTTTCTAGTGAGATTTTTACAAGCGACCTCCGTCTTGGGTGGATTGTATAGTCCCGTAGAATTTTCCCCTAAATCTCGATCTGGCACTCCTAGATTCATGTACTTGTTCCACCTTTTGATTTCAGCCATTTGTGGTCAATTGTTTTGTCGAATGTCATCCTATATTTTGGCCTATTTACGCACATTCATTACATTTGTTTATGGTGTGGGTCAGTTGGGCAGTGTTTGTATCAGCATGGATTAAGCTACATTTGCGGAAGAGGCACCAAGCATTTTTTTTAGCCTCCTTCATTAAATGCTCATAGTTAAGAAGTTGATCTTCATGTGGCACTCCTCAGATCTGAGTCATCTGCATTCCAAAACTGCATGTAACACAAGATAAACCACTATTTTCTACCTGCAGCCAAAAAATCCACGGCAGGAATGCAGTAGAAATTATGGACCGGAAATTTCCACTTGCACTATGTAAAGTCACTTGTGAAGCAATGACACTAGCGTTCACTTAGCCTCCAAATGTGACTGCGAATGCCGTTGGTGGGATGAGGTGACACTGCAAGCCCACGCAATGCTAAAATATCACGCACTGCGACCCCGAGCAGAAGCAACGCGGCGAATCCAGGTCATGCAGTTTTGACTACCATCCGCATTTGTTCTAGAATATATCTAAGCCCATATGTTGCATGTTTCATCTACCAGAAAAAAATTCTTGCGGTAAGAGTAACCTTGGCAGTACAGAAATCTTACAGTACCTCGCTGCAAAATTACGCATAGGGTGCACTAATGAGCAAGAACTGTGACGAACTAGTTAATAGCGTGTTGCTCCATCTTTGTAACGCAATAGCAGCGTTTCTGCGTACCATGGAATCGACAGCCGTTTGGTATGTTTCCGTATGGATCGTCGGATGCTACACACAGGTCTCCCAAATACCGTAAATTACGGGCCGTTGATTTGCAGACACTGGGCTGACGCCCATGAGTATCCAATGTTCCAGCGGGTTCAGACGAGGCGAATATGGCGGCCAAGCCGTCAACGTGAGTTCAGTGACATGGCTCCCTAACCGCTGTATCATGATTCTGGCCTTGTAACAAGGACTGTTATCTTGCTTGTGGAGTCCATCGCCATCCCTGTGAAGGGACAAAGGTGGTCAACAGTAACGTTTAGGTAGTCTACAGCTATCTTGGTGTCTTCGATTACTGCCACAGGTCCCATGGGAGCCCAGATGGAACGTCCCACACAGCGTAACACTGCCACCACCGGCCTGCGTCCGTGGTGCAGTGTTTGTTTCCAGCAGCTCTTGGCTTGAATGACGTGCGGACTCGATCATCGACCATTGACCTGGCGTCACAAGTAACATTATTCATCCGATGAGGCGATACGTTTCATAGAGCGACTGCATGATCTCGATGGCCCAGTCATAACTATGTCGTTGGATCAACATGGGAACAAGTAGCGGTTGTCATGTTAAACAATGTGTGGCAAATGGCTCTGAGCACTATGGGACTCAACTGCTGAGGTCATTAGTCTCCTAGAACTTAGAACTAGTTAAACCTAACTAACCTAAGGACATCACAAACATCCATGCCCGAGGCAGGATTCGAACCTGCGACCGTAGCGGTCTTGCGGTTCCAGACTGCAGCGCCTTTAACCGCACGGCCACTTCGGCCGGCAAAACAATGTGTGCTAAATGGTGTTAACCAAAACACTTCTACGCACACTAGCATTGTACTCTGTTGCCGGATATATCTCAGATCGTCGACTATCCTACTTTGCAAAGTGTTCAAGCATCCGACATATGAACGGCAGTCAAACGGAAACCGAACACCCCCCCACAGCGCGATCGTGGAATGGTTCAATTCAAAATTTATCACCACACTTGTTAAGACGTTTCTCCCACTGGGAGACAAGACTATCAATTCCTGTTCCGTAACACACGATCGACCGCTGACGGGTCCACAATCGCACCCACTCTTGCACCTCCTCGTCCACGCATGTCTTCTTTCAGGTCGCTAAAGACGTGAAAATCACACTATCAAACACTCAGGCTGTATGGAGCATGTTTCAGTGTTTCCCAACCTTATCATTGAAGCGTAGCGTTCGTCCAATTTGCAGCATGGGAGTGATCGTTGTCGTGCAACAGGAAGATGCTGTCAGAGAGGATTCATCGGCGTTTTGACTTTATGGCGCGTCGCAGTTTCTGCAAAATGGCTTCATAGTGCTACGCATTGATTGCTGTTCCTCCCTGGAGGGACTCGACGAGCAGGGGAAGTATCCTGTTGCACAGTTACTCCCGCCTCCACACTGTCAATCGGACGAAGAATACGATCCAGCGATTTGGTTGGGAAACATTGCAGCATCTTCCGTACGGTCCGGATCTTCCACCGTGTGACATTTCACGTCTTTGGCGACCTGGCGAAATACATGAGTGGACGTCAGTTTTATTCGTAGGAGAAGGTGCTAGAGTGGGTGCGGTTGTGGATCCGTCAGAATCCAACCGCGTTCTGCGGAAAGTAATTGATCCCCTCGTCTTCCAGTGGGATAAATGTCAACGAATGCGGTGATTAGTTTTTAATTGAACGTTTGGACAGTCCCGTTATGGTTCGTATTCGGCTTTCATCTGATGCCACTTACATACATCACAGCTGCTGTCTCCACATTCCGCAGTTAGCATTGATGTAGACGGTGGGCCGGCCGCTGTGACCGAGAGGTTCTAGGCGCTTCAGTCCGGAACCGCGCTGCTGCTACGGTCGCAGGTTCGAATCCTGCCTCGGGCATCGATGAGTGTGATGTCCGTAGATTAGTTAGGTTTAAGTAGTTCTAAGTTTATGGGACTGATGACCTCAGATGTTAAGTGCCAAAGTTCTTAGAGATTTATTTTTGTTTATTTTTTAGACGGTGGCGCGTATTGTACGAGAGCTATTCGGAAAGTGAGGTCCGATTGGTCGTTAAATGAAAACCCAGTTAAAATAAAAAATGTTTTATTTGCAGCAGTTTGCCAAACCGTCCAGCTACTTTTGAACACAGTCGCCTCTCCGACTCAGACGTTTGTCGTAGTTGTACCAGCTTTCCAATGTCCTCGTCATAGAAGACGACCACCTGTGCGTTCTGCCACTTCTCTAGGTTGGTCTGCTGTTCATTGTGTGTGCCAGAATGTCGTCATTATAGCCAGCAGGCCCTGTGAGTAGAGATGAACATCAGAGAGAGCCAAGTTCGGGTTGTGTAATACGTGATCAAACACTTCGCATCAAAGATGCTGCATGGGTGTGAGCATTGCACCTGTAGCGTGCGGCCGAGAATTCTCTTGGAGAAGGAAACGCATGATACTTCCTGGCAGATTAAAACAGTGTGCCCGACCGAGACTCGAACTCGGGACCTTTGCCTTTCACGGGCAAGTGCTCTACCATCTGAGCTACCGAAGCACGACTCGCGCCCGGTACTCACAGCTTTACTTCTGCCAGTATCTCGTCTCCTACCTTCCAAACTTTACAGAAGCTCTCCTGCGAACCTTGCAGAACTAGCACTCCTGAAAGAAAGGATACTGCAGAGACATGGCTTAGCCACAGCCTGGGGGATGTTTCCAGAATAAGATTTTCACTCCGGGTGCGAGTCGTGCTTCGGTAGCTCAGTTGGTAGAGCACTTGCCCGCGAAAGGCAAAGGTCTCGAGTTCGAGTCTCGGTCGGGCACACAGTTTTAATCTGCCAGGAAGTTTCATATCAGCGCACACTCCGCTGCAGAGTGAAAATCTCATTCTGGAAACATCCCCCAGGCTGTGGCTAAGCCATGTCTCCGCAGTGTCCTTTCTTTCAGGAGTGCTAGTTCTGCAAGGTTCGCAGGAGAGCTTCTGTAAAGTTTGGAAGGTAGGAGACGAGATACTGGCAGCAGTAAAGCTGTGAGAACCGGGCGCGAGTCGTGCTTCGGTAGCTTAGATGGTAGAGCACTTGCCCGCGAAAGGCAAAGGTCTCGAGTTCGAGTCTCGGTCGGGCACACAGTTTTAATCTGCCAGGAAGTTTCATATCAGCGCACACTCCGCTGCAGAGTGAAAATCTCATCTGGAAACGCATGATAGTTACGTTATGTGAGGTTGCATGAAATTGGGCGAAACCTCTCAGTGGACATCCGCACTTGGAGGGAGACACTACTGTTCTAGGCATCTTTACGTGCTCATTGTGTGCTCAGAACTGAAAGAAGCGACATGATGCAGTCGACAGGTATAGCAGAGACACCGCCCAACACATCAGTTTAAAGCTTCGTTGGATTTTCACTGTCGTTTCCATTCGCAACCTATCGGATCAAACTTTCCTAATAGGCCTCGTACCCAACATCTGCATGTGGCAACACATATAAAATGCGCGTTCAGTTCTTCAGACGCGTACGTAGTTGAATGGGAGAGAATGAGGTAATGAACATGCCGTGGAGCCGTGCTGCGGTAGTAGAAGCAATTATCCGAACTTGGTTTTGCCACGGAGCCTTTTCGGGCCTTTTGATGGAATAGTAATGATTGTCATTTGGCTATAACCAGGAGACACAGTTTTACATGTGAGTGAGACACCAAAGAGCTACAGGTACTGATCTGAACCAGCTGTCAGCTGGCCAGGGAAGAAGTGAGAACCTGGAACGATTGCGGAAACACTTTTAGCAATGTGCATAAACATTTAACTATCATGCTGTTTACTGAACCGCTTACTGCAGGATTTGAAGTTTCATTCGTATAAACTGCAGGAGATTCAAGTCTCGAGAGACATAGATAGGCATTGTAGACTCGCCAACTGCACTGATAATCTTGCAGTGATTAACCGAGAAGCACTATTTCTCCAACAACTGATGACTTCCGATGAAACAAACCATTTTAATCACTGGGTATGCTAATAAACGGAAGTTCGGTTATTGGTCTTATGAGCATCCTTGACGTGTACGTGAAAAACTCGTAGCAAATCTAAAAGTTGTGATACGGTTTGCTGTTGGTATGTGTGGGATTATTAGTCCCTATCTTTTTGACGATGTAGGACGGGTAGCAACAGTGATTGCCTACCAATACTGCAAAAAGTTGTAGAATCACCAGCTGCGACATAGTCGCGTGTATGAACAGTGGTACAATACTGTCAAATGTTTTTTATTCCTGTCTTGGATCACAATATCAATTCTTTTGACGATGACCAGCTTCAGTCAGTAGTGACAATCCTCAGATCTTTTCTACACCATGTGATATTGCGCAGTTCGTCAGATTTAACAGGTCCGGTCTGCTTGCTCTCGGGTTATGTGAAGAAAGGGGTTTTCACCAGTCGTTTGAAAACAACTGCTGAATTATTAGACTGTCATTTGGCATACCATAGGATATGTTAAGGCGTGTTATGGAAGCCTTTAGCAGTGAATTCAGGCAAGCGGGAGGCATTTGGAGGTGTAATGGGGGTAAAGCAAGAAAAAATCTTATTAATGTTGGTGCTGATAATACGCTACAACGTTAAAAGACCGCCGCTTTCCGTCGAACAACAGAACTAACGTCGCGGATTCGCGGCTTTGCTTAGCAACCGTTAACTTCAGTAGCGTGCGCCACAATTCCACATGGCCCCGCAGCCAAAAGTCCAATGTCTCAGGTTAACAGCGGGACACGCCAATGGGCACGATCTGGGCAACCGATCCACCGCGTTGGGCATCCATCCAAACAGAAGTGCGCTGCGGCCCGGTAGACCAAGAAGTACTTTGCGCGGCGAACTACTACAGGTACATTTGCTTGAATTACACGCATGTGATCATTAAGTCGTCAGTTTATCACTCACGGGTCAGTCAGGTGATCAGGGGTAAAATCACATCAAATGATTGTTGATAATTGGCGACACTTACATCACGGGAATGAGTAGTGCCCTCCGTGGAAGTTTATGGTGCTACATTGTGCAAATGTGGCCTCGTTCGTGAACAAAACGTGAAGCTGATATAAGGTATCACATACTATTGCGCGACACCTTTACTTCACCACCAACGTGTTCAGGGAATAATTTTTCTTTTATTCGTCCTAGGAATCATGCTATTACGACTGTTATAAATCTTAACGACACCTTCTGGATTGTCAGATTCGAAGAGAGATGACGGAAATGTTAGTATCTCGCGAAAAGAATTATTTAGTTAAGAAGGCCGAGTACCACTATTTTACTGAAACGATTTATTCATTACAGTTTTGTTGAGGCTTTTTTGGCATTTTTTGACGTACTTCCTGTTGGCTTTGGTTTCGGGATCTTCGACAGACGTATACTTAATGATTTTTCTGCGGTTTTGAGAGCTGGAGTGCTGTAATAGTTGAAGTCTCGTCCTCCATTACTGGAGGAGGACTGATGTAAAGCTCGCGACGAGAGATTATACACGTTTCCATAATCAAAGTTTCACGTTCAAAACACTGTGAAAAGAGAACCACTGCTCAGAATGACGTCAAATTTGAGCAGCATATATTGACGCGTGGGGAAACGATAAGGAACAAAAAAAAAATTCCAAGGAAAATTTTCCCAATAGACTTTACGTAAATGGGGTCGGCTACAAAATACAGATCAATCGCAATACGACGGCTTCGCACCATCCGTAATTTTCAGTGTGCATAACTGCAGAAGTTCGGCAGTCAACAGTTGTGGCCCTGTTAGGTAGATAAACCCATCAACCACTGCAAGATCGTACCACATCGGATGGTGAAAATCAGTTTTAACTGTCCTGAGGTCAAAAACACCATAAGAAGCAAATTGACATCGGGTTTTAATTGTTAAGAGGCCAAAATGCAAAACGAAATTGGTTTCTAACTGTCGTGAGACTGTCGCAAAATATATATTCAATGCACTGTCCACCGTTTATTGCCGCAGCCGAAATCGAGAAACAGAATGCTCCACAACAAATCGCATTGTGTCGAACGTCATGTCCAGAATGTATTGCGCAATGAGTGACTTCAGTCCAGTTACGTTCGTAAGTGGGACGCACGTAACACCACAACCAGAAATCACACGGAATAAGATCAGTTCATTTAAACAGACATGCTGTAAAGAAAAGACTGCTGATATTTTTGGCATATCAGAAATGTCTCTGTAACAACCGATTCACTGGCTGTGCAGTGTCCTAATCAGCGCAATTTTACATAAAAATGATTCTACCCACACATTCATTCTGTTGAAGGGTTGGAATCATGTTGGTGCGCAGAGACACTCATAGAATTTACCGGTTTCGATCTGTATACCATTATGTGGCGAAGCAAATCGTAACCAGCTTGTCACTACAACATTTGATGTGAATAACTTTGATGTGTATATAAAAACATAATTTCTGTTAAAACAAATTATCTCCTACATATCTGTGTCTTTTGGAGATTATTTATTGTAACAGAAGCTACGTTTTTCTGCCTACATCGTAGGTAGAAAATATTGACCACCAAGCTGGTTACGGTTTGCTTCGGCTCGATAATGGCCTGCTGATCGTAACTGGTAGCACTGGCCATAAAAATAAACAGCTGATGTTCATCTACAATGAAGTTTCACAATGAGTGATTTGTATGGATAGCAGTGAAGGATACTTCGTAGAATTTTATGCATAGTGTTGGCAGGCTTGTGCTTCGGACAATTCCCAGCACATTGCATGTTTGCAGACCATCTCTCGTACCCTCCTGCAGTGCTGCGGTCACATCTTCGACCGATGTCGGATTTATTGCTTTCCTCCCTGTGCTAAATTTCACTTGAAAAAGGCCTATCCTTCCTAATTTTGAAATCATTTTTTCCAGGCCCTTATCAGACATAGGACCTTATTTCATACCCTTGAGTGTTCTGGACTTCTGCAGGGCTACTGGTGCACAGACATCGTTCTTGTAAAAGAACTTTACCAGCAGCGCGCGGTCCTTCATGGGCATCTCGGACGCAAACTAAGGACATGTTGTGTGCCGCTCGTGTGTTGTGCATATTCTGACGCTTATTGGTCAAATTTTCGTTAATTTTTTTGTTCCATGATGCTTTCCCTTACATCAATAATATGAGCTTCAAATTTGACGTCGTTCTGAGCAGTGGTCCTCTTTCCACATGTTTTTAAACTTGAACTTCAATTGTGGACACCCTGCATATTTCACTTCACGCACCTGTCCTCTTGGCTTGTTGGGTATTATTTACTCAAGCAACTTTTTTTCTGTTTGATTGAACATTTTCATCGTTTTATGAGCTATCATTTGCCTTCCGTAAGTATCGTCTTATATTACGCGTACAAACCTATTCTTCTCTGTCCTCCTCAAGCTCATATGTTACATCACAATATAAATGGCTAAGATGTTTAGCTTGCTCTATTATTCTATTATTAATCATAATTTTTGTCCGTAGAGGTGGTTTCCCTTTAAAAGCCGTTGATTTTCTTTTCTTTTCTTAAATTGTTAAATGGTACTTCCACCAATCTGACCTCATATATTGGCCTTTGTTGGTCATCTGCAATCTCAGTCTGCGATATAAAGAGCAGTTAAAGTGGGAATTTCTGATAATCTTAATTCCCTGTTAAAAATCACCTTCATTTCCGGAACGTATCCTTGGCGTAAGAGTCTCTCCGTTGCTTATTACTGGAGATGACAGAAAAAGGACACCTTAAGTCTTGTAGTTATACTTCGCCGCCGACGTGTATGTTTACAACAGACACCGGAGTGCCACTGATATCAGTTTAATCAGGGACGCTGCTCTGAACCAGACATCAGGAGCAACTACTAAAATAATTGCGATTATATTTCCGAAACACACATTCAGTGACACAGAAATAACTTCAAGAGATCGTATACAATAATCCCAACCTGTGGCAGTCCTGTTCTGAAGTTAAGTCCAATTGGTGAACACTAAAGTCTTCTCGCCGTGGTGGTACGATGAACTGGAGAGGTAGCGGCGACGACGACTGGAACTGGAAGTCCAACTAGCCCCCGCTAGAACTATCGCAGAAGAACGGTCTCCAACACGTCGGTTAAGCCGCGGAACGCAGCTTATATCCTGGTGATACTAAGCTCTGCATTATTTGTTTCACGTGATGCGTGATGTGAAACGGAGGGCCCTACTTTCGCTATGCTAGCGAATTCTGCAGCAAATTGCTATAATTTGCTGGCAGACTCGCTTCGCCTGTTGATTCGGCCGTCCTGCGGAGCTTACAGTTCTTGAGGGAAGTCTAGCCTGCAGGAGTTGCGACTCATGGACACAACTGTAAGGTTAGGAGAAAGGGACCAATAGGTTGCTGTGGAAAACAATTCGGCCTGTCCAGCTTGGGTGACCTTTCTGGTAGCTAAGCTATCGCCATCATATCCCTCCGGATCCAGAGCACGCAAATCTCCTCGCCTACACCCTCAGTACTACGTTAAGGGGGTGTCCCCTGAGAAGGGCGAAATTTTCTGTCACTTGTAACGCGCGAAAATTGTATTCAACGATTGACAAGATCAAAGAGAATTAGGGTTTAGCATCGCGTCGACGACATGGTGGTCAGAGACGGAGCACAAGCTCGTGCACTGTAAATACGGACATGGAAATCGGTCGTGTCTATGTGAGAGGTATCATGCTGTCATTACAAGATTTAAGGGAACTAGAGTGTAATCGGACGACTGTTTGAATCTCTGCCTTTCACGACGTGATTCCAGTGTATTAGCCAGTGAGTCAACTCACTAAATCGAAATATTTGGCCCGTTTCAAGTGGAAAGAAAATAGCGAGATGAGGATTTTAATTTGTCCCAGCTCGAATGCTGTAGTTGATAGAGCGTTGCATGCACGTACAACGAATTGGTTTAATCGTTGTATGACTGCCAACGGAAAATTAATGACGCTTTAGGTCATTTCCTTCATAAATTTTCAAGTGGTATATTTCGGCAGTTGTAACAAAGGTTTGAGCAGTAATGCTACACTCCTTTAAGAAAAAACAAATTATCTGCACTATTTCATTGTATTGCATCATAAATATCACGAGGTTACGGCTGTTTCCTACTAATTCGATGAATCTATTACAACTGGTCGGAGATTTTAGACCGTGGTATACTCAAACCGCTTAAGTGGTCCTTTCAGATTAACTGTATGTCCACCACAAAGATGGTAAACCGATCCACGGAAACAATCGTGTATTGATTGTGATGATTTCTTCAAAGTAAATGGGTGAATAATATACGAGAACACCAAGCACTTGTTTAATTTTACCCAGCACGATTTAAATTTCAACCTTATGCTCATTTCCAAGATAAAATTTTCGTGTCTAGGCACATACAAAAATTATAAAAATGATCGGATATTTATAAAAATCTCATACTGTACCGACACATTTCTTACAGTGGAATCGAACAACATCTTCTCATAACCGTCACAGACTTCCGTAGACTATCGTATTGCAATCTACAGACTCATTTTACAACAACTGACACAGCATTGGTTGAGTGTACTGTTGATTACACTTTTATATTCTAACACTAACGGCGATGTGTACACAGCAGGACGCTGGTTTACGTAAGCTTGTAAAGATGTAGTGCATATGTTGTTGAAGTACACTGTGTGCTCTATGCGTGACCACCGCATAAAATTTTTATGTATGCCAGCAGAATTTAAAATTTTGGTATGTTCTTAGAAAAGAAAGACCAGAAGGTCTAAACTGCAATGGAGGTGACTGAAATAAGCTAGCCACAGATTAAAATGGCCTTCATAATTTTTTTTGTTTATGTCACACATAATACTGGTACTTAAAGTATGCTCTGTCTGCTTAACGTGATGTCATTGGCATTGATGCCGAAAGAAAATTCGATGCAATTAACTATCCTCCCCAATTAACACACAATTTTTCTATTGATATCATTTAATGAAACATTATTATAGATGAGGTATTATTCTCAGGTATAGTAAAAAGCCCGGTATAAATCTATTACTTATCACTCTCCTACAACAAGTTTTTTTTAATTTTATTTGTTGGTTTTTGGTTTCATAACCATCTACCCAACCAGAATTCACACATATAAATAACAGCTGTCGGTTCTGTTATCTGTGCACAAACATTTAAATTTGTATTAGCCAATATAGGTATAATTTTTATAAAATTTGTATCTAGGAACTACCCTTATTAAGGCACAAATTCCTAAATTTTTTTGGGTTCCGTACCTCAGGAAGTATAAACGGAACATTTATAAGATTACTTTGTTATAAGTCTGCCCCTCCGGTTGTCAGTAACCCTCTTTCTCGGGAACGGGTAGGCGTATCAAGTTGAAATTTAGGTCAAACACTAACGTCTACGGTCCCTTGGCGGCACAAAAAATTTACGCTTTTCAGTCAAAGATATCAAAACTTACGATCCTTTATGCTACATATTTTGATACTCTCAAACTCACTAATCAAAATCAGTAGGGTGCTTACCGCTGACCTAAGATCATGAAATTTATCAAGAAGCAAGATATCACAGTAAGAGCACAGGAAAAAAACCGAAAACTGTTAATTTGGAATTATACCACATAACAATGTTATGTTACCATTTGTTGTCCATCTATTCGTCTGTCTGTCTGTTCCTGTGTTAAAACCACTTTCTCTTAGAAAAGGTCAAGCTATCAAGCTGAAATTTACATCAAATACTAGGATCTGAGATTCCTTGCATGGCAAAAAAAAAATGAACTTTCTGTCAGAATAATCAAAAGATACGGCCATTTATGTCACACGTTTTGATAATTGCAAACTCACTCGTCAAATCCTATAAGTGAACTACACAGGGAAAAAAGTAAGTAAATTGATAATTATTTGAAAAGTAATCTCCATAATTGTTAATACATTTAGCCCACTGTGAGATAAGAAGGTCAGTGCTTCATTGAAAAATGTTTGCGGTTGTCAAGGGAACCATGATTGTATCCAGGAGTATCGCTTGGGTAAAAATTGGGACTTAATGGAGAACACATAAGACATTCCCAGCGAAATTTGTGCAGCGTACTCGAAACAACACAAGCCGGCCAAATGGAGACTCACAACGATGCCCCTGTCAAACTCTGCCAGGTGCTGATATTGCTGTCTCACACAGGTACGCGGCATCTCGGTATTCTTCACAGCGATTTGTCGATATCCGACGCTGTTGATCTATTACAACCAACCAAATCCTCGCAGTTATGTCGATTTCCATCTCAATAAGTCTATTTTTTTGCGGTTTCTTCGTACCTTTATTAATTCCAAAATTTAGCTTAACATAATACTGATGATAAATTGATTTATAACTAAACAAGTTACATACGTAACAAATGCACCAAATTTTCAAAGTTTCGTTCTTCTCACTGTGTAGAACGTTCGGTTAAACAAAAAGTAATAGTTTAGCAGCATTCAATAGACGGTGCTCATGTGTCACACAAAGATTCACATGATACCCAGAAAACAGGCAGAAATTTTAGACAAGCAAAGAAAATAATGTGTAATTATTACTGTCATTATAGTGCCATAAACTTAGCGCACAATATATCTGTGATTATGTAGTTAACAAACGTTGTTGTCATTCGCGCTCTAGGCAATGAATGTGAAGAGATGGCAAACTAAACTACACTCCTGGAAATTGAAATAAGAACACTGTGAATTCATTGTCCCAGGAAGGGGAAACTTTATTGACACATTCCTGGGGTCAGATACATCACATGATCACACTGACAGAACCACAGGCACATAGACACAGGCAACAGAGCATGCACAATGTCGGCACTAGTACAGTGTATATCCGCCTTTCGCAGCAATGCAGGCTGCTATTCTCCCATGGAGACGATCGTAGAGATGCTGGATGTAGTCCTGTGGAACGGCTTGCCATGCCATTTCCACCTGGCGCCTCAGTTGGACCAGCGTTCGTGCTGGACGTGCAGACCGCGTGAGACGACGCTTCATCCAGTCCCAAACATGCTCAATGGGGGACAGATCCGGAGATCTTGCTGGCCAAGGTAGTTGACTTACACCTTCTAGAGCACGTTGGGTGGCACGGGATACATGCGGACGTGCATTGTCCTGTTGGAACAGCAAGTTCCCTTGCCGGTCTAGGAATGGTAGAACGATGGGTTCGATGACGGTTTGGATGTACCGTGCACTATTCAGTGTCCCCTCGACGATCACCAGTGGTGTACGGCCAGTGTAGGAGATCGCTCCCCACACCATGATGCCAGGTGTTGGCCCTGTGTGCCTCGGTCGTATGCAGTCCTGATTGTGGCGCTCACCTGCACGGCGCCAAACACGCATACGACCATCATTGGCACCAAGGCAGAAGCGACTCTCATGGCTGAAGACGACACGTCTCCATTCGTCCCTCCATTCACGCCTGTCGCGACACCACTGGAGGCGGGCTGCACGATGTTGGGGCGTGAGCGGAAGACGGCCTAACGGTGTGCGGGACCGTAGCCCAGCTTCATGGAGACGGTTGCGAATGGTCCTCGCCGATACCCCAGGAGCAACAGTGTCCCTAATTTGCTGGGAAGTGGCGGTGAGGTCCCCTACGGCACTGCGTAGGATCCTACGGTCTTGGCGTGCATCCGTGCGTCGCTGCGGTCCGGTCCCAGGTCGACGGGCACGTGCACCTTCCGCTGACCACTGGCGACAACATCGATGTACTGTGTAGACCTCACGCCCCACGTGTTGAGCAATTCGGTGGTACGTCCACCCGGCCTCCCACATGCCCACTATACGCCCTCGCTCAAAGTCCGTCAACTGCACATACGGTTCACGTCCACGCTGTCGCGGCATGCTACCAGTGTTAAAGACTGCGATGGAGCTCCGTATGCCACGGCAAACTGGCTCACACTGACGGCGGCGGTGCACAAATGCTGCGCAGCTAGCGCCATTCGACGACCAACACCGCGGTTCCTGGTGTGTCCGCTGTGCCGTGCGTGTGATCATTGCTTGTACAGCCCTCTCGCAGTGTCCGGAGCAAGTATGGTGGGTCTGACACACCGGTGTCAATGTGTTCTTTTTTCCATTTCCAGGAGTGTATTTGTCCTCCGAGTCTTTCGCGACGGCATACATGAACAAAACGTTCTCGGTACTTGAACGCCACATGTTTCCACCACCCTGTACACAAGAAAGCGGTCCTGAACACGTTGGTTCATAGAGCCAAGATTATCTCTGACGACGACCACCTACAGCCTGAGTTGCAGAACTTAAAACGTGTTTTCGGGGAAAATGGATACAGCAAAGGTGAGAACGCAAACGCTTTCATGGGCAGCCGACGAAAGACATCTGGAGAATCAGTAGAAGAGGCCAAACGGGATGCACTTCTGCCATACTGTGGAGCAACTAGCAGCAAGGCTAAGACCAGTGTTCCGGCCCGCTCCCAAGATACGAGATATGTTGCGTCCTGTTAAAGACGACATTGCTCTCCGAGTGTCCGGCGTGTATGGTGTACCCTGTGAATGTGGCAGCATGTATATCGGACAAACAATTCGCAAGGTTGCGGAGAGCTGTACTGAGCACAAGCGCCATATAAACCAAAGGGAGCTTGACAAGTCTGCCATAGCGGAGGATTGCCTAGAAAACGGACATAAAATACAGTTCGAAAATATGAAAGTGTTGGGTCATGCATCTACATATTGGGACTCCGTTATACAGCAATCGGCCGAGATTCGTTGAAACAACATCAATTTCAACAAAGACCAGGGGTACACACTCAGGACATGGGACAGGGCGTTGGACATCGAAGGAAAGCAAAGACAGATGCGCGACGCGGGAGCGGCAGTTTCAAACATGGCGCCTGCTTCTGGCGCCACCTGACGTCACCGGCGCTGCCACGAGCAACAGCTCCGCTAGCTTCCCGCGTCGACTTACGCACTCGCGCCACATGGGGTCTATCTGATTGGCTGCTGATGATGTCATCATGCTTATATAAGTGAGAAGCCGTAGCAGCCTTCACAGTCAGTGAACTCCTGACGACGATGGTGGAGATGGTCATCGAAAGCTCGAGGATTTTATTCGAATTGACGCGGCTTGAAAACCGAGAATGTTTTATTCAAACTAAACTATTGATTTCACAAATTGCCGAGCTGCCTGTCTTTACCATATCCACGTCTAATACCTAATGTGAATGACGAACAGGAGGAAGATGCAGTAGATCCCGTGTATCCGGCCTTCTTTAATCTGGATCTTCGGTTCACACGAATGGTTGTCCTTTAATTTTATTTTGTTTTATTTTTTCTTTAAAAAATATAGTAACTCTACATTATTTGAGAGAACGGAATAATGGGTACAGTTGACGACGACAGTCAATAAACTTTAAATTCAGATAACCGCCAAACATGGGTTGTACAGTATTGCATTGTCCGGTTTGTTGCTTCTGTAAACTGACATCAAAGCGAAAGAGGATGGTAGTGTCCATGGGAGTAAAATTTGGTGCACTGCATGAAAAAGATAAAGGAGAATTGATGAAGAAAACTGTTGCTGCATTTGATATTTGAACTTCAGCCGCCTCAGATTGGAACAATAACTACAAGGAAACAAAAGATTTTTGCTTCAAAATGATGACTCCTGATGTAATTATCACCTTTTGACAAAAAAAAAATAGTATGACAGATATTCGTAGGTGCTTACAGAGCGTCTACTGAGACCTAGCAGTAAGCAAAAGCAAACTGAGCAGTTGAGCGAGACATCTGTCATCATCGCCAAAAGGCCATGCAGACATGTACGATCTCCCGCTTGCCGTTCGACCGCTCGCAATTGTGACTCCTTCAATGCTACGCTGGAACGTTCGGACACTCTCATTCGAGATGATTGACGGATCATAGTCAGACACCTCACTCCTCGACTGGACGTCTCCGTTGGTCTGTGCCTCCGAGAGGGGCTCACAAATCTTCACTGGATTGTTGTCCTCACCCACCATACAGCCCGATCTCACACCTTTCGGGTTCCATGTGTTTGGCGCAATGAAGAATGCACTCCGCGAGGGACAGTACGTGGACGAGGGGGAGGTTACTGATGTAGCAAGACGTGTTCTCCGACGTCGACTAGTGAAGTGCTACCATGCGGGCTCTCCTAGTGAAGAGGAGTAAGGACGTCGCATTGAACAGAGATTACGTTAAAAAAATAGTGTTTTGTAGCCAGAAGAATGAGGAATAATACGGTGCATTGAAATCCTGAATAAAATCAAACTGCTTTGAGAAAAAAAAATGTGTTGCATTAATTAATTAATGCCATCGCAGATGCAGGCCTTACTGTGAGTGCAATACTAAGATTGAGATAATTTCGGAGATGTTTAGCACTAACATTATCACTGAGGATACCATGAGTAACTTATTCTTCCATTGCTCACACCGGTGACTGCCTACGCGTGTTAAAACGGCGTGAAATACTCCGGTGCGTAGATTTTCCGCGTCCCCGAACACGCCGTGAGCGGTGATTTACGGCCGTTCGCTGCGTCTCGCGTCCACGGCGATGGCCATCCCAGTATTTATAACGGTCTCCCAATGCGCCTAAATTACTGCTCCGCACTGCCCTGCTCTCCCCTCGCCTGGGTGGCTGCCTGTCTCACCTTTCGATACGAATTGTTTCTGCTCAAGTCCCTGCCTGCAGCTGCAATAAACTACATCCCCTGACCCGGCTGCTACCTCTGCGTAATTGTCTGTTGGCATCGTCACCTCAGCTGTGAAATACATCGGGGAAGATGTCCAGAAACCAGAGTCGGTTGTCTTCCGTGGGAGGATCAGCGGCCCTGAAGGACAAGAAAATATTTCCTCCAAACATTTTCCGACAGACCATGAGACGACTGCTGTTGTTATAGCTTTATATGATAGGGACGTCACCTTCAGCTGTATTTATAAGTCTTCACTATGAAACGAAAAAAAAAATTGGGGACAGATCCGGTGACCTTGTTGGTCAAGGCAGGGATTGAAAAGTACGAAGACAAGCAGTAGAAACTCCCGCTGTGCGGGGACTGGCGTTATCTTGCTGAAATGTAAGCCCAGGATGGTTTGCAATGAAGGCCAACAAAATGGCGTGTACCGCTGTGCTGCAAGGGTGCCGCTGATGCCAAACAAATGAGTCCCGCTATGAAAAGAAATAGTACCACAGACCATCACTTCTGGTTGCTGGGCTGTATGGCGGCGACAGCAGGCTGATGCCCCACCACTGTCCGCGGCGTCTCGAGACATGTCTACAGCTTGAAATGCCGTTGAATGGAGTAGAAATGTCTTCAGTGATGAGTCCCATTTCGAACTGAGCCCCGATGATCAGCGAAGACGTGGCTGAAAACGCGCCGGCCAGCAGTGGGATACCGATCTGCTGTCGCCCGCCAGACGGGCCCGAAAACCAGGCGTGATGGTCTGGGGCGCCACTAAATTTCACAGCGGGATCCCTTTGGTTTTCATCCGCGGCACCCGTTGTAGCGCAGAGGTACGTCGACGATGTTGCCATTCATAGCAACCCTTCCTGGGCTTGCGTTGAAGAAAGTAAATACCCGCCCACACGCGATGAAAGTTTCTATTGCTTGCCTTCGTGCTTGCAAAACCCTACATTGACGAGTGTGGTGTCACCGCCAGACACCACACTTGCTAGGTGGTAGCCTTTAAATCGGCCGCGGTCCGTTAGTATACGTCGGACCCGCGTGTCGCCACTATCAGTGATTGCAGACCGAGCGCCGCCAGACGCCGCCACTCGCCCCAGTTGTTCAGCCGACTTTGCTAGCGATGGTTCACTGACTACATACGCTCTCATTTGCAGAGACGACAGTTTAGCATAGCCTTCAGCTGCGTCATTTGCTATGTCCTAGCAAGGCGCCATATTCTTCAAGAATGTACTCTGAACAGATAATATTGTGAATCGTGTACCGTCAAGAGCGACGTTCATCAGTAATGGATTAAAGTTAAGTATCAAACTAATTACGTCCGCTTTTTGAATTCTAATTCTTTGTCATGTTCCAGACCTCACGTCACTATAGTTCTTCCCTCCTCACGCCAGCCTGCGTGAGCTAAAACGCGTGCACTTCGGCCTCCACTAGTAACACGGTGTTGGCTCTTCTGCCAACACAACAACCAGCAAGGTCGCCGGATCTCTCACCAGTTGAGAACGTTAGGAGCGTCATGGGCAGTGACTGCCCACTAGCTCAGGATTTTTTCGATCTAAACCGCTAATCTGGCAGAAATTGGCACTGTAACCCTCAGGAGCACAACCAACAACAGCATCAATCAGTGCCAATCCTAATAACTGCTCGAATAATGGCCACAGATGGACCAAGGATTTATTGATTTGCTCAGTCTCTGAAGTTCCTTCTCTTGAATAAGTCATTCCATTTTTATGAAATTATTAATCATTTGTTTGTGGCTATACGTAAGTCACATCTACCGATTTCCGACGCCATTGGGATAATTCGTTCGTGGCATGTCGTTTTTTTTTCTTTCCTTAGGATGTATTTTATTTCAAACCGATTTCAGTGTTACAGTACACAATCCTTAGGCCTGTCTGTGACACAAGCTGATCACGTGGATACCGGGAGAAGGCCAGTCATGAGACAGATGTTGATAGCCAGTGAGAATGTTGTTCCTAGTTTCTCTCGCTTCGTAAATTAAGTTAGGCGATGTTTGTCTCATAATAATTTAGAATTTATAATATAGGTAAGTGGCATTTTAAATGCACTTTTACGTAAATACGGGGGTTGGAACTTGAATAGTTGCAACTATTTATTTACAGCTCGTACAAAATAGGTACGTGTTTCAAAGTTTTTCTGACCTTCAAAGTAGTCACCAGCATTGTGTATAACCCGTTGCCAGCCATGTGGAAGTCGTAGGATACTCTGAGCAGTGTCAGTTGTGTTGACTGTTCGAGGGGTGCGGTCTATTGGTCGACGAATTTGTAGCAGTTCTGAAGCGAATGCCGTGAAGTGTTTCCTTCAGTTTAGAAATCGAGTTGAACTGACGACGGCTTAAGTCAGGGGAGTGCAGTAGGCGGTACAGCAGTTAGCAGCCCCATCAGTCGAACAAATCAGTAACAGCTTTCACTGTACATGCTTGAACATAGTCCTGCAAAATGATGGTCAGATCCTGCAGAAAGTGTCATCACTTCTGTCTCTATGGTGTTCATTTTTGGAACACAACCTACGACCAGCTTAGAGACTTTTGCGGCCGCAGCGATGTCGGAGATTTGATGTTTTACCGGATTCCTGATATTCAAGGTACAATAGTGAAATGGTCGTACGGGAAAATCCCCACTTGCTACCTCGGAGATGCTGTGTCCCACCGCTCGTGCTCCTACTACAACACCGCGCTCAATCTCACTTAAGTCTTAATAATCTGCCATTGTAGCAGCAGTATCCGATCTAACAACTGCGCCAGATACTTGTTGTCTTCCATAGGCGTTGGCGACCGCAGCGTTATATTCTTCCTGGTTACATATCTCTGTATTTAAATACCCGTGCCTATACCAGTATCTTTGGGCTTCAGTGTAAATGTCTATCGGTAGCAGCTGGGTGAAACGTAGAAATGAACATTCTCAAAATATAATCGCCAACTACCTCCTTTAGAGGTATATGGCCTTCCTGAAGAGACTGGCAGGCTCTCTTCCTCGCTAAATTGAGGTCATTGTCGAGGCTAAAGGCTGTGTTACACAGTGTTAGCCTGATGTATCGTAGGGTTATCTATGTTTTTTTGTACTGTGTGTTCATTAAGAATAAGACTGGAAATCTATACATACGCTTTTTAAGAAACGTCAGGCCTCCTACGGTAGCGGCTGCGTTGAAGAGCGCATACGAGGAGAACTGTGATTAACGTGGTTTTGTGTTACAGACACGCTGTCGGATCCCATCAGCTGCGACACACTGGCAGGCACTGTGGCCGAGGACGAGGCGTCGATACAGTCGGAGCCGGTGCACGCCACGGTGCCGACCTCGGCGTCGGGAGGCGGCGGGGGCGGCGGAGGCGGAGGTGGAGCCGCACCCAGACCGCTGCGACTCGACATCCTGCCTCCGCCCCCGTCCAACCCGCGGAGAACGTCGCCACAGGTACGTGTTCACCTTGGGCAAGTTGTGAAGTGGGCTACTGGTACGCTTTCATATGCTGTAGCTGCCGGCTGTTACGTCATTGGTAATCACTGTACGCCATATGCTAGCATACGTTGACTTTGCGTTCCATGCGCCCGCTTCAGCCTTGGAATCGCAAGATCCCACGACATCCCGAGCCGTAGGCAACCATTTCTATTAATAGCGTTGTCGGTGACTCTTATTTGAATGACTTCCTTAACACACTGCTCCATAAACTGTTGGTGCGAGTCACAATAGAGGTGTCGTCAAATTTGCTCGGCTGACCATTTTCTAGAGCACACTCAGATAAAGTACGAAGGTTGCCCAGAAAGTAATGCACCACATTTTTTTTTTTTTTTTTTTTTTTTTTTTTTGTTCTCAGCCGAAAGCAATGCTACGAATGCAGAGAAATACCTAGCATATCAGATGTTATGAGCGTGCGTCTGAATGTAGTCGAGATGGAAGAAGGCCACCTACTTCACGAGCATGCTGTTTCTCTTCAGTGCCATATTGACTTTCTGTTGAAGCCCATAAGTATATACCCAGTTTCTAAGCACCAGACAATTGAGGATTTCTGGAAAACCTGTCGTTACTCGAGTGATTTGTTGTAATGACCTCACCCTCCATGCCCAGCGACTAACTGTACTTCTGTCGACAGCAGATGTTCCATAGGCTTTGCACAAGCGTACGTGAATATTCCCCACAAATTTCTTTCTCTGCAGTGAGAAATTCAATGGCAGCACGTTGCTTGTAGCGTACATTACCTACAGACGCCATTTCTAAACTGTCCTGAAGCTACGCTATCTGTCGGATGTGTCAGAATGTTGGCGCGCTCATTCAGGAGACTTCAAATAATACATACGTAACGTTTCGCATTCGTGACATTGTTTTCGGCTGAGAAAAGAATGTTGTTTGTTGTGGTCTTCACTCTTGAGACTGGTTTGATGCAGCTCTCCATGCTAGTCTATCTTGTGCAAGCTTCTTCATCTCACAGTAACTACTGCAGCCTACATCCTTCTGAATCTGCTTAGTGTATTCATCTCTTGGTCTCCCTCTACGATTTTTACCCTCTACGCTGCCCTCCATTACTAAATTGGTGATCCCTTGATGCCTCAGAACATGTCGAGAAAAGAATGCAGTGCATTATTTTCTGGGCACCCTCGCAAATATAAGGCGCTCTTCCTGAGGAGTGAGTTTGTTCCACTGGTTTAATCAACGAGACAACCTGCACTTTCTTGTTTTAAGTTTTGTATTTCGGATAATGTTCAGATTCTGCTATTGACTAGGAACAGTGATCAAGTGATAACGACGTCGGAGTTTTACTACGAAGTGAGAATGATTAAATAATTTTTATCTTATATGGAGATCTATTGTAAATTCTCGTCGCACTATCTGTAATGGAACTTCTACAAGCCATTGACGTTACGGAAAAGATATCGTACTTGCCTTTTTGCTTTTTAACACGTTTGTAGTATATTTTTGTATACCACAGACAAACCAACGTGACTAGCATATGAGCAAGGGAGGAAATCTGCAATTTAAGTGAACTAACGTAGGAAGTTTGCATCCGTCCACTTTGTAAACAGTATGATTTGAGAGCCAGATACAGATCACAACAGCCACTGGAGCGCGCTGCGATCGCGTATACCACGTTGAGGCACACGCACCATATGAACAAGTCGCATCGTTTCTGAAAGTGCAGCAGCACTCTGAACTTGGCGCGCTCAACACTGTCGTTCCAAAGCGCGGTCCTTATGTCGTCGCCTTAAAGCTAAGTAACAGAAAAAGAAGTGGACGATGAAACTTCTCATATTCCCTCCTGCGATGTTCTATAGTACCCAGTTATTCTACATTTGGCAAGGAGTACTTGGTCGAAAGCCCGTGGAATTTTAACTATTTGACGTGGCTGGAAATCCGAGAACATCTTAAGATATGTTACCGCCGCCGCGTGACTCTGCATTGTTTGCATTAGTAAAGAATTCTTCGTCGTGGCGTATTTGCGAGCGACTGTTTCTCGAACCTTGAGCTGCTGCTGTTACACTGCAACAAGTTTCATAAAAGCATATAAAATCATTATTAGCGCACTAGCTATTTACAAGAGATTTCCTTTGGACTTCTGCCAGAATATGTGTCTATGTTTGATACCAAGTAAACGAGATTGATGTTGAATAGAATATTATTGGTTTTTCAAGCCGCTACAATACTCGAGCTTTCGATAGCTGTCTCCACCATCGTCATCAGACCACTGACTGCCGAGCTGCCACTGTGTTTTGCTTATATATCCCGACGGCAGCGTCTGGAACTTTCCAGGGAATGCCACAGTGAAACATGCACGGGAAAGCGGGCATCGATCCGTCGTTGGATAGTGTGACATAGCGCGAGGGGCCGGTGCCACGTTTGGAACTATCGCTCTCTCCTCCTTAACATGAACCATCCGATCAATAAAATTTTTCTGGGTTTTTGATCGCATTGTCAATATGTCAAACTACCGACGTTTCGGTCCCTGTTGCAAGTGGCCTTCTTCAGGATGTTTTTTCACAAACCCACGTTTATATTTAATCAGGCATCCGTCTTTGCTCCCGCTGGATGTCCAAATCCTATCTCCTTGCACTACTAAGCGTCCACCTCTCCTCTAGATCAAAACTAACGCAGATTATTCTGTTTATAATGACGTCCCATTGTTATGATGCATGAGTCGAGACTCTTTCGACGGAGAAAACGAGATTCTTGGTTCATATCATTTCATACAGGGACTCAGCTACAAAGGAGGTAATTGTGGTTAGAGTAAAACGCAAAAATCTTAACAGCAGTCACGGGTACCTATTTATTAAGGCATGGGACCCGGCTTTGGACACCAATCGGAAGCAAGGAGGGTTGTTAAACACATACAGAAAGACGGGATAACCAGTTTCAAGGTTCTTTCCGCCTGACGTTGCACGACCCCAAACTGTATTCCGCTCATGCGTCACAGTGATTCTCTCTGGAGACTTCCAAACGCTGCTGTCGCTCGTAGATAAGCACAACGCCGTATCAGCCCCAGCAGTCATTGGTTTCTTTACTCCTCGTGATGATGTAGGTTTTAGCTGTTGAAAACTCGAGTAGTTCATTCGAAATAACGCGGCTTGAAGATTTTATTCAGACATGTCATAATGAAAGACGCGAAAGACACAGAAAATTCGTGTATTAAAATTATGAAGGAATTTCATAGCTCCAGGGGGGGAGGGGGGGGGCATTGAAAAGTGATGATTCAGTTACACGTCATTGAACTATGCTTTCTGTAGATGGATGAATAAGCGTACATGTACATTTAAGCTATGCGCTTATGCGCTGCTTCCTGGACTCGGTTAGGCGCACAGGCCCCGGATCGAATCCGCCTTGTGAATTACCGACGAAGGCCGGTATGCTGACCAGCCTGGATGTGGTTTTTAGGCGGTTTTCCACATCCCACTAGGTGAAATCTGGGCTGGTCCCCACGTCTAGCCTCAGTTACAGGACTCGCAGATATCTGAACACGTTCGCACTATTCCATGGATTACACTAGACACAGACAGCTGGAGTACACCAATTCCATCCTGGGCGTCACAGGATGGCGCCAGGAAGGGCATCCGGCCACCACTTAAATTAACCTTGCCAAATCGGACCTTAACCATGCCGACCCTGCGAAACCGCGGGACAAAGGCATAAGCAAAAGGAGAAGATGTACATTTAAGCTATGGCCAATTATGTGCTGATTATATACTGGGAATTAGATGCCTTGGAATTGCACTAACAAGTTGATCTTTTCTCGAAACTAGCGTGCAATGCATGCAAACAACAGATTTACGAGTACATTGTGGTGCTAACGACATGCAAATTCTGAGTGGAAAGAAACAATGATGGGTTTGGGTTTCTGGATTTTTCTCTAACAAAAGGATCATTTACTCTGAAGAAGTCACACAGATCACACATAAACTGAAGTTAATTACAACTGTATTTCCTTATGCAGTTAAATAACTTAATGCCCGATATGAATTTTACACTCAGTGTGTTTTTCGACTGATACAGCTGAAGTGCTTCTAATGATATCAGGAGAAAGAATTAACTGTACGCGTTTTCGGTATGCAGCTGAATGTGCGTCGATTAGAAACTTACTGGTGGGTAAAAATCGGAGCTCGCACCTGGTATCTTTTCTTATCGCGAACAAGTGCTCTACCGACTGTGCTGTCCAAGTATCACTCATGCCCCCCCCCCCTCCCCCACACCTCCTCACAGTGCTACTCCTTCATTTCGTACCCTCCAGACTTACAGCAGTTCTCCCGCATACCTCGCGGTACTAGCACTCCAGGAGTGCTTCTATAGCTCAGTCGGTAGAGCACTTGCCCGCAAAACGCAAAGGTCCCATGTTCGAGTCCCGATCCGACGCACAGCTTTAATCTGCCACGAAATTTCAAGAACTACCTGGCCTGTTGCAGCAAATGATTACTTAGCGTACGTATCCTACGAGCCCCCAGGCGTGTTTGTTTCTTATTGTGTGTGTCAGATCCAGATACACTCCTGGAAATGGAAAAAAGAACACATTGGCACCGGTGTGTCAGACCCACCATACTTGCTCCGGACACTGCGAGAGGGCTGCACAAGCAATGATCACACGCACGGCACAGCGGACACACCAGGAACCACGGTGTTGGCCGTCGAATGGCGCTAGCTGCGCAGCATTTGTGCACCGCCGCCGTCAGTGTCAGCCAGTTTGCCGTGGCATACGGAGCTCCATCGCAGTCTTTAACACTGGTAGCATGCCGCGACAGCGTGGACGTGAACCGTATGTGCAGTTGACGGACTTTGAGCGAGGGTGTATAGTGGGCATGCGGGAGGCCGGGTGGACGTACCGCCGAATTGCTCAACACGTGGAGCGTGAGGTCTCCACAGTACATCGATGTTGTCGCCAGTGGTCGGCGGAAGGTGCACGTGCCCGTCGACCTGGGACCGGACCGCAGCGACGCACGGATGCACGCCAAGACCGTAGGATCCTACGCAGTGCCGTAGGGGACCGCACCGCCACTTCCCAGCAAATTAGGGACACTGTTGCTCCTGGGGTATCGGCGAGGACCATTCGCAACCGTCTCCATGAAGCTGGGCTACGGTCCCGCACACCGTTAGGCCGTCTTCTGCTCACGCCCCAACATCGTGCAGCCCGCCTCCAGTGGTGTCGCGACAGGCGTGAATGGAGGGACGAATGGAGACGTGTCGTCTTCAGCGATGAGAGTCGCTTCTGCCTTGGTGCCAATGATGGTCGTATGCGTGTTTGGCGCCGTGCAGGTGAGCGCCACAATCAGGACTGCATACGACCGAGGCACACAGGGCCAACACCCGGCATCATGGTGTGGGGAGCGATCTCCTACACTGGCCGTACACCACTGGTGATCGTCGAGGGGACACTGAATAGTGCACGGTACATCCAAACCGTCATCGAACCCATCGTTCTACCATTCCTAAACCAGCAAGGGAACTTGCTGTTCCAACAGGACAATGCACGTCCGCATGTATCCCGTGCCGCCCAACGTGCTCTAGAAGGTGTAAGTCAACTACCCTGGCCAGCAAGATCTCCGGATCTGTCCCCCATTGAGCATGTTTGGGACTGGATGAAGCGTCGTCTCACGCGGTCTGCACGTCCAGCACGAACGCTGGTCCAACTGAGGCGCCAGGTGGAAATGGCATGGCAAGCCGTTCCACAGGACTACATCCAGCATCTCTACGATCGTCTCCATGGGAGAATAGCAGCCTGCATTGCTGCGAAAGGTGGATATACACTGTACTAGTGCCGACATTGTGCATGCTGTGTTGCCTGTGTCTATGTGCCTGTGGTTCTGTCAGTGTGATCATGTGATGTATCTGACCCCAGGAATGTGTCAATAAAGTTTCCCCTTCCTGGGACAATGAATTCACGGTGTTCTTATTTCAATTTCCAGGAGTGTAGTTTCGTTGTTCGGCGCTGTCCATTGTTCATAATGAAGTTTTTCATAGTCTCTTGACAGAACACCTTTCAGTTCCACATCTTGCAACGGAATTCCCAGGCCGCTACTCAACAGACCGCAGGATCGTATCGTCTCACTCTCTCGTCCCTTGGCTTCCAAAAAAAGCGATCTTTCCGATTTCTTTTTCCGATTGTTGGAGACGGTGATGCATGGCACTAGGGAGTGACTTTAAGACTGACACCGATTGGTTGTTGCATCCTTCTTCTAGATGACGAAATTCCGTGTTGCTTCCAATTACATCCGTACAGTTTCCTGCCAGCACGAAGCACGCAATGGTGCTTGGCGATCTCTGGGTAACGCAGCTGCAAGCAACGTAATGAGCTGCTGTGGCGAAACTCTCTGTTGTGATGCCAAACGCAGATCTTCTTTGGAGTACAACTTCCTCGTACACCTGCAGCGCGCAGTTAGCAACGGACTGAAGCAGTGGGACAGTTTTCAGCTCTGCAGCTCACTCTGGAACTATTTAAGTTAGCCCTTGACGTCTTAACAAATGTCCTACAGTCCTATCTCATTTTTGATAGCGTTTTCTACATATTTACTTCTCCGATTCTGCGAAGAACCTTATTTCTTAACAGCTTAACAAATTTTCAGCATCCCTCTGTAGCACTGTATCCCAAACCCTTCGCTTCTTTTGTCTTTCGATTGCGTCACAGTCCATGATTCTCCTCCATAAAATACCGTACTCCAGACGTACATTCTCAGAAACTACTTCCTCAAATTAAGATCAATGTTCGGTTGTAGTGGACCTACTTTGGTCGGTGTAGTTCTCTTTGCTATGTCCTCCTTGCGTCGTCAGTCAAGTGTTATTTTGCTTCCAAGGTAGCATAATTGCTTCATTTCTACTTCGTGATCCTTTGGTTTACTCTCAATCAGTATTCTGCACTCATTTGACTAGTCATTCTCGTTCAACAACTC
The DNA here is from genome assembly GCF_021461385.2 of Schistocerca piceifrons. NCBI lineage: Eukaryota > Metazoa > Arthropoda > Insecta > Orthoptera > Acrididae > Schistocerca > Schistocerca piceifrons. Next base: position 528,660,194 of record NC_060141.1, on the reverse strand, counting down.
TGTAATTCTTCTTCACTTTCACTGAGGATAGCAATATCAGCAGCTTATCTTATAATTTTGTTTCACTCTGAATTTTAACTCACTCCTCAGGCTTTATTTTATTTCCATCACTGCCTCTTCCATGTATCCGAGCGCTTCCTCCATCGTCTTCCCTTCTTATTGTCTTTCCTTGGGTTTTCTACGTATTATATATTAGACTTCTTTCTATGTACCTTACGCCTATGTTACTGCGAATTTCGAACACGTTTCAACGTTTTATGTTTAAAACGCTGTTCTACCTCGGCAAATTCTAAGAACATATCTTGATTTTTCTTAAACCTTGCTTCCATTATCAAGCGTGACGTCATGGGTGCCTCTCTATTGTTTTTATCTTTTTTAAAGCGACAATTTCGAGTTATTCACATTTCTCTTGCAGCTATTTTGCCTTAGTTTCTCCACACTTCCCGTTTATTTCATTGCTAAATGACTTAATTTGCTGTATCCATAAGAACCTTCAAATTTTCTTCTGTCGTAGATGAATGTAAGTACATCTGCTACCCAAGGTTTCTTCGCAGCTACCTTTCTCCTACCTAACTTTGGCTGTGCTACATCTCTGATTGACCTTTTTAGTGATGTCTGTTCCCCTTCAACTGAAATGCGCAGTGTGGTATTCATTATCGTAGTATGAACATCTTCAAAGAACTTCAAAGACTTTACGTACGCTATTCCAGGAACTCCTGAATTCACTCCTTCCTGCTGTTACCCTTGAGGCTAGACAGGACCTCCGATCGTTTAACATTCTAGTTGAGCACAGGAACACGTCCCTAAGAGTCTGCTCATTTACCACCACATTTGAGTCTATACTATTTATTTTTGCACGTGGACATAAGGTCTAGTTTTCTATTAAGTTAGTGATTTTTGAAAATATCTTTTTTGTATTTTTGAGATATTATTTTTTAATTATATTTCTATAAGTTTCAGAAAATTAATATTTACTGCGTATTTTTAAAATACAAATTTTTATTACATAATAAGTTCACCTATCACTTAATTCAGCTTAAGTAACAACTTCTGAAAATTTCACCCTTCCACTACTAATAGAACCTTGGAAAATGAAGCGTATATGCAAAAAAAAAAAAAAAAAAATTGCTGCATTCCTGCTTCATAGCTAATATCATCAATTTTCTCCAACAGTTTCCTCTTAATGTTCTCACCTGCATAACTATCTTTGAGTAGATGTTCATGTTTTCTCTGAAGATCAGAGCCGTTCTTTGTCAAAATAAAGAATATCTGAATATCTTCTGTAGTCTGTTATCCCACCCAAACCCCTACCTTCTCCAAACATCTGCATTCTATTATGCTGCTCTGATTGAACGCTGACACAGCAGAGTACATTTCAATGTGAATAATGTTTTACCAGTAAAAACAGATTTACATACTTTGTTCCGTATGATATAGTTCACGCACTCCTTAGTACAGGGTGACAATTATTGAGCTATATGAAATAAAATCGCCATAACTTCTGAACGATTTGCGTTAGGAGGTTCAAACTGCATAGTTGGCCGTGGGAAATGATGGGAATTAGTATGGTTAGGTTTAGGGACGAAGACCTCTTCCTTTGGATGGTTTCGTCAATTAGCAAAATTGGCGCATTTGGGGGTCTGAGAAGCCGCATTTCGCGATTGAGAAGTCTCTTCACCGTCAACGGCTAACTGTGTGGTGTGCAGTGTCCAGTCACGGAATAATCGGTGCGATGTTCTTTGACGCCACGGTGTCTACTGAACAGAACGTGAAGATTTTGGAAGATGATTTCATCCCAATTATCCAAAGTGACCCTGATTTCGACAAGATGTGGTTCATGCAAGGCGGAACTCGACTCCATCGAAGCTGAAGAGTGTTTGATGTCCTGGAGGAGCTTTCTGGGGATCGCATTCTGGCTCTTGGGTACCCAAAGACCACCGGCATTGGCCTTGATTGGCCACCATATTCTCCGGATCTGAACACATGCGACTCTTTTCTGTGGAGCTATATTAACGAAAAGATGCACAGCAATAAACCCAAAAGCACTGCTGAGGTGAAAACAGCCATTCAGGAGGTCATCGACAGCATCGATGTGCCGACACTTCAGCGGGCCATGCAGAATTTCTCTATTCGTCTGCGCCACGTCATTGCCAAGGACGGCAGGCATATCGATCACGTAATAACATAAATCCGAATATCTGTCGTGACGTTTACATGTTGAATAAATTGTGTGCAATCCAAAGATTGTAATTTATTTACGTTTTTTTCATATATTTCAATAATTGTCACCCTCTATGTAATATTAGTGGCGAGATTCCAAATATTTAGAAAACGTTTTCCTCAAAAATCGAATTTTTCACCTATATACCCTTACAGTTAAGCATAATAAGACACCTGGTTAACTAGCGAAAGCCCGAAACGCATAGTGCTATGCCCACAGAAGCAACAGAAAGATGTGAATTAATAATGTTTCCTGACTGGTAGCGGTCATGAACATAAAACTACATTTGGTGCGTGTTTTGTCCCTTTAAGGAGTGTTATAATTGCCACGATTTTTTTTCTTTTACTACTTTATCCATTAACTTTTATATAGCTTTCTACATTTGCAGCGTGTAGATAATCTGTTACACATGCTATCGTTTTTGGACCTCTATCGCTTTGGTTTCTATCTTTCATTTTGTAAATCAAAAGATTTAATGCGTCTGAGCTAGTCAGTCTCTTAGCTATATCTCGTTTTTGTTCTGAAAATGTTATATTCTGATATTCGTTTTACATGTTATGTGGAGTACTTTGTTTGAATGCCTTATGAACATTTGTCTTTGTTTGAATGCCTTATGAACATTTGTCTTTTACATACAACCGTAACACACTGTGTAGCTTTTGTTGCATTTTTAATCTTCAATGTTTTTGCTGGTTGCTTTTATTTGTTCACTGCACTACCATACATTTGGCAGTGGTTTGCAGTGTATATACTAGATGTAGATTAGGGTTATTACTGCTGTTATTATGGCTACAGTGAATCTACTTTAACTTTAATTTTTCAATGCTGTGTGTGACTATTTCTTGTTTCCTCTGCCATTATGACATGTCTTTCCTTAACAATTCAATTCAATATCATTATATATCCACTATGAACTTATTTATTATTTAATCAGTTCCAGAGTTTTTGTGTCTCATCTTTATATGCACCGCAGACCACTTATCTTGTAAACAAAATGGATACTGTGTAGTATACAAAAATGTATTAATACAGCTTAAAGTTTTTTTAAATGTGTAACATTGCCACATGTTTCGAGACATAAGCTGATCAGCATGCTGAAATGCCAATACAAAAACATTTTACATAGTAGTTACAGTTGTAGTTTTTTTCTTGGCACATGTTGTGGCCTTCCTGGACAGAAACAGAGGTACAACCACTATGAGAGAGTGTTTTTAGTTTGCTGGTCTGTTGATAATATTAAACGTAAATAATCACTCACTCTGTTAATGTGAAATAGCAGAGTTCTTGTGGTGATATCACTTTCACCAGCGGCCATGACTAATTGGACCTTCTTGTCCATAGTAAATAGTAAAAATCACTCACAACACGTTGTTTATTACAGTGAACATCAGTGTGCACTAGAAACATGGAGGTCAAAACAAAGCTTAATTGGACTTCACTATGTATGTGACCCTCGTGGTCATATACATAGTGGAGAAATGACTGTTAAGAATAAAATTCGATACGTTGCGTGATTTCAGAGTTGTTAATCATTGAAGTTAGCCAATTCAAGCGTTTGTGCACGCAACATGCGGTAATGTACAGACGTCCGTAAGTCAGTTAGTTACCACTTGTTGAAATGTTCATTACCAGTTAAAAATCTGCCTTTTTCGGAAGTGATAAATTTAAGGTACGTGGGCAGAAGTTACGTTTGTCTAGTTTGAAGAAACAAAATGAAGAATATGTTAGGTGAACACCTCTGACAGGCTGCTTGATATGAGCCCACCTTAAGCTAATTGGCTAACTTCAGTGCTAAATAACTCGGTAACGGCGCAAAGTATCGAATTTTTTATTGACATTTATTTCTGAGCACTATCTCCCCTGCAACAATCTTCAAGATTTTCAGACTGCTTCCGAATAATCCGTATGTCACTTAGTAATGCCTTTTCCGATACTTGGCGAAGCGTCTACAATATTATATACGAAATACAATGTAGAGAGAATAGAAACTGTTTCATATTGCTCTTGAGAATTTACGGTTGTACTAAAATGACAAAGATTTAGTTGTTGAACATACAGAGTCATGTATATTATTGATCATTACTGATTTTCTAATTCAACAGTATTGAATTTTTCCATTTCTGGCCATGGATGAATGTTGTCCACGAACTGGTTATGTATCTGAATTACTGGCTGATTCATATGACACATAATGTCAGAAAATCGCTCAGCCAAAACTTCCATTTTTTGTGGTATTTTTGAGATAATAAACATCTTTAATGTGACTGCGTTTGTAAAATCAAACTCTTGTAAGACAGCAGTAGCGGACCGACAAAATTTAGCTTGAATATGAATAAAATCCTGGTCAGTTGAACTTGATTTGTATAATTCGCCATTTGCCGAAGGTTCAAGTTACTGAAGTTCAGAGGAGTATCGCTCGACTTTCGACAAACATATAACTCGGCCACACAGCAACATTTATTAAAGAAAGTACGGTCATATGGGTTATGAAACACAATTTTGGATTAGATTGCGTTCTTGGTAGGCAGGACGCAGTATGTTACCATGGAGAGAATATCACAGACAGTTGTGTCTTCGAGAAGTATGTTGTGACACCTGCAGTCCATGTTATGTTTTAATGACCTGCCACACGACACTAACAGTGAGCTCAGACGTTTTGCACATTCTGGAGTTACCTATAATGAAGTGCTGTCTGAAAATAATGTGGAAAAGTATCTACTCAGATCGTGTTACGATATGGAAGTGGTGCAAAGCGTGGAAACCTGCTTTAATGTAGACAAAAGTAAAATTGTGCACTTCATAATAGGCAAAAATGGAGTGCAGTGTGACTACAATATCAACGAGTCTCAACTGCAATCAGTCAACCCATACAAATACCTTGGTGTGATAACTTGTGAGAAGATGAAGCGGAATGATCAAATAGACCAACCGTCGGAGGAAAAGCAGGTGGCTGATTTCGATACATTGGTAGTACACCGGGAAGATGTAGTCAGTCTGCAGAGGAGATTACTTAGAAACCGCATGACAGGATATTGCTCACATGTGCCGGACCCATACCTGATAAGACTAATGAGTGATACTGAACATAATTCAATAAAAGGGCGACACGAATGGGCACAGATGTCTTTGACTCACAGGAGACCGTACCGCAAATGTTGAAAAATTTGAATAGGTAGACGCTTGAAGATATACGCAAATTATCCAACGAAAGCCTACTTTCAAAGTTTCAGGAATCAATATTTGTAATTTAGAGGTATTCTTCAGCTCCCTACATACCGCTCGCGAAGTTAGTTAGTTGGTTAATTACTTACATGTTCTGTAGGTCATAGCTCCCACCCCCTACTATGATACGGAACGATTCAGTTTCAAAATCATAATAAATCTTCTCAAGATGAACCACAGCAATACGTTGGGCATTGATATAATTTGTTATGTGTTTTTATAAATGCATGCAGTGATGGAAATCATTCATCTCTCTCTCTCTCTCTCTCTCTCTCTCTCTCTCTCTGTCTCTCTCTCACACACACACACACACACACACACACACACACACAAAATAGTAGTACTATTATACATACAGAAATTTTTCTGTGCTTAGAAGTAACTGTCAAGCAGATATGATAATACTCTGCATTTGAAGTTAATTTTATTAGCCGTTAAATTCTACATATTGCTGGGTGAGTGGCTGGATACATCACATCTTTCTGCACCACATTTAGGTCAAGTGATGGATAGTGTAAGACTCTCCTCGTTCTAGTATTATATTTACTAATGCTACTGTTACTTTCAGACCATAATTAATCGTTGACAAGAAACTTAATAAAGGAGTAAATGGACTGTGAGGCTATTCTTTAGTATGAGGAACTGTTTAAAGAGCTGTCTACAAGAGATTCTAGAGTGGACAGCACACGTTAATTTTATCGCACGCTTCTGTGTAATAAATCCTATTTCCTCAATCACGACTTATCGGAGAACGTCATGCCGTAAGATATTAGTAACTAAAAAGTCTATGAAGTCTGATATTGTTCCTAACGCAAAAGTTTCATACTTAAAATATTCCAGAAGATCTGCACTGGGTGACTTCTAGTTCCAGTATTTGTCAATGTAGACAGCTAAAAATTTTGGGTGTTTTGTTTCATTTATTGATTTACTCACATACATTGTTTGTAATAAGGTGGCCGGCGATGTGGAGTACGGAATTGCATGTATTGCGTTTTATATACATTCAGTGATCGTCCATTTGCAGAGGACTATTTATTTATTTTCAAGAAACTATTGTTTAGAATTAGAAGTGTTGAAGTTACTCATCTGCTCTGATCATAATACTTATACGTCAGCAAAGAGAAGTATATATGGCGAAACATCACTTATGCAGGGTGTCTCAGAATTGTTGCGGCAAGTTAGAGTTGTTGTAGAGGGTGTCTTGAGGATCAGATTGAAGATAGAAACCGTGTCTGAGAACGTCATGCAATGATGCTGTAGAGCGTCGGAGTTACTGGCGCCGGGGCCTGCCACTAGGCCAACATTTTATAGGCGCCGGGGCCTGCCACTAGGCCAACATTTCAGCAGCAAAATGCTTTTCTATGCAATAGCTAGCTCCATATTCTCCAGTGGTGATAGTGGCAATCAGCGAATAAGAAACAGCAATGTGAGACGTTCCGCCAGTGGTTCGTCAGCGTCCCGAGTCACATCTGCTGCCAAAGAGGTGGCAGGCCCAGCACCTTTAACTTCGACACACTGTAGTTTCGTTGCATGTCGTTATCGGAAATGGGTTCCTATCAATAATTTGTTCCTCCAGACGCCCTCAATAACCGCTAGAAATCTGTCGCCATGTTTCTGAGCAGCCTGTCTGTAAGGAGAACAAGAGCAGACTGAGTATCGAACCTTTTGGTAGGCTTGTAGTAATTATACCATATTCTGAAGATGTTGTTTCATTGTGTACCCTCTCTGAGTTTCTTAATGCAGCACTCGTCTTACTTAGACGGAATGAAAACAAGTTACCAGCACCACCTTTGACATGATAATATTCAAGCCATCAGTAGGCGAACTCTGTGAATTGCACAAATGCTTTTGATAACTCACAGAAGGTACCAGTCGTCAATTTTTCGTCACTCGAGTTTTGTGTAATATGATTTGCGAACAGAAAAGTGGCGTGTAGGTACCGTGAAGAGAAGATTACACTAACTTGAGTACATGGAGAGGCATGTAAACAGTCGGTATTCGGACATTCCATACTGGACCAGGAAGGAAAAATAAGTTTTACAGAAATTCGAAATATGGAGAGTACTTCAATGCGAGATGCTTTTAATAATTCCCACAACGAAATTCTGTCTCGAATTCTGGCAGGAAACCGAAAGAGATTCTGGTCATACGTAAAGCACACCAGTGGCAAGACACAATCAATACCTTCAGTGCGCGATAACAACGGTGAAGTCACTGATGACAGTGCCACTAAAGCAGATTTATTAAAAACGGTTTTCCGAAACTCCTTCACAAAGAAGATGAAGTAAATATTCCTGAATTCCAATCAAGAACAACTGCCAAGATGAGAAACATAGAAGTAGATATCCTGGGTGCAACAAAGCAGCTAAAATCACTTAATAAAGGCGAGGCCAGCAGTGCAGATTGTATGCCAGTCAGGTCCCTCTGAGAGTATGCTGATAAAATAGCTCCATATTTAGCAGTTATATACAACCACTCGCTCACAGAAAGATACATACCTAAAGACTGGAAAATTGCTCAAGTCACACCAATACTCAAAAAGGGAAGTAGGAGTAATCCGCAGAATTACAGGGCTATATCACTAACGTCGATCTCCAGTAGTGTTTTAGAACATATACTGTATTCGAACATTATGAAGTACCTAGAAAAAAAAAAACGAATTTTTGACATGTAGTCAGCATGGATTTAGAAAATATCGTTCTTGTGAAACACAACTAGCTCTTTATACTCATGAAGTAATAAGTGCTATCGAAAGGGGGTGTCAAATTGATTCCATATTTTTAGATTTCCAGAAGGCTTTCGACACCGTTCCTCACAAGCGTCTTGTAATCAAACTGCGTGCTTACGGAGTCTCGCCTCAGTTGTGCGACTGGATTTGCGATTTCCTCTCAGAAAGGTCACAGTTCGTAGTAATAGACGGAAAGTCATCGAGTAAAACAGAAGTAATATCCGGCGTTCCCCAAGGAAGTGTTATAGGCCCTCTATTGTCCCTGATCTATATTAACGACATAGGAGACAATCTGGGTAGCCGTCTTAGATTGATTGCAGATGATGCTGTCATTTACCGTCTTGTAAAGTCATCAGGTGATCAAAACGACTTGCAAAATGATTTAGATAAGATATCAGTATGGTGCGAAAAGTGGCAATTGACCCTGAATAAAGAAAAGTGTGAAGTTATTCACAGGAGTACTAAAACAAATCAGTTAAATTTCAGTTACGCGATAAGTCACACAAATCTGAGGGCTGTAAATTCTAATAAATACCTAGGAATTACAAATAACATAAATTGGAACGATCACATAGATAATATTGTGGGTAGATCATACCAAAGCCTGCGATTCAGTGGCAGAACACTTAGAAGGTGCAACAGGTCTACCAAGGAGACTGCTTACACTACGCATGTCCGCCCTATTCTGGAGTACTGCTGTGCGGTGTGAGATCCGCGTCAGGTGGGACTGACGGATGATATTGAAAAAGTACAAAGAAGGGCTGCTCGTTTTGTATTATCGCCAAATAGGGGAGATAGTATCACAGACATGATACGTAAATTGGAGTGGCAATCATTAAAAGAAATGCGTCTTTCGTTGTCACGGGATCTTCTCATGAAATTTCATTCACCAGTTTTCTCCTCCGATCGCGAAAACATTCTGTTGGCACCCACCTACATAGGGAGAAATGATCATCAAGATAAAATAAGAGAAATCAGGGCTCGGACGAAAAAATTTAAGTGCTCGTTTTTCCCACGTGCCGTTCGAGAGTGGAACGGTAGAGAGACAGCATGAAGGTGGTTCATTGAACCCTCTGCCAGGCACTTTATTGTGAATAGCAGTGTAATCACGTAGATGTAGATTTAGAACTTATCAGGCGACCAACGCTATGTGCACATTGCCATGCATTTCAAAGTCATTTGCAGAATATAATAGGTATAGGTGTAAAGCAGGCAAGGCAGGTAGCACTCGCTAAAGACAGCTCGGTGGTTTGGCAGAGCGGCAGCGGGAGCGGCAGCGGCGGCGCGGGCGACCTGTACGCCTCGCCGCCCGGCGGGGGCGGTGGCGGGGGCGGCGAGGGCGGGCGCGCGGGCAGCAGCGGCCGCGAGACGGCGGCGGGAACGCCGCTCAGCGCGCACCACGAGCTGCAGCTGCTGCGCGAGCAGCTGGACCAGCAGGCGCACCAGACGCAGGCGGCGCTGGCGCAGGCGCAGCTGCTGCGCGACCAGCTCGCCGCCGAGACGGCCGCGCGACTCGAGGCCCAGGTGAGTCACCTAGACGCGGGCCTCGGCTGTTCGCTAGAGTTGGACTCCACCAAAACTGCTGTTCGGTAGTTTCGGTACACTACATAAATGACGTAGTAAATGGTAAGATTGCCGGTAGTACTGGTAGCTTTGGTAGGATAAAAAAAATAAATTGCACTGAATACATGGTGTGTCGCGGGGGGGATCACTCTGTTTTCAAAATAATTAAAAAGCCACGATCTCTTCAATATCGTTTACTAGATGACCGGTTTCAGCACTCTGAAGGTGCCATCATCGGATCTGTGAAGGTATAACATAACAGGTTTGAGGGAGGCCCATGGACGAAACGAGTGCCATGACGATGCCAGCGTACATGGAGTCACTGTGCATCATGGTCCGCATGTCATTTCCCCCCCCCCCCCCCCCCCCCCCCCGGTTCCTGTGCCCTTCCGTTTGCTTCTGACCTGGCATTCCTTAATTCCCTGTGCCTATGCAGGTTTTCGTAGTTGGTTCGTACCTTGCTCATAACGAAGGTATATATGGTGACAGACTTTATAGCAAGTTAATACGTTCTTTTTTAGCGTATACAATACCTAAGACTTAGGTGCCTAGACAGGTGAAGCCCAGCAAACAGGTTTTAATCGCTTGTCACATTGTACCTAACAAGAGAACCTCCCCATCGCAACCCTCTCAGATTTAGTTATAAGTTGGCACAGTGGATAGTGCTTGAAAAACTGAACACAGATCAATCGAGAAAACAGGAAGAAGTTGTGTGGAACTATGAAAAAACAAGCAAAATATACAAACTGTGTAGTCCATGCGCAAGATAGGCATCATCAAGGACAGTATGAGCTCAGCAGTGCCGTGGTCCCGCGGTTGGCGAGAGCAGCTGCGGAACGAGACGTCCTTGGTTCAAGTCTTCCCTCGAGTGAAAAATTTATTTTCTTTATTCTCGCAAAGTTATGATCTGTTCGTTCGTTCATTGACGTCTCTGTTCACTGTAATAAGTTTAGTGTCTGTGTTTTGCGACCGCACCGCAAAACCGTGCGATTAGTAGACGAAAGGACGTGCCTCTCCAATGGGAACCGAAAACATTTGATCACAAGGTGATAGGTCAACCGATTCCTCCACAGGAAAACACGTCTGATATATTCTATACGACACTGGTGACGGCATGTGCGTCACATGACAGGAATATGTTGTCGACCCACCTAACTTGTACACTTGGCGAATGGGTAAAAAGATTCTTCTACCTTGCCCTATTTAGGTTTTCTTGTGGATATGATAATCACTCCCAAAAAAGTGATGAAAACATAAGAGTTTGTGACATAAACTGAAAATAAAAAATTAATCTTTTCACTCGAGGGAAGTCTTGAATCAAGGACCTCTCGTTCCGCAACTGCTCACGCCAACCAAGGGACCACAGCACTGCTGAGCTCACGTTGTGCTTGCTGTTGCCTATCTTGCGCATGGACTACTCGGTTTGTATATTTTGCTTATTTTTTCATAGTTCCACACAACTTCTTCCTGTTTTCTCGATTGATCTGTGTTCAGCTTTTCATGGCCTATCCACTGTGCCAACTTATAACTAAATCTGAGGGGGCTGCGATGGGGAGGTTCCCTTGTAAGTAATGTTATGACCAGCTTTCTGTGTGCATATTCCTGACGTCCTTATGTGAATAAAGGTAAATTATAATACGTAGTTTAGTGAGGCGCTAATGGATAATGTCTGTGCCTCAGATGCTTTTACTTTGTAATTGACGTACTTTATAGTGATTGTAGTATGTGCAGGAAACGTATGTGCAGATGTGGGCTTTGCATAGGCATGTGACAAGCAGTTATAGTAAAGTTGTGTTTTGGTAGTAATGAGTGGCAATACTGTGGGACTGTGTGTGCGCTGCTTGGACAGCGCTATCTAGTGGCTGGTTGTGAACCGCTAGAATCACAGCTGGTAAGCCTGCGCGAAATAGGGCAGTGATTATGCCGACTGGTGTTGGGTGAGCACTGGTAGTTTCATCTGGTGTCTTCAGTTTTATACTTTATGGAAAGAACGACCACGAGAGCAGTTTTTTATTATTTTTATTGGTTGTGAAAATGATTTTTATCAAATGGTCTGCCTCTTGTGCTATGACGTCCATATGATTTTATAAATGTTAATCTACGTTTCAGGTAATGGTTCTGTAACAATTGTAGTGAATATAGTTACTCATGTAAGCCCTTTTGAAACCTGTTATGTTATACCTTCACAGATCCGAAGATGGCACCTTCAGAGTGCTGAAACCGGTCATCTAGTAAACGATAGTGAAGTGATCGTGGCTTTTCAATTATTTAGAAAAAAAAACAAACATAAATGAATGTGTGCGAGAGAAAACAGGACCGACCACTTCCTTTTGTTTTTTGTTTGTTTGTTTTGTAAATAATTAGAACAGCATATCATTCCGTGTTAGTCCGTTGTGTATTTTATATCCTTGCAGAATATACTGTGAACTGCATTTTATAAGTAATAAAAATCAGTTAATCGCGTAACTTCTTCGCTTTTATGTAATCAATGCAATTTACTTTTAACGCCACTACGGTTTACGTAAACAGATACATGCACATAATTATTGTTGTTAATTTCTACTCAACAGAATGTTTTTCATAACAACCAAAGGCAAGAGATTCCTGTTATTACTGACAAATGTAGAAGTTGTATGAATAGCAGAAACATGGTGTATACAGGGTGAACATTAGTCAAAAATCAGAAACGGCGGATTTATTATTGGAAGTGGAGGAAAACGGGTGTTCTGAACAGTGTCCGGAAATGCATCGTTGCCACGGTAGATGGCGCCGACGAATGACTGTTTCTCTGACCACGTGCCCTGTGTTCCTTGTATGTTGGAGGCTCTGTGATTGACGCTACGTAGTATTAGCAGCAGAATCGTTCTGTGTTCGTGTCGGGAACAGGACGAGATTGTGTTTATGTACGGCCTAGTAGATGGAAACGTTCGAGACGAAGCACGGCCACACCAAAACAAGTACCCTCACAGACACCAACCACATCACACAACATTTCAAGCCTTTTCGGGAATTTGTGTGATCATGGGTACTTTCACACAGACGAACGTCCAGAAAGGCGGCGGACTGCGCGTACACCAGATCTGGAAGAATGTGCTACCTATCGACCGTTTCCATCTCATTGGCCGTACATACACTACTGGCCAATAAAATTGCTACACCAAGAAGAAATGCAGATGAAAAACGGGTATTCATTGGACAAATATATTATACTAGAACTGACATTACATTTTCACGCAATTTGGGTGCATAGATCCTGAGAAATCAGTACCCAGAACAACCACCTCTGGCCGTAATAACGGCCTTGATACGCCTGGGCATTGAGTCAAACAGAGCTTGGATGGCGTGTACTTGTACAGCTGCCATTGCAGCTTCAACACGATACCACAGTTCATCAAGAGTAGTGACTGGCGTATTGTGACGAACCAATTTCTCGGCCACCATTGACCAGACGTTTTCAGTTGGTGAGAGATCTGGAGAATGTGCCGGCCAGGACAGCAGTCGAACATTTTCTGTATCCAGAAAGGCTCGTACAGGACCTAGAAGATACGGTCGTGCATTATCCTGCTGAAATGTAGGGTTTCGCAAGGATCGAATGAAGGGTGAGCCACGGGTTGTAACACACCTGAAATGTAACGTCCACTGTTCAAAGTGCCGTCAATGCGAACAAGAGGTGACCGCGACGTATTAACCAACGGCACCCCATACCATCACGCTGGCTGATACGCCAGTATGGCGATGACGAATACACGCTTCCAATGTGCGTTCTCCGTGATGTCGCCAAACACGGATGCGACCATTATGATGCTGTAAACAGAAACTGGATTCATCCGAAAAAATGACGTTTTGCCATTCGTGCACCCAGGTTCGTCGTTGAACACACCATCGCAGGCGCTCCTGTCTGTGATGCAGCGCGCCGGCCGCGGTGGTCTTGCGGTTCTAGGCGCTGCAGTCCGGAACCGTGGGACTGCTACGGTCGCAGGTTCGAATCCTGCCTCGGGCATGGATGTGTGTGATGTCCTTAGGTTAGTTAGGTTTAAGTAGCTCTAAGTTCTAGGGGACTGATGACCTAAGATGTTAAGTCCCATAGTGCTCAGAGCCATTTGAACCATTTGTGATGCAGCGTCAAGGGTAACCGCAGCCATGGTGTCCGAGCTGATAGTCCATGCTGCTGCAAACGTCGTCGAACTGTTCGTGCAAATGGTTGTTGTCTTACAAACGTCCCCGTCTGCTGACTCAGGGATCGAGGCGTGGCTGCACGATCCGTTACAGCCATGCGGATAAGATGCCTGTCATCTCGACTGCTAGTGATACGAGGCCGTTGGGATCCAGTACGGCGTTCCGTGTTACCCTCCTGAACCCACCGATTCCATATTCTGCTAACAGTTATTAGATCTCGACCAACGCGAGCAGCAATGTCCCGATACGATAAACCACAATCGCGATAGGCTGCAATCCGACCTTTATCAAAGTTGGAAACGGGATGGTACCCATTTCTCCTCCTTACACGAGGCATCACAACAACGTTTCACCAGGCAACGCCTGCCAACTCTGTTTGTGTATGATTAATCGGTTGCCAACTTTCCACATGTCAGCACGTTGTACGTGTGGCCACCGGCGCCAACCTTGTGTGAATGCTCTGAAAAGCTAATCATTTGCATATCACAGCATCTTCTTCCTGTCGGTTAAATTTCGCGTCTGTAGCAGATCTTCGTGGTGTAGCAATTTTAATGGCCAGTAGTGTAAATACCATTTCGGCTTCTACCCGACATGAATACCACTCCAGTCTGTTGCTTACAGTACGCTACGTCAATCAGGCAGCCTGTGACACACAAGGAACACTCGTGGTCAGGGGAACCTGCATCTGTCAGCGCCATCTACCGTCGCAATGATACATTTTCGGACACATATTCATAGGACCTTTCTTCCTCCATTTCCAGTTAGGAATCTGTCCCTGCATTTTTTTGGTTTAGTAATGTTCACTCTGTATAAGTTCGACGAAGTACTGATGGGGTGTTTTGCGATTTCTTTTTGTTTTACCTTTTTGTTGAGGAAATAGCGTCTGCCAGCACTGTATGATAAATCTGTATTGTTCCCTTTATTTTTACTACATCATCCCTCCGTTTCACCACAATAATCAACAATTTTCAAATAAAACCTGAATTAAAAGTTGACACTTCAGTTTTGCTATAAATACTGTTTATTCTTAAGTCACAGACAGAAGGATATCTATGTAGGACAATGTTCCGAAGGCTACCTCTGGCCCTGAATGTTTCCTCAGTCAGTTCCTAGACGGTTCACCGCTTCCGGTTTTCAGGGGAATCTAGTAAGACACTGGCAGCATATGTAAAGGAGCGATCACAATCATGTAACGCCGATAGGTATGCAGCACACTAACGTACAAGTGCAAACTTGAATGACCAAAGATACTAGGAAAATTACCGTAGTCAACGATTATTTATGCTACTCAACGGTAGCCTGCGGTAGTTTTACAACTCTGCTGTTGGCTATTGCGTTACATTTGAGGCGTGTAAGCTAACCCTATCTAACGCGATCCTCCTCATTTTAACGCCTGAAACTAATACACAAGATGATGGAGACTCATATTTCTAATAAAACGGTTTACGAACCCGGAGGTCAGACAAACGGCAATGTAACTGGGACTCTAGAAGCACGGCAAGCCACATTTCGAAGCATCAGAAAAAGGCTAGGAAAAGGTGTCTACTCGATGTGTGATGCAACTATTAACAGGTCATGGCCCAAATGCGCAACATCCACATCAAAAGGGAATCAGGAGTACATCAATGTGCACATGCGGACAAGAAGGCTCCAATGATCATTGCGTTTAAAGTCGCTACCGTTTCCTGATAGAGAAAGAATGCAGGCAATTAGATCGTAATTTTCATACAATTGTCACAGATCAGAATTTCTGGACTACAGTCAAGTTCATCAAAAAAACTATGACATTAACGTCAAGTGAGCTCTCTGAATATCAAACTAAAGTCAGTACACTAAAAGACCAAAGTAGAAGAATGAGAAATGTTATTGTAATAATGAATGCTATAAAGAAAAGTACGTAGCTTCTGGAATACTTAACTTTAATCCATCCTTTTGGTACATCTGGAGATTGTGGCGATACAAGTGAGACTCTTTAGATACATGCAATGTTACTAATGGCGCCTTGCTAGGTAGTAGCCATTGACTTAGCTGAAGGCTATTCTAACTATCTGCTCGGCAAAGGAGCGAGGCTTCGTCACTGTAGTCGCTAGCAAAGTCGTCCGTACAACTGGGGCGAGTGCTAGTCCGTATCTCGAGACCTGCCTTGTGATGGCGCTCGGTCTGCGATCCCTGACAGTGGCGACACGCGGGTCCGACATGTACTAATGGACCGCGGCCGATTTAAAGCTACCACCTAGCAAGTGTGGTGTCTGGCGGTGACACCACAGTTATCAGAGGAGAATGCTACAGTTAAGGAAAACTGTTAAAAGAATGCATGGACATGAATACACTCGAAGACTGCCGAGACACCCACGTATCAGTAGAAGAAATTTAGAAAAATGTAGCAAAAATGGGCCTATATGTGTGTATGGTTAATCTGAGGCCGCCAGTAACAGCTATTTCATATTGTTGTTTATTTTTTATTATATTTGTTCTGTTTTGTTTCTTCATAATATATCTACAATAGTTATTATTAACATACCTTTCCCATATATACACTGAGGTGACAGGAGTCATGGAATAGCGAAATGCACACATACAGATAGCGGTGGCATTAGGTACTCTAGGTATAAAAGAGCAGTGCATTGGCAGGAATATCCTTTATACTCTCACAAGGGAAACTCTCTATCGCAGCCTGAAGTGTACTGAACTACGAAAAGAAGCAAAATAGAAACAGTTAATGGTCCAAGCTAAAGATGTGGAACGTCGAGAGAATTGAAATCATTATGCGGTCAGGGTTGTGTGGTGACGGTGTTGGACTGCAAACGGCAAGACCGTGTTCAGATCCCCCTCGTGCCACGCTTTTTTCTTCACAAAATTGTGAACTTCTCTTCTGGTCACTGACGTGCCTGTTCTCCTTCTGTAGTTACAGAATGTGAGTCAAGTAGTAAGCACATATTACCGTTGCAATTAAATGTGATGAATAGTGAGAGCAGGCGAGATGCCGCATAGGCGGTACACAGAAACGAAGACAACAAATAAACGGGTGTGAACTATGTTAGAACAAAGAAATTCAAGAGTCAAAACTTCCAAAATGGAACGCTAGAATCATAACATGTGGTGCTTGCATAGAGAAAATAGGAGGTACATACATGTGGAGGTCCCTTCCATACACCTCACTGTTGCAAATGGACGTTACACCAAGACACAGACACAAATCTGAATTCCGCGAACAGACACGCTAATGACAGCACGAACATTTCATAATTTTGTTAAAAAAATAACGTGGGTCACGAGGGAAATTTTAACACGGATCTCCCACTTCGCAGTCCAACACCATGACCACGTAATCACAACGCAGTAGCTATTCAAAACCGCTCGGTGTTGCACATCTTGAGCTTGCAACGTTCCCTTTCGACTTTGCTTCTTTTTTCAGAGTTCAGTACACCTTCTTCCTGTTTTCATGCTGGATCCGTGTTCAGTTTTTGATGGACTGTCCCTAGGTCGTCTAACCGCTAAATCTGAAGTGAGTACAATGGTGAGTTTCCCTTGTCAGGTGATTCAAGTGAAAAGATTTCCGACGTAATTACGGCCGCACGACGGCAATTAACAGACTCTGAACGAGAAATGGTAATTGGAGTTACACGTATCGGACATTTCATTTCGGAAATTGTTTAGAAATTCGATATCCAGATATCCCTAGTGTCAAGAGCGTGCCGAGAATTCCACATTTCAGCCATTACCTCTCACCCACAAACAATGCAGTGACCGACGGCCTTCACTTAACGGCCGAGAGCAACGGCGTTTGCATAGACTTGTCAGTGTTAACAGACAAACAACACTGCGTGACATAACCGCAGAAATCAATGTGAGACGTACGACGAACGTATCTGTTAGGCCAGGGTAGCGAAATTTGACGTTAATGGACTGTGGCAGCAGACGACCGAAGCGAGTGCATTTGCTAACAGCACGACATCGACTACAGTACCTCTCCTGCGCTTGTGATCATATTGGTTGTACCCTAGACGAGTCGAGAACCGTGACCTTGTCAGATAACTGCCGATTTCAGTTGGTAAGAGCTGATGGTAGCGTTCGAATGCGATGCAGACCTCGCAAAACTGTGGACCCAAGTTGTCAACAAGACACTGTGCAAGCTGGTGGTGTCTCCATAACAGTGTGGGCTGTGTTTAAATGGAATGGACTGGGTCTTCTGGTTCAACTGAACGGATCATTGACGGGAAATTGTTACGTTGGACTACTTTGAGACCATTTGCCGCCAAACAAAGATGCAATTTTTATGGATGACTATACACCATCTCATGGGGTGGCAATTATTCGCAATTTGTTTGGAGAACATTTTGGACAGTTCAAGCGATTGATTCGACCACCCAGATCGCCCGACAGGAGTGTCATCGATCTTTTATGCGACGTAATCGAGAGTTCCGTTCGTGCTCTAAATACTGCGTCGACAGCACTTTCGCAATCATGGACAGCTATAGAGACAGCACGGCTCCATATTTATGCAGGGGACTTCAGACGACTTGTTGAGTACATGCCACGTGGAGCTGCTGCACTACGCGAGGCAACAGGAGGTAGGACACGATACTGGGACGCATCTCATAACTTCTGTCACCTCATTCTATATAAGCATTGTATTTTTATTGTGATTACTGAATACGTACCACCTGCTTAGATTTTCTAGATAACAGGTTCCCAATTTGTGGCAGTAGATTAAATCAAACTGAATTGATTGGGTACCACTATTAATGTTCACTGAAATTCTATCCCTGTGGTTGTTCAATATCGTGTCCGTAATGAAACTTTGTTTCTTGCAGAAAAATTAAGACTGTGGATCTCTAATGGATAAGGCAACTAAATATACACTACTGGCCAATAAAATTGCTACACCAAATAGATGACATGCTACAGACGCGAAATTTAACCCACAGGAAGAAGATGCTGTGATATGCAAATGATTAGCTTTTCAGAGCATTCACACAACGATGGTGCCGGCGGCGACACCTACAACGTGCTGACATGAGGAAAGTTTCCAACCAATTTCTCATACACAACAGCAGTTGACCGGCGTTGCCTGGTGAAACGTTGCTGTGATGCCTCGAATAAGGAGGAGAAATGCGTACCATCACTTTTCCGACTTTGATAAAGGTCGGATTGTAGCCTATCGCGAATTCGGTTTATCGTACCTCGACATTGCTGCCCGCGTTGGTCGAGATCCAATGACTGTTAGCAGAATATGGAATCGGTGGATTCAGGAGGGTAATACGGAACGTCGTGCTGGATCCCAACGACCTCGTATCACTAGCAGTCGAGATGACAGGCATCTCATCCGCATGGCTGTACGGATCGTGCAACCACGTCTTGATCCCTGAGTCAACAGATGGAGACGTTTGCAAGACAACAACCATCTGCACGAACAGTTCGACGACGGTTGCAGCAGCATGCACCATCAGCTCGGAGACCATGGCTGCGGTTGCCCTTGACGCTGCTCACAGACAGGAGCGCCTGCGATGGTCTACTCAACGACGAACCTGGGTGCACGAATGGCAAAACGTCATTTTTTCGGATGAATCGAGGTTCTATTTACAGAATCATGATCGTCGCATCCGTGTTTGGCAACATCGCGCTGAACGCACATTGGAAGCGTGTATTCGTCATCACCATACTGGCGTATCACCGGCGTTATGGTATGGGGTGCCATTGGTTACACGTCTCGGTCACCTCTTGTTCGCATTGAAGGCACTTTAAACAGTGGACGTTACATTTCAGATGTGTTACAACCAGTGGCTCGCCCTTCATTCAATCCATGCGATACCCTACATTTCAGCAGGATAATGCACGACCGCATGTAGCAGGTCCGGTACCGGCCTTTCTGGATACAGAAAATGTTCGACTGGTGCCCTGGCCAGCACATTCTCCAGATCTCTCACCAATTGAAAACGTCTGGTCAATGGTGACCGAGCAACTGGCTCGTCACAATACGCCAGTGACTACTCTTGATGAACTGTGGTATCGTGTTGAAGCTGCATGGGCAACTGTACCTATACAAGCCATCCATGCTCTGTTTGACTCAACGCCCAGGCGTATCATGGCCTTTATTAGGGCCAGGGGTGGTTGTTCTGGGTACTGATTTCTCATTATCTATGCCCCCAAAGTGCGTGAAAATGTAATCACATGTCAGTTCTGGTATAATATATTTGTCTAGTGAATACCCGTTTTTCATCTGCATTTCTTCTTGGTGTAGCAATTTTAATTGCCAGTAGTGTATCTTCTGTGAGGACACATGGTTATTCAAGGTACATTATTTAGGACTTGAGGACAGTAAGGTCCAGCAATATTACAATTAAACACATTACTGATAGAAAAATCCGTTATTAAATTAATAAAGATACATCCTTTAAATTAATTTGACAATAAGAAGAAATAAGACACTGAAAATAGTAGAAAGCGCTAAAGCAATATACATAAAGTGATGAGGCAAACCATTATGACTGCTACCCAGAAGGAGTGTCACCTGGTGGTGCTGCGCACACCTGATGCGGTAAGGAAAGAATATAAGTGGCGAAGAAAGGAATGGGTATCATTCTAGTAACGGTACGGGTAGGAAATGGGAAAGTTCACTGACATTAGGGACTTTGACAAATGGCACATTCTTATGGCCTGATGCCAGTGCCTGGGACCAAGTATGTTTGGATCGGCGAAGCTTGCCGGCTGATCTCGTACTACTGTGGTGAACATGTATGGAAAGTGATTAAACGACTGTGAAATCACGAGTAGACGACAAGATGTTGGACGTCCACGCCTCCTCACAGAACGTGGAGATCGGAGCATCAGACCACTACTAAGTGTTACCGTGCTGAACCAACGATATCGTCATTTACAATTACAGTGGTCAGAGAATCATCAAGGTTGGACCGCTAACGAATGGAAACGTCTCGCCTGGTAGCATGAATCTCGTTTCTTGTTACTCCATGAAGTTGGTCGTGTCTGAGTCACCCGTCATGCTGGCGAACGGCTGCTAGAAACATGCACTGTGCCACAGACGCCGGACGCATGGGGCCAGTCTTCTACCATAGGGGACCTTAACCTGGGTTTCATCGGACATGTGGTTAGTAATTGAACACAAAATAACAACTATGATCTCCATGAACATTCATGCTTGATGTGTACTCAGATGGCGATGGGATCTTTCAGCAGGACGACAGTCCCTGTCAGAAGGTCAGACTCATGCTACAGTAGTTTGAGGAGCATGCTACTAAATTCACTTTGCTGTCTTGGCTACCTAATGCGCCTGATTTCAAATCGATGGAACACAGCTTGACCGCTATCCGGCGCTAGCTTCATGCCTGAAAGCCATTGGCTTGTAATTTAAGGGATTGCGTGACTTGTGCGTAGACATCGTACGACTCATAAGTGTTGTAACTTATCAAGAACTTGTTGAATTCACCACACGCAGAATGGCTGCCGTCTTGCTTTCCATATAATGACTAACACGGAATTAAGCAGGTGCTCATAAGGTTTTGGCTTATGTGTACACTCTTGCAACTTACACACTAAATTCCAAGACATTAGGATTTGCTTAGGGTCTCCGGAATCTCATGAGAGATCTATAACGCGATCCACGGGAGAGAAATGCGTGGCGCCAGGCGGTTACCTGATTTTTCACCTGCAGCAAGTCTGGCTGCAACACGTGTCGCTCCATTCAGACAGCATCTCGCCCTTTTCGGTGCCCTCTAACTGGCATCACGTTTCACGTGCTTTTTGTAAAGATCATAAATGAGAGTACTGAGGGCCGAAATCCACCGCTTAATAAAGACAGGGATGCTTTACGACGCGATGGAGGCCACAAAAAAACTTTATGCCAGGAAACTCAATGGACCTACAGGATCTAGAGTTACCCAAACGTCTCTGAGTAACGTAACCACCGTGGAAAAACGAGCAATAAGGCCTCAGTACGGAGTTTATGACCCATCTGTTGTCTAAATGAGTTACTCACGTAATTAGTAAGCGGTAGGAGTTTCGGGAAGACTTGAAGCCATCCTGAAGTTCTTAGAAGTGTTATGCCATTAGATACACTCAAAAATATGCAAGCAACAAAATGCATTGTAATTCTTCATGCTTTCCCGGCGATCTGTTGACATCTTGGATATTCGGGAATCCAGCCGGATGTTCGCGTCGTTCTCGCACGATATTTCAACAGCACCTGAAGAAGACAGCTAGGCACGCTGTTGAAATATCTTGCGAGAACGACGCGAACACGGCTGGATTCCCGAATATCCAAGATGTCAGCAAAATGCATTGTTAGACATTATACTACTCTCCATTACACATGTCGTGTTGTAACAATCGTAAATACCTGCAGTGCTTAATGGTCTCACAGGGCTCTAAATAAAACACAAAAATGCATATCTGCTGCTTGAATATTTTGGATGGTGCTTTATGGCATAATACTTTTAAGAACTTGATAATAGTCCGATATCCCCCTGAATCATAAATTAAGTAAATGGGACTTTTGGACAACTAACGCTCCATAATCTCCGTACAATGATGCAATTATACTATGGCTTCACAACAGATAATAATAAGGGGCGTTTACAATGGAATAATCACAGTAACGTGAGACCGTCATATCTCTTAAGGTACAGCTTAATAAACGGTGAGGGCTATCCTTGTGAAACTGGATACCCAGATACTGCATTATCAAAAAAATCCTTACAAAAATGCTAAATATTACCGAATTTTCCAGTATTTCTGTACATAAGATGTTTATGTCACAACTCATTAAATATATCCCAACCTTTGGCCTGAGAATAAGTTGTATCTTCACGGTGATCACACCCGTTTGCAAATGACTTTACTACTTTGTGCAGACGAGGGCAGCGTGTGAGAGTCTGGGCACCGACAATCTACAGATGACTGCAGCCACAGACTGTGGGCATTGCTTTATTGTTTATAGTTTTTAGTTCACGCTGCCAGCATAGTTACTGCACTGACGTGACTTATGCGCCAGGATTAGAATAATTCTGTTAACTGTTTGATCGAATGGCGTATAAAGGATACTGTTGTGGTTATAGTATCAGCTTTTCCGTCCTGTAGAATTCCATAAGTATAATTTTTCCCACTATTTCTTTTGAAATTTTCCTCAGCGTCAAGGAACCAGTTGATCTGCCAGGGTTCTACAACTCTCGCCGTGCTGTATACATAATTTGAATGCCTTCTGCTTTTAGAGAGATACTTTTAATAACGATGCTCCTCTCACGCTCCAATCGTCAACGAGGGTGTTAAGAAAATACAAAACATTTCATTAAAGTTATTACCGCAGGATATCATCCTTTTATATCTGTACGATTGCTGGCGGGAAATATCGTTCCCCGTTGTTTATTAAGTGTTTTATAGACAGTTGCCTGTAACAGCGCGAGAAACATAGTAAACGACATCCCAGTATTCGGCAGTTCTGTGGGCTCTCGGTGAGAGGCTCCAGCTGTAAGACATGGAAGACATGGACACTGCCTGTGTTCTGAAAATTATTCCAGGTCCGTTCTGCATCTCTGTGGCTCATTGTCATTCGCCTCGCATCTACTCCTCTTTACTGTACTTTTTGACCTAAAATAACAATATGTGTGCGATCAGACGTCGACATCTGTAGTCTTCGTATCGCAGAAAGTTCATACCTTGTTTACTAAAGCCTTATACTGTTTTCTGAACGAATGCACACATGTAAATACCACCGAAATTTAATGGGTTGAGTGTGCTGGCGATAGACAGTTCAAAGGGTGAGATGTGTCTAATCGTGGCTACGTAGGTCACGAAGGAATGGGTTTATGACAAACAAAGTGATGTAAAGCTTTCGTTGACGTAATACTAAGCTTTCTCTGATGTGACGGGCTTTAGAAGCCGTAAACGGATAGTGCGGTTTCTTTCGCTCCTTTCTCACGTGCATTATCTTACTTTCTTTGGGGGGGGGGGGGGGGGCTTTGTTCCACAGAACTGACTGGTATGATGGGGCCCGCCACGATCTCCTCTGCAGTGACAACCTCTTCACCTTAGCACTTAACACCCGACGTGCACAGTTATCTGTTGGAGATAGTACAATCTCTGTATTCCTCTAGCATTTTTACCCTGTACATCTCTAGTAACACGGATGTTGTTCCTTGATGTCTTTAACAAATATCCTATCAGTCCTCCTTCTTGTCAACGTTTTCCAGGCTTTTCCCTCCTCGCCATTTCTTTGGAGAACTTCTGATTACATCTCAAAAGCTTCTATTTTCTTCTTTTCTGGTTTACTCACAGTTCGTGACCCACTTCCACACAATGTTGCTCTAGAAACGAAAAATCTCAGAAATTTCTTCTTCAAAATAAGCCCAAAATTTGATATTACTCGACTTCATCTGGCAAGGAATGCCCTCCTTGTCCGTGTTAGTTTAACATTTATGTCCATCATACGTTATTTTTGATTCCAAGGCAGCAGAATTCCTTCGCTCCGTGTTCTCCAAAATTGATAGTGAAATTTTCACTAATGTCGTTTCTTCCACTTCTCATTACTTTCGTCTTTCCTCGCTATACCCTCGATCAGTACACTGATAAGCCAAAACATCATGACCGCTGCCCACCGCGACAATGGATGCCGCCTTGTGCCGTTGCGGGCACGTGGCGCGGTAACAAGAGTACGTAAGCGGAACTGATACGACGGATCACCCTAGCAAAGATATGGGCCGCAAATGGAGAAACCTATTCAGATAAGCGACTTTGACAAAGGGCAGATTATTATTACGCACAGCCTGTTAACATCTCGAAAACGGCGAGGCAGGTCGAATGTTCACGTGCTACTGTCGTGAGCATCTAAGGGAAGAGGCAGAAGGCGAGTGAAACTACTACTAGACGGTAAATAGTTGGATATCCACGTCTCGGAGGCTTGGCCACTCTGTGAAGTAGGGCAGATGTGGATATGTGACGTCTCTGCCGAAAGAGCAAAATGCTGGTGCATGCACAAATGTTCCGGAGCACACCTTTCATCATACAGTGTTAACTTGAGCTCCGCAGCGGACTACCCTCGCGTGTTCACATGTGGACCCAACGACATCGTCAATCGCTATTGCAGTGGGCGTGAGGCTATCGAGATTCGACCGTCGATCAATGGAAACATGTCGGTTGTCCGGGTGAATCAAATTTTTCTACACTGGGCCGATAGTTGTATCCACAAGCGCCGTCATCGAAGTGAACGGCGGCTCGAAAGTTGCAGACACAGGCTGGTGGCAGCAGTAGTATGCTATGGGAGACATTCTCCTGCGGTTGCGTGGACCTGTGGTAGTAATCGAAGACACAGCGACAGCTGCGAACCACCTGCATCCCTTCGTGCTTGACGTCTTTCCCCCTTTCAGCAGTATAATTGTTCATGTCTCGGAGCACTGTCCATGTTTCAGTAGCGTTACAGTGATCTCAGCTTATTTCTCGGTGACGAGATTCGCCTGATGTTTATTCTATAGGATCCATCTAGGTCGCTATAGGGCACCATCACTGCATCCAAAAATCAGCGGCCCGGTATTTACACGAATTATATGAACTGTGCGTAGACATTTTATGCCACATGCCTCCATACAACAAATTATCGGATCCCTGATATGCAAAGTCAGTTATGTATTTCCTTCCCAAGACGAACAAACAAGCTATTAAGCAGGGGGATCATAATGTTTTGGCTCACCACTGTATAACGTGTGGTGTCACCGCCAGACACCACACTTGCTAGGTGGTAGCCTTTAAATCGGCCGCGGTCCGTTAGTATACGTCGGACCCGCGTGTCACCACTGTCAATGATTGCAGACCGAGCGCCACCACACGGCAGGTCTAGAGAGACTTACTAGCACTCGCCCCAGTTGTACAGCCGACGTTAATAGCAATGGTTCACTGACAAATACGCTCTCATTTGCCGAGACGATAGTTAGCATAGCCTTCAGCTACGTCATTTGCTACGACCTAGCAAGGCGCCATTCAATTGATATTTATTATGTGATGCCTGTACCGTCAGACCGATGTACACCAATTATGGATTAAAGTTAAGTATTACATCAACTACGTACTTTATTTGCTACTATTAATTCCCTTAACTGTTCCAGACCTCACGCCAGACTGCGTGAGCTTAAGCGCGTGCCTTTCGGCTTCCTCTCATAGTGACTTGGCTGTCTTGCCAAGTCACAACATAACGTACTCAGAAAACTGTTCATTTCATTCAGTATATGCTGTACGTTTTCTAGGGTTTCAGCGAGGATAGCGAATGTCAACAGCGAGTCTTACTGATAGGCTTTTACTTTCAATTTTAATCGTACATTTGTCCACAATGAAGGAAAGCTGTCATTCCTCACATTTTGCCTGGCTGCTGTTTGTTCCTCATCTGTATTAGCTGATGTAATTACTGGAGCGTAACGAAATCTAATACTTGTTTTGTTAATAGGAGTTGTCACTATTATAATTGCAGTTCCATTATGTGGAGAATGTTGTGGACCCTCTTCCCCTCCAAATTGAAGGACTACACGGCATTAGCGTGATGCTATTGGGAGTAGCTTAATTACCCTAGTAATTACGGCACAGATGAATGTGATGCATTAACGCGCATACGCTGGTCCTCAGGCGAGAACGCATCAGTTGCTGGTGCACAACAAGGAGCTGCTGGACCACATTGCGGCGCTGGTGGCGGCCCTGCAGGACCAGGAGCGGCTGCACCACCACCAGCAGCAACAGCAGCACCAACAGCAGCAGCAGTTCCAGCAGCAGCAGCAGCAGCCGCAGCAGCTGCAGCCTCCGCACGTCGCAATGATGCCACAGGTAAACCACCTACTGCTGCGTTGCTGCATGCTCAGTTCACGCTTGTTTGCACAACTTACGGCCTGAGTTGTTGTTGTAGCATTTGATAAGCTAACTGGCCAATACGCTGCAATGCTATCCAATCCAAGCCTTTGGTGGCGAATAGTACAGCCTCCTCAAATGGTCCGAAAAATGAGAGAACAACACAGACGCGTGATTAATGCCCCACTAGGCGAACCTGATACGAACAATCACTAAACGCTTTCAAATGTAGAAATTACCGAAAGTCGTATTGAACTGCCGACAGCAGCTATCATGCATTATTTAATTCTGCTATAATTTCAGTGGATACAGAAATACCTGAATTTTTCTTTTTTTTTCGCCTCAGCTTTTGCGTATGGTTCGCGACAGTGCGACTCGTTTTCGAAGATATAGTTTGCTTTAATACGACTGTGCTCTAAATAACAATTGCACCTGTGTGTAGGCTACATTGATTCTTCTGCGTTCTTTAGTGTGGTGTCCTTTTTTCATGTTCGTTAAGCACACAAGGGAAAAACCGATTCCTTTTCATTTGCTGTATGTATCCAACAAACATTCTTTTTATGCCTAGATAATACATTTTGCTAATTTTTCAGAGATGACCTTTGTGCCTCATGAGCGATTCGTAAATATCCGAAGAGAAAAAAATTGATTCATTTTCGTAAATGTGTTATCATTGCGTGGAAACGATCTCAATACAATATAATTTGTTTGTATCACTACAAAAGATATTAGACTGAATGTTTGACTGTGAGGGCTATTCGGAAAGTAGGGTCCGATCAGGCACGAAATGGAAACCACAGTGAAAATCCAATGAAACTTAGTACAGATGTGTTGGATGGTGTCTCTAGAATGCCTGTCGATCGCGTAACGTCCCTTTTTTCAGTTCTGAGCGCAAACTGAGCACGTAAAGATACCTAGAAATTAGTGTCCCGCAGCACATATTAGGGCCTGGTGAGAGGCTTCGCCTGATATCATGCAGCCCACATAACATAAATACCAGAGTTTCCGTGACTATTCTCGGACGCACCCTGCAGGGGCAATGAAGATTCTTCTGCAGCATTTTCGATGGGAAGTGTTTGATCACCCACCATAGAGCCTGTAATTGGTTCCCCCTGCGTTTCACCTGTGCTCACATGAACCGCTACTATGGATACAACATTTTGGCACAGACATCGAACTGTAGACCAACGTAGAGAATTGGCGGAAATCACAGGCGGCTGCCTTCTATGACGAGAGTATTGGAAAGTTGCTACAACGCTATAATAAATGACTAAGTCGGAGCGGCGATTATGTAGAGAAGTAGCTGGAAGTTCTAGTTAACTTTTGCAAATAAAATATATTTGATTTTCACAGTGGTTTCAGTTTCGGCACCGATCGAATCTTACTTTCTGAATAGCCCTCGTATTATATACGAGGCAATCAAAAAGTTTCCATTCTAAGGCTATACAGTCCAAAATCTGTTTGCCAATCAGGAAAAATCGCAGTGAGCATCGAGAAAGTCATCACACCGACGCACCAGGTTGAAGATAACCGTTTGGTAAAACACTGTATCCTGGCGCGTAAAGAAGTCCGTAACTGCCTGCTACACATCCTCCTCGGACAGGATTCGTCGAACTTTCAAGGCCTTTCTAAGGATCGAAGGCGTGTTAATGGGGTGATGAGAGATCGGGACTGTAGGGGGGGGGGGGGGCGGGGGGTGCTCGAGTTTCTCCCACTTGAGCTGGCGTACAACATTTACAAGATGAGCATGTGCGTTATGGTGACGGAGCAGCACCCATTGTCGCAGATTTCCCGGAAGGTGATTTCCGTCAGACATGCTGCCCAATACACATTCGTCATTGTCGATGAAGGTCTACTGGTGTTTGTCCTTCGGCACCCAAGAAAAGAAAAATGACAATATGGTCCTTCTTGGTCGCATTTGTTAATGATATCGCCATAGTTCACGTTTCTGCATTGACCGCACGCATGTCGGAAAGACACGAATTCCGTACTAGTTCCTGAGCTACATATCGGTGGTTATATTACCCGCTTCGGAGTCGCGCTGCGTTGCATATACGTTGCAGCAACGCTGTCAGACGGAAACGTTTTGCTCTTCCCATATTACAAACGAAAACGGTAGGTAGTGGTTAATGAAATAAGCAAATAATTCTGGTTTAGATAGGTCTGGAAACCAGTGGTTACCCGACGAGAGGGAGAGGTGTTACGACTGAGTAAATGAACACTTTATCGCAGAGTCCCCGGGGATCCCAACTGCACTTGAGGTCAAACACATTAAATGAAGTGTTTTACAGGGTCACCACTGATGTGAACCCAGATGCAGGACGTCTCGTCATCGATGGCCGTACATGTTCAAAAATCCCAGGCGTGTTCCAAAGGCACTGACAACCGTAGACAACACGTTTCCGGATTAATCGGCGCTGTAAATAGGGGTGGAATACAGCAAAATATCCCCACACAAAAAAAATCCAACTAGTTCAAGTCGGGGGGCCTGGAACGCAATGGTATTGGTATGCAAACAACCAATATACTTGTTATGATGAATAAAAAAAATTTCTGGGTGTTGTATCGCGTAATTGTATAAAATACTTTCTTACTGTCAAAGACCTTTTAATACCGTGGAAAAGTTGGTTTTACACTTATAACTAAAGTATTTTACACAATAATGCCTTTCAACACCCAGAAGAATTTTTATCATTGGTTGCAGAGGCCTACGTAGATACACTTGTTGCCAAAGATTCGTGCTTCATATTCTCGAACAGCTGCATGGAAGCATGTTGTTGCACCATCATGCATGTACGTCGGTTTCCTTACTTCGTATCATCCAAACGTAACCTTAAACATTAACAGTGTTGTAGTATTGGCATGACTCCATTTTTGCATACATCGTATCGTATCGAGCAAACCGTTGGTTTCTGGACCTATGTTTATTGGGCTCATTTGCTTGTTTCATTGTCCTCCACCCGTCCATTTTGTCTGTTCTTGTACGAGTCAAACAACCTGTGACGTAATTTCAGTGCGTGTGTATTTGAGCATAACATGTCAAGAAGTGAAGAATTTCGACATGTTACACGTTAGTAGTTCGATTTTTTAAATTCTTTTACATTGGAATTTCGAAATATACGATGGTTAGAGGTGTGCAGCAGTGAACGGTGGGGTCTCCTTGCCATGTGTGGTCATTACTTAAGCTGTGGCGGTGGCCTGCTTGATGTCTATGGTTACTGCAGCGAAAACTCTGCCGTCGCCATGTTGCGTCGGTCGTGCAGTTGAAATGAAACAGGAAAATAAAAACAGTTTTGAAATACGTATCTATAAATAATACTATAATGAACAAAAAATCATCTGTATACGTACAAAATCACTTTAACAGAGGCCTACATTGCATTACTTTTAAGTCTTCTCACCCGCAATCGCTTAGACCAGCACCATGGAAGCTCCAGTATCTTGTCGTACTACAGGTTACAACCATGACTCACAGAAATGCCCTACGAAACATTGCATTTTTGCAACCACATGCGAAAGCTGAGTAGGTAAATAATATTTTCTTTTCGTATGATAATGTGTTACGATTAAACAGACTGAAAATTTTTAGTAAATGCTGACAATTCGTGGTAGCGATCTACAGGACATATCTGAAATGTTGTATTTCACCTGCAATACAAGGGTACCAAAATAAAGCACTGAGTTAATGCACAACTAACATTGAGTTAATGCACAACTAATTAGTCAACCTATTATGAAACGTACATTGAGGGTTTATTATTATAAAGACTAGGTTATGTCTAGAGGAGCATATTGCATTCAGGGGCCCCAGAACACAACAACCAATAACTGATTTAAAAGTTACATGAGACTCAAATTAGAGAGGCAAGAAGTGCTAGCAGCCTTTTTTTTTTTAGTCAAGAAATGCCACATAGAGGACGTCTCATACGCTGTGACTGTCCTTATCCTACAGAATTAAATTTCGTGTCGTATCTGTAATCAGCTCTGTCATGCGGCACATTTTTTTCTCTTTCACTTTCTGTCGACTCTGTATCTTAGGCGAGTCACTTGTTTAGTGGTCGAGGTGATGGTGGTGGTGGTTGTGGTGAACATTGAAATGGTAGTCATTATAAAGATTGTTCTTCCTTGTTATTATTGTTCGAGTTGTCGCAGTACCGTCTTTCCGTTAGTCTCAAAAATATTTCTAGACCATTTCCAGCAAGGAAATCATGTATATCTTCAGCTATGAGAGGTAAAAATCAACTGTTTCAGGAAATTCTTTAAGAATCAGTCCTATTGTAGAGGGTTACTAGAATAAATTGATGTACAAACTATTTTAATATGACAGGAAAATATAAATCCTTTACAAAAAAAGGTATTACTACAGAGACCAAGACGTAAAAATTATGCAGTACGTTTAGCATACTAGCAGAAATTAAACAAACCATGGAATAGTAGGTATTGAAAAGAGAGGATAGGTAACATTATTCAGCCTGCGCTACACAAATTGTTATGTTACACATCGCACGATTCGTATACCAAGCCCATTTTTCTCTCGTTAATACTTCAAAGATG
Source organism: Schistocerca piceifrons (assembly GCF_021461385.2). Classification (NCBI taxonomy): domain Eukaryota; kingdom Metazoa; phylum Arthropoda; class Insecta; order Orthoptera; family Acrididae; genus Schistocerca; species Schistocerca piceifrons. The sequence continues at coordinate 528,628,896 of NC_060141.1, read as the reverse complement.
TTATTTACGCATATGTGTTCTTGTCAAAGAAACAATTTGGTAGTTCAAAATACATCAATATCATAAAATATACAACAAATAAAGTGATTATATGAGGTATGGGTGGTGTAACAACTTAGTTGAACTTCAGGTTCTACATATAGGTCACTCTGCACCATATTAACATTAGGGTGCTATTCCCAGCACAAAAGGTATCAAGATTATTTCTGTCCTTAGCAGTTCTGTATCGGTATTCAGGGGTTTTTACTTTTTTAAATCTTGAAAGTGTCTATTCTCTGCAAATTGAGTGCAGTGTATCAAAATCTATGGAATATTTGTGGCCGATTCCTGAGCAAAGCTGTGCAAAGATGTGTCTGTTTTCCGCAATTTCCAGCTTATGTGAGGTTCCTTCTCCCTTCTCCACCAAACCTGTGCTATTCAACTATAAATTTTGTTCAGATAACTCATCTGTAAGAACTAAAACAATGTCTGAAGCAGCCTTGAGAGTCTTTCATGTAGGTAATAGTAACCTGGGAAATGATATATTTCATCTATAATCTAAGTTTGACGCAGCACCATATGCTTCTCATATCATCACTTAATTTCTTAGCTATATATTATAATGTCATGTTGTATTTCGTATTAACTCTTAATTTCCTTGGGCGTTGTACACTTTGTTTTATAATACAGCGTAAGATATAAGTAGTATCTGTGTAATAGTAACACCAAGACATGGGTTTGGTAAATGAGACCCAGTGAGTGTAAAAGAAAGAAGTTGTACCGCGAAGGCAAAAAGGAGAAAGTGTTTTCTGATTTAATAATAATACTGTTTTGCCAAGAACCCAAAGGAAACCAAATCAAAATAAGTTTTAAAGTCGTGCTCACATATTCTGCACTCGTTTCCGGCAAAGCATTGCAACAACATTTACCGAGGTTATGTTCTGAGCTAGAAGCAACTTACACTGTAAATGAACCAATATGTTGAAACAGAATTATGTTACGCCTTTGCGAAGTATCCATTGTGAAGAATATGTGTGACATTTTAAAACTGTGTGCCCATCCGGCTCGAATGCAGATACACATCTTTATCCGACAGTGCGCTAGCAGTCACGCTAACCGATTACGCCTTACGACTGACTCAGAACATCATTTCAGCTCACACTTCATGTCAATTCTTTCAAACGCCTCCCCGATGCTGTGAAACAAGCATCTCTCAGAGAGCAATCCCCTACATCTTTTTTTCGGATCGCACACTGTGAATTTTTACGTAATGGAGAGAAAGTTCTGGTAACTCGAAGCTGGGAAGATCCCAAAAGTGTGAATAGGTTAGTGTCACTGGAAACTTAGTTCCCGCAGAAGGTAGGTATCTGGATTTCAGTTGTTGTGGGGCACAGTAGTTCAGCTTAGCACATCACATTGAGGTAACAAAAGTCATGGGATAGCGATGTCCACATCTACAGATGGCGGTAGTATCGCCTACACAAGGTATAAACGGACAGTGCGTTGGACGAGCATTCATTTCTACTTAGGTGATTCATGTGAAGCGGTTTCCGACTTGATGGTGGCCACAGGATGGAAATTAACAGGTATTTAATGCGGAATGGTAGTTGGAGCTAGACACATGGCACATTCCATTTCGAAAATCGTTAGAGTGTTCAGTATTCCGAGATCCACAGGGTCAAGAGTGTGCCGAGAATGCCATATTTCTTGCATCGCCTCTCACTACGGACAATGCAGTGGCCGGCGGCCTTCGGTAAACGACCAAGGGCAGCGGCGTTTGCGTAGAGTTGTTAGTGTTAACAGACAGGCAACATTGCGTGAAATAACCGCAGAGATATATGTGGGGCATATGACGAACGCATCCGTTAGGGCAGTGCGGCGATCTCTGGCGGGAATGCGCTATGGAAGCAGACGACCGACGCGGGTGCATTTGCTAACCGCACGACGTAGCCTGTAGTGCATGTCCTGGGCTCGTGACCAAGTCGGTTGGACCCTAGATGACTGGAACACCCTAACCTGGTCAAATGAGTCCCGATAGTAGGATTCGAGTGTGGCGCATACTACATGAAGCCGTGGACCCGTCATCAAGGCGCTTTGCAAGCTGGTGGTGGTTCCATAATGACGTTGGCTGTATTTACATGGGATGGATGTAGTTCTCTGGTCCAATTTAACCTATCATTGACTACAAATGGTTATGTTCGGCTAATTGCAGAACATCTGCAGCCATCCATGGATTTCATGTTCCCAGACAACGATGAATTTTTTATGGATGTCAGTGAGCCATGTCGCTAGACCACAATTACTCGCGATTGGTTTGAAGAACATTCTGGACAGTTCGAGCGAATAATTTGGGGACCCAGATAGCCTGACATTAGTCCCATCGAACATTTGTAGGATGTAATCGAGAGGCCAGTTTGTGCTCAAAGTCCTGGACCGTGCAACACTTTAGCAACTATGAAAGCCTGTAGAGGCAGCATGGCTCAGTATTTCTGCAGGAGACTTCCAACGACTTTTTGAGTCCATTCCATGTGGAGTTGCTGCACTAACCTGGGAAAAAGGCAGGTCCGACACGATATCAGGAGCCATCCCATGACTTTTCTCACCTCAATGTGTATTAACCACTGATAGTCACGTGTGCAGCTTTCAGTGCAACCTGATGCTTTTTATCACAACAGCGAAATTCTTTTTGTGCATGCTATTTCTATTGTAGTGAGCTTTTGCTACAGTCATCAACTAGAAAAATGTTGGATTATGCTATGTATTCTTGCATGTTCCTGAAACTTTAATAACTAGTAGTGTTACAAATGAAACACGAATTATTAATTTTGTTCTTTCCACTCTGAACCTAAAGCGATTGCTTACTGTGGATAATATTCAGCCGTTTCTCACATTCGTCGTATTCATTTTGGAACCGTATGGCACTCTCTCATTTTTAAACAATGTATCACATGTACTTCAAACAAATGCACTTCAAATATCATAAAACCTTGCATCTCCAAAGCGCCTCGTCAGTTCACAGCGCACCAGAATTAGCGTTTCTGGTTGGTCATCGTGTAGCAAATTGCTGTTTTCTGAAAACATTTTTAAGCGCCTCTATGAATTATCAAGTGAATGGTCATTGTCATCTGCTGATCAACAAACGTAAAGTAAACACCAAATACAAATGTCTGCGTAACTCTTAAAAGACAAGTTATTCGCTACAGTTCGGTATAATTACTACAAAAATAGCTTAAGAATTTATTTCACCTTTGTCTTCATCGTTGCTAAACCAACACAAATGCGTTTGTCACGGAAATGTAATATGTTGTTCTTGTAACAAGTTGTTGTATCTTTTTGTTGTAATTTGCAATGTTTTGCTCTGTGTGTACAACACTGTTGCTGTACTATTTTCTTTTTTTGACGTAGCGTAATTTGAATTTGTAATTTGGGTTTGTGTGACTTGTATTAAATCTGTCCGACAAAACCAAGTTTTTGCTTTTCTTTCCTTATTTGTTTTTAAACTTATAGCTTGATGCTGTATTGTACTTATGCATGTGGCCTTGTAGTCCTATTATTTTTGAATAAAGATCTACGAAAACTTTTTTTGTTTTTTTAAATTGTGTAGTTTCTAACTGTGTTGTCAGATGTAACTTCCCGAGTGATTTGTAACACTTTTAACAGTAAAATTCGTAGTTTTGTGAAACAGAGCTCTCGTGTTGGTCAGCGTACAGCGAAGAATCTGTTCGACCAAGACAGCTGTGAGACAAACAGAAACAGTTGTTCCGCTGTCGTGAAAGATATACGCTGGTTTGTTGTGCGTCAGCAGACCTTGATTCTCATCCAAATATATTTAATTTTAACACGCTCCCAACTATTCCTTCTACTGCCGGGTCTATTCTCGACAAAGGTAACGGGTCTTTTTATAGCAACAACCAAATAGAGTTCTCCACGAATAAGGCTGATGTAATCTCGCCGCTTTTGGATTTGTTTTGCGGCGCGTGAACCCTTTAAAGCAAACCGAAGTGGTAATTCAGGTGACTATGATTTTGCAGGCAACGGTGATAATTACGCCAGCCGCAGAGCAGAGTCACTGTTCCCAATAACTATGTTACTATATTTCTTTACCACAAAGAGGTTAATTAAAGTTAATTACAAGTAAATTTAATTAAAAGTAAATAATGTATCGACGGTATGCAGTAAGTAACCTGTATTCTGCATCAAAAAAAGAGCTCTGTATCATAATACTACAAATGTTTTTGAATCGCTCTCTGTAAATATTTTAAGCGTAGAGAAATGTGAACATGTGGTATAGAAATTTTTAGCACATTTTGCCAATGGTAGCTTTGTTTATCAGGGTAGTCAAACAAGTTTTATTATTGTTACAGGTCTTTGCAAAGGAAAATTTACTGGACTTTCAATCCAGAAGTAGCTCTTGATTTCCAAAGGAAAGTAACACTTCAGTACCAAAGAGACAAATATTGTTATGATCAGTTTGTGATGGATGCTATACCGCATGCGTAAAATTTTGTGTAGATGACTGTAGTACAAAATCAGGCCACAATCATGGCAAAAACTAAAACATTCAGTTACAAACTGTGGAACTTAAAAGTGATTTCGTTGACTGTAAATGTCTTTTGTTTTCGTGTAACATATATCATAAGATAAAGTTGAGTGTTTTATGATAAAAGACTTAAGATGCAAGGTGTTAATTTCAGTATCTTGACTACATGCAGTATTTTTGATACAAATTTTTGTAACTGAACTTACAAACATTCCATGTACATAGATGATATTTAAAAATAGTTGAAAATTAAGTTTTATGATGTTGAAAGTTGATAAATGATATAAGTAACTTGCATGTTACTGTAGAATTCGAAGATATATATCACCCGTGCAGAGGTAAAAGTCACAAACTACTGGATGTCCTATATATATACAGTGATAGAAAAATTAAACATGGTGCTTCCTGGATCACATAAAAAAAATATTGTTATAATTTGTTGTGAAATATAGTAATATCCTCATTGTTTACATCCTTGACAGTTGAGAATGATTTTGGAAAAAGTAACACATTATTTCAGAAATGGTGTTTCGCAGGCTCCAATCATTATGGCAGCAAGATTATTAGCATATGTGCAATTGTATGAGACAGAATCGCAGTTAACACTTATTTAACCTGTTGTTATTCTTGTTGTTGTTCCTTGTCCAAATACTGGTTTGATGCAGCTCTCTGCACTAGTCTGTCCGGCGCAAGTCTCTTCATCTGGGCATTACTAATGCGACTTTCATCCATTTGAACCCACCTACTCTTTTCATGCCTTTATCTCCATCTACAATTTTTACTCCCCACAATCCCCTCCATTTCCAAAATAACTATTCATTGATGTCTCGTTATTTGTCCTATCGACTCATCCTCTTTTTTAGTAAAGTTGTGTCATAAATTTCTTTTTACCCCAGTTCGATTTAGTACCTAATTATTAGTTATTCGGTCTAGCCATCTAAGATTCAACACAGCACTGTTGCGATATATTTCAAAAGCTTCTGTTTCCTTACTTTCTGAACTGCTTATTTCCCATGTTTCACTTTCGTGTAAGACTACATTCCAGACAAATATCTTCGGAGAACGACTTCCCAGCACTTAAATTAATGTTAGATGTTAACAAATTTCTCTTTTTCCGAACTGGTATTCTTGCTTTTTTAAGTCTGCATTTTATATGATCTACTGTTCTACATTTCTGTCATCATCAGTTATTTTGTTACCCAGTAGCTCAACCCATCGGCTGATTTCAGTACCTCATATTCTAATCTAATTCCTCCAACATTGCCTGATTTAATTCAACTATATTTCATTGCCCTTGTTCTACTTCTGTTGATGATGATCCTGTCTTGCCACTCAAGATCATCCTACATTTCGCCATATCTGCTCCTAGTGTCTACACCAGCTTATTTAATCGTAATTTTGTACTCTCCTTACTTAAACAAGACGATGAAATGCCGGAATAGCTTTCCTAGGTCTCTGTTCACTCTGTTGTCTAATAAATATATGTTGCCTTAATGGAAACTTAATTTTTCTTATTCTTTCCTCCAATTTTCCCCAGATTTTTGTACTGCAGAATATTTTTAAAAAATCCCTCGGTGTCGAAGATTAGGCTTTCTTTTGCATTTATAATGGACCTTCTGCAGCGTCCTAGTGTACTTTCCGTGTCTTATACGATCGCATTTTCCCTCCGTTTCTTCTCTTCGTCAGTTGTTTCATTTTCAGAATCCATTCCTTTGCTGATACCACGAAGTGTTGCCCATAGATTTTTGAGAATTTGTCATTCGTATTATTCTTATGTGATTATTGCCACACTCTGAGTTGAGAAGATGTGGTTACGAAACAAACACAGACAAGTGTGAAACAATCCAATTCGCATAGTTCCCTCCAGTCTTACACTAAACACAATTGCTAAATCGTTTCATATGAAAATGATTACCTGTTATCAAATTTTATTTCCAGAATTGTAACTAACGTGATACTAAATATACTTTATTCTCATGAAATATTTACTTTCTTACCAACTAGTTTCAGCGCACCATGAATTTAGCATTAAGTAATTTGAATAAAAAAGAAAGACAGACTGGTGCCCCTAAGAGCCTATTAACAGCTTGGTGCAGAAGAACGGGAAAATTTCAAATATTTTAAAACATGAAATAATTTAACAAAATTTCATTTGAGATTCCAGATATATTGTACAGGAATGGAAACTGTATTAGGCATCACCTTGTAAAGATTACACCGGCGAAATGCTTTCTGCGCAGTTTGTCACCAGCAATAGTAAGTCCCTGCTGTAGCTTTGCTTTACGCGAGGCAGTGTGTCACCTGAGTTGTTGGCCATTTCCTTTTCAATGTATGTCTCAAGCTCAGTTACGGTTCATAGTACAGTCTGGTACTTGACATCCTCAGATTTCCTCAAACAGAATTCGCAGAACAAACAGTCTCAATACCTTGGCGGCCAAGTGATTTTCCTTGAAGTTACAAGAACCGTTAATACACTTCTTACTGCGTACTGTCTCGTATTGTGCAATATAGTTCCATCCTACTGAAACCAGATGTTCCGTGTACAATGATTTGGAAATTTATGGACCCACTGAGCCAGAAATGTCTCAAACGTGTGGAAATAATTTTGAGACCTCATAGTGACAGGAGCACCTCGATCATGACTGACGCCATATCCTGGGAACCATGATGTGGGTTGCTATAATACGTGAAGAAACACCGTCTGTATCACAGTTCCTTTCATTAACGACTACCAGTTTCGACATGCTCTACGGATTATATTCAGGTCTAAGCAGGAAAAGGAAAACAGAGGGGCCAACATACAAACTAGAAAAGCGCCACAATATAAACAGTACCATTAAAGACAATACAAACAACATCAAAACATCATGAAATCCACAAGTACTGGGCTGCAGGGTCCCATTTGTCAACAGAGGTATATATGACATAGAAGTAACGTAAAAATACAAAGAATGTAGTGTGGAAAGAATAATATGATCAGTCATATGATCCGTGCAGAAGTCATTGGCTGGTACATTGCTACAAATGGTTCAAATGGCTCTGAGCACTATGGGACTTAACATCTGAGGTCATCAGTCCCCTGGAACTTAGAACTACTTAAACCTAACCAACCTACACACATCACACACACCCATCCCCGAGGCAGGTTTGGAACCTGCGACCGTAGCAGTCGCGCAGTTCCGGACTGAAATGCCTAGAACCGCTAGGCCACCGCGGCCGGCTACATTGCTACAGCGCAAAGGAGGTTTTTCCTGCCTAAAATAATAAAAGATTATAAGATTAAAAATTTAAAAACGCGTTAATCTAATACAGTTCAGTAATGTGCGGTATCGTAACGTGAAAGATAAAATAAGAACGTAGGTAGCACACAAACAGTAAACAGTACATCGGATATTTTAGTTCTTGAGTATTAATTTCGAAAGACGGTGAAAAATTAACAAACACATCTGATGTACATTATTTGAGATCTCCATCTGTTATAAGAACTTTAAGAAATGCTTTCATTTAACAAATAAAGAACTTCTGAGGTCTCTTATTGTACGATAAAAACGTGAAAAAGAAAATTGGTTTCAAAACCAACTACAGCTTTTAGCTAATAATATTACTGCATATTAACATGAGCGCTGCATTATTTTTATTTATTTTGTTGGACCAGTTAAGACCACGTTAAGTCTTCTAACTTTTGGAAGTGACCTTTGCCCTCTTTGAAACCCAGACTTGATTCATTTTTTGTGAGTGAATTCGCTTAATCCCTTCCGTCCAAGCAGTACCGTGTCTTCTTTTTAGCTGCTCTTCTAGGTGCAGCCCATTTGTCGCTGTCTTCTTCCGGAAGTGATCCTGTTTTTATATCGGGTGATTCAACTGCCCCTAACTATGGGTTTTATGCACCCCACAACGCCTTCAAAAACCGCTCACGAGATTTTCATATTCTCCTGCTTGCTACATGGAAACTATTGGTCGTGGAGTTAAAATGTACAGGACCTTTTAGTAGGAAATTTAATGTAGTTAAACTTCGTACTGGGATACGTTGCCTCTATAGGCCACAGTTTCCAAGTTGTTCAGGAAAACCGCGCTGAAGGTCACTTTTGTACAGTTTTCTTGAATAATTCGAATACAACGGCCTCTAGCGAAAACATACCCTAGTACAGAATTTAACTACATTAAATATCCTACAAGAAGGTCCTGTTAATTTTTTTCTGTGGGACCCACAGTTTACACGTAGCGAACGAGAGAATATGAAAATACTGCATGTGGCACTTGAAATCACTGCAAGTTGCATAAAATTCATAGGTAGAGACAGCCGAACCACCCTGTTAATAGGGTGCTTCAGAATTCCTATTACAGATTGCTAATGGTACGAAAGGAGACTTAGTATATAAAGTTTTGGTAGGTAACCCATGTCAATGTATCGTTTGCATTCAAAACAAGTTTGAAGATCAGATCACTTTCAATGCTTCATGGTAAGACTAACCTGTATGTTCTACAAGAGCCCATGGCACGGATGATGTTTTAAGTACTCGTTGTCGTAACCTGTTCTACTATACGAAGGGCGTCCTCTTCAAAGTTGAGTGTGCAGCGCGCCTATGGAGCACCGCAGGCAACCAGCCTAGTTACGAATGCACCATTTTCTAGCAGCCGTTGTTGTAGTCGGACAAAAATGGTATTTGATGTCATAATTACAAAAGTGGTTGACCAGCGCTCTCTTCTCGGTTTGTATGCGTGCTGTGAAGCGGGATATCTGATCTTCAAACTCATTTTATATCCAAATGGTACATTACCGGAAGTGGGATCAGCATCAAAACTTTATCTACTAAGTCCCCTATATATCCTCAACAAACTCTAATAAGAATTGTGAACCACTCCGTATATTAAAGACGATAAATCGTGACTTTTACCGAATGAGGTGGTGAGTGGTTAGCACACTGGACTCACATTCGGGAGGACGACCTTATCAATCTGCGTCCAGCCATCCCGAGTCACGTTTTCCGTGATTTCCCTATATCGCTTAAGGCAAATACGGGAAGCAAAGTCTGAAAAAGTGAATCCAGTTAGTACCTTCTAAACATTATTAATCTGGAGCTAGATTAAACTGGATATTACTGGATTAACATAATTATTTAAAACTGCGACGTATAAGTTTGAAGTTTGGCTCCAAGGTGCCTGGAACTTTCCTCTGTAATGATGTGATAGCATGGCACCCTGCAACTACACAATTGGGCTCGGCGACGCTTCTAACAGCAAGATGACGACACATGCGAAAAAAAAGGCCAGAGGTGAGAAGTTCGAGTGAGATGTAACGTAGGTTACCGATGTCACATTGGCACCATATTCCAAACATGTGTCAGTGCCACACCATCAGCCGGCCTTTGTGGCCGAGCGGTTCTAGGCGCTACAGTCTGGAACCGGGCGACCACTACGGTCGCAGGTTCGAATCCTGCCTCGGGCGTGGATGTGTGTGATGTCATTGGGTTAGTTAGGTTTAAGTAGTTCTAAGTTCTAGGGGACTGATGACGTCAAAAGTAAAGTCCCATAGGTGCTCAGAGCCATTTGAACCACACGCTCCCTTGATCACATCACAGGAAGGCGCCAGAGAGGGAGGGCTGAAAAAGCATAAGAACCCTTTGCTGCTTCAAATCGCGTTAAAATTTCGTCGAATGGTTTTCAACGGTCCCTTCTTGTTCCGCACTGTACTCCAGAGCAAAAATTGCGTCCGCGCTGCACTCCAAAGGCGTACGTTCATGTTCAGTGGGGTTGCTAGCCGACGATGTCCTTAGTGGAACGTTGAAGCGTCCTTGGGGTTTCAGCAGTGTCAAAGATTTTTAAGAAGGCGACAAATAGGAGAGCTGAAAAAGCATAAGAACCCTTTGTTGCTTCGAATCGCATTATAATTTAGTCGAACGGTTTTGAAAGGCCCCTCTTTGTTCCACACTGTACACCAGAGCAAAAATGGCATCCACGCTGCACTCAAAAGGGGTGCGGTCATGATCAATGTGGTTGATATCCCACGATGCCCTTAGTAGAGGATTGAAGCGTCCGTGAGGTGCCAGCAGGCTCAAAGATTGTTAAGAATGTCGTCCTGTTGTACAGCGCACTATGAATTGTCGTGTAGGATCGCAAAATGTGTAGGAATCGACGCTGGGTTGGTTCCGTTACGCCCTTGATACCACCCCTTGAGGCCTTCTCGTTCTAGTTCTGAGGAGGCGTCATAATTTTTGTGAAATTTAGTGCCAGTGTGACGTCATCAACACACATTACACCTCACATGAACTTCTGAGCTCTGGCCTGTTTTTTCGCATGTGTCGATACCTTGCTGTTTGGAGTGTCGTAGAACCCTAAGGTGACGTCACTATGGGCCATGCTATTGCATAGTAACTGAGGAAGGTTGCAGGCACCTTTGAACCAAATTTCAGCTTTATACTTCACAATGGGAAGTAATTACGAGGTTTCTAAAAACTGATCCTGTAATTGGGTTGCGCACTTTATGTCCAGCAGCACGCAAGACACTGCAAGAAACAACATTCGATACGAATACTGTAACATTACCTTTACAGTGTAGACGCACGCGGCTGAAAAACTATCCTGTTGGCCGTACTCCTCTGCACTTTACCCCGGCTGACGGCAGTTCGTAGGGCGTCCACATTACGCCAAAGAAACGGCAGGACAGGTGCACACTTGGCAACGGCGGCTGAGGGCGTCTGCCACAGCCTGGCGCTTCGTCAGCAACACTGCTATCCCGTCACACGCGCACATTTTACGCTAATATATACTCGTCATGTCGTTCCAGGTATTCCGCTTTTTTAATCTGTAACTTTGTTCTTTTCATTTACATACAGTACTCAACTCATTTTAGGTTACGGTGCAGGCCGAACAGCACGCAGAAATAACAGTAAAACAGTTTCATCAATCATATGACAAATTCCCATCACTGAGTAGTTTATAGTTTTTTTTTTACCTCTGGGTATTTGCTGGGTTGAATATCAAGTTGTGCGAAAACAATTTGAAAAGAAACTCCATTGTCGAAGCTGTTACATCCAATATTCCTGGAGAGAGGATTGCAATGGTGTACGTTTGATGCGCGTCTAGCGAAGAATCCTGAATACGTGACCTCTTCTTGCTGATAGTGTGTAGGCGTCTATTACCTTGTGACCGAAAGACAGTTACTAGCAACAGGTATTCTTACAGTCGCCAAGTTATCTGCCATACTTTGTTTGTATGTATGTGTGTAAGTATTGAACCGGGGACCTAGAACCGACGGAGAGGTTTCGTCCCCGCCGTAGCCCTCAGTGGTTCACAACCCCACAACAGACTACAGCAGCCCACTCACCTCATCCCCGCCCCACACCGAACCCAGAGGTATTGTGCTGTTCGGCCCCCGGTGGACCCCCCCCCCCCCCCCTGGGAACGTCTCATTCTAGACAAGTGTAACCCCAGTGTTTTCGTGGTACGGAAAATTATGGTGTATGCGTACGTGGAGAAAGTGTTCGCGCAGCAATCGCCGACATAGTGTAACTGAGGCGAAATAAGGGGAACCAGCTCGCATTCGCCGTGGCAGATGGAAAACCGCCTTAAAATCCATCCACAGGCTTGCCGGCATTCCGGACTGCGACACTAATTCGCCGGACCGGACTGCGACACTAATTCGCCGGACCGGCACGCCTTCCCGCTTCGGGAAGCAGTACGTTAGACTGCACGGCTATCCGGTCGGGTCATCTACCACACTTTACTCATACACGACTTTATCTTCTTTCTTTCTACCGTCGTAAGCAAATGGCTGGCAAATCGTAGTTCATTACATCTGCCAGTTCTTGAGTTAAATGACGATGCCAAAACCAATTGACCTCCCTCAGAGAGGTGAATCGATTTCATCGAAGTGTTCTCCTTTGATATAACAAATCTGTTTTTTGTCTGCTTTCTCGAATGCCATTTTACCACTAGCTGGCAAAAATATTTTGACCTGTCTCTGGTGACTCTGTTATTCCATTCAGTAAATTTTTCTCGCTTTATAAGCCGCGTCATTTCGAATGCAGTACTCGAGCTTTCGAAAGCTGTCAGGAGTTGAAATCACTTTCAATTACAGTGAGAAAATTCTAACGTCAACTTCTGTAGTTCAAAGCCACACGAATATTCTTCAGATCTGTGAAGTCATACGAGTATATACGAGTACATGCATAACACTCAGATGGCGAAATTGTAGTGAATTTTTTAGCCTACATTGGCGTCCTATCGAAAATAACGCTCTCAGTGTTACGTATCAACATAACAGATTTGTTTAGATGTAATGGTCCATCGTCTTAGTTCTCAGCGTGATGACTCTGGTTTTAATTGTTCTCTATTCTTGTTATTCTGTTAAATTTTACCTCTTCTTTATATGTGATAAGATGCAAAGTGAACCACTTCTCACATCTGACATCGCTTTGTAGTTTATTGCGTAACTCATAAATGGTTATCTTCAATTGTTTGTGGATTATGTCTTTGTGTCCATGCATCTTATCAAAACGGTTTCTTCAATACCCTTTTGAGCACCATACACCGATGGACCAAAACATTATGACCGCCTTTTTAATACCGTGTTGATCCACTTTTCAAACACAATATAGCAGCGATTCTGCTTGGCATGGATTCTAAAAGTCCTTGACAGGTTTCCACACGTGTGTCTATTCACACATCACAAAATTTCGCCGGTCGGTGTGGCCGAGCGGTTCTAGGCGCTTCAGTCTAAAACCGCACGACCGCTACGGTCGCAGGTTCGAATCCTGCCTCGGGCATAGATGTGTATGATGTCCTTAGGTTAGTTAGGTTTAAGTAGTTCTAAGTTCTAGGGGACTGATGACCTCAGAAGTTAAGTCCCATAGTGCTCAGAGCCATTTGAGCCATTTTTGAAACCCGCTTATGTCAGTGCGGACATTTGCGGCCTGTATCTTCGCTATAAAACTGCCCAGCTGTCTCTTTTCCACTTACTTTGTTTCCTTACAGCGTCGCGTGCCCGCAACACCACCAGGAGGCATTCAGCCTCGCAGTGGGCGGTGGTCACAACGTTTTGGCTCATCAGTGTAATTCCTATAAATAAAATAAATAAAACATTGATCTCAGAAATATATCTTCTCTCTCTACCTCAACGTCGTATTAGAAGATAATTTTTCCCCGTGTCCTCATCCAGATATCGTATTCTTGTGAATTTTTCGGTTTTGTCATATACTTTCCGGTCTTCTTGTCATTGACAATGAGCTTTGAATTCGTCGGTGTTTTTAATAAATGATCTGCTGCATCCCCATCTGTTCTGAACATAACTAACGACGGCCTAAAATGGTAACTGTTGTTGAAAATGCTGTGAGATTGTGTTAGTCAACAAACAAAGAAAAGGATATTGACGATCACAGACAGGTCTAAATTACGACAAAGATTTTATTCTTTCCAAATTTCTATTCCCTTGATTCTTTTAACGTCACGTGCTTAAATTATTCACAAGTAGAAGAGCTAATTTGCCTTCTGCAGGCAGGATCATGCTTTATTGTTTGTCTTTTCGTCGTAGTTTTCAAGGTTAAAAGGTTAAATCGACCACGCTTGTTACGTACCTCTGCATTGTTGTGGAAGCAGGGAGTTAGGCCCAAAATAATTGGTCGTGAAGTCGATTAAGTGTATAATACAATGAATATTTATTGATCGTCAAATTGCACAATAAGGACCCAAAGTATAAACGCATTACAGTACAATGTTATGACTGGAAGTGATTCTAAGACTCTAAAAACAACAACAAAAATGCAAAATCCAAAATTATTACTTAAAAAAAAACATAATTAAGTCATCTTGATTTATCCCCAAACCACAATTATGGAACCCATTGGCCTTTCGATTCACATGTGGTCCCTTTAGCTGGATCATTTACAGGAATACATAAGTCTATACTAATTACAAAATAATGCTTTCCTTTTGATACAACAGGCCTCAAACTCTGACCCTATCCTACCCAGTAATTCACCAACATAGAACATGTATATGGCGTGTTTTCCTTTTACAGAAGCTACATTACATGGAATTCATCAGCAGAGACCGTGCCCTCATATACATATCTCTTAGACACTGGTTTCATTAAGCTGCAACAGGCGTATGTTAACCACTGGTAAAATAACATGTAACCAGCTTAACAAATAATATGCAATCATCCGTAACGAGTTCAGACTGCTACGTAAACTGTTACAGGAACACCAATCTATTACTCTGGCGCCTTATAAGGACGGATTTTAGTGTTCCTCTTAAAATACCACTGACACATTGAAAAGGATAGTCCACTATTAACTTCAGCACCATGTGTCTGAACCACAAGTAGTACTTGGTATTGCACAAGAGACAGACCGCGACAAGCAGTAGTGAACAGTGACAAGAGGCTTCTCCAGTAAACTCTCAGTAGAGGCACAATACAATCATAGTTTAATGGAAATATTGGCTTCGTAAGTGCTTACATCGGCACAAAATACAGATATCACGTTTTGCGATCGAGTCTTGATACTTTTTAAACTAAATTTTCCCTGAGACATTCAAGTCTCTAATTTATCAACAATAACGTTGGAAGCTGAAGAAGAGAATTAAAGTTAGTGCTGCGTGTGGGAGTCGAACGCGGGTTGTCTTGCTTACTAGACAGACATGCTAACCACTACACCACCGCAGCATTATGGTTCACATAGCTGCACGAACTACCAAAGTGACAATAGTGACAATATAAGGGGAGATGTGAATTAGTTTCCGTGTTGGAAGAGGGAATTTGACATTAGTAGTTCGTGCAGGTATGTTGACCTTAATGCTGCGGTGGTGTAATGGTCAACATATATGCCTATTAAGCAAGAAGAGCCGCATTCGAGTCCCGGCCGCAGCACACATTTTAACTCACTTCTTCAGCTTCCAGTGTTATCTGATACTTCTGCAACAACACCGAGCACACGACTTATTCCCTACCAGTTCTCTCTGCCCCCCGCCACTCTTTTTTTAACCACATTTTGTTCGTCTTAGTTCGTTGCATCTGCTCGGTGCGGACGTCATAAGACACCCGTTTAAGTTCGTCCCGGTTTGCCCCACTGCCAGTTAACATCATACTCACTCCTCGGCCAACCACCGCACCAGAGAAACTCGGAGCTCCAAAGACCGAATAGAGGTCATTGCCCCTTGATGCGGCTATCAACAAGTGTCGGCATGGCATAACTGGAAGCTACATGTCCAGAAATAGATTTCGTCTGGCATTTCCTCGCAACTGTATCTCGTCACTCTCAATAATGCTACCATAGAAATGCCATCTTTATCCAACATAATAATTCATTATTAAATCGGCGATTTCCTCCTTTGGAAGCTTTAAGCTCGTGATAATTTCACATTGTTAAACTGTGTGATTACCCAGTGTATTCCATCTGTCTGTACATGATCGAAATTCCTTCTTATCATCTTACGGAAATCGGCTGGGCTATACCCACGGTGCGGGAATTACGTGTTCATTTTATGGCCTGTTCTGAGAGGACACAAGAACACTGACATATCATTCGCCATTTGCATGTTCTTTAGTCTTGTACACTGTCTTATCCGTTGTAAAAAGGTAGCTCACATATCAAATAAAGGACTCATCGATTTACATATTACTATTAAAACTCCAAATTCATCGTGAGAACCTGACAAAAAAATGCAAATTTAGCGCACGATGTTGTCTAAATCATCTTCTCCTGGACGTGGTCTTTACATTGTAATCTGATAATGTTAAGCGTCTATTGATGGCTGGTAGGTCTTAAGGCGTAAGTGAGCGTATTACTTATTCAAAGCACTTTTCTTTAGATTCCTTAAAGGTTCTAAATGTGGGGAATGATAACGAACACACACACACGTTCATTTTCTTGAAGTTCAGTTCCATAGACACGAATGAATTTTAACAAGGCTCCGCCGAGACTGTGAACTTGAGTCAAAATTAAAAATATTAACATCCACTAGAGGCTTCCTTCGGCCAACGGCCTTGCCGCAGTAACGCCGGTTCCCGTCAGATTACCGAAGTTAAGTGCTATCGGGCTGAGCTGGCACTTAGACAGGTGACCATCCGGTCAGCCGAGCGCTGTTGGCAAGCTGAGTGCACTCATCCCTTGTGAGGCAAACTGAGGAGCTACTTGATTGACAAGTAGCGGCTCCGGTCTCGTAAACTGACATACGGCAGGGATAGCGGTTTGCTGACCACATGCCCCAGTGATATCTGTGGAGTGTGGATGACATGGCTACCGGTCGGTGCCGTTGGACCTTCGGATGGAATTTAGAGACCTGCTTCAACTTATAGGCCAGTGTCATTGTATGCAAGATACATATAATCAGGAAAGCTCAAACCACGTGGATTGTGTCCGAAAATGCCTGCATGGACACAAGAGTGTAACCAACTGGATAAACGGTATCACTAATTTCACAGTAAAATAACACCCGAAGATATACTGAAGGCTCTCGGTCAGAATAGAAGACATAAGTGGCACTATCCACGGATGGATTGAATTTCATACATACCATCCGCAAGGCATGGTACTTTGGTACAGAGCTAGATATTAAAAAAAGAAACGCACACGTAAATAATGCAGATAAACATACTGTAAAAAATTGTATGCAAAGACACCTAGTTACCCTTACTGTGCACGTCACTTTGACATAAATGCGCCGGCCGAAGTGGCCGTGCGGTTAAAGGCGCTGCAGTCTGGAACCGCAAGACCGCTACCGTCGCAGGTTCGAATCCTGCCTCGGGCATGGCTGTTTGTGATGTCTTTAGGTTAGTTAGGTTTAACTAGTTCTAAGTTCTAGGGGACTAATGACCTCAGCAGTTGAGTCCCATAGTGCTCAGAGCCATTTGAACCATTCTGAACCATAAATGCACCCAACTTAGCTCTGATCTCTCTGAATAATAAAGCCGCTGTATTTGATGGGGTTTATTGGAAGTCCCTTAAGGCTGTGGGCCTCCTGATGAAATAAG
The DNA here is from genome assembly GCF_021461385.2 of Schistocerca piceifrons. Lineage (NCBI taxonomy): Eukaryota > Metazoa > Arthropoda > Insecta > Orthoptera > Acrididae > Schistocerca > Schistocerca piceifrons. The sequence goes on along the minus strand of NC_060141.1, from coordinate 528,611,407 downwards.
AACTCACAGAACTATTCAGTGAAATACCGTGAAAACTAAAGTACTTGCAATTACGAAACCAGTACAAGAAGGAACTGCTGTGGTTAACAATTGACCCATATCCCTATTCATCGTGAGCATCGTGCGATATAACTACCTGGAGAGGCTATCCTCAGTCGCAGCCAAGGGGTCAGTGATAAAATAATCCCAGTCGAGTAGGGTGACATTCATAAAAAGTGGGAGGTGCTGTGATGCTGTTCTAACGCTTACAACATTGGCTGAATCTGAATTTCACAGAGTCCTCAAATCAGCTGCAGCTTACGAGGCAGTATGGAAAGAAGACCTGATGCTCAAGTTTGTTCGTGTAAAATGAAATGTCCGATAAGCAATAATTTCTCGACTGTTATAAGTCTCCAGGCCTGCTACAGTATCTACTTTACCACCACGTAGTTCAGCCACAGTTCCCCAACCATTACCATGTCCAGTAGCGTCTGCGTTAGTAAGCGTATAATTCAATACACATCCACAAAACACTGAAAGACCATGCAAAATCACTTGCGCACCTCACTATTCTTCGTACTATTAGCAATATTATCAACAGATTTACACACTGTCAGGACCGAACGCCTTCTCCTCCTATAATAACGCGCGCTACTAAACTAGAGGCATTGTGCCGGTTCCACCAACCTCCCCTATCGCTCCTCCGTCAGACAGCCATGCTTGCAGCAGCATTGAACGACTCTAATGAGGTGAAGTCAATAAAAAAAGAAACTGTGAGCACACAACAAGTATAATTGTGTAATATTTATTCGATTGTGCAGCATCAACTTTAAGGGTGGTTTTCTCAAAAAATTTGGGTGGGTTGCAGATCAAAATGACTTAAGGAGTGCATTATTTGAGATGGTGCTCAGTTGACCAGCAAATATGAGCAGAATTGTTTGGCAATTTCTGAAGCCTTTCCTCTGTAAGTGACCCAGAACAGCCGACTGTGGCTAATGTAGATTATACGAGGGGCGTTCAATAAGTAATGCAACATTTTTTTTTCTGAAAGTTGTTTGCTTGCTTTCAGAATTCCCGACACTTTTGCCTGCAAAACCTTATTTTACAACATAATCTCGGATCAATGCGACAGCCTTACACTAGTTTACTTGGAGTGCCTGTATGCCCAGTACCACTCTACAGGTCGACGCTGGAGCCAAAGTCGTGTTGCATCTTGCTCCTCAATTGTGCAACGAGGTGTTTGATTGTGATCCGTCCATCACCTCGAATGAGAGTGTCCGTAACTCCAACGGGTGCAGTCGAATAGCACGCCAGAGATCGAACAGGATTGTGCAACCTTATTGCGATGATGAGAGAAGACTTGCCCAACGACTCAAAGTGCTTTTGTGCATAGCCACGTCGTGAATAACTGCTACGCTCTAGTTTTCTGCCAAAAGAAACTCAAATGATGGCAGTCTGCTCAGAACGCAACTCCGCTACATATGTCATTTTTATGGCTACATATAGGGCCGCTACCGATCAGAATCTCATGAAACTGTGGGGGCTGAAAGGGGAATATTCCACTATGTCCCACAAACGAATGCCTCACATTTTCAGTTGAATTTGATAACGTTGCTTTATTTATTGAACGCCCTACAAATGTATCTGGTCCACATCGTAGACACGACTGCAGTCCAGGGCACAATGTACCACTGTACTGTCCACCTGATTTGTACTGCTCACAAATACTACTGCAAGAGGATCTCCCCACTGTGACATGACTCAAATTATCTCTGCACGGTCCTGACTGTTTTGTTACGTTGGTAGTCAGTACTGAGTGGCATATGCCCAGACGAGCCGCCTGTGGCTAATCCAGACGATGTGTGTGTGTCTCTGTCCGTGCTCCTTGGGCTATCCAGCTGCCGCTGCCGCTGCTGTGCGACTACCTGTCGGCGCCGATGGCGGGCGACTACCAGGAGGCGGAGGCGGCGGCCGCGGCGGCGGCTGCGGCCTACCTGGGAGCGCCCGGGGCGCGCGGCTCGCTGCTTCAGGCGCCGGCCACCGCCTTCGGCTCGCCGTACGGCTACACGCCAGCCGAGCAGCAGCTGCTGCAGCGGCTGCAGGCGCTCAGCCGGTACCAGCAGCTGCTGTACCCGGGCGGAGCGCCGCCGTCGCCGCTGTTCGCGCACCACCAGCTGCAGCTGCAGCAGCAGCGCCTGTCGCAGCCGCCCTCCTACTCCGGCTCCCCGGTACTCGGCCACCGCCAGCCGCACCTCCCTTCGCAGCAGGAGTCGCTGACCCGCTCGTCGCCCTGCGCCGGCGACGACGACTCTTCGCCGCCGACGCCGTCGCAGCAGCAGCAGTCGCAGTTCATCAAGCCGCTGTCCCAAGTGGGCACGCTGACGACGACGGACGCCGACGGGCGGCTGCGAGTAATCGTGCCCGTCACCGCCGACGACGCGACCAACCCGGCCGCGAGTGGAGGCGGCGGCGGCGGTCCCTCGCCGACGTCGGGCCCGCGTCAGCTCTCCGCAGCGTTGGCAGCTCTGCGAGTCACTGACGACCAGAGCACACCTCCGCCGCTGCGTCGACCGCTGGCCAACGGCCCTCCGTCCATTACCCGGTCCACCAGCGAGAAAGTTCCGCACCGCAGCGAGCTCATGTCGCAAGTGCAGCGGACTGCGTGGGCGCGACACACCACCAAGTGACCCCCGCAGCAGTGCCAGCTACCGGCTATGAAGGCCTATCCTCCGGCGCATCGCGAACGTCGATTAGCGTAGACTACGCGACAGCGCCGACACTCGCTTCAGTACGTGCCGAAGATGTGCGTTGTCGCGCTCTCTACTGGTACACTGGATTTCCCGCAGCTTTGGGGAGAAAATACATCGGGGTGCATCCAGTTCCGTTAACGGTAACCGCAGATACGGTCCGTGGTCACTGACAGCTTCCTCAGGTCTACTGTAATTTAGCTGTCCTTGTATTGCTGTAGAGGTTATAAATATCATTCCAAATAGGAAAGGAATTGACAGATCGCTTTTCTGCGACTAGTATCACCAGAAAACCCATTTATCCATGACTTTCACTCTATAATGTATCATACGAGATTCTGAAACTTTAAGATTCACGAGTGGTGACGGACAAGTTCTCAGCCCACCCAATAAAGTTTGTCAGCTGTCCAAATGATTCTGGCTATTTTTCAGCGTAGCCCCGTTCTGGTGTTACACACTTTTGCCATAGATGCTGCAGGCCCATTATACCCTCCTTGTATGTTTCTTCAGCTCAGGGAACAGATGAAAGTCAGAGGAGGCCAAATCGTATGGATAAGGTGGTTGCTGAACCAGTTCGAAGCCACAGTAGTCGATGATAGATATCGCAATGACGGATGTCTGTGTGGGTGCATTGTCCTGGTGAAAGAGTACTCGTTTTTGTCACATCCCAACGCGTTTCACTTCGATGGTCAACCTCAAACACACTAACTGAGCACCATAATATGCTCGATTCACTGTTTCACCTTTCTTGAGGTGTTCAGCCAGGCTAACACCCGTCAAATCCCCCAAAAAACACTGACCATCATCTTGCCAGCTGATGTGACTGACTTGAACTTCTTGGGGATGAGTGAGGTGGGCTGTCTCACTGTTTCGATTCACCCTTCGATTCGGACTGAAAATGGTGAACCCATGTTCCATTTATTGTTGAAGGACGTTGGAGAAATGTCACTCTGTCTGCCTCAAAAAGAGTTGAATTTTCGGCGGAAATGGCGTTTGTCTGGTGTTTCTTTTCTGCTGTCAACATTCTTGGGACCAATCGACGTGTGACCTCGTGTATGTCAAGTGCAACTCTTATGACATGTTCAACACGGTCCTGAGAAATGCCCACTCTTTCGGTGATATAACATTCTTTCACACACGGTCTGCCAATATCATATCGTGGACTGCCGTGACGTTTTCCTCCGCTGTAGCCAATACTGATCTTCCACTGTGAGGTGCACCTGGGACAGAGGTGTCGCCCTTCTTGAATTCCGCCACTCACTTTTCCATTGTGGAACAGGAAAGGAAATCCTCCTCTAATAACTTTAACCAACATGATCGGGAGGTGTTATGGTTGATGATCAATTAGGAAAAAAGATAAATGAGAGATTCTGAGATCCTTACAGTTTTTTTTCTAATCGATAATCCTCCTCTAATAGTTTCATCATGTCATTATGGATCTCCTGTGCATCATTCCCTTTTTCAGCAACACTGGATAACCACACGAATGTTCTCTTTACCCATTTTTCAAAGTGTATGCACCCTGCACACTTCAAACACGAATATCTGAAACAACAAAGAAAATATATTCATGAAATATTTTGTATGTAACCTAGCAAGGGAATACACTATTAGCTGCCAAACTGTCATTCGTCTACGACAAGTATTTCATGGGTGGGCCGATAACTTCTCAGTCACCCTTCGTATTTAAACTGCGCCAGACAGCGAAAAGTTTCCGTTACATTTCTCTTAGCCTTAAGGACTGACTTATACCATCACGACTTGCTGATTCAGCATTCTATTGCTTTCTGTTGGAACGGTGCTTCCGTTCCTTTTGGTATAGTCTGAGAGTTCGAATGGCAACGCAAACACCTGAATGGCTGCGATATCGGCAAGCATGAACAATGTGAAATATTGCAGGTCCGTGAATAAAGCCCAAGTCCGTCGTATTGCTATAACAAATCACAGCGCAGGTCGTCAACGAGAGGGTTGCCACCTTGAATGGCGTAAGCATGTAAGCTGAACACGACACTGTGCAGGTAGCTTTATCCCGCTCTGGAGACCTTTAGATCACGTGACGTTTCGCGACGTGGCGTAGGACGGCGTACCTCCATTCCACTGCGGTGTGTTAACTGCTCGCTGCGAGTATGCGGCGCCGCTCGCTATGCCAGTCGCTGGCTAGAGCACTTCCCAAAGTACAGAGACTTTCAAGATTACTTTGTTGGTCTAGCACTTCAACGAAAACGGGAATTGTAATATGACTGCAACTGAATGCGTGCTGATATAATACTTTCAGAGATGTTGTAACTCCATGTTGGGCGAGGTGTCGAACTCAGGCCCCGGCCTTTCGCAAGCACTGCTTTTATGAGATATCTAGATGTATCTCACGACCTGGCTGACGCCTTCAACCTGGCAGTACATCTGTTCTGCTTTGCAAATTCCAGATAAGTTCTTCAGCATATCTTGTTTTGGAATGTGGATCAGAGGTCCTGGCACGCTTTAGTTAACGAAAGTGGCCGTGAGATACGGCTGGATATAAGGCACTGTAGGAAAACTGCCCGCAAAACGAAAGAATTCGGCTTCTAGACGTAGTCCGTCATTCAGCTATAATCAAGAAGCTCCAGAATGTGTATCTTCAGTACCGAAATTTCTGAAGTAAATAATGCACGTCTTTGTTACTGTCGTACATAACAATGTACTGGACAGACCACAGTAATTTCTGGCACTAACAACAACACCATCATACAGGTCAACTGAAATTCCCATTTAGAGAGCAACGTGGTACATAATCTAAACATAACTCACTACTACGCGACGCTCTGAATCGACTCTCACAGCTTCGATAACGAACTGTCAATCGCTTTCGTATTTGAAATGGGCCGTAAGGCAGAGTGACGTTCAGCGAAACCCTCCTTTCTCAACGTGATGAGATCCCACGAATTCGGAATGTCTTTTTTCCCGTCCGCGCTAGTTTAGATAGAACTTGATATTTTTTAGTCCGGACAGCTTTTTGATGCTCACTTCAGTTGCTCATATTGAAGCTGCTTAACATTCCATCACTAGTATTTGTCAAGTGACATACGCATGAACACAGACAAGTCAGGAGACGTTAATAATCAGACTGTAACAGACCGTGATTACATCATTCCTAATGCGGAGGAACTGCTAAATACTGCGTTTTATTCCATCAGAGAGCAATCCTTGTTTGTAATGAGTATTACCTCAGGCCAAGTAAGGTCAACCATACACGAAATGTCACTATCGATAAGCAAACAGTACTCGAGTAATCAGTTGTAAAAACTAGGAAATAGTATTCTGGTGGGAAAATGATGAAACTGCTGGGTGCAATCGCTTCCCTTATAAGAGACCATACAGTTCTGTAATTGATAACATATAGGTACTACCAACACAGTATGGCGCAATGTGTTACTGTTTTCGTTGCTTTGAAGCAGGTTGAATTTTAATCGAAGGAGAATATCGTGACACCAAACAGTTTTATGTTCATGTTTACTTAAGAATCAATCATTAAAACATCGTTTCTACCTGTGGATCAGGGACGAGTAGAGTGCAATGTCTTAACACAACAATAGCTTCATGTAACTGATTGTTACTGTTATAAATACATGTTCTATATTAAGTTGATTACACAGTCATGGAATCCACAAATTAAGACATGATAAGCACGTTTTAGATTTAACAGCCTACTTAAACACTGGTCGACGCTGAAGCCTGCATACGTAAATGTTCAAAGACATTATTACTTGTTTTTCATGCTGATGTTGCTCTTCAATATTCAGCATCAATTACCAGGACATTTCAAGATGTTGCAGGCAACAGTAACAAGAAGTTGCCGAAGCCACCGTTGCGGTGCAATACCTAAACACTCGAAAAGAAAAGCAAGACAAGAAGTTGTCGAAGCCACCGTTGCAGTCCAATACCTAAACACTCGAAAAGAAAATCAAGACGAAACATAAGCAAAGGATTCTAGATACTGTACTGTGACCTAGGAATTTCATGCCAAATTAATCAATGCAAACTATTTTTTGTATTTTTTAACTTTTGTTTCCATTCTCACATTTTCATCTTACAGAATTTAAGACACTATAAAGTGTGAGATACTACATATACTGAATGTTAAGTTACTGCCAAAGTGGAGAGATAACCGAGATACAATTTATATTATTGTTGTGACAGTTTCAAATTTTGACGTTAAAATAATAACGACTATACGAAGGCATAATGTTCTCAAGAAATATGTGCTGATGTATCAGCATCATCAAATGAGACTTGTTCCGACTGCAGTTGATGTTGTACGTTCCTTAGGCCTGAACACTTTTGTATTTGTTGAATTTTGCCTACGTCACGTACTTTGTTTCACGAAACTGTGTATACGGACTACAAGGTAAATCTGTAATTCCTTTAGCTCTCTTGGCAAAATCTGTGGACCATATGGAGAAATCACTCGTTGGAAAAACGACGTAATTTCTTTTCGTCTGTCAATATCTGGAATTTGTTTGTATCAACACGATGAAACCCACCTCCAAACCACCTATAATCGCTAACAATAAAAATAATATTTTTGTATTTGTATGTGTTGTTGTGTCTTCTTTCCCCTGGCACCTATAAACTAAATTATACGTCAAAGTGTAATCAGCTCATTGTAATCGACTCTTGCTTATAGGACATACGGAAATGATTAAGTGTTTTTGCGGAAGCTGTAGATGTTCTCTTTGGGCCATTTGGTAATTCGACAAAAATGGAAATAAAGGATGGGCCACAACACCATAGTGTCGATACCGAAAACAATGGGCATAATAGACTATCTTTCTCAAACCGAGAACTTTCACGAAAAAGTCTTAGACCAGGGCCTAATACGGTTAGAAACTCTAACCCTTACAGCTGGGAATAGGACAGACTGTAAGAACAAATGGCAACAACTTCCCACCGCAATCTAAGTATAGCGAAAACTAAGTATACCTTTGATGCTCGATCTCTGGTCGTTTCAGAGACGAGAAGATAAAACCCGAACATTGAAAGACACTAGTCTGTTACGCTAACGTCCTCACGAATTTCATTTCTTTGATTTTTCAAAATACGTACCATCATAAAGTATTAAAAGTAGAAAAACGACTACAGAAATTAGTGATTTTTTTAATACACTGAACGATGTTTGAATAGAATGTGAGTTCTGTTCCACAGGTTTTTCTCTAAAGCAGCGGATAGAGTTTAATTGATACAGATAATAATGTAAGACACAAATTTCATTTTCATTTCGCTTTAATAAATAAATAATGGTAATATGACTAGCCAGAGGCAGAGCACGTGCTGAATATTGAGCCTCCGAGAGAGAAGGGGCAGTACCTGTACTCTGGACTCGCATTCAGGTGGATGTGGGTTTAAATCTACCACGGGCGTTCCAAGTTTGGTCTTTCTGTGGCTTCCCTGAATCGATTGAGGTAAGTGCCCAGGTAGTTCCTTTCAAAACGGACGTCACCGATTTCCATCCATATCCTCGCCCAGTCCGAGCGTGTGCTCTCTCTTTAATGACATCGTCGTCGACTATTCCATAACCCTTAACCTTCCTTACTCCCATCTTAAATTAGTCATCATATTCGATAGCCACTAATATTGCGCGACTACTTCTGTAAGATACCCAGTTCCAGTGCTCGTTCTAGGGTCCTACGTACGACGGCGTACTGAGAAGTGACACCTCCGGTTTTTTATGCGAAAACCCTTAAAGATTTTTCAATAATGCAAACTTTATTAGCATTCTACATCTTTATTCCATGTCTACGTATTTATTTCCGAACAGTCACCATAGCGACGAGCACATTTCTTCCAACGAGAAACCAATTTGCTAGCGCCTTCACTGTAGAATAAGTTGACTTTTTGACGGAGCCACAACTTCACCTCTGCTTGCACCGCTTCATCAGTATCAAATTGAAGTATTCGAAGGCGTTCTTTAAGTTTTGGAAACAGATGCAAATCGGATGGTCCAAGTCGGGAGTATATGGAGGATGATCCATAACAATGAACCCAAGGCGTCGGATGTCGCAACGCTCATGTGTGGACTGCCATTGCCACGCTGAAGGAGAGACGGTGCTCCTTTCATGGAAGCACTCTCCGAATTCGAGACGCTATTACAGCATGCTGTTTCTCACCCATCGACGTAGTTGTGTTACACACCACCATGTTACACACTACAATTCAGAGCTCCTTAGCGGCAAAGCCTACACATATGTAGACACGATGAATAAAGATGTAGAATGTTAATAACGTTTGTTTCATTTAGGAGTAAAAACCTTTACGAGTTTTCACTTACAGAATTTGAAAGCATTACTTTTCAGCACACGCTAGTAATACTGAGCATCTTTCTTCGTCTGTTTGTATTTTCTTCCATTTCTAATGTCGTCCATCTTCCATTTCTCTTCTTACCTCTCCCTCTCATTCCTTCCTCTTTTCCCTTTATAATTATTTGCTGCAGGCAGTTCCTATGCAGTACATGTCCCAGCCAAGCTTTTATCCTCTTTCTCATCACTTCCAATCTTCTTTCTCTCTCTATTTTCTTCGTTACTTCTTTTTTTTTATTAACTATCCATGATTCACTGCTACTTATACAACAATCCGGACATATCTTTACCAAGTCTTTTCCTCAGCTTTATTGAAATTCCTCTAGCTGTTAGTAATTGCTTCACCTGTTGAAATGCTCTCTTTTCCATAGATATCCTTCTCTTATTTCTTCTGTACAGCTTCTGTAGTACAGAAATGATTTTACGTGTTCTATATTTTTTCCGTCTAAGAATATGTTGACAGGCACTTCCTTAATGTTCATACTCATCTTTTTTACCTTTCCCACATTTATCATCATTCCATACTCCTCAGCTATCCTTGCAATACTCTTCAACATCAGTTGTAGGTCAAGATTCCGTCACCACTGACTCATCATCCGTGTACATATACTCTTTATTCTTTCTCCTCCAGTTACAAAGCCTGTTGAGTCCTCTATGGGTCTTAGACGCCTTGAAATACTCTTCTCTTCCGGCCCCTTCTTTCCAATTCTGCTACTTCCTGCTTTTTGCACGTCTGCTTCATTAACTTCCTATCTTCCCAGCCTTGAGTCCCACCTACAACGACCCCCCTCCCCCCTCCACCCGCCCCTCCCCTTAGGACGAAAAACAAAAATACAGTATTAAAATATCAAAAACTTACTGCGGATAAGTGGATGGGGGGGGGGGGGGGCTGGGCTAATTTAGATACTTGTTGCACTTTTCGTTACACATTTTTTGGCAACTCCTCAAGTGACCTTAAACTCAAGACAATCTTGACTAGTAAATTTTTGATCTTTTATCATCACAACGTCAACATTTAACCGATTAACAACACCCAGAAGATCTAACATCTCCAAAATTAAAGTCAACTGCAAATCAAGAAAGAGTTATGAATACACAAGCTCATTTAAACAGAATATTAATTAACATGTAATAGTTCAGACATTTAGCACAATAATCAATAATTCTGCAAAATAGCTTCTCAAATACAACCATTAATATCTTTGAGTTCAAATTCTTGTAGAATATCAAATAATTCCGAAAATTCCAGACATGCTCCGGCATCTCCAATATGGCCTACACATAAACAATTATGAACAATGAATTTTGATTATATATTTGGACTAACACCGCTCTAAATTTAATTGTAATAAAATAATCAGTCTTTATTGATAAAACCTCTTCTATTTTGCCATCAAGACTTATTATTTTATCACTATTATGAACAAATTCTGACCACTGAAATATACAGTGTGCTTGCAAAGATGTTGATCTAACCTTCAATAGCATTCAGTTTACTTATTCTAATTCGATCAGTAATCCATCTGTAACAAAGTCAATGCAGGTTAACATTAACTGGAAATCTAATGTTAATAAGATACAGCGATTACATAAATTTCCTATTCCTAATCAGTCATACAGGAGGTCACATGTAGTCCACACACCTAATGTCTCCTGCGTGCATTAACATTCAAACAACTGGGAACTTAGCAGCTAAACCGCACTTAGCATGATAGCTTACACAGTATAAAACAAAGCGTCACTGCTTAACAGTTATCCAGGGGAGCCTTTTATTTCAAAGAAAAAGAAAGAAAGAAGTTGTTTCTTAAATAACCTATGCACCAACAGACATTAATGCCACACAACTGCACCGACAGGTCACAACGTGGAAGAAAGCAAATCCATTCGTTAAGTTGAAGAGAGCTTAATAACCGTCCAGTCAGAACATGCTGAATGACAACTATGCACGAATTACTCCTGTGGCTTATGTCCCGCAAAACCATCCAATGTTGTTGTTGTTGTCTTCAGTCCTGAGACTGGTTTGATGCATCTCTCAATGCTACTCTATCCTGTGCAAGCTTCTTCATCTCCCAGTACTTACTGCAACCTACATCCTTCTGAATCTGCTTAGTGTATTCATCTCTTGGTCTCCCTCTACGATTTTTACCCTCCACACTCCCCTCCACTGCTAAATTTGTGATCCCTTGCTGCCTCAGAACATGTCCTACCACCCGGTCCCTTCTTCTTGTCAAGTTGTGCCACTAACTGCTCTTCTCCCCAATTCTATTCAATACCTCCTCATTAGTTATGTGATCTACCCATCTAATCTTCAGCATTCTTAAAGCGCCTAATAATAAGTTGCAGCGCAAATCAAGTCTGTAATATCTCTTACTACTGATGGTGTGAAAACACCATACTTCTAATGACTGCAGCCAAC